>NC_091264.1:22184385-22809385 GCF_042477335.2 Ovis canadensis | reverse complement strand
TCAAATCAAGCCTCCAAACCTAATTACAAGAAAAAAATTGTGGAGGAAAGAGGAAGCAACGGCCAAAATCTAGAATATGATATGTTCTACAGGACAAACCACCCCACTTCAACAAAAAATGTGGGGGTGAGATTATTACAGATTAAAAGAAACTCAAAAGACCATGTCAATGAAATTAAAAGGGTGGTCCTTGCTTTGATCCCAAATGGAACACATCCTAATGTATAAAAGGCATTTGAGACAGTCAGGGGAAATTTAACATAAACTGGGTATTAGAGGATCAAAGAGTTCATGTTTTGGGGTATTAATGATGTTGGTAGAACTTTAATTGAACTTGTAAGGTAGCAGGGGAAATCCTGATTAAAGCAGAAGACCACGGCAGGGCGCTAAGGTGGCTGATTACTCCCACAGCAGCAAGAGTGCACAAGAACACCTGCAATCCGAGGCCCTGAGCAAAGCCAGAGAGCATCTCAAGGCTGTATCCTCAGGAAAATGAGTCATCAGAGGAACATATTACTCTCCAAGGCAGTCTGTAAAGAAACTTCCTGACTTAACTCTTGTAGAGGGAGCTTAGTTTCTTAGAGAATTCATAGCCTGAACACAGCTGATCCTTGTGGGGACTGGAGCCTGAATTCACGCTGTGTTTCTGGAATAGCCTGAAAAACCTGTATGTCTTTGATCCAGGAATTCCATTTCAAAGAATCTCTCTCTGGTTAGATGTAACCAAACAAATATAGAATGATATGTACAAGGTTAGTCAACATAGCCTTGTGTGTAATAGTAAAAGGGTGGAAAGAATCCAAGTGTCCAGTAGAGGGAACTGGTGGATAAACTTTGGTGCATCCACAGAGTGGAGTCCTAGGCAAATGTAAAAATAATGGGATGATCTCTGTGCTGGTGGGGAATCATACTAGGGCTGTCTGATTTTTTTCTTTTCCCCCTACTCTCCCTGGCCACCACCCCATCCTTAGGGCTGTCTTGTCAATCAAAAAAAAAAAAAAAAGGCAGGACAACATATAATACGTGAAAGAGAGGGGAAGAGATGTCTTCTGTAAGAAAGAGGGAAATTCCATGCATATTGCTTGTATTTGCAAAAGAAACACCGAGAGGAGAAGTAAAAAGATAAAACATGAGAACAACTACTAGGACAGGGGGAGACTCTGGTGGGCGGGGTGGAGGCTAAATCTCACTTGTATACAGCTTTCTACATAGTTCTGACCTTTCAACCACCTAGTTTTAAAAACTTAATTCAATCCCCCCAGAAGTCAATAGTTAAATGCCTGGCAAATATACATCCTTTCAGGATGCACGTGCCGCTGGCCCCAAGGACCAGGGTGCAGATGCCTACAGTCAGCAGGAAGCCTGACGGGGACCGGGCTGCTAGTGACCGCACCTTGGAGGCGAAGCGTAGGGAGTTGAGGGACTCGGAGACGTTCTCTTCTAGAGGAGAAATGTTCACAAACATGAGCCTGTGGACAGAGGAGAGCGGGGCAAACCCCAGAATCAGTGTCCAGGTCTCCACTACGTCGCTGCCCCTACCCTGACCCTGACATGGTGGCTCCCAGCCCTCCCCTTCTGCTCACATCTTGGCACTGCCACCCAGAGAGTTCTGCAGCAGGTAGGTGAGCTTACTGTTCCGGTAAGGCACGTGGGACTCCTACAGGGTGGAGAGGGACAGGCGGTTAGGACAGGGCTGGGGACAGCCAGCACCAGCTGCTTCCCAGGGCCCACCTGCCCCCACCCCCATTCCTACCTTGTTGCTCAAGGCCATGATGACCAGCCCCAGCGTGGACAGGCTGCTGTTAATGGCCTGCGTTTCCCGAAGGCGTTCCCGCTCCCCAGGGCCAAGTGCTAAGCCAGGGTCTAGCCGCTCACTCCCAGCCAAGTCCACCAGGCTGAGGGGGGCCGCACACTGCAGGCCTCGGCCAGCATGCTCCCCAGAGATCTGCAGCTGGAACACGCTGTGACTACGCGACGAGCGCTCATTCTGGGCTGTGCGGGCCACAGCCCGGTTCTGGCGGGCTAGATGGAGCAGGGCCTCCACCTGGGGATGGGGCGCAGCAAGAGGTGCAGTCAGGCAGTGGTGAGCACGTAGCCAGGTCAGGCATGCATGCATGCCTGCATGCTCAGTTGCTTCAGTCAAGTCCGACCCTTTGCAACCTGTGGACTGTAGCCTGCCAGGCTCCTCTGTCCATGGCAGGACACTGGAGTGGGTGGCCATGCCCTCCTCCAGGGGATCTTCCCAACCCAAAGGCAAACCCCCATCTCCTATGTCTTCTGCACTGCAGGCAGATTCTTTACCCACCGAACCACTTGGGAACCCACAGGTCAGATATGGCAATAAGCAAGACCCAGCACCTGCCTTCTTGGTGCTTTTTTCTAGTCAGCAAAAGACTAAATAATTAAAATACACAGTGTATCTGAGAGTATCAAGGAATTAAAAATAGAAAAGCAGTGTGTGATGGTGAGGGTTGCAATTTTAGAAAGGATAACCAGCAGTAATTTCCTGACCGTCGAGTAGTTAGGACTTGGCACTTTCACTGCCAGGGCACAGGTTCAATCCCTGGTTGGGGAACTGAGATCCCATAAGTCATGCAGTGCAGCCAAAAGTTAAAAAAAAAAAAAAAAAGATGGTCAGGGATGGCCTCAACACCTTAAAATCTTTAAGGTGGTGAGGGAGCAATCCAGCCCTGCTGGGAAAGGAAGGTAAGACCATGTCAGGCAATGGAGAGAGGAGGTACAAAGCCCCGATCCAAGGGTGTGATGAGCAGGCTGAGGAAAAGCCCGGAGGCCGGCAGGGATGTCCTGACCAAACAAGCAGCGTGGGCGGAGATGAGCCTGAGGTCGCTGTGCGGGGCCCAGGGTCGCCTGCCTCAGGAGGCGCGCCACTGCTCTCCATGCCTTGGTTCCGTGAAGGTGGACGCACCTCACAGCCCGCCAGCCAAAGCCAAACGTCTGATCTACCGTCGCCACTCGCCCTTCCTTATCCT
Organism: Ovis canadensis; assembly: GCF_042477335.2. Classification (NCBI taxonomy): domain Eukaryota; kingdom Metazoa; phylum Chordata; class Mammalia; order Artiodactyla; family Bovidae; genus Ovis; species Ovis canadensis. Next base: position 22,806,395 of record NC_091264.1, on the reverse strand, counting down.
GGCCCGCTCCCCCAACCTCCGTCCTGCATCACTCTGCCTGCGCCCAGCCCTCCGACCCCACGGCCAGGCCTAGTGGCCCTCAGCGCTTACCTCCCTCTCACAGGAGACCGGAACATAGCGCGCGTTGGTGACAGTGAGCTCCTCGCTGCCTGGCCCTGCCCGGCGAATCTCACACTCACCCCCCTGGCCCTTCCGGGTCCCAGTGGCCAGCAGGTCTCGGACAGTCTCATTGTAGATCTCTACGTAACTTGCCACAAAGCTGTAGGTCCAGCCCTGGCCACTTAGCTCCTGGGCCACAGAAAAGAGGTGTCGCAGGGCCCGAGGGATCAGCCCCTCCATCTGGGGGTCTCCTCCAGGCCCACCCTCCATGGTGAAGGTCTTGCCACTGCCTGTCTGGCCGTAAGCAAAGATGCACACTGGATAGCCATCCAGGGCTGACTGGACAAGCATGGAAATCTCCTCAAACACTTCATCCTGTCCACTCCCTGGTGGGAACACTCGGTCAAAGGAGAAGTCATGGCGGGTAGGGCCAGCTGGTGCCCCACTCAGGGTCCCACGCCGCTCATCAGACCGGGAGAGGCTGAGGCGGGTTGGAGGATCAGAGGGTCCACAGGGGCCAGAGGGAAACTGGAGGAAGCCAGGGGATGGGGTGGACTCCCCTGGAAGGACGGGGCGGACCCGGCAGAACACACGGATGTTGCCTTTGAGTTCCTGGAGTTGGTTGTGTAACCTCCGGCGCTCCATCTCGAGCCCGTGGAGACGGTCTTCCCGCTCAGCCAGTACAGCCTCCCGGGCTGCAGCCTCCTGGCGCAGAGATGCCACCTCTTCCTGGCTGTCCGACAGAGAAGCTTCTGAGGTCTGCAGCCTCCTCTGTCCAGAACAGAACAGACATGGATGGTGAGACCCAGCAACCAAGAGTAAGAAGTTTCATGGTGGGACTGGGGGTGGGAGGTGGGCTGGCCCCTGACCCCAAGGACTTCAGAGTCTGGTAAAGAAGAGATAAGTGAATGTTAATCGTAGTATTAGAATAAGGAGTACACAGAGCACCAGAAAGGGCACAAGGAAGAGAATATCTAGGCTGACACCCCAAAGCGTGAGAGTAAACCAAGACAGGATGGGGTGCAGATAGAATATTCCACAAAGAGGGATGTGCACTTGCCAAACGCCCTGAATTGAGAATCGAGTCATTTGAGAGACTGCAAGTAACTCATTCTAGTTGGTGCTCACCAAGGAGCCAAATGGATGACAAGCAGGAGAGAGAATGCATGGGGACCTTTATCAGTGAAGATGGACAGAAACAAAAGAGGTGGAGACGCAGAAGAGACGCAGATGGGAGAAGGGAGGGTTATAGAAACAGTCAGAATGGGGTGAAGTGGGGCAGGAAGCAAGACAGTCAGAAGTGCGCAGAGCGGGGACGAACAGGGAGCAGGGTGGGGGACGGTGCTGCTGGACAGAGGCACTCAGGACTTCAAAGCCCCAGGTGACTTCTGGGCTACCTAGAGAGAAGGATGGCGTTAGCGGAGAAGCCAGCCCTCACCTCCTGCTCTCCCAGCCGGGCAGCCAGTCCCGTGCGCTCCTCCTGCAATCTCAGCTGTTCCTTCTGGAGCTCTTGCACTAAGCCCTCCTGCGTGCCCAGCCGCTCTTCCAGCTCCAGGACGCGGGCACTCAGGTTCCCCAGCTCCCGCTGGCCCTGCTCAGCCTGGGCCCGCACCCTGGTCAGCTCCTCTTCCAGGGACCTGCGCTCTGCCCCCAGGGCCAAGGCCTGCTGCTGGGCCTCCTGGAGCTGGTCCCGCAGCTGCTGGTTCTCCTGGTCCAGCACCTGCTTCTTCTCACGGCAGCATTTCAGCTCTGCGTTGAGGTCACATAACTGCCCCTTTAAGTCCCAGGCCGGACGTTTGGGTTTCTTCCCTCCCACCATGGGAGGTGCGGCAGTCGCTAAGATGGACACAGAGAAGACAAAGGTCAGGGCAGCCCTAGCTCTGTCTCCCTCCTCCCTCCTCGCCTTAGGGCCTCCACACCTGAGGCTCTGTCTCCTCCTTCAGGCAGGGAAAGGACCAAAAGGACTTCTCTGGCACTCACCACCTCCTCTCCCCAGCCCAGCCTCTCACCGAAGATCTTATTTGTCACCTACTTCCAGGTTTCTGGGCGGGAACAACAGGACCTGGCTTCTGAGTCTTTAGCACTAGAGAACCAGGAAGGTGGCATCAGGGGCGATAACACCAGGGTCCCTCCACCTCTACCCGACTCCCTTCACCCGAACCCCTTCTCAGCCCTGGCTCTCAGACACTATTACTACCTGGGGCAACAGCCGTGGAACATCGGGGTGCTGGCTTCCTGGGAGCTTTGGGCACTGTTGGGAGACAGGGGAGAGGAAAAGCAGTCATGACTCGCAGGCCTGGGAGTGTGTCCAAAGACAGAGGAGCTGCTTTTTCAGAAGATTAGAAATAAGATAACCTTCCTCTTCCTCTAAATCTGACCAACTCCTAAAGATATTCTTCCTAGGACCAACGTGCCAAGAAACAAGTTGGACCAAGACAAGGGAAGAGGGCAGGGCGGGGGGTGGCGAACAATGTGTGAAGTGTGCAAGTATGTGTGTAAACACACCGGGGAGCACGCCCGTATCTGCTCGCAGACCCACAGAGCACCCCTGGAAGGACTCGCAGCTGCCCCCAGGGAGGGGGCTGGGTGGCTGGGGAACAGAGGCAGGACGGAGGCTTCTCCCTGCATAAGAACTCCTGTGCCTTTGGAACTTTGAAACCAGTGGAGCGTGTTACCTATTCAAAATCAGCTAGGATTGAAAGAAAAGACAAAGACAGACGTGAGCTGAAGAGAGCTGTGGGCCGGCTCTCTCTTCAGCCCTGGAGCCCACCTGCGGTCTGGCCTTGCGTCTGGGGCGCGGAGCTGAGGGCGGCTGCTCTGGGGTGGGTCGTGCTCACTCTGGTGCCCAGGCCTCGTGTTCTTTTCTGGGGAAAGACAAGGGTCGGGTGGGGTCCACAGCTCCGTCTGTGATGGTTTCGCACACATGTCCACGGATCTCCAAACCCAGCTCACCTTTTCCGGCTCCAAGGCTTCCTCCATCTGGTCGGGCCCCCTCTTCAGCCTGCGTCCCGAGAGAGGCAGCCGGGAAGCAGCCTTGGCTAGGGGTCTCTTCAGCTCTACGTTCCCCTTCACTTCCAACAACGGGGACCTCTGCTGGGAAGAGAGAGGACCTTCAGACCACACCCTGAGGCCCAATGTCCCAGGAGTTCCCCTTTATGGCCCCCGAGCCTGACTGTCAACATCATCTCCAACAAGCATTAACTCAGTACCCCTGGGGCCACATGCTGGGGCTCTCAGATGAGGTGCCAGCCAGAAACCATGGAGGGAGGTGGGACATGACACAGTCCCTAAGGGACAGGACGGACAGACACATGCTGGACTTCAGCTAACTCTAAGGGGAGGACCTAAACAAGCGGCAAAGAAACCCTCCTTTTGGAAGGCAAAAACTCGGCCTGCACATGGCACGGCTGAGAAACCGATAAACTCTTTTAGTGAGAGCTGACAATCATAAACAAGGGAGTGACTTAGAAAAGAGACCAGGCTGAAGGCTGGGTGGGAGGAGTAGGTAACATTTATTGGGAACACTTTCAAACATTTTATCTGTATCAACTGACTTAAACCTCACAGCAGCCCACCCAGGAGGTGCTATTATTAGCCCCATCTTGGAGATGAGGGAAGGAAGGCTCTGGGAAGTAAAAGAGCTGCTCTAAGGTCATTGATGAATAAAAGGCAGAGCTGGGGTTAGAAGCTAGACAGTCTGGTTCTGGAGGCTGTTTTTAACCACTGGACCACACAGTCTTGTAGGGCATTGATGCCACGCCATGGAGTTTAGGTTTGGGCCCTGCATGCATGGAGAGTCAGAAACAATTTCTGATCAGGCACGTAAAAAAATATACGAAAGACATTATTATAAATTATAAAAATGAGGTGGAAGTGGGCTGACTGGCAAGGGGAAGATAAGAAAGTAGCAGCATGACCAGTTTGGAGAGCACCAAGGACAGGGATGCAGCGGGGGTAAGGGAAAGGAAGAGCCTCTCCTCTGAGTAGCCCAGCTCAGGGTCTGGATCGCGTCCAACCTCTGCTTACTCCTGCCTTGGGAGACCAACCATCCTGGTTTGCCAAGGACTGGGGTGTTTCTTGGGACACAGGACTCTCAATGCTAAAACCAGGTCACTCCCATGCAAACTGGGACACATGGTCACCCTCTTCTTATCCCCCCTCAGGAAAGCACCACGGATAGATCAATTTCTGATTTTCACTATGGATAACTGTTAATTCCAAGGCCAGTTTCTCTCTGCCCTTCAGTTTACTTCATTTTCATTCAATATTTACAAAATGCCTATTCAGTTCAGTTCAGTAGCTCAGTCGTGTCTGACTCTTTGTGATCCCATGAATCGCAGCGCGCCAGGCCTCCCTGTCCATCACCAACTCCCAGAGTTCACTCAAACTCACATCCATGGGGTCAGTGATGCCATCCAGCCATCTCATCCTCTGTCGTCCCCTTCTCCTCCTGCCCCCAATCCCTCCCAGCATCAGAGTCTTTTCCAATGAGTCAACTCTTCGCATGAGGTGGCCAAAGTACTGGAGTTTCAGCTTTAGCATCATTCTTTCCAAAGAACACCCAGGACTGATCTCCTTCAGAATGGACTGGTTGGATCTCCTTGCAGTCCAAGGGACTCTCAGGAGTCTTCCCCAACACCAGAATTCAAAAGCATCAATTCTTTGGCGCTCAGCTTTCTTCACAGTCCAACTCTCGCATCCATACATGACCACTAGAAAAACCATAGCCTTGACTAGGCGGACCTTTGTTGGCAAAGTAATGTCTCTGCTTTTGAATATGCTGTCTAGGTTGGTCATAACTTTTCTTCCAAGGAGTAAGCATCTTTTAATTTCCTGGCTGCAGTCACCATCTGCAGTGATTTTGGAGCTCCCCAAAATAAAGTCTGACACTGTTTCCCCATCTATTTCCCATGAAGTGATGGGAGTGGATGCCATGATCTTCGTTTTCTGAATGCTGAGCTTTAAGCCAACTTTTTCACTCTCCTCTTTCACTTTCATCAAGAGGCTTTTGAGTTCCTCTTCACTTTCTGCCATAAGGATGGTGTCATCTGCATATCTGAGGTTATTGATATTAAAATGCCTATTACATGCCAGGAAATGATCTGGATTCTGGAGTAACAGGCGTGGTCCCTGTGATCAGGATGGCCACAGGACGGCAGGCAAGTAAAACACAAAGAGATGATTAAATCTTACTGAGTGCTATCAGAAAAGGATCCCGAAGGAGGGAGTCGGCATCCAGTTTAGATGGGGAAAGCGTTAGACACAATCCTACAAAGTATTTTTAGGCTGAGCCTTGAGGATGAGAAAGAGTTGGCTTGATGGGCTTGGGCCAAGGAGGAGCATTCCAGGCAGAAAGGAGAGGGATGTGCAAAGGATGACGGATTCTTCTTTTCGGCTGAACACAGGGATGCGCAGAGACAGTGGGCAGAGGGGGGCAGAGGCGGGAGCAAAAGGCTGCAGCAGCTGGGGCGCCAGCACGGAGTCTGGGGTCTACTGAAAGCAAGAGGACTAGGACATTTTCAGTCAGAACAGTATGATTCAATTTGTACTGAAAAGTGAACTGTGGATTTCCCTGGTGGTCCAGCGGTTAAGACTGTGCTTCCACTGCAGGGGGCTCAGGTTCGATCCCTGGTCAGGGAACTACGATGCTGCATACTGCACAGTGCAGCCAAAGAATAAAGAAATTAAAAAGGTTTAGGGGCTTCCCTGGTGGCTCAGTGGTGAAGAGCCTGCCTACCAGTGTGGGGGACACAGGTTCCATCCCTGGTCTGGCAGGCTCTCACAAGCTGCGGAGCAACTGAGCCCATGAGCTGCAGCTATTGAGCCTGTGCTCTAGAGCCCAAGCTCCACAAGAGAAGCCACCACAATAAGAGCCCCCACACACCACTAGAAAAAAACCCCGAGCAGCAACAAAGACCCAGCACGGCCAAAAATAAACAAATAAATACAATTATACAAAAAAAAAAGATAAACTAAGGCATATTTTTAAAGTTTTTTTTTTTAAGCGAACCGTGTCCAGTGCAAAGAATGAATGGAAATAGAAGATGAGGGTTATCACAGCAGAGGGATGGCATCATTCCCTCATCCATCCATTCACCATGGGTCTGTCCCACTAGGTTTGTTGAATGATGCTCTGGACCAGATGCTGTTCTAGGCCCTGGGGCAAGAGTAACAATGTAAAGTCCCTGCCTGCCCATAGCTTACTTTCCAGGGCAGCCTTTCCAAACTGGGGTACAAGAGAAAGCTCTACAGAAAATGAACAGTCTTCTCAATTTTCCCAAGAATGTAAACAGCTCTCACCATTCTAACGGCTAAACAGAGAAGTTAATTCATTAGATACAAAGATGCCTTAGGGCATTAGAGCTTAATTCCCGAGGAACTCAGTAGAGAGGGGATATTCTAAGAGTCTGCGGGCTAAGCAGAGGTAGCATGGGGCTGGGGAGCAGAGCAGGCAATGAAGGAGACGGAGTCTGGCCGACTCCAAGAAGCCTGCCCTGCTTCCCAAGATCACAGGAGGAAAAGCTGTGCTTGTTTTTCAGTAAAACTTCTCGTTTTTAAATGTTGATTCACACGCAGTTGTGAGAAGTAACACGAAGAGATCTAAGAGTACGTGAAGGCTAATTTTTAAGAAATGCTAAGTTTAACTTCAGGAAAGTGAGGTTGAACTACTTGTGATACAAACAGATTCAAGGATGCTCAGGGAAAACTCTGAAACAATCTGATATCCTGTTGTTTTTTTTTAAGTTTATTGGTTTATTATCTTTCCTTACATTAGACTGTGAGCATCACAAGAATATGTCTGTTCTGTTTACAGCTACAGAACCAGACTGTCTAGCACAATGTCTGCTATATGGTAGGACTCAATACAGTTTTAAAGGAATGAAATTAGATGGCCACTAGCAGTGAAAGTGAAAGCGGCTCAGTCGTGTCTGATTCTTTGCGACCCCGTGGACTATACAGTCCATGGAATTCTCCAGCCCAGAATACTAGAGTGGGTAGCCTTTCCCTTCTCCAGGGCATCTTCCCAACCCAGGGATCTAACCCAGGTCTCTCGCATTGCAGGAGGATTCTTTACCAGCTGAGCCACAACAGAAGCCCAAGAATACTGGAGTGGGCAGCCTATCCCTTCTCCAGCGGATCTTCCTGACCAGGAATCGAATCAGGGTCTCCTGCACTGCAGGTGGATTCTTACCAACTGAGCTATGAGGGAAGCCCGTCCACCAGCAGGGATTCAAACTACTGGCTCATATACAAATAAAAACGAAAAAAAAGAGGTTGCATTCTTTTTCCTGCCACTTGCAGAATTTTGCACAAAGAATACTGATTTTAATTTTTTAATTAAATGTAGTATGAAAATTAAATTTTTCTTTTCAGTATTTCAAGGTCAAACTTTCAATTTCATCATCAGCCATGCCCATTGTTCTCCCTACACTAATATAGTGGATCACCGAAAGACCTACCTCCTTGGAATTTGTGTGGGTTCAGAAAATGTGTTCAAAGGTTTGTTTACTCAGGACAACTCCAAAGAGCACAGTATTTAATTTTCTCCCAGCTTTACACAATAAGCTCCTTCCATAATATCACCTTCCATAACATAAAAACAGATTTTCATTGACCCCTCCTATACCACTTCCCGGTTTGGAGGTGGGCACCCTACTGCTAACTTATCCATGTGCACGTCTGCTCCCACCCCTCACCCACTCAAGAGCACCCAGGCAACCCTTCCTTCTCCACACCATCACTTCCCCTTTCTCCTGGGTCCTTCCAGTCAGTATACAACACACGCTGTTACTGCTTCCAACCAAAGAGTTTTTCTCTCCTAAACCCAATCAGGATTTCAGTCCCACCATTCCACCAAGACTGCTCTCAAGGCCACAAGCACCCTGTGTTGATTGCTCCCTCTTACTAAGTTCACTTAGCTCCCGGGAGACCATCCTCTGCTGGTTTTCCTACCTTTCTGGTAGATCTTCTTCATCTCCCAAATTTTATCAGTGGTCTTTCTAATCTCTATGTTCTAGGCCACTCCTACGGCTTTGCACACCACTCATATGCTGCCAACTCCCAAGCTTACATCTCCAGCCCAGACTTTGACTCTGAAGTCATACTGCCTTCTCAATGTCACCACTTGGAATCCTAGTAAACATGCCAAACTCTGACCGCCTGAATTCTAATCCTTTCAACCTTACAGCTTCCTCCATCTCAACTGATATAACTCCCTTTCAGCTGCTCAAGCAAATACATCTAAAGCCCTCTCATTCTTTTATATACCACAAAGTCTATTGTCAGCAAATGTGGCCAACTCTATCCTCCAAATAGATCCAGAATCGGACCACTTGTTACCACTTCCCCTGCCACTCCCATGACTCAAATCGCCATCATCTCTCACCTGGATTATCACACTCCACTGGTTCTCAGCTAGGGATGACTTTATCCCCAGATGTGTAACAATGTCTGGAGACACTTTGACTGGCATGATTAGGTGGGGTTTGCAACTGTCACCTAATGGGTAGAAGCCAGGAATGCTGCTGAACATCAGCCAATGTATAGGACAGCCCTCCACCCCCAATAAAATGTCAATAATGTTGAAATCTGAGAAAACCTGCCCCATTCCTAACAGCTCTCCTTCTTTCTATCCTTGCTCCTTTACAGGCTAATCTCAATGCAGCTGCTAGAATGGTCCTCTTAAAATGTAAGACAGATCTTGTCTCTCTTTGCTTGAAACCATCCAGTGATTCCCCACCTCACTCAGAGAAAAAAACCAAAGACTTCACAGTTGCCTGTGCAAGAAGTCTGTTATCGGACTTCCCTCACCACAACATTCCCTCTTGCTCATTTCAATGCGGCTTTGCTATACAACTCTAGGGACTTTGCTCTAGGGGATTCCCTCTGCCTGGAATGATCTTAATAACCCCTTGCCTGTTTCCCTCACTTCCTCCAAGTCTTTATTCACCTCTCACCTTCTGCATTGGGAGCTTACTAAGACCACCCAATTTAATTGTCTCTCTTGCCAGCTGGCCTCCCCTCTTCCCCTCTTAATCTGCTCAAACTTTTCCTTTTCTCGGTAGCCCTTAAAACCTTAACAGCATTAGACGATTTACTTATCACATACTGTCTGTCTCCCCAAAGAATGGCAGCTTCATGACGACAGGGATCTCTGCTGCATTCCAAGCACATCGTTAGGTGTGATGTAAATATGTGATGAATAAACATGAGAAGGCTTCTATTCTTTTTCACTGTCACAACACACTACTCCACTCTCTGGCTGGCAGGATACAAAAACTATCTCTTTGTAGCAACTTGACTTTGGGTAAATCTGAATGCCAGACACTAGTAAACAGAGGATTCTGGCAGAAGCCCTTTTCTGGCACCAGAAGTCAACACACTCTCACTGTCACAAACACACTTCTCTCCGCCGGAGGGAAGAGGCTGCAGGAGGTCGTGGGGTGCCGCAGGGCACTGATGAGAGAAGACCAAGTTAACCGGTCCCACTGAGCAGAGATCTCTGCAAAACCTGGGGAAGGAGAGATAATGCAAAGTCCTTCAGTTCAGAGTAGTACTCCACCCCTCTTCCCTTCTGATGCCCACAAGCGGCTGCAAAGAGAGACAGGACACGAAAGGGCATTAGCAGGGATTCGGCTTCAGTCACCGTTTCCCCAGGGCTAGAGGCCATCTCGGAACTCACACTGAATGAACGGGAGGGAACGTGTTCAGACAAGCCTGAAGATTCGAAACGGGAAATCCTGGATACATGAAAGTGAGGAAGGGTGCTGGGGCTCCCTGAAGTTGCAAGAAGGCAGGCCAACGTGCCCCCGCCCTCCGGGGCCGCTGCCTGCCTTCTCCGCTCTCCACTCCGCATCACTCCCACGGAGCGGGCCACGCGGATCTGGGCCCCGCCGGCCGGACCGAGGCCTCCGGCCGGTCAGCGCGGAGGGGTGCGGCAGCCGGCTGTCGTCCCCGCGCCGCCCGCCACTCACCTGCGGCTCCATGTCCGGCTCGGGGCCACTCACGCCGGGCAAGCGCGGTGAAGAGGACTCCGAGCCGGGGCTCTGGGGACCCGCGTTCTCTCGCGCGCTCGCGACACGGAGTACGCGCGCTCCGGAGCCCTGCGCTGCCGGCCCCTGCGCTGCCACACCCGCCACTTTTGAATTTCAACGGCCGCCACCCGGGCTCACCTCGCTCGGCCCGCAGGGGCCAATCGTCGCCGTCGCCACAACCCAGAGCCAATCGCAGCGCCCGCCGCCTCCCGAGGCCACACCCCGCCTTGCCGCCACCGCCTCCTTCCTGCTCCCCCCGCCCGCCGCGGCAGGCGACTAAGCCCCACTTCCGGCACCACTTCTTCTCTCCTCACCCCACCCCTCCTTCAGCGGGAGGCGCGCGGCGCTGGCGCGCGGCGCTTCCGCTCGGCTCCCGGCCGCCGCTCGCAGCGTCAGAAATAACCAGGAACGCGCCGCCGGAGCGTAACTCGGGTGGGGGCGGGGACGCCGGCTCAGGGAGGCGCGCCTGCGCAGAAGTACCTGTGCGGGCCGCGGGGCCGGACCAGCGCCTCCTAGCGGCGGCGGCAGTAGGCAACGGGTGCGCGAGCCAAAAACTAGACCGGTGGTGTTGCGGCTGGTGCGCGACGTCTCCAAGCCGCTGAGAACTGATCCCCGAAGCCGGATCCCGCTTGCTGTTGTCAGAGTGAATGATTCTGCTCATTTCCCCGGTCTGTTTGGCGTTTCTCACCATGTTTAAGGACCTTGAGTACTGCTGGCCGCTGCATGGAAGCCCGACGGTGGGAATTCGAGGTAGAGAGGAGGAGGATTTTTCTCTGCGGTCACCGTTTCGCCTTACCTCCTCTGTGTACCTGGGTGCTGTTACTGGTGCTGGAGAACTGACTTGAGTGTTTCCGAGGGTAGAACCCACGGAGGATTTACTGCTTCCTTTTATGGAATACTTTAATGCTTTTCAGATAAATCGCTCCATTTACTGGGCTCTTAATATGTGTCAAGTGCTTTCCATTTCTTATCCGCAAACCAGAAAAAGGAGACAGGTTCAGAAAGGTTAAGTTGACAAGTGCACAAGTAACGAATCACACTGCTGATCGGAAGTGTGATTGAATCTAGATTCCACTAGCTTCAAAATGCAAGGTATATCGCTTATCTCAAAATACTTCTAATATTCTTAGTAACAGCAACAACCCCTGACCTGTGAATAATTTGCAGTGTTTCTACCACCCTCTACATCCTGGGGGTAGGCTGGACAGGGATTTTATTTATGAGACTGAAAGCGGATTCCTAAGGGATTTGTCTTATGCATAATTGGAGACACAGTTCAGTTCAGTCCCCCGGTTGTGTCTGACTCTTTGCGACCCCATGGACTGCAGCAGCCAGGCTTCCCTGTCCATCACCAACTCCCAGAGCTTACTCCAACTCATGTCCATCGAGTGGGTGATGCTATCCAACCGTCTTATCCTCTGTCGTCCCCTTCTCCTCCCACCTTCAGTCTTTCCCAGCATCAGAGTCTTTTCCAATGAGTCAGTTCTTCGCATCAGGTGACCAAAGTACTGGAGTTTCCTCTTCAGCATCACTCCTCCCTGAATGAATATTCAGGACTGATTTCCTTTAGGATGGACTGGTTGGATCTCCTTGCAGTCCAAGGGACTCTCAAGAGTCTTCTCCAACACCACAGTTCAAAAGCAGCAATTCTTCAGCACTCAGTTTTCTTTAGAGTCCAACTCTTATATCCACACATGACTACTGGAAAAATCATAGCTTTGACTAGATGGACTTTTGTTGGCAAAGTAATGCTTCTGCTTACTAATATGCTGTCTAGTTTGGTCATAGCTTTTCTTCCAGGGAGCAAGTGTCTTTTAATTTCATGGATGCAGTCACCATCTGCAGTGATTTTGGAGCCCCCCAAAATAAAGTCTCTCACTGTTTCCATTGTTTCCCCATCTGTTTACCATGAAGTAATGGGACCAGATGCCATGATCTTAGTTTTCCAAATGTTGAGTTTTAAGCCAGGTTTTTCACTCTCCTCTTTCACTTTCATCAAGAGGCTCTTTAGTTCTTCACTTTCTGTCATAAGGGTGGTGTCATTTGCATATCTGAGGTTATTGATATTTCTCCTGGCAATCTTGATTCCAGCTTGTGCTTCATCCAGCCCAGTGTTTCGCTTGATATACTCTGCATATGGGTTAAATAAACAGGGCAACAATATACAGCCTTGACTTACTCCTTTCTCAATTTGGAACCAGTCTGTTGTTCCATGTCCAGTTCTAATTGTTCTTGCCTTGAGAATCCCATGAACAGTATGAAAAGGCAATTGGAGACACCAAACTGGAATTCAAGCCACCTATCTTATAATTCAGTGCTTTGACTTGAATTCAAACTTGTGCTTGTGGAGGGGAACAGACTGTGTGGAAACACAGTGTCTCAAAACCCTGTCATCATCCCCCAACCTTTGAAATCCTAGGAAACCTACAAGGAGAAGGAGCCTGAAGAGTGAGCAGTGATGAAGGAAACCAGAGAAAACCAACACTGGATGGGTAAAGAGGATAGGATGCCTGATGAACTATGGACGGAAGTTCGTGACATTGTAGAGGAGACAGGGATCAAGACCATCCCCAAGAAAAACAAATGCAAAAGAGTAAAATGGCTGTCTGGGGAGGCCTTACAAATAGCTGTGAAAAGAAGAGAAGTGAAAAGCAAAGGAGAAAAGGAAAGATATACCTATTTGAATGCAGAGTTCCAAAGAATAGAAAGGAGAGATAAGAAAGCCTTCCTCAGTGATCAGTGCAAAGAAATAGAGGAAAACAATAGAATGGGAAAGACTAGAGATCTCTTCAAGAAAATTAGAGATACCAAGGGAACATTTCATGCAAAGATGGGCTCGATAAAGGACAGAAATGGTAGGGACCTAACAGAAGCAGAAGATATTAAGAAGAGGTGGCAAGAATACACAGAAGAACTGTACAGAAAAGATCTTCATGACCCAGATAATCATGATGGTGTGATCACTCACCTAGAGCCAGACATCCTGGAATGTGAAGTCAAGTGGGCCGTAGGAAGCATCACTACAAACAAAGCTAGTGGAGGTGATGGAATTTCAGCTGAGCTATTTCAAATCCTAAAAGATGCTGCTGTGAAAGTGCTGCACTCAATATGCCAGCAAATTTGGAAAACTCAGCAGTGGCCACAGGACTGGAGAAGGTCAGTTTTCATTCCAATCCCAAAGAAAGGCAATGCCAAAGAATGCTCAAACTACTGCACAATTGCACTCATCTCACATGCTAGGAAAGAAATGCTCAAAATTCTCCAAGCCAGGCTTCAACAATACATGAACCGTGAACTTCTAGGTGTTCAAGCTGGTTTTAGAAAAGACAGAGGAATCAGAGATCAAATTGCCAACATCTGCTAGATCATTGAAAAAGCAAGAGAGTTCCAGAAACAACGTCTGTTTCTGCTTTGTTGACTATGCCAAAGCCTTTGACTGTGTGGATCACAACAAACTGGAAAATTCTGAAAGAGATGGGAATACCAGACCACCTGACCTGCCTCTTGAGAAATCTGTATGCAGGTCAGGGAGCAACAGTTAGAACTGGACATGGAACAACAGACTTGTTCCAAATAGGAAAAAGAGTACATCAAGGGTATATATTGTCACCCTGCTTATTTAACTTACATGCAGAGTACATCGTGCAAAATGATGGCCTGGATGAGGCATAAGTTGAAATCAAGATTGCCAGGAGGAATATCAATAACCTCAGATATGCAGATGACACTACCTTTATGGCAGAAAGTGAAGAAGAACTAAAGAGCCTCTTGATGAAAGTGAAAGAGGAGAGTGAAAAGTTGGCTTAAAGCTCAACATTCAGAAAACTAAGATCATGGCATCCACTCCCATCACTTCATAGCAAGTAGATGGGAAAACAGTGGAAACAGTGAGAGACTTTATTTTTTGGGGGGTCTCCAAAATCACTGTAGATGGTGACTGCAGCCATGAAATTAAAAAAAGACACTTGTTCCTTGGAAGAAAATCTAAGACCAACCTAGACAGCATATTAAAAAGCCGAGACATTACTTTGCCATCAAAGGTCCATCTAGTCAAAAGTATGGTTTTTCCAGTAGTCATGTATGAGTGTAAGAGTTGAAGTCTAAAGAAAGCTGAGTGCTGAAGAATTGATGCTTTTGAACTGTGGTGTTGGAGAAGACTCTTGAGAGTCCCTTGAACTGCAAGGAGATCAAACCAGTCAGTCCTAAAGCAGATCAATCCTCAGTTCATTGGAAGGACTGATTTTGAAGCTGAAACTTCAATACTTTGGCCACCTGATGCAAAGAGCTGACTCATTTGAAAAGACCCTCATGCTGGGAAAGATTGAAGGTGGGAGGAGAAGGGGACGACAGAGGATGAGATGGCTGGATGGCATCACCGACTCAATGGACGTGAGTTTGGGTGGACTCTGGGAGTTGGTGATGGACAGGGAGGCCTGTTGTGCTGCAGTCCATAGGGTCTCAAAGAGTCGGACACAACTGAGCGACTGAACTGAACTGAAAGAGGACTGAGAAGGGAAAGCTGAGAAGATATTTGCATCAAAAGACATTTATCAAAGTTTAAAAACAAAATGTTAGAGTAGGAGAGATATGGACATTAAGGAGGAAAGAGTTTACTTAATTGATAAGTTTACTTATCTTAATCAAAATATTCAACATCCATTGATATTGAAGAAAAAACCATAACTTGATAAAAAATCTTCAAAAATCCAACAGCACACATCACGATAATAATAAAATATTGAAAGCCTTCCTTTTAAGATGAGAAAAAAGGCAAAGAAACCTGTTCTCAATAATCCTAGTCCTTACGATAATGAAAGTTTTAGCTAGTCCAATAAACAGTGACAGCAAATATATAGGGATTGGAAAGAAACAAGAACATCAGTATTTACAGATGAAATTTTTTGTGTGTAACAACCCCAAAAGAAAATTCATGTAGAATTGGCAATTGAGTTCAGTAAGATTTCTAGTTCAAAAAAAATACAGAAAAAATATATACATAAAAATCTTGCATTTCTCATCAGCAACCATCAGTTAGAAAGTGTAACTTTTAAAATATACTGTTTGGTTACATGACTATATATATATATAAGAGTCAAGCTCTGCACCTGACTTTGTACTCTATGTTATACTGCAATAAAAATTTTAATTAAAAATATACCATTTGCAATAGGAACAAAAATACAATGAA
The DNA here is from genome assembly GCF_042477335.2 of Ovis canadensis. NCBI lineage: Eukaryota > Metazoa > Chordata > Mammalia > Artiodactyla > Bovidae > Ovis > Ovis canadensis. Next base: position 22,791,074 of record NC_091264.1, on the reverse strand, counting down.
CTTAGGAATAAATTTAACAATAGGAATGCAAACCCTTTGTGGAGAAAATGATAAAACCTATTGGAAGATGTTCTAAATTAATGAAAAGATACATGATGTATTTACAGAGAAAGACTTGATATTATAAAGATGTCAGTTCTCTCCAAGGCCTTGGTGTTGGGCCAAGGGGGATGATAAGGCCTGTGATACCTGGTCCTGCTAGAGTCTGTCCCATCTGAGTACCGCAGGAGGAGGCTGAGTGGGACAGCCCTTGGCAGTCCTTTCCCCCTCCTCAGAGATCCTTCCTGCAAGCTGAGGAGGATTTCTTGCTTTGGAAATCACGTTCCTGAACTCCACATCCCCTCCTCCCGCTGCTTCTTTTCCTTGCTTCTCCGAGGGATTTCTTTCCACCTGCCAACCCTTTGCAGACCTCTTCGCAGATGGCAAAGTGTGCAGTGAAGTTACCTTATGGTTACCAAAGGCGAAAGCTGGGGAGAATAAGTTAGGAATTTGGGAGCAACATATCCACTCTATATCTAAAGTAGATAACATATCCACTGATAACATATCAGTTCAGTCTCTCAGTCATGTCCGACTCTTTGCGATCCCATGAATTCCAGCACGCCAGGCCTCCCTGTCCATCACCAACTCCCGGAGTTCACTCAGATTCATGTCCATCGAGTCAGTGATGCCATCCAGCCATCTCATCCTCTGTTGTCCCCTTCTCCTCCTGCCCCCAATCCCTCCCAGCATCAGAGTCTTTTCCAGTGAGTCAACTCTTTGCATGAAGTGGCCAAAGTACTGGAGTTTCAGCTTTAGCATCATTCTTTCCAAAGAACACCCAGGACTGATCTCCTTCAGAATGGACTGGTTGGATCTCCTTGCAGTCCAAGGGACTCTCAAGAGTCTTCTCCAACACCACAGTTCAAAAGCATCAATTCTTTGGCACTCAGCTTTCTTCACAGTCCAACTCTCACATCCATACATGACCACTGGAAAAACCATAGCCTTGACTAGACGGACCTTTGTTGGCAAAGCAATGTCTCTGCTTTTGAATATGCTGTCTAGGTTGGTCATAACTTTCCTTCCAAGGAGTAAGGGTCTTTTAATTTCATGGCTGCAACCGCCATCTGCAGTGATTTTGGAGCCCCCCAGAATGTTGAGCTACTATATATAAAGTAGATAAGCAGCAAGGTCCTACTGTATAGGGAACCATATTCAATAGCCTATGATAAACCACAATGGAAAATAATATACAAAAAAAACAATATGTATGTAATAACTGAATCACTTTGTTCAACAACAGTAACTGACAAAACATTTTAAATCAACTATATTTAAAAAAAGAAAGAAAAGAAATTTTAGAGGAAAAGAAATCATGCTTCTAGCCATGGAAGCCACTGGGTATGGCCTTGCAGCCTTTTTTCTGTATGTGTTGTTGCCTAGTTGAAATCCCAAAGATAAGAACAAAACAGAGAAGCACGCAAATGAAAAAATGCTTAAGACTCTTCAGATTAAATGTAGTATATCTATAAAATAGACTGTTCTTCAGCCATAGAAATAAAGTACTCATACATGCTACAACATGGATGAACCATGAAAACACGCTGAATGAAAGGAGCAGACACAAAAGGCTGCATATTGAATGATTCCATTTATATGAAATGTCCAGAAGAGGAAAATCCATAGAGACAGGAAGTAGATTACTGGTTCCAGGGACCAAGGGAGGGAGGAATGGTGATTGGCTAACGGGTTTCTTTTTGTGATGATGAAAATTGTTCCAAAATTATATAATGGTGATGGTTGACCAGCTCTGTGAATATATTAATACTAAAAACCAATGAATCATACATTTTAAAAGGATGAATTTTATTTCTCAAAATTGTCATAAGAGGGTCACTCAGGTTTCAAGTATAGTTCATCATTTCTTTTTTTAAAATAATTATTTCTATGCTTGTTTGGCTGCACGAGATCTATTTTGCAACACTTGAGATCTTCAGTCTTTGCTGCGACACGCAGCTTCCCTTGTGGCTCAGCTGGTTAAGAATCCACCTGCAATTATTTCCCAGGAGACTTGGGTTCGATCCCTGGGTTGGGAAGATTCCCTGGAGAAGGGAATGGCTACCCACTCCACTATTCTGGTTTGCAGAATTCCACGGATTGTATAGCCCATGGGATCACAAAGAGTCGGACACAACTGAGTGACTTTCACTGGTCACTGGTGGGATCTTTAGTTGCAGCATGTGGTATCTAGTTTCCTGATCAGGGATTAAACCCTAGTCCCCTGCACTGGGAGCACGGAATCTTAGGTACTGGACCGCCAGTAAGTCCCCAGTTCATCATTTCTTAAGTGCCCACTCTGTCATGCCTTGTGCTAGGCTCTTGGGCAACACCGATGAAGGAAATAAACGTCATTTCTTTCCTCCCAGAGCTTCCAGTTTGGGAGTGAAGGAGACACAAACAATAAAATGTTACCTACCACATGGTAGAAGAAAGACAGGCGCTGGAATCAGATCACCTTGCTCAGAAGTAAGGAGGTAAAGAGAGATTTCCAGGGGAAGTCCTCATCTCAGGTGGGAGCAGCAAGATAAGTAAGAGTAAAGGGAAAAAGCAGCTTCCATTTTGCAGGAGAGGAGATGTGGGTACAGATCAGGGGCTGAGGTCCCCAAGACGGGTCTACTAGCTGTATGAGCCCAGGAGGAGGCTCTTTGAGTCTGAAAGGACTCAGCCAGAGGTGGTTGATCCCACTTCCCCCCGCCCCCAGATTTTTCTCTATCCCAGATAACCAAGGCATAGGTAGATACTAGTCCTATGATGGGGAAGCCGTCTCCCCCCATAGATAGTTATAGAGAGCAGTGGGCCTTGTGATATATCCTGGAGAGGAAGACCACCGCCTCGGGTCTGCAGACCCAGTTGCCAAGGAGGCTTCATTCACCACCACCACACCCTCCACCTGTGTGGACCGGCCTCCCAGGACCTTCCCAAAAGTTGAAAGTCTAGGGAAGACATCCCCTTTAAAGTATGTGTAGGGAGAAGGCAATGGCAACCCACTCCAGTACCCTTGCCTGGAAAATCCCATGGACAGAGGAGCCTGGTAAGCTGCAGTCCATGGGGTCGCTAAGAGTCAGGCACGACTGAGCGACTTCACTTTTCACTTTCATGCATTGGAAAAGGAAATGGCAACCCACTCCAGTATTCTTGCCTGGAGAATCCCAGGGACAGAGGAGCCTAGCGGGCTGCCGTCTATGGGGTCACACAGAGTCAGACACGACTGAGGTGACTTAGCAGCTTAGCAGCAGGGAGCCATCTTCCTTTGTTGGGTCTAATGCTCCTAGAAAAGCTGAGTAATAATAGAAAAGAAAAATCAGTTCATTGCTTAATTTTTTTTTTTTTTGCAAGATGCAGATTCAGTGTAAAAAAAGCTTATCACGGCCGGTTGTAGCATGGAGCCCGGGGCTCCTCCAGCATGCCATACTGTGCTGGGCGCTGAGAATACAGCGGTGGATGGGACAGACAAGGTCCCTGCCTTTTCCGAAGATCTTCCCCAGTGAGGAACACAGTAAGTCCCCTACATACAAATGAGCTCTGTTCCAAGGGCACGTTGATAGGTCCAGTTTGTTTGTTAAGTCCAACAAAGTTAGCCTAGGTACCCAACTAAGACAGTCAGCTATGTAGAACTCTGCTGTAATAGGTTTATGATACTTTTCACACAAGTAATACATAGAAACAAATATGCACGAAGAATAAAACATTTTTAATCTTACAGTACAGTACCTTAAAAGGCATGGGTAGTACAGTACAGCAGCTGGCATACAGGGACACGTTGGTGTCTTTGAAAGTTCACAACTTGAAGGTTCGTATGTCGCAGACTTACTGTCACAGGCAGAGGAGCAGAGAGGCAATGATAAAACTGATAGAGGAATGTGACCTCCTTAGCGCAGCATGTGCAGCAGTGTTGGTTACTGCATCACTCCAGGCAAGGAAGGCCACAGCCAGGCTCTTCAAGTGCCTGGGACTGAAAAGGGCTGGAGCAGAGAGCAATCTGGGGAGATGGGGCTGGAAAGGGTAGCAGGTGGCCTTCACCCTGCCTGTCCCTGGCTGCTGGCATTGCTCCATGGGCCCTACTGGCACCGAGGAAAGTCACCCACCTGCCTTACAGTCTGCACTTCATGCCAGGTTGTCCCCTGGGGGTGGCTCTGTGCCAGGAGCCAGCAGGGGAGAGCCCACCCATGACAAGGTCATGCAGGACTCGAGGGACTCCCTGGGCCATCCGACCCATGACAAGGTCATGCGGAAGAGTCCTGATAAGCAAGGCCTCAGGACTCAACGGACCCCCTGGATCTGCTCGAGCATCTACCCCCAAACCAGAATCTGTCTGTCTTATTTTATGTCTTTCACCAGCTCTTCTGACATTAGCAGGGGGCTGTCCCTGACCAAAAGAGTTAACTTAGGGCTCTAGTTGATATATCTCCTGGGCATGAAAGGAGTGTTTCAAACCCTCTGTTAGCTTTCTAGCTTACTTGGCAGGTTTATCCAGACTCTTGCAACCTTGTTGAGCCTATTCTTGCTGCCAAGTTCTCACATCCCTTATCCATTGTGTTCCTGGGAGTGCATATCGTTAAGATATAGAAGTAATAAGCAGCAGCTTTAACATTAGCAACATTAGACTTTGAGTTAATAAGTTCTTTCTTTGCTGTAACCTGCTGAATCTTTGCTCCATAAAAATGTAACTCTGTACTTTAAGGGTGACACAGGCTGAGAATTTAAGAAGAAACACTTTAAAGGAAGATTATTGTTCTGGCTGACCAACATTTATCAAAAAGAGGTCATGGAATATCAACAGGCCTCTGGTACAGAAGATGATGTACAGAGAATAAGACTCTTACAAGAAGGAACCTGATATTGATAAAAGTTATTACTGATGGAATGTTGAGTTGACTGCATTTTTCACCTTGCTGTATGTATAACTCAGGGTATAAAAGCCCCGAGAAGAATAAAGTAAAGGGGCCTCGCTCACTGAAGCTTGGCCACCCCGTGTCGTTCTTTATCTTTATATCTTTCTTCATTCGCCGACGTCGTCCATCCTGAGGATATCCCTGGACTCTGCTGAGGCTGGACCTCGGCAGCTCTGCCTGCCTCCTCCTCAGACTTTCAAGACCTCAGCTCTGCAAGCCAGCCAGCCCTTCTCTTCAGCTGATGTGGCCGCCTCCCAGGTTAGTCTCTAGTCACACAAGCAGCTCAAAGGATGGACTTGTGCTTAGTTGCTCAGTCGCGTCTGACCGAGAGCACACGGGCTGTAGCCCACCAGGCTCCTCTGTTCATGGGATTCCCCAGGCAAGAATATTGTAGTGGGTTGCCATTCCCTTCTCCAGAGGATCTTCCCAACCAAAGGATCTAACCCAGGTATTGTGCAATGCAAGCAGATTCTTTAGCGTATAAGCTACAGGGAAGTTACTCAAAGGATGGACAGACCTTGTATTCTCGCTGCTTCCTGCTGGTGACTGTGTGTAAAAGGCAGGGGTGCCATATCCTTGGGGGGGAAAAAAAAACAGATCACATTCCAAGGCAGTGATTCATGTCCTAGACAGCTCAAGATAATATATGGCTGAAACATGGGTTGATGTATGTGCACATTATCAAATTTCAAGTGATCAACGTAACATGGCCAGAAAACAAACAGCCTTTACTTTTCCTGTGTATTCTGAGTGAGGCTGTGAAGCTCTGTAGTCACTCTCCAGAGAGTCACCAGAAGCCAGGAGTCAAACATGATGCACCTTGGGTAACGGTGCACCGGCACTAAGTATGGGGGATCTGAAAGAAAAGAGATCTATACTGTTCCAAGTCAAACACATCCCAAAGAGCCATGACAGCGTGTTTCCTTGCAGTGGTGGGAAGTATAAAATTATCCAGGAGCCTGGGTTTCCCTAGCGATCCAGTGGTTAAGACTCAGTGCTTCCAAGGCAGGGAAGAAGGGGGTTTTTATCCTTGGTCCGGGAACTAAGATCCCACATGCTGTGTAGGGTGGGCAAAAAACTTATCTAGGAATAGCACATTGGACAATGCAAACCAAGAAACAATGATTCCTGGACGGAATGGGAAGAGATGATGTCTGGAAACCACAAAAGAAATCACATGTACAGGTTGGACAGTTTTAAAAAAATATGTAAGTACATTTTTTTTTACCCATTAATATAAATTTTCATCAGTATGTCACTACGCTTCACTTGGGCTTAGGTATTTTGTGGGTGTATGCTCAGTCTCTCAGTCATGTTGACTCTTTGTGACCCCATGGACTGGAGCCCACCAGGCTCCTCTGTGCATGCGATTTTCCAGGCAAGAATACTGGAGTGGGTTGCCATTTCCTCCTCCAGGGGGTTTTCCCCACCCAGGGATGGAACCCGAGTCTCTTGCATCTCCTGCATTTGCTGGGCGGGGAGATTCTTTACCACTGAGCCACCTGGGAAGCCATGTCTTTTGTAGCAATTTTAGAAGTCAATTTGTTTATAGATTTTGCCCGCACACTTTAGGCATGACCCTGCCTTGACATGTCCAACTGCAGCTTAACCTTCTCCCCACCACCTGCTACTCATTTTGCCCCTGTCTCCCGCTTCCATCAGCCTCGCCAGAAACCTAACACTCTCCCTCCAACCCCCCTCTCTCCACCACCATTGCCTGCCTCCCGTCTCTTCCATCTCCCTCTCCTGCAGATTCTACCTGCTGCTCATTCTTCCTCACCTTCGACCTCTCACCTGGACTACCACAACTGCATCCAGCTGCCTCTCCCATCCTCTCCTATTTCCTGCTGACTCTCCATTTGGCAGCCAGTGTGATCTTTCAAAAGTGCAAATACTGGGACTTCCCTGGTGGCCCAGTGGTTAAGACTCCAAACTCCCAAAGCAGGGGGCAAGGGTTCCATCCCTGATCAGGAAACTAAGATCCCATACGCTGCACAGTACGGCAGAACAAAACCAAAACAACAATAAAAATTAATTTAAAAATAAAATGAAGTGCAAACTCCTCAATAATGACATGAAAAAGTCAGGATTTCTCTGGCGGTCCAGTGGTTAAGAATCTGCCTGCCAGTGCAGGGGACATGGGTTCTATTCCCGGTTAGGGAAGATTCCACATGCTGGGAGGCAACCAAGTCCATGCTCTCCAGCAAGAGAAGCCACCCAATGAGAAGCCTGCATGTCACAACTAGAGAAAGCCCACACGCAGCAACAAACACTCAGCACAGCCAAAAATAAATAAATACAAATTTTTGAAAAAGAAAGTCAAAGCAACGGCATTGTTCTGTGTTTGAGTATGGGGAGGGAACTTTAAGAATCCACTTGATTTAACATGTTATGGGATAAATTGTTTAACACCATAATCACAAATTGGTATTTTTATTGTTGAATAAACTGCCCCTTTGGGAAAAGTTTTGTAAGCTCATAGATGCCCTGTTTATCTCAACTGATACAAATTTTGAACCATCATTAACTTTCACAGTGAAAATTGTAATTTATCTAAACAATGTGTTGTAAGAATTTGGAACAATTAATCACATAATAAAAGGTCTTCACAAACTTACTGGCCCTAAGAGAATTCCTATTTTCTTCCCTTTGGATGCCAGAATCTTGAGAGCAGTTTATGTGCAAAGTCAAGGTGCAGTCACTTTGAGACCTGTACTTAGCTTTCCAAAGGTTTCCAAATCTAGTTAGTGAATCCTTTACTGGTTAAAAATGACTTCCATTCTTCAAAGAAAACTTCACATATCTGATCTTACATTTTCTTTAAAAAGACCCTGCATATTTTTTGCTTTCAACATGGCTTAACCGGTCCAGTGTACCAGCTCATCACGCCCACCTGGGCAGACTTCTCAGGGGCAAATCCATCCTCACTGTAGAATCCCACTAAGTAGTTTTTTTGGCCACTCCAGCCATGCGGGATCTTAGTTCGCCCAAGCCATGGATTGAACCTGGGCCCTTTGCAATGGAAGCACTGAGGCCCACCCACGGGACCACTGGGAATTCCCAGAAGCTTGTTTTAATGCCTCACTCAAATGTCACCTTCTCTCTCACATCTGGGTCTTCATATTTAAGGCTTCCAACAGTGTTCTCCCTTCTCTTTCCTTCTTTTTCAAAGTGATGAAATAAGTACAAAACTGCAGAGCAGAGCCATAATGAACCTCACAGAATTACCACCACCTTCTTCAACACTATTAATCTGCTCTATTTTTTAATGAGTAAAACATGAAAGACTCAGTGGAGTACCCTGCATATGCCTTCCTGATCCCCTTCCTCCTCCCGCAGAGGGAACCTCTAGCTTGAATGCAATGATTATCACGCCCATGAATGTTTTCGTACTGTTTCTACATATCTGTGAAAACATTGGCAACTTTAATCGGGTCAAACTGAACTTATTAGACAACGAACTGCAGTTTAGTTTCAAGTTCACACTGTGTTTGTCTGTTGCCCTTTTCCTTTATAAGTTATCTCAGAACTTTTTGCTCACACTTAAAGGCCTTCTCTTTTTCTGCCATGCTACACAGCTTACAGGAGCTCAGTTCCCTCAAAAGAATTTCATTCCCACATGAAACAAATCAGAGAAGTGAGTGAGATCTTGCTGTAGAAGTTTCAGTACAAACAGTCAAATTTTCCATTCTGTGGAAACTAAAATACCACAGAGAGGAAACACAAGGTTGCTTTTTTAAAAAGATAATCTGGTAGATAGGTTTCAATAAATAACCAAGAAGTATGATTTTGCAAAGCCCAAACAAACTTCACTTGCATTGGGCCTTTTACTTGAATTGATTGAGGCCAGGAGAATGAACTTTATGGTATTTGAACTGATGACACAATAGCCTGTTTCAAACTGAAAAGATGCAAAAGAGCATCTGTGAAGTCTTTCAGCCGCTTCATCCCTCACCACACACTTCCTGTCTCTATAGGCAGTGAAGTCAATTTCTTCCAAGCTATTTAAGTGGGACGATACTCTAGGTGGTCTTCGGCAACTTGCTTGGTTTCTCCAATCAAACTTTTATTTTTGAGACTTCTATATTTTGAAACACTTTGAAAATGAGATAGCTCCTTTTATCTGCTCTATAGCAGTGACGTCCAGTGGAACTTTCTGAATTTTGGAATGTTCTCTATCTGCACTGTCCAATACTATAGTACCCAACAGCCACATGTGGCTACTGAACATTTGAAGTGTGGCTAAATTTGATAGAAGAACTTAATTTAAAGATTTAAATTGAAAACATAGAATTAATTAATTTTGGGGGGTGAGGGGCAATGCCTTGCAGCGTGTGGGGTCTTAGTTCCCTGACCAGGAACTAGCCTGTGTCCCCTGCACTGGAAGCATGGAGTTTTAACTACTGGATGGCTAGGGAATTCCCCTAAAATCAATTTTATTTTAAAATTTTTCCTCTAGAATTAATTTTTCCCCTAGAATTAATTTTAACAAATTTAAATTTAAATAGGCACATTTAGGGCTTTCCTGGTGGTCCAGTGGTTGAACCCACCCTGCAGTGTGGGGCTCATGGGTCTGATCCCTGCTCTGGGAAGCTCTCACATGCTGTGGAGCAACTAAGGCCCTCACCACAGCTACTGAGCCCACGCTCTCAGCCTGAGAGCTGAAACTGCTAAGCCCATGCACCGCAACCACTGAAGCATACCCGCCCTAGAGCCTGTGCTCCGCAACAAGAGAATTCACTGAAATGAGAAATCGACACACCGAAACAAAGAGTAGCCCCTGCCCGCAGCAACTAGAGACAGCTCCCGCACAGCAGCGAAGACCCAGCACAGCCAAAAGGGCTGAATAAATAAAAATGATATTAAAAAAGACACATGTGGCTAGTGGTCACCATGTTGGACAGCACAGCCCCGTAACCTGCAATTACATGAATAGACCATGAATCGTTTTTCCCTTCTTTCATTTATGGATGCTATTTCCAACTTCTTCCTTTTTTTACATATATATTTACACTGAGATACCTGACCAGTTATTTTGGGACAATTATGTCATAGTCTGTGTTTGGGTGGGAAAGAATTTCCAGACATGAGACAGAATGAGAGGGAAATAAAGTTTATTAGAGTTGAGAGACGCTGTTAGAAGAGCAGGCTGGTTCGAGGGAGAGCTGACCCCAACTTATTTCTATATAAGAAAATGCTGCAATGAGCATACTTTCCTATGCCTTCTTATGCACATATGGGAGAATTTGGATATAAGTTTATGAGTGGAATTATACTGTCAACTCTACTAGATATTGCCAAATGATCTCCACAGTGGTTTTTCCAGGTTACACTCTCATACAATGTAAGAGGGTCCCTATTGCCCCATAACCTCAGAAAGGCTTGATATTACCAGGCTTATCTTTGCCAATATGATGGATGGGAAATGTTACCTCACTGTCATTGTTTTTGCGGGCGGTGGGTGGGAGTATATTTTGGCTGTGCTATGTGACTTATGGGATCTTATTTCCCAGACCAGGGATCGAACCCATGCTCCCTGCAGTGAGGATGCAGAGCCTAATCACTAGACTGCCAGGGAATTCTTTCCTGTTATTTTATTTTTCAATAGTTTATTCATTATATTTCTAGGTTAGACATATGACACAAACAAAATATTAAAATTGTATTTCTTCAAAGCGCAGTGCGGGGGAAAGGTAGTAGGGAGATGAACACGGTCTTTGAATATTAAATCTTTGCTTTGGTGGAGAAAGCAGCTGCTCTAGAGGCAATGAAGTTGGTTCATCTTAAAGTCCAAGGTTTTGCTCGTGAAGGGCTTTTTCTCGCTGAAGTTATCACTGACTTTTTTCACAGGGGGACACCACTGTGGTTCAAATGAATCTTTCAGTTACACTTGATAGCTGAATTATTAATATCCCTCTGGAAGTCAGTAACGCAGCTTCCATTTTATTTTGCATTTTCACGGAACCTACCTTTAGTCTCCTCAGCTCCGCCGTAGAGAAGCCAGCCCAGACCTTTGCCGAGGGCCTTGGCTTGCCAGCACAGCTAGACCATCCAAAGCTCAGAGCCCCAGCTGCCAAGAGGACCACCCATGTACACTGGGGTTTTTCCCCTCACTGTTACTTTAAATTCCATTTTCTCTTTCTTCTTTGAAAAGTTGTCTTTCATCCTGTCTTCATTTTTCTCTTTGGTTGCTTGTCTTTTTCATACTGGTTTGTTGAAGTTCTTCATTCTAGATTGCAATTCTTTCTTGGTTATATGCCTATATATGGTGTCTATTATAATATGCTTTTGATTATTCATTTAATTTTTGGAATAGTAATATATTCACAAGTATTCCAAAAGGTACACAAAGATGAGCAGGCAGACTGCCATGAGGGTGTGGTCACTCACCTAAGCCAGACATCCTGGAGTGCGAAGTCAAGTGGGCCTTAGGGAGCATCACTATGAACAAAGCTAGTGGAGGTGATGGAATTCCAGTTGAGCTATTTCAAATCCTAAAAGATAATGCCGCTAAAGCGCTGCACTCAATATGCCAGCAAATTTGGAAAACTCAGCAGTGGCCACAGGACTGGAAAAGGTCAGTTTTCATCCCAATCCCCAAGAAGGGCAATGTCAAAGAATGCTCAAACTACCACACAATTGCACTCATTTCACATGCTATCAAGGTAATGCTCAAAATCCTTCAAGCTAGACTTCAACAGCACGTGGACTGAGAACTTCCACAAGTTCAAGCTGGATTTAGAAAAGGCAGAGGAACCAGAGATCAAATTGCCAACATCCGTTGGATAGTAGAAAAAGCAAGAGAGTTCCAGAAAAGCATCTACTTCTGCTTTACTGACTATGCCAACGCCTTTGACTGTGTGGAACACAACAAACTGTGAAACGTTCTTCAAGAGATGGAAACACCAGACCACCTCATCTACCTCCTGAGAAACCTGTATGCAGGTCAAAAAGCAACAGTTAGAACCGGACATTAAACAATGGACTTGTTCAAAATTGGGAAAGGAGTAAGACAAGGCTGTATATTGTCACCCTGCTTATTTAACTTTTGTGCAGAGTACATCATGAGAAATGCTGGGCTGGATGAAGCACAAGTTGGAATCAAGATTGCTGGGAGAAACATCAATAACCTCAGATATGCAGATAACACCACCCTAATGCAGAAATCGAAGAGGAACTAAAGAGCCTCTTGATGAAGGTGAAAGAGGAGAGTGAAAAATCTGGCTTAATACTCAACATTCAAAAAACTAAGATCATCACATCCAGTCCCATCACTTCATGGCAAATAGATGGAAAAAATGGAAACAGTGACAGACTTTATTTTTTTGGGCTCCAAAATCACTGTGGACAGTGACTGCAGCCTTGAAATTAAAAGACGCTTCCTCCTTGGAAGGAAAGCTATGACAAATCTGGACAGCATATTAAAATGTAGAGACATCATTTTATCAACAAAGATCAAAGTTATGCTTTTTCCAATAGTCATGTACAGATGTGAGAGTTGGACCATGAAGGCTGAGCGCCAAAGAATTGATACTTTTGAACTGTGGTGTTGGAGAAGACTCTTGAGAGTCCCTTGGACTGCAAGGAGATCAAATCAGTCAATCTTAAAGTCAACCCTGAATATTCATTGGAAGGACGGATGCTAAAACTGAAGCTCCAATATTTTGGCCACCTGATGTGAAGAACCGACTCATTAGAAAAGACCCTGATGCTGGGAAAGATTGAGGGCAAGAGGAGAAGAGCAGCAGAGGATGAGAGTGTTGGATGGCATCACCAACTCAATGGACATGAGTCTGAGCAAGCTCCAGGAGATAGTGAAGGACAGGGAAGCCTGGCATGCTGCAGTCCATTGGATGACATAGAGTCCGATACAACTTAGCAACTGAACAGCAGCTCTTATGGCTGGATCTGATCTCACCCATACTCCCTGGCTATTCCAACCTCTCTGTGGCTCTGGAGAACCCAGTGGACTCCCTGAATGTCTCCTATATCCCCGACCTAGCCCCCAACCCAAGCTGTCTGAACGTTACATCTCTGACACTCATTCACCATCTTGCTTGCACACCACGCCCACGGCAGGCCCACGGCTCTCAACTCAATACCATCAAGGAAAGAACTAAAACTGCAAACTACTCTCTGTCTCCCTGCCGGTTCACCTTGATTTGCCCAGGTATCTGCACTGGACACCAGTTTGTACCGACTTCAATGAGTTCTTCTATTTTGTGGCAGTTTTGAAGCCATTCCCCCACTCCCAAGGGAAGCCTCTTTGATGTCTATCTCACTGTCACCTCCTGGCTTTCTTCTTCAATCCCCAAGACTAGAAGGGGTGGCTTCTCTTGCGTTCCTTTCATATCATACCCTTGATTTCTGGCTCTGGTTGCCACTTCAGAAGACAGGAGCCCCTTTTGGAAGCCGTCCTTTGAGGTAGATGCTCTGATTATCATCATGAACAGGTGATGAAATCGGAAATCAGAGATTAAATTACCTCTCCGTTTTGTAGAAACTTGGACATAGAGCTCGATCTTGATCGAGTTAAATAGGAGCTAAATGAATACAGAAAATGATTTCTCTGTGAGTGCAATTTCAAGTCTATTGTTTTGCTGAAAAATCCTATTTTGAATTTCAACACATTAGCTCTTTTCTCCTCTTTCTGTTCTTTCTGAAACAATCTTAATCTTCTCACAAGCAGGATAATGCCACAACCAAGGAAGGAGGAGGCCACTTCGTTGCTGAGGGCAAAGAGAAGAGCACATGAGTAGCTTCTTCACACAGTCCGCATCCCAGCTCCCCGGTTCCATCTGACTTCCCATCTGCAGAGTCTAGTGAATTTTTATATAATCCTTTGATTTTCTGCACGTACACATGTGTCAATATGTGTGTATGTATGTGAGTGTGTATCGTATGTGGGACAGCACTGAAAAAAATGAACTCTCTAATTATTTTTCTAAAACTTTTTTTTTGAGACTTTGGCTTTTAAACCCCAAAGTCAAAAACTGAATAAATGATGATCTGCATTCTACTCTATTTCCTTTCCTGAGATACTAAAGCCAGGACCTTTGTTTTTGCAATGGGAGTAGGGGCACACATAACAGAAAATATGACAATAGGTTCATGTATTTAAAACCTTCCGCCTCCGAGATTTAAGTCAATGGCAAGAGGCTTGGAAAAGAGAACAGTGGTGGTGACCCAACCCAGCTCCCATGAGCTGTCCAGCCTGCTGTTTTCTCCTTCAGCTTCTTTGAGCCATCACCTGGGCTTCAATGACCTCCGAATGCAGCAAAATGCAGCCAAGATATTTCTGAGTCTCAGCCATATGCCTGGCAATGTTTTATGCACTTTCATATACCTTACCTCATTTTTTCCTCAAATCAATCCTTCAAGGTACAGTTACCAAACCAAACTTAGGTCCATTTGCCCAAAGCACAGCAAAGTCAATCTACCGACTTGGGGTTGTGATGAAGGAAAGGACAGCATTTGTTGCAAGACTCCAAGCAAGGAGTATGGACAGCTCATGCTCAAACAACCAGCCTCCCGCGTGGCTTTCAAGGAGGGGTTTTTTAAGGCAAGGGGAGGAAGAGGGCTGTGGGTGCATGATCAGCTTGTGTACATTCCTCTGGTTGGTCAGTGGTAAGGTAACAGGGTGAACTTTCAAGAATCTCAAACATCAACCTTCTGGTTCCAACTGTTCTGGGATCTATGTGCTGGTGGTCAGTGAACAGTTAACTTCTGCCTGGTGGGGCTTTAGTATCTGCCAAACAACTCCAGAGTATGGCTCAGGATAGGATTTATAGCCCCTGAAGAGGAAATAAATGTCCTCGCTTTTGTATTACGGATCGAGTTTTTATTACCTTGTCTTGCTCTACTGCTTTCCTTTGTTTCTGCTTTTTTTTTTTTTTTTTTTAATTTCTCTGTTGAAATCTGCTGTCTGATATTTGGGGAAGGTCTAGGATGGACAGGGATCGCCAGGGGTCGCAAAGGGTCAAACATGACTGAGCGACTGAGCGACTGAACTTGAACTGAATTAGGAGGTTAAGCCTTTTCTTTTTTTTTTTTCAAACAAATAAGAGTCAAGGGACACAGCAAGAGGTAAGGGGTGGTATATCCCCAGGAAGGCCCTCCAGTGTCCTGCTTAGTTTCAGTAGATATTACTAGTCTTAGTTTTTAATGATGAGGGAGCCTGTGCTCAGCCTGAAAGATGTCAAATAACTTCTCCAGAGCACCACAGCTTTGAGGTGGGGAAGGAGGTGGGATTCAAACCCCATCCTCTGTGATGACAGACCTCACCATTCTTTCCCTACATTAAGGTACCTCTTCAGAGAATAGGCTGACACCACATGGGGAGAACTCCATAGAGATGAGTA
The DNA here is from genome assembly GCF_042477335.2 of Ovis canadensis. Lineage (NCBI taxonomy): Eukaryota > Metazoa > Chordata > Mammalia > Artiodactyla > Bovidae > Ovis > Ovis canadensis. The sequence goes on along the minus strand of NC_091264.1, from coordinate 22,775,779 downwards.
ATTTCTTCCTTGCAGAACTTCTTTTACATTTTACCTTTATGTATTTGGAAGAAACACAAGATGGAATCAAGATTGCCAGGAGAAATATCAATAACCTCAGATATGCAGATGACACCACCCTTATGGCAGAAAGTGAAGAGGAGTGAAAAAGCCTCTTGATGAAAGTGAAAGAAGAGGGTGAAAAAGTTGGCTTAAAGCTCAACATTCAGAAAACGAGGATCATGGCATCCGGCCCCATCACTTCATGGGAAATAGATGGGGAAACAGTGGAAACAGTGTCAGAATTTTTGGGGGGGGGCTCCAAAATCACTGCAGATGGTGACTGCAGCCATGAAATTAAAAGATGCTTACACCTTGGAAGAAAAGTTATGACCAACCTAGACAGTATATTCAAAAGCAGAGACATCACTTTGCCGACTAAGGTCCGTCTAGTCAAGGCTATGGTTTTTCCTGTGGTCATGTATGGATGTGAGAGTTGGACTGTGAAGAAGGCTGAGCGCCGAAGAATTGATGCTTTTGAACTGTGGTGTTGGAGAAGACTCTTGAGAGTCCCTTGGACTGCAAGGAGATCCAACCAGTCCATTCTAAAGGAGATCAACCCTGGGATTTCTTTGGAAGGAATGAAGCTAAGCTGAAGCTCCAGTAATTTGGCCACCTCATGTGAAGAGTTGACTCATTGGAAAAGACTCTGATGCTGGGAGGAATTGGGAGCAGGAGGAGAAGGGGATGACCGAGGATGAGACGGCTGGATGGCATTACGGACTCGATGGACATGAGTCTGAATGAACTCCGGGAGTTGGTGATGGACAGGGAAGCCTGGCGTGCTGCAATTCATGGGGTTGCAAAGAGTCGGACACGACTGAGCGACTGAACTGAACTGTGCTGGGTCCTCGTTGCTGTGTGTGAGCTACTCTCTTGTTATGGGGCTCAGCCTTCTCGTTGCAGAGCGTGAGCTCCAGGGCACCTGGGCTTCAGCAGCTGAGACATGTGGGTTCTAGAGCTCGGGCTCAGTAGTTTGACCCATGGGTTTAGTTGCCTTGTGGCATGTGGAATTCTCCTGGACCAGGGATGGAACCTGTGTCCCCTGCATTGGCAGGCGCAGTCTCAACCACTGGACCACCAGAGAAGTCCAAAACTTATTTTTTCAGACAAGCATAAAAGTGAGTTCATTTAATATGGTTGTAAACTAAAGGGATCAGATTTCAGCCACTGGAAAAAAACATTGAGGCCCCAGCTCCCTTGCCGTTTGTTAGAAGGAGCTCATACTAGGATGGGTCCAAAAGTCACCCAGCCTGGAGGTACTTTGGAGAGCATTTCCTATTCTTCATTTCAAACTTAGGTTTTCAAAGCATATGAGTAAAGAAAATAATCCTTATTACAGATTTAAAAAGTTCTAATATGTATGTTTCCTCCAGACCAGTGCATGATTTTAACTGCCTGACAGGTTTCACTCTTTTCAAGTGCAGTTTCAATGCTGTCAGACCTTATTGGTCTGGAGAGGAAGTCTCTCAAACATCGAGAACTCAAAGTTCCTCTTTTGGTTCAGTTTTGGTTTTCTGTTGATATGTAACAAACTGTCCCAGAACATGATGTCTTAAAACGGTGACCATTTGATTGCTTCTCACAATTCAGTGGGTCAGTTCTGGCAGGTCGCAGGTCCCCTGCCATCCCTGTGGTGTCCACGGGGCTGGAAGGTCCATCAGGGCATCTTCCTCCTGCGCTCAGAGTCTCAACTCAAGGGCTTCAGTGGCCAGGGATGACTGGAACCCCCCACCTGTGGTCACACCTCTGAGGCCTCAGTTCTCAGTGCTTTGCTGTGACCTCTTCGTGCAGTCCCTCCAACAGGGTAGACAGGCTTTTTACCTGGAGACCCAAAGCTCCCAGAACAGGGACTTGCCTGATGCTTCAATGGCTAAGACTCCGAGCTCCCAATGCAGGGGGCCCAGGTGTGAACCTTGCTCAGGAAACTAGATCCCATGTGCTGCAACTGACTCCCGACACAGCCAAATAAATAAATACCAACGTTCCCAGAAGAGGAAAAATAGAAACTGCTGAATTTCTTAAGGCTTAGGCTCAGAACTGGCACGCAGTCAAGTCCACTCTATGAAATCAGGTGACAGGGCCAGCACAGGCCAGCACTGTGCTCTATGAAACCAAGGAGAGGGGCCTACATGAGGTCGTGAATACTGGGAGGCATCCACTGGGAGTCACTGATGTCACAGGCGTCCACCCACATCAGTCAGTCCTGCAGACCTGTCTTCCCCTGATATCTCTGGATGAGCCCACAAGAGACCTCATCAGTTCAGTTTAGTTCAGTCGCTCAGTCGTGTCCGACTCTTTGCGACCCCATGAATTGCAGCACACCAGGCCTGCCTGTCCATCACCATCTCCCGGAGTTCACTCAGACTCATGTCCATCAAGTCCATGATGCCATCCAGCCATCTCACCCTTGGTCGACCCCTTCTTCTCCTGCCCCTAATCCCTCCCAGCATCAGAGTCTTTTCCAATGAGTCAACTCTTCACATGAGGTGGCCAAATTACTGGAGCTTCAGCTTTAGCTTCATTCCTTCCAAAGAAATCCCAGGGTTGATCTCCTTTAGAATGGACTGGTTGGATCTCCTTGTAGTCCAAGGGACTCTCAAGAGTCTTCTCCAACTCCACAGTTCAAAAGCATCGATTCTTTGGCACTCAGCCTTCTTCACAGTCCAACTCTCACATCCATACATGACCACAGGAAAAACCATAGCCTTGACTAGACGGACCTTAGTCGGCAAAGTGATGTCTCTGCTTTTTAATATACTATCTAGGTTGGTCATAACTTTTCTTCCAAGGAGTAAGCGTCTTTTAATTTCATGGCTGCAGTCACCATCTACAGTGATTTTGGAGCCCCCAAAAATAAATTCTGACACTGTTTCCACTGTTTCCCCATCTATTTGCCATGAAGTGATGGGACCGGATGCCATGATCTTCATTTTCTGAATGTTGAGCTTTAAGCCAACTTTTTCGCTTTCCTCTTTCACTTTCATCAAGAGGCTTTTCAGCTCCTCTTCACTTTCTGCCATAAGGGTGGTGTCATCTGCATATCTGAGGTTATTGATATTTCTCCCAGCAATCTTGATTCCAGCTTGTGCTTCTTCCAGTCCAGTGTTTCTTATGATGTACTCTGCATAGAAGTTAAATAAACAGGGTGACAATATACAGCCTTGATGTACTCCTTTTCCTATTTGGAACCAGTCTGTTGGTCCATGTCCAGTTCTAACTGTTGCTCCCTGACCTGCATACAGATTTCTCAAGAGGCAGGTCAGGTGGTCTGGTATTCCCATCTCTTTCAGAATTTTCCACAGCGTATTGTGATCCACACAGTCAAAGGCTTTGGCATAGTCAATAAAGCAGAAATAGATGTTTTTCAGGAACTCTCTTGCTTTTTCCATGATCCAGCGGCTGTTGGCAATTTGATCTCTGGTTCCTCTGCCTTTTCTAAAACCAGCTTGAACATCAGGGAGTTCACGGTTCATGTATTGCTGAAGCCTGGCTTGGAGAATTTTGAGCATTACTTTACTAGCATGTGAGATGAGTGCAATTGTGCGGTAGTTTGAGCATTCTCTGGCATTGCCTTTCTTTGGAATTGGAATGAAAACTGACCTTTTCCAGTCCTGTGGCCACTGCTGAGTTTTCCAAATTTGCTGGCATGTTGAGTGCTACGTGTCCATAAACATCAGCTGTGGCCACCATGAAGTACCTACTGTGTTCTTCCTCTTCCTTTCTGCGTCTCTGCCCATAGTTCTCAAAGCCACTCAAGGAAGTTTTGCTTTCTGATCCTCATATCACACTAACATCCATTACCACTGGAAGTAAATTCTCTACTATAATTGATTTATGCAATGCATTCTTTAGAATTCTGGTTGATGAACTAGCCAATGCCTTTCTGCCTTCACTTGGGAAGAAAAATAATTCACTTGAACAGTAGTGCCTCGGGGTTTTACTGAGAGTCCTTCTGTTTATCATAAATCTTGAAGGCTGATCTGGGTGACATAAAGTTCCCTAAAGGTTTTAATTTGTTGCATACATGGATGATTTGTTTCTTTGCGCTCTTTCTCAAGGCTCCTCACAGTAAGACAGCATCCAGTTTGCTAAAGCACTCAGCCCTAAAAGAATAAAGTTACCAAAGAAAAAGTGCAGTTTACCCAAATCCGGATTCAATATCTGGGCATCTGCTTTTAGAACCAGGACTACACCTAGATCCAAATAGACTTCATGGTCTCCTAAGTTTCCCCAAACCCAAAACTAAGTGCCTACTGGTTTTCTCTGGATAGCTGGTTATTGTCAAAATTGAATTTCAGTTTCTCTTATGGCCAAACCTCTGTATGTTTTACTCAACAATAATGACCTCAACACAATTTTATGGAAACAACTGGAGGACATAGATTTAAGACTTTAAAAGAGAGTCTGATGAACCCACAGGCCATTGCTGCTGTTGCTACTGCTGCTAAGTCGCTTCAGTCATGTCCAACTCTGTGTGACCCAACAGACGGCAGCCCACCAGGATCCCCTGTCCCTGGGATCCTCCAGGCAAGAACACTGGAGTGAGTTGCCATTTCCTTCTCCAACGCATGAAAGTGAAAAGTGGAAGTGAAGTCGCTCGGTCGTGTCTGACTCTTCACGACCCCATGGACTGCAGCCCCCCAGGCTCCTCCATCCATGGGATTTTCCAGGCAAGAGTACTGGAGTGGGTGCCATCACCTTCTCCACACAGGCGATTAGGCATCCCAATTATTGGATTCCCTTTCTCTTTTTTGTATATGAAAACTAAGGAATGCCCTTGGAGTATTCACCCCAAAACAGGGGGACCACTGTCGACCCATAGAGTATTACAGCCAGCAATGGGCCACCTTGCCCTAGAGCCATTATGGTTAATGCCTTTTTGGTCAAAGCCACTGAGAAAATGATTGTGAATCTCCTTTAACCATTTGTACCTCATGCAGTAGAAAGCCTCCTGAATTCTCATCGCACTGAACATTTCTGGGCCAGAAAGCTCACCTCCTGTGACGCCCTTCTGCTACCTGATCTCATGTTACCTGTTTATGTTGTAGTCATCTTAACCCTGTCACTGACAGAATCCCTCGTGACTGATGGACCATCTCCTTACTCCTCTTGGTGATCTTGAAATTCCTCTAGGTAACGCTGATTTCTTATGGTTTACTGATGGTTTTTGTTGAAAGGTGACAACCATAAATATTATGCTGGGCTGCTATGACAATTCCTTTCGTGTAAGGCCGGACCGGGACCATGATGGGCCGCCCCTCCTCGCTCCCGCAGGCGGGGGAAGTCCCTAACGGAAGGAGCCGCCCAGATCCCGGGGACCAATGACAGCGCACCAGCTACAGCCGCCCCACCCCAGCCACGTAGAAGGACCTATCAGCCCGCAACGCCTAGGCCTGGCGGCCTATCCGAACCCCCGTCCATGAACCTGACCATCCCTCGCAATGAACGTATATAAACCGCTTCTAAGACGGTCTGGCGCCGACTTCCTCAACCTGCCTCCTTCGGATCCAGGAACCCCACCCGGTAGCGCTTCACCATTAAAAAGCCTGTTGGACACTTTTTTGGTGTCCTGGTCGTCTTTTTACCTAACATTTTGATGTTGAGGCAGCATGTTTACCTATGGCCAACAGGCTGAATTATATAGTTTTACATGGGCTTGTTCTTCAGACAAGGACAAAATTTATATGGGTGGTAGATATGTTTTCAGAGTAGTTCATGATTTTAGAATGCTGTGGTAGCAATGTGGCTTCCCTACTTCAGAGGAAATAAATTTTTAAATGGCTTTATGTTCAGAAATTATTAGGTGCAGTACTTTTACCTGCTGCTTTAGCTTTTGGGAAGATTCTAGGGTGTTCTGAACTTGACCCTTTGGAAGTTAAGGGAAATCACCTTACTGATATTTCCACAAGAAATACTCCCCTTAAAGTGACTACCGGCTACTAGACTTCTGTCATGATCCAAAGGAATATTTCTCCCAAATGATAACTTAGAAACCCTGGCTAGAGAAGTCCAACCAGTTGGCCTCAGATAAGGAAAAGCAAGATTTGGAATTCAAAAATTGTTGATTTGATTCTGAAAGTCCCACTCCTCACTACTATATGTGGATTAACCCACTGATTTACTGACAAAATGATAGCATTCAGGACTCAATATTGGTGATGAAGCATTAACACCACCACAAAAAGTGCCCACCTCACTTACCCCATTTGTCAGAAGTATAACCCAGAGAAGTCTTTTCAACTGTTCCTACATTTGAACTGCCTGATGGACCATTCAAGTTCTGGCAAATGGATTTCATACAGCTTCCTCCATCTTATGGATATATGTTTCAGTCATGGCCTGTACGTTTTCATGCTGGACCAAAGCCTTCCCTTGCAGATGGGCTACTGCCTTTTTTGTGGCTGAAGTCTTTTTGGAAAAGATTATCCCTGCTCAGGGCCTCCTCTCAAACCTCATTAATGATCAAGGAACCTACTTTATTGGCCGGATACTTCAACAACTCGCCTGCACTTTGGCCAGTTTTACAACAATTTCACTGTGGTTACCACCCTCAATCCTCTGGTTTAATCAGATGCACTACTGGCATCATTAAGACTCAACTGGCAAAATTTGTAGAGTCCCTGCAAATACCTTGGAAGGACCCTCCAAAGCATCATCATTGGTCCTTCCAAGCCTCAGATCCACCACTTCTGGAACTCATAAGTGCTCACCCTTTGAGACACTTTCAGGATGCCCAATGCACTTGGCTTCTGCTTCTTTTGACCCACAACTGATAAAAGGAGAGGCTTTCCAATATTGCAAAGGCTAACTGCTTCTATCAAAAATAACTGTGCTTCGGTAGAGCAATCTTTCCACAGTTTGTTTTCAGAAGAGGACGAGCTTATGCATCACACCTTGCCATCTGGAGATTTTATCTCTTGAAAAAGACAGCCTTCAGAGGAAGGCTCTTCAACATTGCTGGAAAGGCTTTTATCAGGTTTTTCTAACCAACCTTTGTGCTGCAAAACTCTGAGGAATAGACCTTTGGATTTACCTGACGTACCTATAGAAAGTACTGAACCCTGACCGGACCTGTAGGTCACTTGGCGACCTGAAAGTAAAGACTCCCAGAACTGATGCAGGTGAGATCCAAAGAAACAGTTTTCCCAAAATATCTGGATGAAGCCTGTTGAAAACTTTTCACCAAACATTTTTGATGACATAGAAGATCTCCAGTGTCTACGATCTTGGTAACATATGGACTTTTGATAAAAGGGACATGGGAGTTCTCTCTCCTGACCCTCCTTATTGCTTGAATGTGACCTTGATAGGTTTTCAATCTGTGCATTTTCCCTCTCATATAAGACACTACACCCAGGAAAGGTCCTTTCTGGTATCGAAGGACAAAAAGCTGTTGAAGTTAGAAAATCTGTTCCTTGATCAGCAGTGCTTTCAGAGAATGACCTTAACCAAAAGGGAGAAATGGTTAAAAAAAATTTTAAAATAGAAAGTGAAAGTGAAGTTGCTCAGTCATGTCTGAATCTTTGTGACCCCATGGACTGTAGCCTACCAGGCTCCCCTATCCATGGGATTTTCCAGGCAAGAATACTGGAGTGGAAACCTCAATTAAATAGTCAGGAGACCAGCAGGGGGAGCTCTCACATGCTGCAACAATGCTGCTGCTGCTAAGTCGCTTCAGTCGTGTCCGACTCTGTGTGACCCCATAGACGGCAGCCCACCAGGCTCCCTTGTCCCTGGGATTCTCCAGGCAAGAACACTGGAGTGAGTTGCCATTTCCTTCTCCAATGCATGAAAGTGAAAAGTGAAAGTGAAGTTGCTCAGTCGTGTCCGACTCCTAGAGACCCCATGGACTGCAGCCTACCAGGCAAGAGTACTGGAGTGGGGTGCCATCGCCTTCTCCGACAATAGCAGAGTCTAACAGGAAGAAGAAAGACTCCTCTTCCTTCCTGGCAAGGCCTCGGTCAACGAAAAGTCATAGATTCTCTGTTTTTTATAACTGTCCCAACTTCCTTTTGTGCTCTACAGGAGAGTTCTGAGATGTGTGTTTTACCTCATTTTCCCAAAGGTGTTCCATAGCATTAAGCCTCAGTTACAGTTAGCTTTACAGCTGTTTTCTCTTCCCTGTCTCACTTTTCTACTCCTCTGTGCTTCCAGTGAGTACTTCCACTTGAATACTTGGTTTTAGGGTCTCTTTTGGGAGAACTGAAACCAAGACATTCATGTTAAATTTGAAAAGCCCCACGCAAAGAGAAGAAATCGCCTAATCAGCTTTTTAGTGCCACATTCTTAAATATACGCAGATAGTCAAGGATCATCAGAAGTTTTAAGAAAAATCTCTAACTTGAAATACAGAGATTAGTCAAAACAAGAATAAGAGACTACCTAGAGGCGTGTGTTCATGCTCACTTGTTCTGGCATGTCCAACTCTTTGTGGTCCTATGGACTGTAGAGTGTCAGGTTCCTCTGTCCGTGGGATTTTCCAGGCAAGAATTCTGGAATGTGTTGCCATTTCCTCCTCCAGGGCATCTTCCTGACCCAGGGGTGGAACCATGTTTCCTGTGTCTCCTGCACTGGCGGGCAGATTCTTTACCACTGAGCCACCTGGGAAGCCCCCACGTCAGAGGAAACAGAGAGTGAAGAGGGGGAAGAAAACTTGCCAGAGTATCTATTATGGACATCTTCAAGAGAGTTAAGAAGCTATAAATTTATGAAACAATCACAGAATACTATAAAAAATAATATTCAAAGGACACAGCAGAGCTCTTGAAAATAAAATATATAATAGTAGAAATGAAAAACATAGAGACTTGGAAAGATAAAGTTGGTGAAGTCTCTCGGAAAGTAGAGAAAAGAAAAACAATATGAAAAATGGGGAGTGAGAGAAAGGATTTAAAATATTTAGGAAATCAGTCCAAGAAGTCCAGTATCTGATTCTGGGAGTTATATAAACAGAAAATAAAGAAAACAGTTGTGGCTTCCCAGGTGATCCAGTAGTTGAGAATCTGCCTGCCAATGGAGGGGACGTGGATTTGGTCCCTGGTCCAGGAAGATCTCACATGTCACCAGGCAACAAGGCCCGTGTGCCCCCAGCTACTGCAACCCGCACGCTCTAGAGCCCATGCTCCTCAACAAGAGACGTCACCACAATGAGAAGCCCACACATCTTGACTAGAGAGCAGCTCTCACTCACCGCAACTAAAGAAAGCTCTCGTGCAGCAGTGAAGACCTTCAGTTCAGTCCAGTCGCTCAGTTGTGTCCAGCTCTTTGTGACCCCATGGACTGCTGCACACCGAGCTTCCCTGTCCATCACCAACTCCCAGAGCTCGCTCAAACTCATGTCCATTGAGTCGGTGATGCCATCCAACCATCTCATCCTCTGTCATCCCCTTCTCTTCCTGCCTTCAATCTTTCCCAGCATCAGGGTCTTTTCCAGTGAGTCAGTTCTAGAGCTGATAAAAATAAACATTTTTTTTAAAAGAAAAGAAAACAGTTGGAAGGATATAACCAAAGACACAATTTAAGAAAATTTCCAGAACTGGTGGATGAGTTTCTAGAAAGACGAGGCCCAGTACATTAAACAAAATTGGTTCTAGAGTTATACTGGGCTTCCCAGGTGGTGCTAGTGGTGAAGTACCTGTTGCCAATGCAGAAGACATAAGAAACGTAGGTTCGATCCCTGGGCCGGGAAGATCCCTTGAAGGAGGGGATAGCAACCCACTCCAGTATTCTTGCCTGGAGAATCTCAGGGACAGGAGAGCCCTGGCAGGCTACCGTTCATGAGGTTGCAAAGAGCTGGAAATGACTGAGGCTACTTAGCATGCATGCAGAGCTATATCATTTTGAATTCACCACTGTGAAAAAAGAGATCTTAACAACTTCCAGAGAGGCTAAATCAGGTTTTGTTTTTTTTTTTTTTTGGCTGCACCACTCAGCACGCGGGATTCTAGTTTCCCTGCTGCTAAGTCGCTTCCGTCGTGTCTGACTCTGTGCGACCCCATAGACAGCAGCCCATCAGGCTCCCCCGTCCCTGGGATTCTCCAGGCAAGAACATGGGAGTGGGTTGCCATTTCCTTCTCCAATGCATGAAAGAGAAAAGTGAAAGTGAAGTCGCTCAGTTGTGTCCGACTCCTAGAGACCCCATGGACTGCAGCTTACCAGGCTCCTCCATCCATGGGATTTTCCAGGCAAGAGTACTGGAGTGGGGTGCCATCACCTTCTCTAGTTTCCCTACCAGGGATCAAAACTGCATCTACAGTGGGAACACAAAGTCTCAACCACTGGACCACCAAGCAAGTTCCCTATAACAGGTTTTACATGAAGTATCAAGAGCAAGAATGCCATCCAATGAAATCAAAAACACAGCAGAACAATGTCTCCAAATTTCTTAGGAAATTTTTTTCCAATCTAAGATTCAATACCAAACCAAACTATTAATTAGTTCATGAGGAGGATAAGTACACTTCCAGATGTACAAAGTCTCAAAGCATTTGCTTCTCGTGTATCTTTGCTCTGGAAACTTACAGGATGTGCTCCACCACAACTAGGAGATAAACAAAAAATAATTCTTGATATGCGTGAAACAGGAGATCGAACACAAGACAAGAGGAAGAGAATTCCCAGAAAGACAGTGAAAGGAGACTCCAAAGACCACAGCTGTTCAGCAGGCCATCTGGCAGCCAGTTCCCATAGGAGCTGGCCAGAGGCTTCAAGAGGAAATTTCATTCAGAAAATGTGATAGATGACTTGATGTGTTTGAACAAATCGAAGAGAAATACATACTAGGAGATATTTGGAGGTTGAATTAATGGTAAGAATATAGAAACAATACACACAAAGGCAATTCTTAGGTCGAGGGGAAGGAGAGTTTATTTAGTGAGTAATGCATGTGCACTCGTAATATGTTAATGATGAATATCCATTTAAGCAAAATGAACTATATAGTACTAACTCTGTGTGCTGACAGATGGTAACTAGACTTACCATGGTAATCACTTTGTAATGTATAAAACTATCAAATCACTATGTTCTATGCCTGAAAGCAATATAATATATTGTATGTCAATTATAATTCAATAAATAGTTTTTAAAAATGAGCTATGTTGCAATTGAGAAGTGGATGGATGGGTGGGAGGAGGGATGTTTCCTAACCATTTGAATCTTTAGACTAAGTACATGAATAATTGATTAAAAAGGACAATGTTGATTAAAAATATAAAAGTATGAAATTGATACCAAAATTAACAGCTAAATGAAATAAGATTGGGACTTCTAAGCTGAAAATGAGGTACCAGTAGGGATCAGCAGTCTACTGATTTTTTTAAAAGTCTCATAAAATTATTTGACTTTGTTTTTCAGTTTCTTCACTGAAATTTTTAAAAAATTATTTATTTTCGGCTGTGCCACCCAGCATGTGGGATTCTGGTTCCCTGACCAGGGAGTGAACCTGTACCCTTTGCAGTGGAAGGGTGGAGTCTTAACCACTGGACCGCCAGGGAAGTCCCTGCAATTTTTTACTGAAGTATAACATGCTTTCCCAAAGTGTACATGTCATAAATATACAACGTGATTTTGATTTTGACACCTATTTTTATACTGGTCTGTTGTTGTCAAGATGTATTGTGAATATTTTCTGTTACTTTATGAGTTACCTAATTTACTTTTAACTATGCTACACAAATAAAAACAAGACCAAAATTATATGTTTTGTATAAGAAACACATCAAATACAAAGCTATATTTAGGTTAAGGATGTAAAAAGATATACTATGAAACTCTGATCAGAAGAAAGCAGAAGGGCTATATTAATACGTGACAGATAGACTTCACAGTAAGGAATGTTACCCGGGATAAAGAGGAGTCAACTCATGAAGAACATAACAGTCCTAAATATTCACGCATTGAACACAGCTCCAAAATATGAATAGCAACACTTACAGAACTGAAAATCAAAATAGACAAACCCACAGTTATAGCTGGAGGTTTCAACACTCCTGTCTCAGTAATCAATGAAACAGGTAGACCGAAGATCAGCAAAGATAAAAAGACCTGAACATGCTCAACAAACTTGACCTAATTGACATTTATAGAACATTCCACCAAACAGAAAAACAACATTCTTTCCAAGAGCACACGATGGGTTCAGAAAGATCAATCATAGTCTGGGCCATAAAACAGCCTCAGCAATTTTTAAATAACTGAAATCATAAAAATTATGTTCTCTGACCACAACTGAATTAAATTAGAACAGTGTCCGGAAAATCTTTCAAATATTTGCAAGTTAAACAACACACTGCTAAATATTAACCCATGTATCAAAGAGGAAGTCACACAGGAAAGTAGAAAATATTTTGAATTGAATAAAAATAGAAACACAATATATCAAAATGTGTGGGGTATAGCCAAAGTGGTGCCTAAGTGGAAATTTAAGTATTAAACTAGAAAATAAGAAAAGCTTCAAATTATTAATCTATGTCCCTTAAGAGACCAAAAAAAAAAAAAAAGAGAGAGAGTAAATTAAATTCAAAGTGAACTGAACAAGTAGGAAATAAGGAAGATTAGAGAGGAAATCAATAAAATTGAGAACAGAAACACAAATGAGAAAAATCAGTGATACCAAAAGCAATTTATTTGAAAAAACCATTAAAATCATAGAAACCTATAAATAGACACATCAAGAAAAACTATGATTAAAAATCTGTAGGAGCAGAAATCAAATCAGTGCTGGCCCCTGGCTTCATGTTACGGGAGGGGACTGACTGCAAAGGAGCGGGAGGAAATTCTGAGGGGTCTGGAAATGTTCTATATGTTGATTGTGGTAGTGTCTGTGATTGTACGCATTTATCAAAATACATGGAACTCTACACATAACAAGGGTGATTTTACTGCCTGTAAATTATATCTCAATGAACCTGAAGTAAAACAAAATGTAACAGTGCATTTTCGTATTTTACGTAGAAGGAGAATTTCATGAAATTTTTGTTTTGAATGCATGTGTATTCTGCATTGCAGTAAGAAAATGCTTTTTATCCCATCAATTGGAGTTAAAGAAGAAAAAGCAAGTCATTATCTGAGAACGGGCCAAGGTCCTCCCTGTCTTGGGACTTGACAAGAGTCGGTCCCTCTGCCTGATCACTGAGATGGTTCATTCTCCAGCTTCAAGGGAGCCTTTTCCAGGCCACTCTGTCACGAAACCCAATGCCTCTCTGCTCTCTGAAGCAATAATTCTCTCCTGCTGTTTATTTATTTTATATCACTTACTACAATCTGTGCTTATTATTTCTATAGCAGTACACTGAGTCTGTGGGCTTAGAGGTTGTAATCAGATAATAGCTTTATCCTTTGCCACCACTGTTCCTGAGAACCTGCCCTGTGGAGCTACTTCTTTTTCTGCCTCTGAACAACTCAGGAAGGCCACAGAACGTATCTACTCACTATCTCTATAAAAAGCCCTTCACACTTCATTTTAAATTACATTTCATCTCTAGGCCAGCTATCACTGGCATTGAAATAGGCGATACGTGGACCCCTGGGCTGGACAGCTGGTGTTTGTCAAGTGGAGTAAAATTCAAGCTTTGTTCTCACCCAGACACTCCAAGGACAAAGCTAGTGGCAGAAGCTGAAGTAACGAGATTAGGTGCCCACCCCTGAGGTCAAGGAAAACTTCCCTGTCTGCACATGGGCAGGAAGGCTTCTTGAGAGTCAAAAGGGGCGAGGAGGGGGACCCACTCTATCATAGGTGTGGACATGCACCCACATGCTGCTGTGGTAGAATCCATCTTAGCAGAAAGTTGCACGCCCCTCTTGCGGAGGGCCCAAGGATAGAAACATGCAAAATTGGCCACATGTAAACAAAGACCACGGCTTCCCAGGTGGCTCAGTGGTAAAGAATTTGCCTGCCAATGCAGGAGATGAAGGAGACGGGGGTTCGATCCCTGGGTGGGGAAGATCCCCTGGAAGAGGGCATGGCAGCCCTCTCCAGTACTCTTGCCTGGAAAATGCCATGGACAGAGGAACCTGGTGGGCTACACTCCATAGAGTTGCCAAGAGTCAGACGTGACTGAACGGCCGTGCAACGCATGCTCGCAAAGACCTGGAAGGACTGCCCTACATAAGAGATTGAAATTACCTCTCTGCCGTGCTCCTCATTCAGGACACCTCCACTCCTCTCCGGCTGTGTATTTCTGCCTTGCTTCTGTCTCAAATAAACAAACAGTTTCTCTGTGTGCTTTCCCACATGTTATTATGCTGTCTCTCTAATAATAAACTTAGTCTCTAATAATAAACTTTGTCCCTGTTTTCAGTTTTTGCCTCCTTGAAACATTCTTACTTTCAAAAAGAGGCAGGGGTAGGGGTGGGGGGTGGGGCGGCGCCTAAGGAGGAAGCCAGGATGACTTTGCTCCTATCCTTGAGCCCTGGTGGTCCAGTGGCTAGGATTCTTGGTCTTCATATAGGCTACCCAGGTTTAAGGGGCTTCCCAGCTGGCTCAGAGGTAAAGAATTTGCCTGCCAATGCAGGAGACGCAAGAGACACCAGTTTGATCCCTGGGTCAGGAAGATCCTCTGGAGGAGGAAATGGCAACCCACTGAAGAATTAATGCTTTTGAATTGTGGTGCTGGAGAAGACTCTTGAGAGTCCCTTGGGCTGTAAGGAGATCCAACCAGTCCATCCTAAAGGAAATCCATGCTGAATATTCATTGGAAGGACAGATGCTGAAGCTGAAGCTCCAGTACTTTGGCCCCCTGATGTGAAGAGCTGTCTCATTGATCTTGATGTTGGGAAAGATTGAAGGCAAAAGGAGAAGGGGGGAGCAGAGGATGAGATGGTTGGATAGCATCACTGACTCAATGGACATGAATTTGAGCAAACTCCGAGAGATAGTGGAGGACAGAGGAGCCTAGCATGCTGTAGTCCATGAGGTTGCAAAGAGTCAGACATGACTTAGCAACTGAACAACAGCAAGAACAACCCAATTCCTGGGCAGGGAACTGAGATGTCTCTTCAGAACTGCTCACTGCTCTCTCTCCCAGATAAGCTTGACTTGAAAAATTGTGCTGAGGAACAAAGACAGTGCAGCTGGCTTCTTTGCGTGTTTCTTTCTAGCCTCACTCAGCATCCCTCCGTACCCATCAAAGCCAGAGGCAGGGAGGCAAGGGGAGGAAATGCTTTACTTAACCTGCACAGACCAGCAGTGTTTTGATTTCCTCTGGCTGTTTCAGACGTTCGGATTGACTTCTGCTCTGTGGGATGTTTGTGGGTTTGTATAGCCTCGTGATTGCTAGCTACCTCTTACCTACACTCTATATCCCAAGCTTTGAATTTACATAGGTGTTGAATTGGCTGCAATTCTCCTCACTTGCTATTTTCTGGGCCCTTTGCAACATGCTCTTGGCA
The DNA here is from genome assembly GCF_042477335.2 of Ovis canadensis. Classification (NCBI taxonomy): domain Eukaryota; kingdom Metazoa; phylum Chordata; class Mammalia; order Artiodactyla; family Bovidae; genus Ovis; species Ovis canadensis. The sequence goes on along the minus strand of NC_091264.1, from coordinate 22,760,347 downwards.
GCTACTCCATCAAAAGGTGGAGCTTTTTTGCCACACTCCTGGAATCTGAATTGGCCTTATAACTGGCTTTGGTCAATAAAACAAGGTGGAAGCAACCTTATGCCAGCTCTGAGCTGAGGCCTCAGAAAGCTCTGCACACTTCTGCTCTCAATCCCAAAACACACTCAAGGCTAGTCTTCTGGATCACTGGCCCTGTGGCCCAGGCACCTCTTATTGCTGCATCCATGCCCAGGCAACCTTCAGAAGCAGAGCTGTTCAGCTGCTGATCACAAATATAGGCGTGAGCTTTGCTGAGATTACAAGAATTTCATACAGGAGCCCAGCTCATACTACTGACTCACAGAAGGGTGACCTAACTGTATGGTTGTTTCAAGACATTAAATTTTGGGGTACTTAGATACACAGTGTTAAATAAAACAAAGTGGACTGAGAAAATTTGAAGATCTAATTGGCGTGATTCAGTGATTCATGAAATGCACAGCACCCTATCTAACAAAGAGGAGTGTGCTCAGGGAATTCCCTGGTAGTCCAGGGGCTAAGGGGGCTTCCCTGGTGATGCTAGTGGTAAAGAATCTGCCTGCCAAAAAAATGCAGGAAACACCAGAGACATGAGTTCGATCCCGGGGTCAGGAAGATTCCCTGGAGTAAGACCCTGCACTTTCACTGCTGGGCGCCGGTTTGACCGCTGGTTGGGAAACTAAGATCCCACAAGTCCCACAGCATGCCCACCCCCAAAAAACAAACAACACAAACAGAAGTGTGCTCTGAGGAGATGCGCAGGATGGAAAGATTTTACAGGCAGAAGGAGGGTGAGGCAAGGAAGTTAAAAGTGAATTTTCCAGGGACAATCCCCTTGCCTTATGGGAAGGCAGCGGGTCTTATCAAGCTGATTGCTTCACAAGGGTTGCTCAGGTAATTTCAGAGTAATTGGTTTTAAATTCCACTCCTGGGAGAAACTGAAACTGCTATATTATCTCATGGAAAAATCTGAACAAAGCTTTTAGCCATCCCAATACTAAGTCTTGGTGGGACTTAGCATTCACTGTACTGTGCTCATTTACTCGGTTGTGTCCGACTCTTTGCAACCCCATGGACTCTAGCCTGCCAGGCTCCTCTGTCCATGGGAATTCTCCAGGCAAGAACACTGGAATGGGTCACCATGCCCTCCTCCAGGGGATCTTCCCAACCCAGGGATCAAACCCAGGTCTCCTGCATTGCAGGCGGATTCTTTACCAGCTGAGCAACCAGGGAGGTCCAGGACTTAGCATAGGTGACTCCATTTGGGACTTGGGGTTTCTTTCTGAAAACAGCAATTAGCTAACTGATACAGTCTGTTAAGAAGCTGTCTGTGCCAGGTGGATTTTAGTTAAAAATGTGCATGGCATACTCTATCTTGCTTTAATTTGTGTGTGTGTGTGTCCTTATGAGTCTTTAAACTTTATTTATTTATGGCTGTGCTGAGTCTTCATCGCTGCCCTTGGGCTTTCTCTAATTGTGGCAAGTGGGGGCTGCTCTTTGGTTGCAAGCAGGGGGCAATGCATGCTGTACAATGCATTGCAACTGCCTCTCGTGTTGGGGTGCTCGGGCTTCATCAGTGTGACATGTGGGCTCAGCAGCTACAGCACGCAGGCTCCAGAGGGTGGGCTCAGTACTTGTGGCGCACAGGCTCAGTTCCTCCACAGCAAGCGGAATCTTCCAGGACCAGGGATCAAAGCAGTGTCCCCTGCATTGCAAGGCGGATTCTTAACCGCTGGACCACTAGGAAAGCTCCTTATGATTTTTTTCTTAAAAAATCCAAATAACAGGACGAGAATTATTGTTTATTTTGGTTTTCCAAGCCAACTTTTCTTGGCATAGGCTCTTTGACTCCAACCTTGTGAAGCAGAGATTATTATCTACTTTATGAATAGCTAATTGAGTCCGTGAAACTTAAAAGATGTCTCCAAAGTTACTTAGCAAGACGTAGAGCTAGAATATAAACCTAGGCAGTCTGGCTCCAGAGTTGACGCTATTAAACATCATCTACTCTGTTCCCTGTCACACTGAGAAGCATTTCCTGGTATGTGTGTAAACCAGTTTGAGAAGCACGGGCTTAAAATAATCTTTATCTGCACACTGTGACCTCTAGCCTTTACTTTCCCAAAGTTATTTCGAAATAACAGGCAGCGCTCCCCAAAACATAAACATCTCTTTCAAATCAATACGAAAAATATTGACAACCAATAGAAAACAGGCAAAGGATATAGATTATTTATGGGAAAGGAAATTCAAATGGTTTTTCATTTGATTGAAATTGAAATAGTTAATTTCACTCATAACTTAAAAAAAAAAAAGCCATTTATCTATTTAATTTATATTGGCTGCTCTAGGTCTTGTTGCTGTACCCAGGCTGTCTCTGGCTGCAGCGAGCAGGGCTGCTCTTTGTTGCGGTATGCAGGCTTCCCATCGCGGTGGCTTCTCTTGTCACAGACGATGGGTTCTAGGTGTGTACAAGCTTTAGCAGTTGTGGCCCACAGGCTTAGTTGCCCCGGGGCACGTGGGATCTTCCCGGACTAGGGATAGAATCCACATTCCCCTGCACTGGCAGGTGGACTCTTAACCACCCTTGTAGGGACCACAAGGGAAGTCTCTACTCCCAACTTTTACAATGTAACTTAAAATAACAATGACACGCTTTTTTGTCCATCAGATAGACACAGATAAAGAAGCCTGATAACGAGCTCAGTTGGCAGGAGCTAAGGAAGGAAATTAGTACTGTTCATACTGTCCACACATTGTTGGTTTTTTTTTTTCCTTGTCCATTCCAGCTGGCAATGAAAGCAAAGAGTCTTGACTACTGGACCACCAGGGAATTTCCTGTCCACATGTTGTTGATGGAAGGGTACAATGCAACCTCTACAGATGGCAATTTTAAAATATCTACTGAAATTAAATATCTACATATCCTTTGACCAAGCAATTCTGCTTCAAAGAACATACATCTACGCTGGACTTTTTGAGATTCAAAGGGAGTGCTCTTACAAGCAAGAACTACCCCAGATATCTGCAGGTACAGCCACCCTGACTGTGAATTACACACAAGCACCTTCATTGCACCACCGTGTGTGTTGGTAAAATACTAGAAATAACTCAATTATGTCTCAATAGATGAACTGTTAAATAAAAGTACCCTTATCCCTACAGTAGAATGTAATGCAATGGTTAAAAATGAGACAACTCTGTAAATATTGATTTCAAGATATGAAGTATAAAAAATGAAGACAAAGCACACTGAGCATGATATACTAGTATTTATGTATTTATACAGAATATATGTAAATCCACACTTGTATAAGAAGGCACTGTCTCTGGAAGCTAACAGACCGAGGTCTGGGGGCTCTGAAATTGTACAATTCCGGTGGCCCTTTCTAAGAAAAAGAATGCCAAAAGTACAAATATAAAATTAAGAACAATGCCTGGGAAGGGCCCAAGCAAGCAAGAGACCCTGATGTGTTAGTCGCTCAGATGTGTGCAACTCTCTGCAGCCCCGTGGACTGAAGCCCACCAGGCTCCTCTGTCCTTGGAATTCTCCAGACAAGAATACCGTAGTAGGTTGCCACTTCTCTGGGGGATCTTCCCAACCCAGGTATCGAACCCAGGTCTCCTGAATTGCAGGTGGATTCTTTACCACCGAACCACCAGGGAAGCTCACGAAGGGACTCTGATACTGAAGCGTAATTAGCTTCACAGTCAGTTGAGTTGAGTTCAGTTCAGTTCAGTTGCTCAGTCGTGTCCAACTCTTTGCGACCCCGTGGGCTGCAGCACACCAGGCTTCTCTGTCCATCACCAACTCCCAGAGCTTGCTCAAACTCATGTCTATCAAGTTGGTGATGCCATCTAACCATCTCATCCTCTGTCGTCCCCTTCTCCTCCCATCTTCAATCTTTCCCAGCATCAGCGTCTTTTCCAATGAATCAGCTCTTCACATCAGGTGAACAAAGCATTGGAGCTTCAGCTTCAGCATCAGTCCCTCCAATGAATATTCAGGACTGATTTCCTTTAGGATTGACTGGTTTGATCTCCTTGCAGTCAAAGGGACTCTCAGGAGTCTTCTCCAACACCACAGTTGGAAAGCATCAATTCTTCAGTGCTCGGCCTTCTTTATGGTCTAACTGTCACATCCATGCATGACTACTGGAAAAACCATAGGCTTGACTAGACAGACCTTTGTTGGCAAAGTAATGTCTCAGCTTTTTAATATGCTGTCTAGGTTGTCCTGGCTTCCCTGGTGGCTCAGAGGTTAAACCGTCTGCCCGCAATGCAGGAGATCTGGGTTCAACCCCTGGATCGGGAAGATCCCCTGGAGAAGGAAATGGCAACCCACTCCAGTATTCTTGCCTGGAGAATCCCATAGACAGAGGATCCTGGAGGGCTACAGCCCATGGGGTCACAAAGAGTCGGTCTGAGCGACTTCACTTCTTCTTCTTCTAGGTTGGTCATAGCTTTTCTTCCAAGGAGAAAGTGTCTCTTAATTTCATGGCTGCAGTCACCATCTCCAGTAATTCTGGAGCCTGAGAAAGTAAATTTTGTCACTGTTTCCAATAAATTGCCTCTATTCGGAAAGAGGGCTTCTCTGACAGCTCAGTTGGTAAAGAATCCGCCTGCAATGGAGGAGAGCCCAGTTCGATTCCTGGATTGGAAAGATCCCCTGAAGAAGGAAAGGCTACCCACTCCAGTATTCTGGCCTAGAGAATCCCGTGAGGTCATAAAGAGTCAGACAGGACTGAGCACCTTTCACTTTCACTTTCATCTGGGAAGATGCAGAAGAAACCAGTAAGAGTTTGGCTCCTGAGAGGTGAACTGGTACAGAACAGAAAAAAGAAACCCCAAAACCACAGGGGATGTGCCTTTCTCCCTTTGGGATTTTGCACATATGCTCTCTATTCAATAGGAAGAGTTCCTTTGTAAATATTTGCAGTGTCAAATCAATACAATTCCTAAATAATCAAAACAGATCATAATTTCTCAGTGTAGTTGCTCAGTCATGTCCAACTCTTTGCTATACTCCATGGACTGTAGCCCACCAGGCTCCTCTGTCCATGGGATTCTCCTGGCAAGAATACTGGACAGGGTTGCCATTCCCTTCTCCAGGGGATCTTCCCGACCCAGGGATTTAATCCAGATCTCCTGTATTGCAGGCAGATTCTTTACCATCTGAGACACCAAGGAAATCCCGGTGTTTTATAGGTACCAACAAAACAGTTGTTTACAATGAGAAAGCTCTATATTTAATAATTTATTAGTTTCTCTAATTTTAAAAGGATCCATTATTTGGCCACTGAGTAAGAATAGGAAAAGACCTCTTCTAGGCCTAATATAAACAAACACACAATAGAGCAACCTAGTAAGATCATGTAGGACATTTATATCTCAGAGACACAGAGAAATCACCTTCCCCCCTAGAAGGCCATGATTAAGGTTTAACCAAGCCAGCTTTTAATTTTTAACTGCATATGCCTTAAAGAGCCTCCTCAATATTTAGGGCGAGATTTAATTTCTCCAGTTATCTAGGTACTCTCAAGTATTTCTCAGAGAAAGAGTTTCTCGGAGAAACATACATTTCTTTCTTTAGGGATTTCAGTCATTTTTAAGACAAAAAAGAAGGTACGTACCTTTGTTGGTTGGTTGAGCTAAGGATAATGACAATCGTTTTTTAAACGCCAGTAGCTTCTTTCCATCGTAAGACGTAATAAAATCTAGATCTTATAAAATTGGCCTTAAGGTTTTATTTCTCATATACTATTGATCATCTTACTGCACCTTCTTGCTAATTTTTTTTTACAGCATCCTGTTTTTCTTTCATAGATACTCTAGCTTATCTATGAGGAAATTTATTATAATTTATGAGGCCTTTCCCTCTTCTCTGTTTCCTCCACGTTTTTTTTTTTTTTCCCAGCCACAGACAGAGCCCGGACGTTCACAGATCTCTGCCTGTCTCGTGTGTCCATCCACACATGTATCTGTCTATCTCTGGTGGCTCAGATGGTAAAGAATCTGCCCACAATGCAGGAGACCCAAGTTTGATCCCTGGGTTGGGAAGATCCCCTGGAGAAGGAAATGGCAACCCACTCCAGTATTCGTGCCTGGGAAATCCCATGGACGGAGGAGCCTGGTGGGCTACAGTCCATGGGGTCACAAGAGTTGGACACGACTGAGTGAGTAAAGACAACAACATCTCAATGGAAGGAGAAAGGCAAAAGGTGTGTGTGTGGGGGTATCTCTCATGTAAAAAGTCCAAAATACAGTTCTACCTGAAGTGGTCAGTCCGAGTGTGGCTGTGAAGTGCCAAGCAAGTGATGGCACACAGGAGTGGTCCTTGGTGCTCACTGGGGGCCATGGCAGACCAGTTACCAGGCTCCTGAGACCAGCCCTGCATTGGGAGGGGTGGGGAGGGCACAGGCCAGCCCTCCTCCCAGTTAGCAGGGAGATGGTGGGATCCCTCCGTGGTCTTCCCCCTGGGAGAAACAGGAGCCCTCCTTTATTTCGAAGTGCGCCGGAAGGTCGCTGGCCGCCACAGAGCCTGGGGCCTGCAGGAGCTGCTTCCCGGAGTCAGGGCTACTGTTCTCTGCCTCCAGAGGCCCAGGGAGCTTGCGGGCCAGGCTGCTGCCTGGGTCAGGCAGGCTCCTGTCGGGCACTATGACTGAGGAGCAGAACAGACCCACCAAGGCGCTAGTGTCCACGTGGAAGCCGTGCCTAGTCTGCCTGGTCTGCAGGTCATCCAGGTTGGAGTCTGTGGATCCAAGCGGTCCTTGAGCTCAGTCTCTGACTGGACTTGGTAATGCAGACAGCAGGAGGGGCTGGGGAAGAGATGGGCAATCCCAGGCATCTGCGGGGCGTGAGCCAAAATGTCCAGGTGGTTAGACTGAGGCACCTGATGGGGGTGGGGGCGGGGCCAGGAGGGGCAGGGACTATGGGGAGGGCGCTCCCCCAACCCCCATCTGTAAAGGGTGTGGTCGATGTGGCCTGAGCGGCAGACTCAGATTCTCCAGCAGAATGGAGTCAATGAGGGTGGCTGGTCTCCAAAATCACTGCAGCTGGTGACTCAGCCATATAATTAAAAGATGCTTGCTCCTTGGAAGAAAAGCTATGACCAACCTGGACAGCACATTAAAAAGCAGAGACATTACCAACAAAGGTCCGTCTAGTCAAAGCTATGGCTTTTCCAGTAGTCATGTATGGATGTGAGAGTTGGCCTGTAAAGAAAGCTGAGCGCCAAAGAATTGATGCTTTCAAACTGTGACGTTGGAGAAGACTTTTGAGAGTCCCTTGGACTGCAAGGAGATCCAACCAATCCATCCTAAAGGAAATCATCCTGAATATTCATTGGAAGGCCTGGTGCTAAAGCTGAAACTCCAAAACTTTGGTTGGCCACCTGATGCGAAGAACTGACTCACTGGAAAAGACCCTGATGCAAGGAATGACTGAAGGTGGGAAGAGAAGGGGACGACAGAGGATGAGACGGTTGGATGGCATCAGGGAGGCGATGGACATGAGTTCGAGTAAGCTCCTGGAGGTGGTGATGGACAGGGAGGCCTGCCGTGCTTCAGTCGGACACGAATGAATGACTGAATTGAACTGAACTGGAGACAAGGGAGTTTCCACCACGGAGGATGGGTGCCTGTGACCGGGACCGGAATCCTTGGCCCAGGGGCTCTGAGGTGGGCTGGGGGGTGGGGGACTCCTCCTTGATTCCAACCAAGGGCCTGCTGGACAGGGGCCTCTCTTTGCCAAGGGGCTGCTGGGGGCAGCTCAGTGATGTCACAGATGATGGGTCCAGAGCTGGCAACAGCATCCGGGGAGGAGAGGCTGGGGCTGCTGTAGGCCAGGCGGGAGCCTCGTAGGGGCTGTCGTGAACCTGCTCCAGGGAGTATTGCCAGCCATTCTGGGGTTTGGGATGTGCCGAGCTGCCGTCTTCAGCACCACCGGGATCATTCTCATCACCTGCAGGATCCAGCTGGATGTGCCAGCCAGATGAGGATGTAGACGAGCCTGTCAACAGCTTTCTGCGGCCTGGCATGCTTCTGCTGCAGGCCGGCCACCTCCTGCCACAGGGGCTCGTCATCGGCTTCATGCAGGGCAGGTTGGAGTCCGTGCTCTCCCACTTCCTCTTCATCCACGGAAAGGCGGTCAGCAGCCTGGTGACACTGTCCTGGTGAAGCTTTATGTCCTCATTCTTCAGGGTGGACACGCAGTCACTTCCCTCCTGACTGTTCTCCAGGAGCTACTCCTGGCCATGCAGGAAGCACAGTGCTGGCACTCGGGGTCATCGACTCTGGCCTGACCCGGCTGCCAGTCTCGATGAGGACCACTGCCGGGGTCCTGCCCCAGCTTGGATCCAGGGAATCCGAAGTGTGACAGCGTCAGCGAATGATTTAGAGAGAGATAAGGAAAGAATGCTGTAGATAAGAAAACAGAGGAGAGAAAGAGGCTGATATTCCTTGGTTTACATAGAAAGCCAATAAAACTCCGAGACAAGGAGTTTGCCCTGTTCACGGAGGCCACAGGTGCCCCTTCCCGGTCTCCCGAGGGAGTGAAGACGCAAAACGTCTTCCCGTTCAGGTCTTAGAAACCCAGGCAGAAGGGTGAATGCAGGGAGCCTCCATGCTCCAAGGGATCAGCCTGAAAAAGAAAGTAAGAGAGAGAAAAAAAGAAAAACACGGGGTGACCAAGCTTCCTCGAGTGAGGCCCATTTTTTTATTTTCAAAAGCGTCTTTTATACCTTTACTTGTACATAGAGGGAAATGAAAGATGCAAAGTCATACAGTTCAGTTCAGTCGCTCAGTCGTGTCCAACTCTTTGCGACCCCATGAATCGCACCACACCAGGCCTCCCTGTCCATCACCAACTCCTGGAGTTCATTCAGACTCACGACCATCGAGTCAGTGATGCCATCCAGCCATCTCATCCTCTGTCATCCCCTTCTCCTCCTGCCCCCAATCCCTCCCAGCATTAAAGTCTTTTCCAATGAGTCAACTCTTCGCATGAGGTGGCCAAAGTACTGCAGTTTCATCTTTAGCATGATTCCTTCCAAAGAAATCCCGGGGTTGATCTCCTTCAGAATGGACTGGTTGGATCTCCTTGTAGTCCAAGGGACTCCCAAGAGTCTTCTCCAACACCACACTTCAAAAGCATCAATTCTTCGGTACTTAGCTTTCTTCACAGTCCAACTCTCACATCCATACATGACTACTGGAAAAACCATAGCCTTGACTAGATGGACCTTAGTCAGCAAAGTAATGTCTCTGCTTTTGAATATGCTATCTAGGTTGATCATAACTTTTCTTCCAAGGAGTAAGCATCTTTTAATTTCATGGCTGCAGTCATCATCTGCAGTGATTTTGGAGCCCCAAAAAATAAAGTCTGACACTGTTTCCCCATCTATTTCCCATGAAGTGATGGGACCGGATGCCATGATCTTCATTTTCTGAATGTTGAGCTTTAAGCCAACTTTTTCACTCTCTTTTTTCACTTTTATCAAGAGGCTTTTTAGTTCCTCTTCACTTTCTGCCATAAGGGTGGTGTCACCCACATATCTGAGGTTATTGATATTTCTCCCGGCAATGTTGATTCCAGCTTGTGTTTCTTCCAGTCCAGTGTTTCTCATGATGTACTCTGCATAGAAGTTAAATAAGCAGGGTGACAATATACAGCCTTGACGTACTCCTTTTCCTATTTGGAACGAGTCTGTTGTTCCATGTCCAGTTCTAACTGTTGCTTCCTGACCTGCATACAGATTTCTCAAGAGGCAGGTGAGGTGGCCTGGTATTCCCATCTCTCTCAGAATTTTCCACAGTTTATTGTGATCCACACAGAGTCAGCCAAACATTCCAGCAGTTTTGCCCTTATCGAAACCAGGATTTTTTCTGCAAACTTTTCCCATAGACAATGTTGTGTACATTATCTTCTGGCCTTGGAGACCTGTGGACATTTTATGGCCCTCTTTTGATAAAGGCTGCCCAACCAGAAAACTTATTTTCCCTTGAAATGTTTTTTCTTTATATTTCTAATCTGTGTCAGCCTCAGAAAATGTTAAACAGAGTCACATTTCTCTAGGAGCAAAGGTACAGTGAGTTACAAGAAAGAACCAATTAACTCAAAAGTCTGATGTGGTTAATTTCAAGGCTATACTTGTTTTTCTTACTTTCCAACTATGTTAACTAACGCACTCCCAGGTGCACAGTGGATAAGAGATATGGGAACTCAGCAACAAGCATTGGCCCAATAATGAAATCCTACACCAGCACTACTCTAGTAACTTTTAACTCTTTGAAAGGCTCTATGTTTTAGGCTTCCTGTGCCTCTCACAGCTGGGGGGCTGTAAACAATCACATGCATAGTTGTAAAAGTCTGGGGAAACCTGCCAAGCAAGCTAGAATGCTAACAGAGGGGGTTTGATTTGAAATATTCCTCTCATGTCCAGGAGACTTATTAGCTAGAGCCCTAAGTTGATTTTCTCCAGAGAAAGGTGGTTGGGGATAGCCCCCTGTATGTCAGGAGAGTTGGTGAAAGTCATGAAACAGTAAAACAGACAGATTCTGGTTTGGGGGTAGGTGCTTGAGAAGGGGGGCCCCTTGAGGCCTGATCTTGCCTTTGCCGGTCAGGCCTCTTCCTCATGACCTTTGCCATGGGCGGGATTCCCCACGCTGGCTCCCAGCAGACCACCTTCTGGAAGCCACAGGGATCGAGCCCCTGCATGAGGCTGGCCGCGCCTTGCTCAGGGACTCAGGCAGCCAGCCGGCCTGGTCGAGCATGTGGACACAGCTCCGCATGTCTGTCAGGGGTCACTCAGGAGGGTCCACGGCTTGACCAGAAAGGCCGCGACATTGCTGGGCCCACTTGAGGCAGGGGCCTTCACTGGGATGGAGATCCGTCTGAACGGAGGCCGTGCAGCCACTGCCGGTGGCGGCCCTGAAACCGGTGGAGACCGCGTGGCCGCCGCCATCTTGCAACAGGCCGGCTCCCACCAGCTCCGCCGGCGCTCCTCCTTGTTGCTTTTTATTTTAATTTTTTGTTCCTGTCCAAAATCTCCCTTCAAAGTCTAGTGATCTTGACTGAAAACTCCTGCTTAAAAGCAAGCCACCCGCAAGCTGGCGGGCCACTGTGGTACCCAGGTGGGAACTAGTAGCCTTAGTGTGAGTTACTGAGAGACAATCCAGACTTTAAAAGTTTTGAATCAGGGGCTTCCCTGGCTGTCCAGTAGTTAAGACTGCCTTGCGATGCAGGGGCTGTGGGTTTGATCCCTGGTGCAGGAGGGATCCGAGGTGCTAAGATCCTACCTGCCTTGTGGCCAAAAAACCAAAACGTAAAACAGAAATAATATAGTAACAGATTCAGTAAAGACTTTTAAAAGATTTTGCTTTGAATCACATTCAAACGTCTGTATCTGTGGGTATTTTTTCTTGAGGGAGGCAGTTACCACCAAGCGTCAGACTCCTGGGTGATTGAAAATGGATTTCCTGTCTTCTGGGACCCAGCTGGGGAAAGGAGGCTGCAGGTTCACTGCTTGGGATATAGGCCTTCCATCAATAAAAGTCTCTATATTCAGTATGGAGCCTCGTCTCTGCTCTCCGTTGGGTTTGAGGTCCCCAAAGCCAGGTTTGTGTGGTTTGGCCCTGTTTTGCAGAAAGTTTTCACTTTTGTCTCAGGCTCAAAGGATTTGTTAAGAAAATAAGCCACTCATTTTATACAGATAAATAATACAGATATTTATTAGAGAATTATCTAACTTACTTTCAACATACTAACATTAAAAGAAAAGATAACTAGAAAAAGCAGAGAATATATCACCAAATTGAGTTTTGACCAACATCCAGGTTTAAACAGTCCCATGTCACAGCACATCTGGAGTCCCAGTTGGGAAAGGGTCCCAGGAAGCGTGTCCCGCTCCATGGGTGAGCCTTCAAAGACTGCCATTCAGGGTTCCCACTTATAATCCCAGGATGGATGCAAACTGATATTATCATAAATCTGTGACCAAGTTGCAAGCTTGGTTTCAAGTTAATGATGCTGGTTTTGCCATGTAAAACTTTGAATGTTGCTAAGCCCTGACCTGCCTCTTGAGAAACCTATATGTAAGTCAGGAAGCAACAGTTAGAACTGGACATGGAACAACAGACTGGTTCCAAATAGGAAAGGGAGTACGTCAAGCCTGTATACTGTCACCCTGCTTATTTAACTTATATGCAGAGTACATCATGAGAAATGCTGGGCTGGAAGAGGCACAAGCTGGAATCAAGATTGCCTGGAGAAATATCAGTAGCCTCAGATATGCAGGTGACACCATCCTTATGGCAGAAAGTGAAGAGGAACTAAAAAGCCTCTTGATGAAAGTGAAAGAGGAGAGTGAAAAACTTAGCTTAAAGCTCAACATTCAGAAAACGAAGATCATGGCACCTGGTCCCATTACTTCATGGGAAATAGATGGGGAAACAGTGGAAACAGTGTCAGACTTTATTTTGGGGGGCTCCAAAATCACTGCAGATGGTGATAGCAGCCATGAAATTAAAAGACACTTACTCTTTGGAAGAAAAGTTATGACCAACCTAGATAGCACATTCAAGGAGAAGGCAATGGCACCCCCACTCCAGTACTCTTGCCTGGAAAATCCCATGGACGGAGGAACCTGGTAGGCTGCAGTCCATGGGGTCGGACACGAAAGTGAAAGGTGAAAGTGAAGTCCAAGAGTCGGACACGACTGAGCGACTTCACTTTCACCTTTCACTTTCATGCGTTGGAGAAGGACATGGCGACCCACTCCAGTGTTCTTGCCTGGAGAATCCCAGGGACGGGGGAGCCTGGTGGGCTGCCATCTACGGGGTCGCACAGAGTCGGACACGACTGAAGCGACTTAGCAGCAGATAGCATATTCAAAAGCAGAGACTTTACTTTGCCAACAAAGGTCCATCTAGTCAAGGCTATGGTTTTTCCAGTGGTCATGTATGGATGTGAGAGTTGGACTGTGAAGAAAGTTGGACTGTGAGCACTGAAGAATTGATGCTTTTGAACTGCGGTATTGGAGAAGACTCTTGAGAGTCCCTTGGACTGCAAGGAGATCCAACCAGTCCATCCTAAAGGAGATCAGTCCTGGGTGTTCATTGGAAGGACTGATGCTAAAGATGAAACTCCAGTACTTTGGCCACCTCATGCGAAGAGTTGACTCATTGGAAAAGACTCTGATGCTGGGAGGGATTGAGGGCAGGAGGAGAAGGGGATGACAGAGGATGAGATGGCTGGATGGCATCACCGACTCGATGGACATGAGTTTGAGTGAACTCCGGGAGTTGGTGAGGGACAGGGAGGCCTGGCATGCTGCAATTCGTGGGGTCACAAAGAGTCGGACACGACTGAGCGATTGAACTGAACTGAACTGAAATACAGTGGACTTTCCAGACCTCCTGTTACTGATTTCCCCAGCAGCAGGTGACAGGTACACTTCCACTTTCTTGGGACACTTTCCTTGGCCCCCAAGACCAAACACTTACTGATATCCACCTCTGTAATCACTCGATCTCCACTGCCTTTCTCATCCTGACATTAAATGTTGGAGCTGTCCAAAGCTTGGTCTTGAGCCCTCTTCTCTTCTCACTTTGCTACCTTTGGAGAGCTACTCCTTAAGAACTGGAAATTTTAGCATTCGCCTTTCTGTCTGGATTGCACCAATAATCCTGAAGTTATTTTTGCATACAACCTTGACTCCTTTATCCCTTCATCCTTTACCAGCAAAAAGCCCTAACTCTGCCTCTCTGCTATTGCTTTCACGTGGCTGAGCATATCTCAAGGGAAAGCAAACTACACAACCATGCTGGCTGTGCATTTCTCACTTTGAATTTACGTTAAGTCTCAAGTAGACTTCATACTGGCTGACAACCATGCTACATGTCCCTGATCCAGTGGTCTTCACCTTGAAATGTGCAGACTCCAAGGAATACCCAAAGTCCTTGCAAGGGACATGAGGACTCGGCCGGTTATGAAGGTATTCATGTTCTGTATATCCATCTCCTAAAACTAATTTACCTCAGAACTTCTGCGCATATTTTCTCTCCTTCTCTTTTACCATCGCCCATTTGCCATTCTCCCAAGGTGGGGAAATGTAAAAACATCTGGCTTGCTAAACAAAAGTACAATTTGAAATATTGTTTTGGAAAGTAAACAACTCTAATGATTGAGTAATGAATCTGTTAGCAAGTGAGGTTGTTTTCAATTCTTTGTTTTCAACAAAATTAAAAGATAATCTAATTAAGTTTTTAGTTTGATACGTTAAATTTTAATGTATTTTAAAATATATTTATGATGGCTCATGATATGATTTTTCACATATAGTTCAGAATGAATTGAAAGAAGTGAGTGTTGGGTCTTCCCTGGTGGTCCAGTGGCTAAGACTCCAAGTTCTCAATGCAGAGTGCCCAAGTTCGACCCCTGGTCAAGAATCTAGATCCCACATGCCACAAATAAGAGTTCGAATGCCCAAGTTGCAACTAAAGATCCTGCATGTCGCAACAATGATTGAAGATCCCACATGCTGCAAATAAGAGCTGGCACAGCCAAATAAATAAATGAGGAGTGAGTGTCATTGCTATTATAAATTTACATTGCCATTCCCACTTTCTTATTTATGTGAACAAGAACTCTCAGCCTTTATTTTTATGCAAAAAAAAAAAAAATAGAAAGAGAATGTTACTGAAAGCTGACTCATTCCAGCAATTTGATTTATGATTCAGGGATACATGAACTGTTACCTAAAGCAACTCTATGTGCCTGAAGCACAGTGAGGTCAAACAATACTGAAAAATTGTGGAGTTTGGAGCAGAGAAAAGTTTACCATCTGTATGTCAGTGCTCAGTAGTGTCCCATCTCTGCAACCTCATGGACTGTAGCCAGGCGGACTCCTCTGTCCATGGAATTTTCCAGGCAAGAATACTGGACTGGGTTGCCATTTCCTACTTCAAGTGATCTTCCCAACCCAAGGATCATATCTGGGTCTCCTGTGTCTCCTGCATTAGCAGGCAGATTCTTTACCACTGTACCACCTGGGAAACCCTAGGTTTATTGCAGGACCTGGCAAACCAGAACTCCTCAGGCTTTCAAGCAGAGCTTTTTTTTTTTTTTTTTTGGCTGCCCCTCTTGGCAAGGCTATGGTTTTTCTAGTAGTCATGTATGGATATGAGAGTTGGACTATAAAGAAAGCTGAGTGCAGAATTGATGCTTTCGAATTGTGCTGTTAGGGAAGACTCTTGAGAGTCCCTTGGACTGCAAGGAGATCCAACCAGTCCATCCTAAAGATCAGTCCTGGGTGTTCGTTGGAAGGACTGATGTTGAAGCTGAAACTCCAATACTTTGGCCACCTGATGCAAAGAGCTGACTCTTTTGAAAAGACCCTGATGCTGGGAAAGATTAAGGGCAGGAAGAGAAGGGGA
This sequence comes from Ovis canadensis, assembly GCF_042477335.2. Lineage (NCBI taxonomy): Eukaryota > Metazoa > Chordata > Mammalia > Artiodactyla > Bovidae > Ovis > Ovis canadensis. The sequence continues at coordinate 22,744,895 of NC_091264.1, read as the reverse complement.
CGACAGAGGATGAGATGGTTGGATGGCATCACCGACTCAATGGACATGAGTCTGGGTAGACCCCGGCAGTTGGTGATAGACAGGGAGGCCTGGTGTGCTACGGTTCATGGGGTCTCAAAGAGTCGGACACGACTGAGCGACTGAACTGAACTGAACTGAACTTGGCATGTAGGATCTTAGTTCACCGGCTAGGGATCCAATCTGTGCCCCATGCAGTGGGGAATTTCAATCACTGGACTGCCAGGGAAGGCCCAGCAAAGCCCTTTGAGAGGGAAGATGAGGAAGGGATGTGGTTAGTTGTTGCAAACTTCTTGGTGTGGAATGCCTTGTTCTTTCCGCTGTCCACGTAGATTAGGTCACAGTCAGGTCATGATGTTCCTCCAAACCTCGAACAAAACTGATACTATTCTCTGGTCAGGTCAAGGTCAGGCTATCCTGTATCCTGGAAGCTATAGGCAACATTCTTTTGCAAAAGGTGCAGAGCCAGCATGATTGAACCTAGGCAACAGAGCACTAAAGTAAAAGTAAAAGGAACAGATCTAGTATGGAGTCAGCTTTGTTCTTCCCCATCACAGAACTGGCTAAAAACCCTTTAAAAGATGCATTGTGCATAACATTTTATATTTATGTTTAATAAATCTATCAAGCTGTACATTATGTGATTTCGATCAATTTGCTCTGTTGCTAATAGTTCAATCCAAAAGTTTAAACATTAAGAGTATTATGATTGAAAGAAATGAAAAAGAACTAACTTTTTGAAAATATATTTGGTTACAGAGAAATACAGAAAGATCGATACAAGGCTTTCAGATATAACATACATTAAGATAAAGTTATGTAGTAGAAATGAATGAGATATGAATTCAAGGAAGAAGTAAATAACGTACAATGTCCAATTGTTGAAAAAGAGTCTATTCATGATTTTTAAACGGATGATGTTGAATATCAAAAAGCTATGGCTTTGGGACGCCCTTGGCAGTCCCGTGGTTAAGACTCAGAGCTTCCCCTGCAGGGCACACAGGTTTGGTTTCTGGCCGAAAAACTAAGATCTAGCATGGAGCACTGCACAGCCAAAAAAAAAAAAGTTACAGCATTTAAGTTCTATTGGTCATATTTAAAAGACTATTATAAAGTTTTATTTTTAAATGTCAATATTTGTGATATTAAAATTTTTACATTGTTTGTAGTTATTTAAATTTACAAGGAAAGAAATTAGATGTGAAGTAAAAAGTGTGCAACAAGTCACACAGTTTTCCGAAAGGCTTCATGTATGGGTGTGAGAGTTGGACTGTAAAGGAAGCTGAGCACCGAAGAATTGATGCTTTTAAACAGTGGTGTTGGAGAAGACTCTTGAGAGTCCCTTGGACTGCAAGGAGATCCAACCAGTCCATTCTGAAGGAGGTCAGCCCTGGGATTTCTTTGGAAGGAATGATGCTGAAGCTGAAACTCCAGTACTTTGGCCACCTCATGCGAAGAGTTGACTCATTGGAAAAGACTCTGATGCTGGAAGGGATTGGAGGCAGGAGAAGGGGAAGACAGAGGATGAGATGGCTGAATGGCATCACTGACTTGATGGACGTGAGTCTGAGTGAACTCTGGGAGTTGGTGATGGACAGGGAGGCCTGGCGTGCTGTGATTCATGGGGTTGCAAAGAGTCGGACATGACTGAGTGACTGAACTGAACTGAACTGAAGCAAAAAAATTGAAGACTGAGCCCTATATGTAAGAGGACACTGCATGTCAACACACAAAAAAAGTTTGAAGGGACATAAGGTATCTGCGTTACTAAGGACTGACACAGTTCTGGCACAGTGTATCAGCTATATAAAAAACTGCCCCAAAACTAGCGGCTCAAAACAGCACACATTATTTCATGATTTCTGTGGGTCAGAAACCTGGGAGAAGCTTGGCTGGATCCTCTGCTTCAGGGTCTTTCACAAAGTTGCAATCAAAGTGTTGCCAGTGATCTCATCGGAAGGCTCAGTTGGAGGGAGACCTGCTTCTAAGCCTTTTCCCCAAGTTGTTGTCAGGATTCAGTTCCTTAAAAGTTGCTGGACTGAAGTTATCCGTTTCTTGTTGACTACTGCCCAGAGGCCACCCTCAGCGTCTTGCCATGTGGGCCTCTCCAAAATAACAATTTGCTTCATCAAAACCAGCTGTGCAGAGTGCCTACAAGACAAAAATCTTGACTTTTAATCTCAAAAATGACGCTCCATCACTCTGCCATATTCTATTCATTACAAGCAAGTCATTAGATTCAGCCCACACTCAAGGGAAAAGGGTTCCATATGGGCATGGCTGTCAGAAGGTAGGGACCACTGGGGGCCATTTAAGAAGGTTGCCTACTACACACAGCATGACCATAAGTCTAAACATCTGCTTTTATCATTAATACTATTCAAATTGCAAGGAAATGTGTTTCCAGACCTCTTGTCCCCTGTCACTGAAGCAAACGGCGATAGTAACCAAATGCTGTGAAGATTCATGGATTGTGACCCTGCAGATGGATACTTGTTTGGGATGCAAGGAAAATTTAGCAATGATAGTGATTAAGTAAAAGACAAATTAATTAACTTGTTAAACCTTCTCTCTCAGTCAGTAGGAATGCAATCCTTTCTTACATAATGATGTATCCTTTCTCAGTAGGGCTACAGTTGTACATGGTGGCTGAGGGATATTTCCCTTGTACTAAACAATTAATATTAGTCTTCAGTTTGTGTGTGTATATATATATATGTATACATTTATGTATATTATATATATTATGTGTGTATATTATGTGTATATGTGTATATATATGTATATATTTATGTGTGTGTGTGTGTATATATATATATATGTAACAAACTTGGCACAGGAAGCTACACTGGCGACTAAACAGACATATAACACTTGAATTACAAATAGTTTTAATTTTATAAAAAGTATTTCATAACATTTAATTAAATTTCAGAAAGTTAAATTTTCATGTCAGCTTTCTGTAAACAATTTTTGTTTATTCAGTATGATTTGCAATTAACACTTTAATTTTTTAATTAATCATCACAGATGTCTTATTTCTTTATCTATTTATTTGTTTTTGGCGGGGCTGGGTCTTCGTTGCTGTGAGTAGGCTTTCTCTAGCTGTGGCGAACAAGGGCTACTCTTCACTGCGGAGCTCCGGCTTCTCATCACAACGGCTTCTCTCGTTGCGGAGCACAGGTTGTAGGCATGTGGGCTTCAGTAGTTGTGGTGTGAGGCCTCAGTAGTTGCGCCGGGTTAGTTGCTCCACAGCATGTGGGATCTTCCCAAATCACGGATCAAACCAGTGTCCCCACCATTGGCCAGTGGATTCTTAACCACAGGACCAGCAGGGAAGTCCCTACACTTTAATTTTAGTAGACAATTCAAATATTAGAAAAATAACATTTGAAAGCATGAAAAAAATTTAAATTTTACATTAACTTCATTTTATGTGTTTAGGAAAATATATTCAATGTATTTCATAAAGTTTGAAATCAGTTGCATTTAACTTTTAAATTCTTTAGCCCATTATCATTATTAGAACATAGGTTATGTGAAAACGTCAACAAACACTATAAATAATGACTTTGCAAAAATGAAGAAAATATAAACAGTTTGAAATATGTATTTATTAGTTTGTAACTAATACATGTCTTTTTAAAATTGAAGCAATATTGGTTACGTTTCATGCGTACAACATTACATTCCTACTTCTGTATACGCTACAGTGTGCTCATCACCAGAAGTTTCTCATTTCCATCTATCACCTTGGAGTTGCCACCCTTCTCCCACCTCACCTTCCTCCCATCCATTCCTCGCTGCCACGGCTTTGTTCTCTGCATTTATCTGTTTCTTTTTATTTGGCCTGGCTTGCTCGTTTATTTTGTTTTTTTGTTTGTTCTTTATATTCCCCATATGAGCAAAAATCATACAGTATTTGTCCTTCTCCATCTGACTTATTTCGCTTAGTGTGAAATCCTTAAGATCCGTATTGTCTCAGGTTGCAAGCTTTCATCCTTGAAAGGCTGGCGGTATTCCACTGAACGCGCACGTGCCACATCTTAGTTACCCTCTCACCCACCCACGGGCACTTAGGCTACTCCCACAGCTTGGCTATTGTAAATGATACTGTGATAAACATGTGAGATGCATATATCTTTTAAGTTGGTGTTTTTATATTTGGGGGATAAATACCCAAAAGCAGAATAGCTGGATTATATGGTAATTCTAGTCTTAATTTTTTGAGGAATCTCCATACTGTTCTCAATAATGGCTGTACCAGTTCACATTCCCCCCAAAGTATACACAGATTCCCTTTTCTCCCCATCCTCATCAACATTTGTTATTTCTTGCCTTGCTGATAATAGCCATTCTGACAGGCATGGTGATATCTTGTGATTCTGATTTGTATTTTCCTAATAATTAGTGATGTTGAACATCTTTGTCATGTGCCTGTTGGCCATCTGAGTGTCTTCTTTGGAAAAATGTCTATTCAGCACCTCTGCCCATTAGGAAAAAAAATTGAGTTGTGTATTTTCATTGTTGAGTTGTATGAGTTCTTTATATACTTTGAATACCAAGCCCTTATCAGATATACAATTTTTAAATATCTTCTCTCATTTTGCAGGTTGTCTTTTCATTTCTGTTGATGGTTTCCTTTGCTATGCAAAAGCTTTTTAGTTTGATACAGTTTCATTTGTTTTTTCTCTTGTTTCCCTTGCCTGAGGTGACATATCCAGAAAGATAATGCTCCAGTCAACGTGAAGAATACCGTATAGTTTTTGTCTAAGAGTCTTGTGATTTCAGGTCTTACATTCAAGTCTTTAATCCATTTTGACATTTTGAGTTGAGTCTTTGTGAATGGTGTGAGGTAGTAGTCTAGTCTCTCTCTCTCTCTCTTTTTTTTTCTTGCATGTGGTTGTCCAGTTTTCCCAACACCATTGATTGATGAGACTATCCTTTCTCTAATAATGCACATCTTTATTTGGTTACTTGTCCAACCTTATCTGGTCCACCAAAAGAATACCTAGGTACATGTGATAATGATTAAATGAGGTCATTTTGATATTGTCTCAGTTGTGTTGTCTTTGTTATGAAGGTAGACTTATCAAAGGTAAGAGTAAAGAACATACCTAACAGTTTATTAGTTTGCTGATTAACTTTAAAAATGTAGACCTATTATATATAAGCCTCCATTTGTACTCTAGCTCTGGGGCACCTTCTTTTCTCTCTTCACATCGACTCACTTGTGCCCAACTGATGACATTACTTCCTAGTTCATGGGAGAAAGGGGCAACAGAAAAGAACTTTCTCCACTTCCCACCTTCTCCTGCATTTCTGGCCTTAGACTCTGTCTCCTTCCAGGCACCACAAGTTCAAGTGTCTATCTAAGGCCACTCTCTCCACTTGCGCACTGAATCTCAGTCCTTCTCAGCCAAGGGCATCACTCCTACAATTGCGCTCTCTGGTCCCTGCCCCTCTGTACGTTGTCGCTCCTATCAGTGTGTGAAAACACCGAGATTTTCTTATTTTAAAAATCCTTCCCCTTGAGCCTGCATCTCTGTCTACACTATGCAACATTTCCCTCCTTCCCTTAATGGTAAAATTATCTGAAAGGATTGGTTGTACTCTTGTTCTCTTCCTCATCTACTATTTTGTCTTGAATTCTCTCCATTTCTTTCATTAAGAGATGGGTTTATAGACTCACAGACACACAGAACAGACTTGTGGTTACTGAAGATTGGGGGACTGGGGGAGGGAAGAACGGGAGTTTGGAATTAGCACGTGCAAACTATTATACATAAGATGGATAAACAACACGATCTTACTGTATAGCACTGGGGGCTATATTAATATTCTGTGACAGACTATTTAATGGAAAAGAATATGAAAGAGAATATATATATAACTGGATCACTCTGCTCTACAGCAGAAATTAACACAATGTGGTAAATCAGATATACTTCAATACATTTTTCTAAAACAGAGGTGGGTTGGGAATTCCCCTGGTGGTCCAGCGGCTGACTTCACACTCCTAACGTAGGGGGCCTGGGTTGGATTTCTGGTCAGGGGACTAGATCCTACATGTTGAGACTAATGATCCTGCATGCTGCAAGTAAGACCCCATGCAGCCTAATTAATTCATTAAAAAAGAGGTGGGTTTGTGAGGTCCATACCTCCCCTCCATGAATCTAAGCAGGTTTGTAAGTGTCTTATAACCAACAGAAGGAAACAAAAGTCACGCTGCATGACTTCTGAGCTCATAAAAGATGATATAACTTCTGCCTTATTCACTGCAACATGGCTTTGGAGCCGTGAGTGCCATGTAAGAATTTTTATCTCAAGGTTTCCATGCCATGAAGAAACACAGGCTGCTTGGAGAGGACACGTGTAGGTGTTCTAGCCAACAGCTATAGCAGAGAACCAGCTGACAGCCAGCATCAACTGCCAGATGTGTAAAAGAAAGTGATTCCAGATGATCCCAGCTCTTATCAGTTAAGTCACCCGCCTCACCATGTTCTTTCTGATACAGTATTCTATACCAATTTTGGTGGTGGTATGTTAGGTGGCAAAAGTAACTGGAGTAGCATAGGTGTGCATATGTGTGTGTGTGTGTGTGTGTGTACATACATAGTAAATTCATATATTTCTTAGTTTTATCTGCTGAGAAGGCCTAGAAACAATGGCATCATAGTAGCAATGAGAACATCTGGCACCTAGATCCTGGTTTCCAAATACTGCGCTGCGCTGTGCTTAGTCACTCAGTCATGTCCAACTCTTTGTGACCTCATCAACTATAGGCCACCAGGCTCCTCTGTCCATGGGAATTCTCCAGGCAGGCATACTGGAGTGGGTCGCCATGCCCTCCTCCAGGGGATCTTCCCAACCCAAGAATCAAACCCAGGTCTCTCGTGTTGCAGGCAGATTTTTTACTGGCTGAGCCACCAGGGAAGCCCAAGAATACTGGAGTGGGTAGCCTATCCCTTCTCCAGGGAATCTTTCCAACCCAGGAATCAAACTGGGGTCTCCTGCATCGCAGATGGATTCTGTACCAGTTGAGCTACCTGGGAAGCCCCTTTCAAATACTATCTTTTGTTAAAAGAAGCCAGAGCCCCTTGGAGAAATGGTTGATTCTTGGGCTAAGTCAAGAAAAGAGCAAATTGAGCCTAGACTGCCTTTTGTACCAGAAAGTAAGGAAAGAGACTGGTCCAAGACGACAGAGCAGAAGGCTGTGCATTCGTCTTTCTCTGCCAGAGCACCAAAATCACAACCAGCTTTTGAACAACCATCAACAGGAAGACACCGGAACCTACCGAAAAAAGATACCCCGTATCCAAGGACAAAGAAGCCGCAACGGAATGGTAGGAATGGCACAATCACAACAAAATAAAATCCTTTTGAAGAAGGAATTCACAGGGCCTGGACCCCACATGAGGCCTGTTCGTGCTGATCACGCTCGGCCACCTCTCCAACGGACTCTGAACTCTGTGCTTAGTGCCTATGGAAACTACAGCAGAAGGGTAAGCCCCCCTCTGGACAAGGGAATCTTGAAGATCACATCCAGGTTACTCATCGCCTAAGAGAAAACTCTAATCAGTAGAGGGGTGTACTCTAATCACCCCTGCCTCCGGACAGGTCATACATTTTTTCTGTATTTATCGGAATGTAACCACAGGCTTATAGATTATTAACTGTTTGAACACATAACACATGAATGATGGGGTTATTGTGATTGTATTTATCTTTCCTTTGTTTATGTAAGTCTCAAGGATTTGGGGTGGTGGGTTCGGACACTACACATGGGGTATAAAAGATTTCCACAAATGCTGGTCGGGGTCCTTGGCTAAGAGGAGGCTCTGCCTTGGGCCGCCGGTGTAATAAACTGCACTCCACTATCTGCATTGTCCTTCTGAGTGAGTTTGTTTCCCGGAACGCGTGGCTATAACACTATACCCACTGAGTGGGTGACCCCAAAACCAGAGAACATTAATACCAAAGAAATTCTTACACTGTTGTGAAGGTTCTAGACCCCACATCAGGCTCCCCAGATGGGGGATACAGCCAAGGTATTGGGAATCCCAAGGGAATCTGACTTTGAAGGCCAGTGGGACTTGATTACAGGAGCTCCACGGGACTAGGAAAAACAGACTCCACTCTTGGAGAGCACAAACAAAACCTTGTGTGCACCAGGACCAAGGGGAAAGAACAGTGACTCCAGCAGGAGACTGAGCCAGACTTACCTGTGAGTGTTTGAGGCTCTCCTGCAGAGGCGTGGGTCAGCAGCGGCCTGCCATAGGGACAGGGGCACTGGCAGCAGCAGTCTTGGTGTTGCCAAAATCTTGGTTCTTCGTGGACCAAGGCCAAACAAATCCAGACAGAGTTATAGAGGAAAAAGAAAGAGCGTCTCTATTACTTTGCCAGGCAAAGGGTGAAGACAGTAGGCTAGTGTCTCAAGAACTGTATTTCCCTTCCCTGGTGAGTAGGGAAAGGTTATGTAGTCAGGCAGGAGTATGTGATAAGGATCAAGGCAGTCACAGTCTTGTATTCTTCTTTCAGTTTCCAAAGATGGGGTTGCCGACAAGATTAGGGTGTATGCAGGGTCCTAGGTGGTCCATCTCTTAATCCTGCTGAACCTCTGCCTCAGGTGGTCTTGTTGCTTCTTCCCCTTTGATTAGCAACTGTTCTGCCCTTCGGAACTCAGAGGTCATGAGTTCCAGGCCAGAGTTCTGGCCAGAGTTCCAGTTCAGGCAGGCCAGAGTCCTGCCTCCAAGGAATGGGGAACAAAAAGGCCTCTGTGTCCTGGAGTCCCACAGGGCTCTGCTTGATGTCACTGGGAGATGCATCTCAGTGTAAGTCCCCTTGGAGGTCTTTTCCAATAGCCCTACGATAGAGCCTGTAGACTCCAGGACCGGGCCACCTCAAGCCAAACAACCAACAGGGAGGGTGTGCAGCCCCAGCCATCAGCAGACAATTGGATTAAAGTTTTACTGAGCAAGACCCTGTCCACCAGAGCAAGATCCATTTTTTTTCCCACAACCAGTCCTTCTCATCAAGAAGCTTGATGCAAGCCTCTTATCCTTACCCACCAGAGGGCAGACAGAAAAAATAAGAACTACAGTCCCAGCAGCCTCCAGAACTAAGACCACAATCACAGAAAACGAACCAAAATGAAAAGAAATAGGAATATGTTCCAGATGAAAGAACAAGATAAATCCCCAGAAAAACAACTAAATGTAGTGGAGATAGGCAACCTCCTAGAGAAGAATTCAGAAGAATGATAATGAAGATAACCCAGATCTTGGGGAAAGAATGGAAAAGATGCAAGAAATGTTTACCAAAGACCCAGAAGAACTAAAGAATAAACAAAAAGAGATGAACAATACATTGCTGCTGCTAAGTCGCTTCAGTCGTGTCCAACTCTGTGCGACCCCATAGACTCTCCCCCATCCCTGGGATTCTCCAGGCAAGAACGCTGGAGCGGGTTGCCATTTCCTTCTCCAATGCATGAAAGTGAAAAGTGAAAGTGAAGTCACTCAGTCGTATCTGACTCTTTTGGCGACCCCGTGGACTGCAGCCTACCAGGCTCCTCCATCCATGGGATTTTCCAGGCAAGAGTACTGGAGTGGGCTGCCATTGCCTTCTCCAGAACAATAAATCAGAAGGAATCAATAGCAGAATAACTGAGGCAGAAGAACTGATTAGTGACCTGGAAGAAAGAACGGTGGAACTCATTGCTGCAAAACAGAATATAGAAGAAAGAATGAAAAGAAGATAAGACAGCCTAAGAGACCTCTGGGACAACATTAAATGCCCTAATATTCACATTATAGGGGGTCCCAGAAGGAGAAGAGAGAAAGGACCTGAGAAAATATTTGAAGAGATCATTAGCTGAAAACTTCCCCAACATGGGAAAGAAAACAGTCAACGAAGTCCAGGAAGCACAGTGAGTCCCAGGCAGGATAAACCCAAGGAGGAACATACCGAGACACACAAAAATCAAACCGACAAAAATTAAAGACAAAGATACATTATTAAAAGAAACAAGGGGGGAAAAAACAAATAACATATAAGGGAAATTCTATAAGGTTATCAGCCAATTTCTCAACAGAAACTCTACAAGCCAGAAGAGACTGGCATGATATATTCCAAGTGATGAAAGGGAAGAACCGACAACCAAGAATACCCAGCAAGCGTTCAGATTTTGTGGAGAAAGCAAAAGCTTTCCTCGCAAATGGTTAAGAGAATTCAGCACCACTAAGGCAATGGCACCCCACTCCAGTACTCTTGCCTGGAAAATCCCATGGATGGAGGAGCTTGGTGGGCTGCAGTCCATGGGGTCGCTAAGAGTCGGACACGACTGGGCGACTTCACTTTCACTTTTCACTTTCATGCATTGGAGAAGGAAATGGCAACCCACTCCAGTGTTCTTGCCTGGAGAATCCCAGGGATGGGGGAGCCTGGTGGACTGCCGTCTATGGGGTCGCACAGAGTCAGACAAGACTGAAGCGACTTGGCAGCAGCAGCAGCAGCAAACCAGTTTTACAATAAATGCTAAACGAACTTCTCTAGGCAAGAAACATAAGAGAAGGAAAAGATCTACGAAAAAAAAAACAAACCAAAACAATGAACAAAATGGTAATAGGATCATACATATTGATAATTAAGTATAAATGGATTAAATGCACCAACCAAAAGACATAGACTGGCTGGGTGGATAGGAAAACAAGTCCCATATATATGTTGTCTAGAAGAGACCCACCTCAAACACTTACAGACTGAAAGTGAGGGGATGGGAAATGGTATTTCATGCAAACGGAAATCATAAGAAAGCTGGGGTAGCAATACTCATATCCGAAAAATAGACTTTAAAACAAAGACTTCAATAAGAGACAAAGAAGTAGACTATGTAATGATCAAGTGTTCTATCCAAGAAGTGGTAACATCTATAATATATATGCATCCAACATAGGAGCACCTCAATATGTAAGGCAAATATCAAGAAACATAAAGGGGAAAGTTGACAGTAACACAAAGTGGGGGACTTTAACACTTGAAATACTTTGAACTATTTTAAAGTATTTATTTTAACTACTTTAAAAATACTTTAAATTTTTAATACTTTAATACCCCACATTCATCAATGGAGAGATCATCCAGACAGAAAATCAGTAAGAAAACACAGGCCTTAAATGACACTTTGGACGACTTGGACTTAATTGACATTCATAGAGCATTCGATCCAAAAGCAGCAGAATACATCTTTTTCTCAAGTGCACACAGAACATTCTCCAGGATTGACCACATACTTGGCCACAAGGTGAGCCTTGAAAAATTTAAGAAAACTGAAATCATACCAAGCATCTTTTCTGATCACAACACTGTGAGATTAGAAATAAACTATGAGAAAAAACTCTAAGAAACACAAACACGTGATGGCTAAACAATATGCTACTAAACAACCACTGGATCACTGAAGAAATCAAAGAATAAATTTAAAAAATACCTAGAGACACAAGAAACTGAAAGCGTAATGGTCCAAAACTTAGGCAAGCAGCAGAAACTGTTCTAAGACGGAATTTTATAGCAGTATAATCTTACCTCTAGAAACTAGAAAAATTTCAAATAAACAACCTAACCTTATGCCTAAAACAACTAGAAAAAGAAGAAGAAGCCCAACCTAAAGTTAGTATGAGGAAGAAAATCATAAAAGATCAGAGCAGAAATAAATGAAATAGAGACAAAGAAAACAATCACAAAGATCAATGAAACTAAAAGCTGGTTCTTTGAGATGATAAGCAAAATTGATAAACCTTTAGCCAGACTCATCAAGAAAAAAAGAGAGAGGACTCAAATCAGTAAAATTAGAAATGAAAAAGGAGAAGCTACAACCGACTCCAAAGAAATACCAAGGATCATGACAGACTGCTGTGAGCAGCTGTATGCCAATAAAATGGACAACCTAGAAGAAATGGACGAATTCCTAGAAAGGTACAGTCTCCCTAGACTGAACCAAGAAGAAATGGCAAATATGAACAGACCAATCACAAGCACTGAAATTGAAACAGTGATTAAAAACCTCCCAACAAACAAAAGTCCGGGACCCAACGGCTTCACAGGTGAATTTTGTCAAGTATTTAGAAAAGAGTTAACACCTATCCTTCTGAATCTATTCCAAAGAGTCACAGAGGAAGGAAAACTTCCCAACTAATTTTACAAGGCTACCATCACCCTAATACCAAAATCAGACAAAGACCCCACACAAAAAAAGAAACTTATAGGCCAATATCACTGATGAACATAGATACAAAAATCCTCGATAAAATACTAGCAATCCATATCCAGCAACACACTAAAAAGAGCATACACCATGATCAAGGGGGATTCGTCCCAGGAATGTAAGGATTTTTTAACATCTGCAAGTCGATCAACGTGATACACCATATCAACAAACTGAAGAATAAAAACCATATGATCATCTCAACAGATGCAGAAAATCTTTTGACAAAATTCAGCACCCATTTATGATAAAAACTCTCCAGAAAGTGAGCATAGAGGCTACATACCTCAACATAATAAAGGCCATACATGACAAACCTAAGCTAGCATCATACTCAATGGTGAAAAGCTGAAAGCATTCTGGGAACCCTAACACCAGGAACGAGACGAGGATGCCCACTCTCACCACTTTTAGTCAACATAGTTTTGAAAGTCCTAAATGCAGCAATCAGAGAGGAAAAAGAAGTTTAAAAAAGTCCACATTGGAAAAGAAGTTAAACTGTCACTGCTTGCAGATGACATGATACTGTACATAAAAGATCCTAAAGATGCTACCAGAAAACCGCCAGAACTCGTCAATGAATTTGGTAAGGTTGCAGGTTACAAAATTCATACACAGAAGTCTGTTGCGTTTCTATACACTAACAATGAAAGATCAAAAAAGAGAAATTCAAGAAGCAATTCTTTTACTACTGCATCTAAAGAATAAAATACCTAGGTATAAACCTACCTAAGGAGATAAAAGACCTGTACTACAAAAACCATAAGATGCTGATGAAAGAAATCCAAGAAGACATAAACAGATGGAAAAATATACCATGTTCATGGAGTGAAAGAATCAATTTTGTCAAAATGACTATACTACCCAAGGCAACCTACAGATTCAATACAACCCCTAGCAAATTACCAATGGCATTTTTCACAGAACTAGAACAAAAAAAAATCTCAAAATTTTAATAGAGAAACAAAAGACCCTGAATAGCAAAGCAATCTTGAAAATGAAAAACAGAACTGGAGCAATCAGGCACCCTGATTCCAGACTATACTACAAAGCTAAAGTCATCAAAACAGTATGATATTGGAACAAAAATAGAAATATAGACCAATGGAACAGGATAGAAAACTGAGAAATAAGCCTATGCCCTTATAGTCCATTAATCTGTGACAAAGGAGGGAAGACAACACAATGTTGGAAAGACAGCCTCTTCAACAAATGGTGCTGGGAAAACTGGACAACCACATGTGAAAAAATGAATGGACTTCCTGGTGGTCCAGTGGCGAAGACTCCTCACTCCCACGGCAGGGGCCCTGGGCCCAATCCCTGGTCAGAGAACTAGGTTCCACGTGTCCCAACTAACAAATCATATGCCGCTACTAAAATCTGGTGCTATCAAATAGAGAAATAAATTAAAACAAATGAAATTAGATCATCCCTTAACTCTATACGCAAAGATAACCTCAAAATGGATTAAAGCCCTAAATGTGAGACCAGACACTATAAACCTCCTAGAGGAAAACATAGGCAGAACACTCTCGGACATAAATTACAGCAACATCATTTTTGATCCATCTCTCAGAATAATGGAACTAAAAGCAAAAGTAAACAAATGGGGCCTACTGAAACGCAAAAGCTTTTGTAGAGCAAAGGAAACAATAAACAAAACAAAAAGACAATCCATAGATGGGGAGAAGATATTTGTAAATGTGACCAATAAGGAATTAGTCTCCAAAATTTACAAACAACTTATAACACTTAACTAGCATCAAAACAAACAACCCACTAAAAATATGGGCAGAAGGCCTGAAGAGATATATCTCCAAAGAGGATATACAGATGGTAATTAGGTACATGAAAAGAAGTTGAACATCACTAGTTATGAGAGAAATGCAAGTCAAAACTACAGTGAGGTATCACTATACCCTGGTCAGAAGGGCTATCATTTGAAAATCTAAAAGCAACAAATGCTAGAGAAGGTGTGGAGAGAAGGGAACTCTCCTGCACTGCTGATGGGAATGTTAATTGGTATAACCACTCTGGAGAACTTAAAAAACTAAAAATGGAGTATGGAGTTTCCTTAAAACACTAAAAATAGAGCTACCTACAACTTCACTCCTGGGCATATATCCAGAGAAAAACATGGCCCCAAAAGATCCATGCACCTTAACGTTCATCGCAGCACTGTTTGCAATAGCTGAGACATGGAAGCACCCTCAGTGTCCATCAGCAGAGGAATGGACAAAGAAGATGGAGTACACATATACAATTGAATATTATGCGGCTATTAAAAAGAATGAGATAAGGCCGTTCACAGCAACACGGACGGACCCAGAGAGTGTCATACTGAGCACAGTAAATCAGACAGAGAAGGAGAAATACATGACATCCGTTACATGTGGAATCTAAAAAGAAATAACATAAATGAACTTATTTACAAAGCAGAAAGAGAATCACAGACTTAGAAAAACAAACTTATGGTTTCCAGGGGGAAAGGGATAGTTGGGACTTTGGGAAAGTCAGGTATACACTGCCACATTTAAAATGGATAACCAACCAAGACCTATTGTGTAGCACATGGAACTCTGCTCAATGTTATGTGCCAGCCTGGATGGGAGAGGGGTTTGGGGGAGAATGGATATATGTATGTGTATTGCTGAGTCCCTTCGCTGTTCACCTGAAACTATCACAACATTGTTAATTGGCTATAACTCAATACAAAATGTTTTGGGGGTTAAAAACATAATAAAATGTAAGAAAAAAGAAAGTAAGGAAATGATCAAATAATGTTGAGGATATTGCAGGACACAGAAGCTAGCCTGAAGGACTTTCCCATTTGCCAAATTGGGATAATTTCTTTAAAACTTACTTTCTGTTTAATTCATTTTGCCAAACGCACACAGTGAGAACTTTAATCTGACTAACTGTACAGAAATTAGAATCTGTAGCAAACATAACAGCATATACCTAAGTCTCTGGCAAGCTGGATCCTCATCAACAAATCGCCAAGATCCCCCTAAAAATGGCCGTCTGAGAGGGAGGTCTTAGGAGGAAGAAGCAGAGATCTGCCAGTCGCCCAAGAAACTGCTTCGGGTGGGGGCGGGATGGCGGGGGAGGCACCAAAAGTAGAACTTATGTTACTTGGATCTCTGATCACTACACACAAAAGAGTTGTCTCTGATTGCTGGCCAAACTCAAAGTGTTGTCTGCCCAAATCTCTAGTTGTGGGCATCCTGTCTGTATCCGCAGGGGATTAGTTTCAAGTTAAGTAGTTCTGAAGCTTCCTTCTGCTTTTCCAGAACATGCAGTATAAACTTGGGGGGTGGGGGTGGGGATGAAAGTGGGGCAAGGTAGATAAAGTCATAACTGCTGATGTCACCAGTGCAGAGTCTGAGGTCCCAGACTTCAGGACCTTGCTTCAGGAGGCAACAAGAGAGGGTGCCAAGTCACCAGCAAAAGAGTCCAACCGCCCTAAGCCTCAGTACTGTCAAACAGTGCCCCAGAGATATAGGGAGTTCAACAGCAGTGGCCCAAGGTCTCTTCTAAGCCGGCAGGGGTCTGGGAGTCCCAAAGGCCAAAAGGGAACTTGTTCACATTCTGTCACTTTTTGCAGATGATAGCCAAGGGCAGCAAGACTTCCATGATGGCTCAGTGGTAAAGAATCCACCTGCAATGGAAGAGACACAGGAGACGTGGGTTCAATCCCGGGGTCAGGAAGATCCCCTGGAGTAGGAAAAGGCAACCTGCTCCAATACTCTTGCCTGAAAAATCCCATAGACAGAGGAGCCTGGCAGGTTACAGTCCAAAGGCTCACAAAGAGTCGGACGTGACTGAGCACACACACACAGCCAACGGTCAGCAGGTGATCCTTCCCACCGAGCTCTTGA
The DNA here is from genome assembly GCF_042477335.2 of Ovis canadensis. Classification (NCBI taxonomy): domain Eukaryota; kingdom Metazoa; phylum Chordata; class Mammalia; order Artiodactyla; family Bovidae; genus Ovis; species Ovis canadensis. The sequence goes on along the minus strand of NC_091264.1, from coordinate 22,728,734 downwards.
GATACAGGTGAGGATGCTGCCCTTCACATTCTTCATCTTCACCCTCATCAGCACCAGGATGTCTCACTGCTTGCCCAGCTTGCACAGGAGCTCCTCAGTGGTGCCGGATGACAAGTAGAGGGGTCCAAACCACTATCAGGGAATTGCTTCCCGCTTCTCTCTCCCTGCACCAGCTAGGAACCCATGGGGCACTGCTGCTGTAGCAGCTCAGATGCCTGTGAACTTCACTTGCACCAGTAGGCCCATGGGCTTCCCATTCTCTCCTGTGGGAGTGGTAGGGGCTGATGGGCATGAATCTTGGAACCTGGAGATGCCCAAATTTGGGATAACTCTTGCATGAAAATAATGATGATAATAGTAACTGATTATAGTTAATGAAACAAAATAGAAATGCATGGGCCCAGACAATATAAATACATATGATAATAATGGATTACAATTCATTGAATAAAATAGGAATCCGTGAGTTCATATTGTTAGGTAGGTAAAACAGGGAAAAGGAATCCGAAATGGTGGTGGCCACAGACAAGGAAGGGAAAAGCCCGCAAAAATGAAACAAAAGAAGGTCCGAGGACCGGAGTGAGGACCTCAGGTAAAACAAACAACACTCCTGGCTGGCCCAGTTTACACAGGACAGGCCCAGGGAGAGAGAAACATATAGAGGAGCCAGAGCCAGCTCTCTCTCTCCCCCACGCGCTGGGGTGCTCTTCTCCTCATGTCTTTAGATCGACGTGCCCTCACGCCTCAAAGATGGATTTTCCTGCTATCTTCTAAATAAAATAGAGCTGCAACACTGAGCTGTAACACTGATTTGTCAAAGAGCTATAACACGGTCCATTAGAGACCTGAGAGCTATAACACGGTCTATCCAAGACCTGAGAGCTGTGACTCGCCGAGGGGGCTTTAATGTCCGTCACTCCAAATCTTTGTTGTGACGAGACAAAGAATCGAGGAACATACACTCGCGTGACAATATGAAATAAATAAAGAAAGAAGAAAGAAATTCCTCTTTATAGTAGACTGTTGACTGAAAACTGAAGAAAAAATGATGGAATTAAAAAAAATCACCAGTTAACAAACATCGTCATGCTTATTCTGATGAGAGTCATCAGTGAATGATGATGCAGCAGAAAGGGGGAGATCTGATGAAGTGCCAGATACTTAGGAATTACAAAGGGACAGTCATGGCTTTATGGTGGAGAAACCTGCCAGACTGGTTTGGCAGCATCAAGAGTGAGATGGTTTCATATCCTGTAACTTCTGATATGAGGCAAGGAGAGGGGCACATTATTTCTCTCTTCCCCTTACATGCACTGAGGTTTGTCTCTATAAGAGACATCTTACAGAAATGAAAATCTTGTACTCTTTAAAAGTGATTCATGGAAGATGGAGAAATACAGAAGTACTGCTCACAAGTACTGTGGAAAATTCTGAAAGAGATGGGAATACCAGACCACCTGACCCGCCTCTTGAGAAATCTGTATGCAGGTCAGGAAGCAACAGTTGGAACTGGACATGAAACAACAGACTGATTCCAAATAGGAAAAGGAGTACGTCAAGGCTGTATATTGTCACCCTGCTTATTTAACTTCTATGCAGAGTACATCATGAGAAACTCTGGGCTGGAGGAAGCTCAAGCCGGAATCAAGATTGCCGGGAGAAATATCAATAAGCTCAGATGTGCAGATACCCACACCCTTATGGCAGAAGGTGAAGAATAACTAAAGAGCCTCTTGATGAAAGTGAAAGAGGAGAGTGAAAAAGCTGGCTTAAAGCTCAACATTCAGAAAACAAAGATCATGGCATCTGGTCCCATCACCTCATGGCAAGTAGATGGGGAAACAATGGAAACAGTGGCTGCCTTTATTTTTTTGGGTTCCAAAATCACTGCAGATGGTGACTGCACCTGTAAAATTAAAAGACGCTTACTCCTTGGAAGGAAAGTTGTGACCAACCTAGATATCATATTCAAATGCAGAGACATTACTTTGCCAACAAAGGTCCATCTAGTCAAGGGTATGGTTTTTCCAGTAGTCATGTATGGATGTGAGAGTTGGACTATAAAGAAAGCTGAGTGCCGAAGAATTGATGCTTTTGAACTGTGGTGTTGGAGAAGACTTGAGAGTCCCTTGGACTGCAAGGAGATCCAACCAGTCCATCCTAAAGGAGATCAGTCCTGGGTGTTCATTGGAAAGACTGATGTTGAAGGTGAAACTCCAACACTTTGGCCACCTGATGTGAAAAGCTGACTCATTTGAGAAGACCCTGATGCTGGGGACGATTGAGGGCGGGAGGAGAAGGGGACGACAGAGGATGAGATGGTTGGATGACATCACTGACTCAATGGACATGGGTTTGGGTGGACTCCGGGAGTTGGTGATGGACAGGGAGGCCTGGTGTGCTGCAGTTCATGGGATCGCAGAGTCGGACATGACTGAGTGATTGAACTGACTGAACTGAACTGCTCACATTGAAGGAGACTGCAGGTATGTGACAACCAAATGCGATATGTGATCCTAGAACAGAAAAGACAGAGCCATTAATGGGACAGCTGATAAAATCTGAATTGTACCTATGAACTGGATACTCGTTACTTTCCTAGGGCTGCCACAACAAAGTACTGCAAACAGGGTGGCTTAAACAGCAGAAATTGATCATCTTGCAATTCTGAAGGCTAGAAGTCAGGAAACTAAGTGTCAGTAGCGTTGGTTCTCTCTGAGGGCTATGACAGAAGAGTCTATACCACGCCTCTCCCGTGACTTCTCATGGTTTGTTGGCAATCTTTGGCATTCCTTGACTAGTGGAAACAGAAACCCTATCTCTGCCTTCATGTTCATATGATATTCTCATGATATGCAGGTCTGTGACTAAATTTCCCTTTATAAGAACATCAGTCATATTGAATTAAGGGTCCACTTACTGTAGAATGATTTCAATTTAATTTAACCAATTACATCTGCAACAACCCTATGTCCAAATAAGATCATATTTGGAGGTACTGGGAGTTACGGTTTCAATATTTGAATTTTGGAGAAACACAAGTCAGCTCATAACAGATAGTTACATTGGGGTTGAGAGAAATAAGCAAACAGAGCCAAATGTTGACAAATGGGGAACTGGGGGGAAAGGACACCAGAGTCCCCAGTACTGTTCTTAAATGTTTTCTGTAAATTTTAAATTGCTTCCAAAAAATTTTAAATTCAACAAAGTGCTAGGTTTATGTATTACACAAGATCCTAGTTTTTTTTTAACCATATGTCCAATTCAAGCTTTATCTATTTAAATCTTGTATTTGTCTCCCACTAACAAATCTTTATTTCACTCAAACTTGGAACAATAAATCTGCCACACTGATGTATCTTACTTGCCTAATTAATTCAATGGAAAAAATCAAAATCATTAGTAAAGAAAAATGTAGGGGTTACTACACCTTTTTAAATATTTTTAAGGTTTAAAAATTGCTTAAAGTTTTAAATTTCTAGTAAGAAAACATTATCTGAATGAATACCCCCATGGCAAACCGCTGTAAAATGTTTTCAGCTGCATTTGGGGCAAAGGGGCAGAGATTATCTTCAAAGCACCCCAGCTTTCTTCATGAGAAGGTCAGAGGTACACTGGTTTGTATTATTGCAACATCCATTAGGTGATCTAAGTTGCTTTTCCTCCAGCAGGGCTTTATGTCAGAAGGGCATTATGCTTGACCTCCAAATTTGGCTGACAATTTACTGATGAGATTCATAACCTTTGGGTTGCTCTAATATTTTGACATATTTGCCGGGTTCTGGGCCACATCATGGAAGGCCACTATAACTTCTGGATTCTGCATGGCTGCAAGGACCTCTGGATCACTAAGAATTTCATTGAGGCCAGGCATTCCTGGCATTCCAGGCATTCCCCCTCCCATTGCTCCAGGAAAATTACCAGGCATTCCCCCAGGAAAGCCTCCTGGAAAAGAGCCATACTGAGATCCTGATTGTCTTTTGGCTTCTTCCTCCCTCTGGGCTCTCTCCTGTTCGTCCCGAGCCTTCTTAACCCTTTCTATTCTTTCTTTGATCTCACGCTCTTCACGTTTTCGCTCATACTTCCTCTGATGTTCAGCGATTTTCTGGGCCCTTGGTTGAACTTCCTTCAGCACTGCACTAGCATCTTCATCATAATCCAGCTTCCAGGCAAGGGCAAGATCATGGGCAGCTTCTTCCCAATGGCCCAGAAGTCTGTGTGCTTTCCCTCACCACTTGTATGGCTGAGCTGAACCTCAGGATTTATTTCAATAGCTCTGTCACAGTCTCGGATGGCAGCATTTGGCTTCTGTAATCTGATGAAGACACTGGCTCTCTTGGCATACAGAATAGCCAAACGAGGCTTTAGCTTGATGGCATCTGTGAACAAGCCAATGGCTTTCTGGAGTTCACCATCATTTAGGGCAGCAATGGCAGCCACTTTTTTTTATCATTTGCCTGATCCATCATCTCCTCAGTTATCTCTACATTTTCATCTCCCATTTCTTGAGGTGCATCAGTGTCTGGTTCAATCACACCGTCACTGTCGATTTCTAGATCACTTTCCTCACTTGGTGGTTCGTCTGTCTTTGTTTTCCTCCACTTTCTTACTATCTGTTTTTTCTTCCTTGGCATTTTCTTCCAATTTAGTTTTATGAGCAGCAGGTGGTATTTTACCTCCCCCATGCTCTCCACCCACTCCCTCAGGAAGCGCATTTCCTCTGTGTGCAGAACGCTGGGGTCCTGCTTACACATTTTCACGAAGGCTCGAAGCTCGCTCACTTTGCGGGGGTCCATAGTCTAGTGGTGGCGGGAGGCGGCAGGCGCGGCGAAGGAGGCGGCCCAATTCCAGGTCTGGGCGCTACTTCAGCGTGATGGCCTAAAGGGGAAGATCCTGGTTTTGAACTGACCATGAGGAAGGAACTATAAGGAGATGATGAAGGTGTTTGGGTGGCATTATTGCAAACTTATCTGAGACACAGTGAGGGTATCAGAAGTTGATACATTATATTTACACAGCATTTCATGATTTACCCAAAAGAAAATCTTATTTTATTTGTCCTTCATGACATCAGGTGACTTGTCCAAGGTTCTGCTCACACAACTGTTAATGTTAAACTGAAGCATGTTAACATTTTTAAGTTTATTTGAGCAAAAATGCATGGAATGGTACTGCGTCAAACCAGAAGTGGTTATGAACACTCCTCAGACCTGTTGCTATTGTTGTTAAGTCACTAAGTTGTGTCCAACTCTTTTCAACCTCATGGACTGCAGCACACCAGGCTTCCTCTGTCCTTCACTATCTCCCAGAGTTTGCTCAAACTCATGTCCATTGAGTTGGTGATACCATCCAATCATTTCATCTTCTGTTGCCCCCTTCTCCTGCCCTCAATCTTTCCTAGCATCAGGGTCTTTCCCAATGAGTCGGCTCTTCGCATCGGGTGGCCAAAATACTGGAGCTTCAGCTTCAGCATCAGTTCTTTCAATGAATATTCAGGGAATTGTTAGGTCTCCTTGCTGTTCAAGGGACTCTCAAAAGTCTTCTCCAGCACTGCAGTTTGAAAGCATCTATTCTTCAGCGCTCAGTTTTCTTTATGGTCCAACTCTCACATCTATACACAACTATTGAAAAACACATAGCTTTGACTAGATGAACCTTTTTCAGCAAAGTGTTGTCTCTGCTTTTTAAAATGCTATCTACGTTTGTCATAGCTCCTTTTCCAAGGAGCAAGTGTCTTTTAATTTCATGACTGCAGTCACTGTCTGCAGTGATTTTGGAGCCTAAGAAAATAAAATCTGCCACTGTTTCCATTTTTTCCCCATCTATTTGCCATCAAGTGATGGGACCAGATGCCATGATCTTAGTTTTTTTCATTTTGAGTTTTAAACTAGCTTTTTCACTCTCCTCTTTCACCTTGATCAAGAGGCTCTTTAGTTCCTCTTTGCTTTCTGCCATCAGGGTGGTATCATCTGCATATCTGAGTCTGTTGATATTTATCCTGGCAATCTTGATTCTAGCTTGTGATTCAGCCCAGCATCACACATGATGTACTCTGCACAGAAGTTAAATAAGCAGCATGACAATATATAGCCTTGTCTTACTCGTTTCCCAATTTTGAATCAGTCCGTGAACACTATGAAAAGGCAAAAAGATATAACACTGAAATATGAACTCCCCAGATCGGTAAGTGCCCAATATGCTACTGGAGAAGAGTGGAGAAATAACTCCAGAAAGAATGAAGAGACAGAGCCAAAGGGAAATAACGCCCAGTTGTGGATGTGACTGGTGATGGAAGTAAAGTCCGATGCTGTAAAGAACAACCTGGAGTGTTAGGTCCATGAAGCAAGGTAAATTGGAAGTGGTCAAACAGGAGATGGCAAGAGTGAACATTTACATTTTAGGAATCAGTGAACTAAAATGGACCGGAATGGGTGAATTTAATTCAGATGACCATTATATTTACTACTTCGGGCAAGAATCCCTTCGAAAATATGGAGTAGCCCTCATAGTCAACAAAAGAGTCTGAAATGCAGTACTTGGGTACAATCTCAAAAATGACAGAATGATCTCTGTTCATTACCAAAGCAAACCATTCAATATCACAGTAATCCAAATCTATTCTCTGACCAGTAATGCCAAAGAAGCTAAAGTTGAATGGTTCTATGATGACCCACCAGACCGTCTAGAACTAATGCCCCAAAGAGATGTCCTTTTCATTATAGGGGACTGGGATGCAAAAGTAGGAAGTCAAGAGATACCTGGAGTAACAGGCAAATTTGGCCTTGGAGTACAAAATGAAGCAGGGCAAAGGATAACAGAGCTTTGCCAAGAGAACACACTGATCATAACAAACACCCTCTTCCAACAACACAAGAGAAGACTCTACACATGGAGGTCACTAGATGATCAATAATGAAATCAGATTGATTATGTTCTCTGCAGCCGAAGATGGAGAAGCTCTATACAGTCAGCAAAAACAAGACTGGGAGCTGACTGTGGCTCAGATCACGAACTCCTGATTGTAAAATTCAGACTTAAATTGAAGAAAGTTGGAAAACCACTAGGAGAAGGCAATGGCAACCCACTCTAGTACTCTTGCCTGGAAAATCCCATGGATGGAGGAGCCTGGTAGGCTGCAGTCCATGGGGTTGGGAGGAGTCGGAAAGGACTGAGCGACTTCACTTTCACTTTTCACTTTCATGCATTGGAGAAGGAAATGGCAACCCACTTCAGTGTTCTTGCCTGGAGAATCCCAGGGACAGGGGAGCCTGGTGGGCTGCCGTCTATGGGGTCACACAGAGTCGGACACAACTGAAGTGACGCAGCAGCAGCAGCAGCAGGGAAAACCACTAGACCATTCAGGTATGACATAAATCAAATCCCTTATGATTGCACAGTGAATGTGACAAATAGATTCAAGGGATTACATCTGATAAAATGCCTGAAGAACTATGGACGAAGGTTTGTAACACTGTACAGGAGGCGGTGACCAAGACTATCCCCAAGAAAAACAAATGCAAAAAAGCAAAATGCAAAAAGTCCAAAAAAGGCTTACAAATAGCTGAAAAGAGAAGAGAAGCAAAAGGCAATGGAGAAAAGGAAAGATATATCCATCTGAATGCAGAGTTCCAAAGAATAGCAAGGAGAGATAAGAAAGCCTTCCTAAATGATCAATGCAAAGAAACAGAGGAAAACAATAGAATGGGAAACGCTAGAGATCTCTTCAACAAAATTAGAGACACCAAGGGAACATTTATGCAAAGATGGGCACAACAAAGGACAGAAACGGTATGGACCTAACAGAAGCAGAAGATATTAAGAAAAGGTGACAAGAATACACAGAAGAACTATACAAAAAAGGTCTCAATGACCCAGATAACCACAATATTGTGATCACTCACCTAGAGCCAGACATCCTGGAATGTGAAGTCAAGCGGGGCTTAGGAAGCATCACTAGGAACAAAGCTAGTGGAGATGATGGAATTCCAGTTGAGCTATTTCAAATCCTGAAAGATGATGCTGTGAAAATGCTGCACTCCATATGCCGATAAATTTGGAAAACTCAGCAGTGGCTCCTGGACTGGAAAAGGTCTGTTTTCATCCCAATCCCAAAGAAAGGCAATGTCAAAGAATGTCCAAACTACCGCACAATCGCACTCATCTCACATGCTAGCAAAGCAATGCTCAAAATTCTCCAAGCAAGGCTTCAAGAGTACGTGAACCAAGAAATTCCAGATGATCAAGCTGGATTTAGAAAAGGCAGGGAAACCAGAGATCAAATTGCCAACATCCATTGGATCATAGGAAAAGCAAGAGGATTCCAGAAAAATATCTACGTCTGCTTCATTGAATACATTAAAGCTTTTGACTCTGTCTCACAACAAACTGTGGAAAGTTCCTCAAGAGATGGAAATACCAGACCACCTTACCTGCCTCCTGAGACATCTGTATGCAGGTCAAGAAGCAACTGTTAGAACCGAACATGGAACAACAAACTGGTTCCAAATTGGAAGGAGTCAGACAAGGCTGTATTTCGTCACCCTGTTTATTTAACTTATATGCAGAGTACATCATGCAAATGCCGAGCTATATGAAGCATAAGTTGGAATCAAGATTGCAAGGAGAAATATCAATAACCTCAAATATGCAGATGACACCACCCTTATGGCAGAGATCGAAGAGGAATTAAAGAGCCTCTTGATGAAAGTGAAAGAGGAGAGTGAAAAAGCTGGCTTAAAACTCAACATTCAGAAAACAAAGATCATGGCATCTGGTCCCATCACTTGATGGCAAATAGATGGGGAAACAATGGAAACAGTGAAGAACTTTATTTTTGGGGGCTCCAAAATCATTGCAGATGGTAACTGCAGCCATGAAAGTAAAAGACGCTTGCTTGCTCCTTGGAAGAAAAGCTATGACAAGCCTCGTGAAATGAAGTGAAAATTGCTCAGTTGTATCCAACTCTTTGCGACCCCATGGACTATACATTCCATGGAATTCTCCAGGCCAGAATACTGGAGTGGGTAGCCTTTCCCTTCTCCAGGGGATCCTCCCAACCCAGTGATCGAACCCAGGTCTCCCAAACTGCAGGCGGATTCTTTACCAGCTGAGCCACAAGGGAACCCCAAGGATACTTGAGTGTGTAGCCTATCCCTTCTCCAGCAGATCTTCCTAACCCAGGAATTGAACCCAGGTCTCCTGCATTGCAGGCAGATTTTTTAACAACTGAGCTATCAGGGAAGCCCATGACAAACCTAGACAGCATATTAAAAAGAGAGACATTTCTTTGCCAACAAAGGTCTGTCTAGTCAAAGATATGGTTTTTCCAGTGGTCATGTATGGATGTGAGAGTTGGACCATAAAGAAAGCTGAGCACAGAAGAACTCATGCTTTCAAACTGTGGTGTTGGAGAAGACTCTTGAGAGTTCCTGCAACAAATCCAACCAGTCAATCCTAAAAGAAAACAGTCCTGAATATTCTTTGGAAGGACTGATGCTGAAGCTGAAGCTCCAATACTTTGGCCATCTGATTCGAAGAACTGACTTATTGGAAAAGACCCTGATGCTGGGAAAGATTGAAGGCAGGAGGAGAAAGGGATGATAGGGGATGAGATGGCTGGATGGCATCGCTGACTCCAATACTGATGGCTGGATGGACATGAATTTGAGCAAGCTCCAGGAGTTGGTGATGGACAGGGAAGCGTGGCATGCTGCTGTCCACGGGGTCGCAGAGTCAGACACGACTGAGCAACTGAACTGAATTGTTTTTCCATGTCTGGTTCTATCTATTGCTTCTTGCCCTGCATACAGGTTTCTCAGGAAGCAGGTAAGGTGATCTGGTATTCCCATCTTTTGAAGTCTTTTCCACAGTTTGTTGTGACCCACAGCCAAAAGCTGTAGTGTAATCAATGAAGCAGAAGTAGATGCTTTTCTGGAATCCTCTTGCTTTTTCTATGATCCAAAGGATGTTGGCAATTTGATGTCTGGTTCCTCCACCTTTTCTAAATCCAGCGTGTATATCTGGAAGTACATGGTTCATGTACCGGCTTGAAGTAGGTTCAGCCTGGCTTGAAGGATTTTGAGCATTACCTTGCTAGCATGTGAAAGGAGCACAACTGCATGGGTAGTTTGAACATCCTCAGACCTGACCCAGAGGAAAGGCTTTAATGGAGAAAATGTGGAAGTAAAGAAAGGAAATTATTTGATTGGCTATAGCTTAGCCCAGTTGGCTGTGTGTGACTGTCTTCCAGTGTTTCTTTTTTTTGGCGAGTTGGGGGAGCGGGTTTGGGCCTGCCCATGCAGCATTTGGGACCTTAGCTCACCCACCTCGGTGGGACCTGCAGTGGAAAGTGCAGATTCTTAACCACTCTGGGGAAGTCCCTCCTCTAGCTTCTTGATTACCTGATCTTGAGTCATTTATAGGTTTAAGATTTTGGCTTAAGTAGACTGCCAGGGCGTCAGAGTCACCTCAGTCTCAAGTTCTCCTTGTTTAATTAACACAACTCATCAACGATTAGTATGGGATTTCCCTGGTGGCTCAGTGGTAAAGAATCCGATCACCAATGCAGGGGACAGGTTCTGGGTTCAATCCCCAATGGGGAAAACATCCCACCTGTTGGGGAGCAATTAAGGCCACGTGCCACAACTACTGAGCCTGTGCTCTAGAGCTGAGGGAGCAGCAACTACTGGGCTCAAGTGCTACAACTGCTGAAGCCTGTGCGCACCTACAGCACTGGCTCGGCAAGAAGAGAAGCCACTGCAATGAGAAGTCCACGCACATGCGACTAGAGAGCTGCCCCGGCGTGCCCCAACTAGGAAAAAATGCGCACACAGCCACAAAGAGCCAGAAGAGCCATAAATAAAATTATTTTAAAAATAAAGCTGTGACTGATTTAAAAACAAATAATTAGTTCAGACTCCAATCTAGTTTCTTTCTTTCTTTCTTTTGACTGGTAATGTGGTTTCCTGTGGCGGCAGCAAAAGATAATGTGAGTTGATTCTAAGCGAAACTGTGACATCCATTGTACTATTTTGGGGTAAACAAGGTCTTCCCAATAAAACAATGTCTTTTTATCGAGGTCAAAGTGGAGTTTAGCTAAGAGGCCTTAGAGACTCCAGATATGAGGTCTAATTACCTATTGGGCTGTTCCCTCGCAATCCACCCACCTACCACAATTTATGGGGGGCGGGGTTGGGCAGGTCTCCATATGGACTTTGATTTCCCTCACGAAGCTTCAGGCCAGTGCCTGGGGAACAGAGTCAAGAAAAGGCCTTCAATCCTTGTCCCAATGTCCTCATTGACATTTCCCACCAGCAATTCTCAGACCAGGGCCCCTCAAGCGCAGCTAACCCTTCCTTATTATTGCCTCAGTAGTTAAGTCCCTATCGTTAACTATCGCTCCACTGGCCAACCACGGTCTTTCTCTTTTTATAAACCTCCGCTTGCGCACCCGCGGTCTAGTTATAATCGTACTGGAAGTCACAAAGAGAGCATGCCGCGTTTCGGCGCAGCAAGCTCAGCGCCCCCCGGACCTGGAGAAAGACTACGCCTGCGCAGACTGGAGCCTCCTCAGCTTCTGCGGCCCCCTGTCCGGCCCCTGCGGCCCGCACACACGCGCCCCCTACCCCCGCCCCCGGCGCCCGGCACTGCCGCCCAACCGCGCCTAGGTTAGATCGTTCGTCCCCACCCCTCCAACCCCCCGCAGTGTTGAAGTGCTCGAGTGACCCCGGCTCACAGTAGGTACTAGGTCCTGGGCTGTAGGGGCCCAATGCCTTGAACCTTAATCTTAGAGACCTAGAATGACTTGGGCAGCTGCAGCTGGCATGTCTCTGTTGGGACTTCAGTTTCTGAAACACAAGTTAAAAAGCTGGACGTGGGTGTGTGCGTCCTCAGTGGCTCAGTGGTGTCTGACTCTTTGCAACTCTATGGATTATAGGCAGCCTCCTCTGTTCCGGCTCCAGGCAAGAATACTGGAGTGGGTTGCCATTTCCTCCTCCAGGGGATCTTCCGGACCCAGGGATCCAACCGGTGTCTCCTGCATTGGCAGGCGGATTCTTTTATCACTAAACCATCTGGGAAGCCCAAAAGCTGGACAGAGTTTAGGAATTATTTATTCCAGATCATTCACACTGTATCGATCGTTCAAAGACTCAGAGGCCCTCCTCTCCTTTTTTCCTCTTGGTTGGGGGAATTAGGGTCAAGCTGGGCAGGTGCAGGACTTGCCGACATCACTCCCCTTAATCCTGGCAAGGCTGACTAAGGGCTTCCATCCCAGCCTCCTTGCTCAAGCCAGCGGTCAGACTGTGGGTTAGAATGGCCGAGGAGGAGGGCGATGTGGACGCGGAGGATGTGTTCCTGGCATTTGCCCGACATCCCACTCCTCCCAGGGGTCCCCTGCGGCGGGCCATGGACAAAGCCTTCTTTATCTTCCTGGTCCTCATCGTGACACTACTGATGCTGGAGGCTGTTTGTAAGCTGCTATGGCTGCTTCCTTGGGCGAAGTTTGAGGACTGGCTCCTGAGAACGCCTGAGAAGGAGGAGGAGCTGGAATTGTGACCACTTTTCCTATAACCATACTCTTGCCCTGCCACAGAGGTGAGGGGAGAAAGGGTGGAGGGGAATGGCACTGTTGGGGGCTTTGGAGGGACACTTGGATAGTTGAGAGCAACTGTCTTAAAATTTCTGCACCTATACTTCAGGAAATAATTTTGAAAGTTTGTTCTCAAGCACTTCTAAGTAAGCATCTAAACTTTATCATCATAAGTTAACGTTTGAACGATGTAATTCCTGGGATATACAAAATATTCACTTTTTAAAATAAATCAATCTTTTGTGTGTCCAGGGGAATTGAAATATCAGAGTGACAATATCCACTAGCCCTCATTAAAAAATATAATTGGGACTCTTTCCTTTTCTTAATCCATCATTCTCTATTCTCCTAGAACTCCTATTACCGTTTGATTTCCCCACAATTTTATGCTTTTATACTTAAAAGTCTTTTATTGACCAGTTTATCACACTTTAAAATATCTTTTTTCTTTGGTTGCACCCATGGGGGAATGTGAGTTCCTCTATCAGGGATCTAAGGCTGGTCCCTTGCAATGGAAGCACAGAGTCTTAACCACTGAATGACCAGGGAAGTCCCCTATCACACTTTCTTACACATATATATCATAATTGAGATGAAAAATATTATTCTGTCTTGTGACCATAAAACTCAAGGTTTTTAGAAATATTTCTTCTGGGTTATCATTACAATTATTATGAGAGCAGAAGTGATAAAATAGCATAAAGATTGTACACATTTTCATAACTTAAAAGTACATGTAAAATGAGATAGACAAGATGGTGTTTATGATGCCTTAAAAGAAATAGGCTACATGTCTTTTTTTTAAATTAGAGGATAATTACATTACAATATTGTTACATTTCTATTTAAGACAAGGTAAGGGAAATCCCTGATGGTCCATCAGTTAGGACTTGGTGCTTTCATTGCTGGCGCTGGGGGCCAGTTCCATCCCTGGTTGGGAAACTAAGATCCCTGCAAGATTCAGGGCGTGGCCCAAAACAAACAAAAAACAACCAAGGTAAAACAAGGTAAGGTTATCCCTAGATTTCATGGTTAAGAACTATACCTTTTTTTCTTTTTTTCCTTTTTAAATAGAGAGGGAGAAAGTCTATTGTAAAAGAGAAAAGGAAGGAGAAGCTCTAGTGCAAGCATTTATTCAGGAAAACAAATTTTGGGAAAACTGAGACTCTGGAAATTAATCCTTTATATGTCCCAAATCCAAGTATCCTTAGGCGAGTCTCCGTGTTCCCCAATTTAAGACTACAGGCTTAGACGACTGGAGAGAAGTGGTGTAGGATTCTTTAATGGGAGTGAGGGTTTGAGGGTTTGGAACTCTTGAGGGCTTGGGGATGTAAGAGACTGTGGTCCTAGAAAGTGACAAGATGCTCACCCTCTGTGGAATTCTCAAGGAGGCGGGAAACTGAGAGATTGGAACCATGTTAACCTTTCCGGTTTTCTCAGAAGTTCACCTTTGGGCCCAGGTTTGCCTCTTCGAGCCCCTCCAGTTTCCGTAAAGTTGGTTTAGGGTGAGGGTGTGGGCGAGGAGGGCGCCAATGTTGGTTTCTTCTCTCTTCCTTCGTCAGCTCTCCCAGAGGAAGAGGAGGAGATGAGACTCAAGGTATTTTACGAGCCTCGAGCCTCGTTTCTTCTCACAGCTCTTACAGATTCTGCTCAGAGCCCCCTCCCCACATTGCCTGTCCTCAGGCCCTAGAGGTCCTGGACAAAGCACAGCCTCCTTGTCATCAGCGCCTGCGCCTCGGGAACCCCCTCCAGAAAACGGCGGAGAACCAACTAGGTCCCACCTACTTGGTTGGTCATTACTTCTGTGGTGGAGCTTGGAAAGCACGCCAACAATCGCAATAATAAGAACACATTTGTATAGCGTGTTGTGCTCGTTTGTATGCGTGTGTTACGACTTCATGATTGGGAGATGTAGGCACCTGGATGTAGAAGTAGCTTCTGGGCAGCTGCAAGGGAGCGCGCAGACCACAGAAAGAAATGACAGGTACAGTCGACTGAGCCGCGGAAACCGGGACCTGGCAGGTAGGAAAGTAGCGCCACAAGGCTTGTCAAAAGCCCAGCGGCTAGGAAAGGTTTCATTTCCCTTTTAAGACACTCCTGCCTTTCCGTGCCTCCCTGTTCAGCCTTGGAGGGCCCAATTCCTCACCCCGCGCTGTTCCGTTATTTCCTCCCCCGACCCGGCCCCCCGCCCCCCCACGTAGAAAGGTGGATCAGTCCTCCCCGCACGCGACTAGCGGTGGTTGGGCCGGGATGCGGGAAGTTTCTGATTGGCGGAGTCGCGGAAGCACCGGGTGAAAAGAGCTCCACTGACGGCGGGCCCCGCTCCCGGCGCAGCCAGAGCCGTACGGCAAAATGGCGGCCCCCAGGTATTCAGGACGCCCGGAGGCGACAAATCCGCCCCCTGCAGGTCAGGGTGAAAGGAGCCGCAGACGAGGTGGGCGGCAGGGGAGGCTCTAGGAGGGGCGGCCCTCCCTCCCTGCCTGCCTGCCTCACGGCGGCACAGGATTCCGTGCGACAATATGGCCGCGCCCAGAGCGTGTGGGCGGAAGCTCCGCGGCTTCCGGTAAGAAGTGGGGCCTGCGGTGGGAGGGGGAAGGAAGACGGAGGGAACCATGCGAGGTTCTGAGATCCGCGGAGAGGGTCGCCTCGAGAGACCGTTTCTGAGGTGGGGGCCGGACGGTGTGGGGAGCGAAGGCGGGGGCAGGACTGTCGAGGGAGAGGTACTGGGGAGTCCCCGGCGCGGAGTCTGAGGGGCAGGCTGTGGGATCCTCCTTCCTGTCCCTGAAGGGGAGTGGGGCGGCCAGGGGCTGAACTGGGGGAGGGGGACTTGGCGGGAAGCTCATTTAGGGGAAGGACTGGACTCAGGGCTGGGATCTGAGAGAAATCGGGAGAGCCCAGCGTGGAGCTCACGATTGGTTACAGGTCACTGAGAGAGAATGGGGGAAATTAGGGTGGGGTGAGAAGGAGGGGACTTGGGGTGAAATATCTTCAACCTAGCGCTTCGGTTTGAGGAGACCCATCAGAGGGTGGAATATAGAGATAATTTAAGTAGGAGAAAAGGGAATGGATTGTTGGGAGGGAACCTCCTTCTCAAGGGGTCTCCGAGTTGGGGTTATCTTTCAGAATGGGGTGAGAGTATAGATTTGATATGTGTGAGAGAGAGCGAACAGGGAAAACGGTGGTGCCAGTGGGGCTGTGGTGTCTGTTCGAGAGAATGTCAAGGAAATCTGTAGTGCAGCGAGAGAGGTCGTCCAGGGGTTGAGAGGAAGACTCAACTTGGCAACTCTGAGAAATAGTGGGGAAAACGAGACTGAAAGACCGGATACATGCGTGGGGGGTCGAGCTGGAGGTGGGACTTCAGGTTTTCAGAAGGTTTGGAACTCCCCCAGTAAAGGGCCGGAAAAACGTACAGTACTAATGCTTGCTGAAGCTAGGAAATGAGAACACTGTTGGGCATGGCTGGGTGCTTTTGAAACCCAAGACTGGAAAACGTGTGAGATGAAGGGATGGGGCGGTGCTGGAGGGGCTCTGTCTGAGGCCCCATCCCCTTCCAGCAGGAATTACGAAATCCCCAACACTTCCTCCCTCCGGGGGATTTGATCCCCTATGGCTACCGCTAACAGCATCATCGTGCTGGATGATGATGATGAAGATGAAGCAGCTGCTCAGCCAGGGCCCTCCCACCCACCCCCTAATCCGGCCTCACCCAGGGCAGAAGCCCCTGGCTCCTCTCAGCCCCATGGGGCTGGAGGAAGCAGTAGTTCGGGCGGCAAGAAATGCTACAAGTTGGAGAATGAGAAGCTGTTTGAAGAGGTGAGCTTTAGGGGAGAAGACTGTCGTGCCCCAGGGAGGGGGATGGCTGCTTGGCTCTGTCCTTTCTCCCCCAGTAACCCCACCTCACCTTTCTCTCAACCCTATCCTTTTGTCTTTTTCTCCTCCCTTTTCCCCCGTGAACCTTCCAGTTCCTTGCACTGTGTAAGACGCAGACGGCGGACCACCCCGAGGTGGTCCCGTTCCTCTATAACCGGCAGCAGCGGGCCCACCCTCTGTTTTTGGCCTCGGCGGAGTTCTGCAACATCCTGTCTCGGGTCCTCTCTCGGGCCCAGAACCGGCCAGCTAAGCTCTATGTCTACATTAATGAGCTCTGCACGGTTCTCAAGGCCCACTCAGCCAAGAAGAAGCTGAACCTGGCCCCTGCTGCCACCACCTCTAGTGAACCCTCTGGGAATAACCCTCCCACAGACCCCTCCTCGGACCCAAATGCTGAGACCACTGGCTCTGAGGCCCCAAGGACCCGTGGTTCCCGGCGGCAGATCCAGCGCTTGGAGCAGCTGCTGGCACTGTATGTGGCAGAGATCCGGCGGCTGCAAGAAAAGGAGTTGGATCTCTCAGAATTGGATGACCCAGACTCCACTTACCTGCAGGAAGCAAGGTTGAAGCGTAAGCTGATCCGTCTCTTTGGGCGGCTGTGTGAGCTGAAAGACTGCTCTTCACTGACAGGCCGGGTCATAGAGCAGCGCATCCCCTACCGTGGTACCCGTTACCCAGAGGTCAACAGGCGCATTGAGCGGCTCATCAACAAGCCAGGGCCTGATACCTTCCCTGACTATGGAGATGTACTGCGGGCCGTAGAGAAAGCAGCTGCTCGGCACAGCCTTGGCCTCCCCCGACAGCAGCTCCAGCTCATGGCTCAGGATGCCTTCCGCGATGTGGGCATCAGGTTACAGGAGCGTCGCCACCTGGATCTCATCTACAACTTCGGCTGTCACCTCACAGATGACTATAGGCCAGGTAGGCATTAGTGAGATACTCCTTGGTAACCCTCGTTCGTCAGGTGTGTGTGGTGGAGGGGGCATCTCTTTAGTCCCTTCTAGAGTTCTGCGTGACTACACTGACTTTATATCTTCCCACACAGGCATTGATCCCGCACTCTCAGATCCTGTCCTGGCCCGGCGCCTGCGGGAGAACCGAAGCTTGGCTATGAGCCGGCTGGATGAGGTCATCTCCAAGTACGCGATGATGCAAGACAGGAATGAGGAGAGCGAGAGACAGAAGAGAAGAGCCCGGCTCCCCCAAGCCACCTCTTCGCACTCTGAAGATCCCCCCAAATCCTCGCTGGATTCTGGTGAGGTATGAACGGAGAGACCTCGTCCCTCCCCTGCACTGGCCGGCAGGGAGTCTGCGGTGACTGATCATGGCGTGTGCGGAAGGAATGCAAGAAGCATTCCTTGGAGAACGGGGCAACAGATCCCTTCAGGAAACTCGTTTGTCCTCTGCAGGGCCCTAGTGGAGTGGCATCCCAGGAGTGTCCTACCACTTCCAAGGCTGAGATCGACGATGAAGAAGATGAGGAGAGTGAAGAGGAGGAGGAGGAGGAGGAAGAGGAAGACGAGGAAGACGAGGAGGAAGATGAGGAAGACGAGGAAGACGAGGAGGAAGAAGATGAGGCCACAGATTCCGAAGAAGAGGAGGATCTGGAACAGATGAAGGAAGGTCAGGGGGACGATGAAGAGGAGGAGGAGGAAGCAGGTATGCCAAGGAAACCGTCTTCTCGTGCGTCACTTCTCTCCACTCTGTTGGGCACGAGCCCCCTCTTTGAGAGCCTTTCCTTCCTCTCACTCGGTGCCCTCTCAGCAGTTTTCTTTCCCCCAGTGCTTTTGCTACCAATCTGCTCTTTTCTTTTTTTCCAGAGAAGGATGGAGATAAGAGCCCCATGTCCCCACTACCGGTCTCCACTGAAAAGAACCTGGAACCTCATAAAGGGAACAGTGGGTCTCCAGAGGAGCAGCAAAACAAAAGAGCCACAGAGTCACCATCTTCACCGGCAGAAGAGCCCCCGGCCCCCTCCAGTGTAGTTGCTGAAAGCAGGCAAGAGCACCTCGAGGAGTTGCCGCTGGAGGAAGAGAGCCCTATGTCTCAGCTCTTCGAGCTAGAGATTGAAGCCTTGCCCCTGGATACGACCCCTTCCCCTGAGGAGCGGGACGTTTCCTCTTCCAAGAAGGCAGAGGACCTCCTTACCACTGTGCTGGAGAACGGGGCTGCGGTGGTCACCTCCACTTCCTTCAATGGGGGCGTCTCTCCTCACACCTGGGGGGATTCCAGTCCCCCCCGCAAGAAATCTCGGAAGGAGAAGCAAACAGAAGCCGGGCCATTAGGAACGAGGTAACAGCAACAAGGAGAAAGAGGGAAGCCATGCAGGGGCTGAAGGGGCTTTCTGAGAGAAATACTGTAGAAAGGAGTCTGGGGAAAAACTGCACATTCCCCCTCCAGCCTCAGGCTCCACATACCTCCCCTCCCACGTGTGTTTCTGTCTCTAGCCATGTGGAGATGCAAGGGGCAGTGCAGAAGAACGGGCAGAAGACACGTACCCTGGCCAGCCCGCCTTCCCCTTTGGCTTCTATGGCTCCAGTTGCTGATTCCTCCACAAGGGTGGACTCTCCTAGCCATGGCTTGGTGACCAGCTCCCTCTGTAGCCCACTTCCAACCCGGTTGTCCCACACTCCCCAGTCACAACCCTCCAGGCCTGGTACATACAAGGTAAGAGGGGGTGGCTGTGTTTCCTAACTTCATTCCCTTTCATTATTCATTTGGGGTTCTCTGTCTGAATGTTACACCCATTACCTCCTCCCTCTCTCTTTTTTCCCCACCCTAAGTTTTGATCTCTGATAAAGTCCTTCCCTGGCTTCTCCTCCACTATGTTCCAGACCTTTCTGACTCTTTGTCTCACACCCCTGCAGATGAGTGTGGCCACACAGTGTGATCCCGAGGAGATCATCGTGCTCTCAGACTCTGATTAACCGCCTCCCCCTCCTCCCTGGCCCCAAAATGTTTGGGATGGTATTTGGAGGATGGTAGGAAGCACATGACTGAGGAAGGGATGGACTGAGCTAATCGCCTTTTGGTGGTTTCTTTTTAAAAACAACAACAACAAAGCTTAAGTTTTACACAGAAACATTAATGAACAATAAAGTTCTTTTCTTATTGTATCCCTGTCTTTTCCTTGTCCCGCCCTCACCAGCTGGTGATTGGCACCAGCTGTTCTCTGGCTCAGGGTTAGCCGTTCTCCCGGGACAGCCCTGGATATGCCCTGTCCAGCTGCCTTCACGCCTCTTTGGAGTTTTTCTCATCCTCAGGCCTCCTTGCCCTCTGCAAGGTACTAAAACGTGCTTCAGCCTCCTGAATGCGCTTTTCTTTCCCACTTCGAGCGGTAGCAGTAAAAAAGCCAATCAGGGGCCGACTCAAGGTTATCTAGCCAATCCAGGAGCAGAGGTGGGGGGTGGGGCTTCAGGAGGACTGTCAGAAGCTGGGCGACCGGGGCGGTTAGACATCGTAAACGCGCTAATGGCCACAGCTCAGGGGCGGAGCCCAAGCAGCGAAGGCCTAGACCCATGGCCAATAGGAAGAGGCAGGCTTACCAAATTAAAGGGGAGTGAGAGCTTCGGCAGACCCGAGTCCTGAGTCCTTAGCGGCGTACGAAACGTGGTACCTTTAAGGTGGAATGAAACAGCTGTTTTTTAAAGGAGAAGTGGCCGAGTCTGCCGAGTATTGCCCAGCGGCTCGGGCGGGGTGCCCGCCTGTGCCTTTAAAGCCTGAGGGGCGGGAGGCGGAGCGGAGGCGGAGGGCGGAGGGAGTCGGCGCAAGATGGCGGCGGGAGGGGCCCAGGCTGCGGCTCTGGCCGCCGAGTGAGGGGCGGGGGGGGCCCGGGGGCGCGCGGCCCGGTAAGCGGGGACGCGCGGGGTTGGGGGGCGCCTTCCGGGTGGGAGAGGAGGTCGAAGTACCGCTTGGGGCGGAGCAGAGGGGGGCGGGGTCCTATGTGGGCGGGGGTACTCAGGGGCGGAGCCAAAAGGCCATGGGGCGGGTCGTGAGATGGGCGATTAGGGATAACTGGGGGCAAGGGGCGTGGCTAGCCAGGGGCACGGCCTAAAGGGAAATGGTTTTCGATGCCAGAACCGACCTGTCCCCCCAACCCAAGAAAAGTGTACAAAACCCCAGTAAGGTAAATTTTATTAAGTTGGGGTCTCAGGCAAATGGGAATTTCTGAGGGGGAGGCACCCCATTCCCCAGGAGTACCTTATTTCTCTAACCTCCAAAGAGCACTGGATTTGGAGTTAGGACTCCTGCGTTTGTGGGTGCTGCCACTTAGTGGTGTGACCTTGGATAATCTCTTAATCTTTCTGAGCCTCAGTTTTGTCATCTGTCAAATGGGGTTGAGAGGAGTGCCTACCTTATAGTGTCCTTGTAGGGGGTTACCCAGATAATAAATGTGAATGTGTTTTTAAACTGTAAAGGGCTGTGTTATTATGAGATGTTATCATTCGTCTCTCTTTTTCTTTCCAGAGACCCCCCCGGCCGCCCTCCTCCTTCCCTTGTTCCTGTGGCTGGGGGGGGTACCCCTTCCCTCCACACCATGGAGCCATCTCCTCTGTCTCCCAGCGGGGCAGCACTCCCCCTGCCTCTATCACTGGCCCCGCCACCACTGCCCCTGCCTGCAGCGGCGGTGGTACATGTGTCCTTCCCAGAGGTGACCAGTGCCCTCCTGGAGTCTCTCAATCAGCAGCGGCTGCAGGGCCAGCTCTGTGACGTGTCCATCCGGGTGCAGGGACGGGAGTTCCGGGCTCATCGTGCTGTCCTGGCTGCCTCTTCCCCTTACTTCCACGACCAGGTCCTACTCAAGGGCATGACTTCCATCTCGCTGCCCAGCGTCATGGACCCAGGAGCCTTTGAGACTGTCTTGGCTTCAGCTTACACTGGCCGCCTCAGCATGGCCGCTGCTGACATTGTTAACTTCCTCACAGTGGGGTCCGTGCTCCAAATGTGGCACATCGTGGATAAGTGCACTGAACTCCTCCGAGAGGGCCGGGCCTCAGCCACCACCACCACCGTCACAACTGCTGCAGCCACGTCGGTCACTGTCCCCGGTGCTGGGGTGCCTTCCGGGAGTGGGGGCACGGTGGCCCCTGCCACTGTGAGCTCCGTGCGCTCCCATGCCTCCAGCCGGGCCAGTGAGAATCAATCCCCCAGCAGCAGCAACTACTTCAGCCCCCGGGAGTCCACTGATTTCTCATCTTCCTCCCAGGAGGCCTTTGCAGCTTCTGCAGTGGGCAGTGGGGAGCGCCGCACAGGTGGCCCTGTCTTCCCTGCCCCTGTGGTTGGCAGTGGGGGTGCTACCTCTGGCAAGCTGCTGCTGGAGGCAGATGAGCTGTGTGATGACGGTGGGGATGGGAGGGGTGCGGTGGTCCCTGGGGCTGGGCTCCGCCGGCCCACCTATGCACCCCCCAGCATTGTGCCACAGAAACACTGGGTATATGTGAAGCGGGGTGGAAACTGCCCAGCATCGGCACCCCTGGCTCCACAAGACCCAGACCTGGAAGAGGATGAGGAGGAGGAAGACTTGGTGTTGACCTGTGAGGATGACGAAGATGAAGAGCTGGGGGGTGGCTCCAGGGTTTCAGCAGGGGGAGGACCTGAGGCTACCCTTAGCATAAGTGATGTCCGGACCCTGTCTGAGCCTCCGGACAAGGGAGAGGAGCAGGTCAATTTCTGTGAGTCCTCCAATGACTTTGGTCCCTATGAAGGTGGGGGTCCTGGGGCAGGGCTTGATGATTCAGGGGGACCAACCCCTTCATCCTATGCTCCAGCACACCCTCCAAGGCCCCTGCTCCCACTGGACATGCAGGGCAACCAGATCCTAGTCTTCCCATCCTCTTCATCCTCCTCCTCCTCACAGCCGCCAGGGAGCCAAGCTGAACACGGGGCGGTGACCCTGGGGGGCACACCAGCAGGGGCCCTGGGCGGGCCAGGTGGTACCGGCGGGACCCCTGGAGGGACAGGCAGTGGGGATGGAAATAAGATCTTTTTGTGCCACTGCGGAAAAGCCTTCTCCCACAAGAGCATGCGAGATCGTCATGTGAACATGCACCTCAACCTGCGGCCCTTTGACTGCCCCGTGTGCAACAAAAAGTTCAAGATGAAGCATCACCTGACGGAGCACATGAAGACGCACACGGGTCTCAAGCCCTACGAGTGCAGCGTCTGCGCCAAGAAGTTCATGTGGCGAGACAGCTTCATGCGCCACCGGGGACACTGTGAGCGCCGGCACCACTTAGGCGGCGGGGGCGGGGCTGGACCGGGCCCCGGGGGCGGGCCCAGCGGATTGGCCTTGCAGCCCAAGAGAGAGTCCCCCGGCAGCGGCGGCGGCGGGGGCAGCGGCGATGAGACGAGTGGGGCCACGCCCCCGTCCAGCCGATGCGTCTGGTCCCCGCTCAGTGTCCACAAGGTGGAAATGGGCTTCAGTGGGGGCGGCGGAGCAAACTGAAGGGGCGGCCCACCGGGGTAGCTTTCCGGGAAGAGAGATTAGGTATCACGAGTCTGGGGCACTGTGGACCCTAGGTGATCTCCCAACTCACTGTCTTCCTGTCTCTATGGACTTGTGTATATATATCCTGGAGGGGGAACCGCGTCGCCCCATGGGCTACCCCATTCCACTCCTCAGCCCCTCCTCCCCAAAGTATCCCTGTAACTGAGCCCTTCCTTCCCTGCAGATGGGTGCACAGAAGCCCCAGCTCCCGAGTAGGGCCCATGTGGGGTGGGGGTGGGGGTGGGGTGAGGGGGCTTGTTGAGCATCCAGGAGTCACTGGGTCAAGGGTCAGGTGGTTGTAGTCTGTACCTGAAGTCTGTGTTTGTGTAGTTGTGGGGACCAGGCCTTAGAGCCCCACCCTTTTCCTAGAATATAGCCTGCCCCGCAAAAGGATGTGCCCTTTATTTCTACCCTAATCTCTCCTCCCCCACTTTGGGGGTCCCCAAACTCAATTCTCACTGGGGAGAGAGGGGGATGGAGACAAGGAGGGACTAAGTTGTAGGAGTACAGGTTTTTATTTTAAATCTTATTTTTTCTAAACAGTGATTAAAATATTTATTGGTCATTTCATTTGGCTTCCCGACAACCCCGATGTGTCTGCTTGGGACCCGGCACAGGTGGGGGAAGGTGGAGTAATGGTTCTCAGGGAAGTGGATTCGGGGTTGTGGGGGACAGGCGGGCCGCCGCGGGTGTGGGAAGGCTCCCAGACTCTGCGGCGCTGGGTAGTCCGGGAGGGCTGGGCGGGACTGAGGTCCCCAGACCGGAACTCCTCAACTGGGGAGGATGTTTCGGGAACCCTGCCCGGCGCCGGGGAGGGGGCAAGGCGGGGAGAGAACCTGCCTCCCACGAGCTTTCCCCCAGCCTGAGAGGGGATTTCCTCCGCCCCACCTGCTGGCCTTTGGAGGAAAGTGAAAGCGAAAGGAGGAAGAGGCGGTTTCAGAGCTGAGAAATCCGAGCGCCATGAAGCGCGTGTCCCTGCTCCTCGCTGTGGCTTTGGGTGAGCGACCCCCGTGACTCCTTGCACAGGGAACGGTGGGAGGTGAGACCCGCCACGTCCGGGGATGGGGGAGGTCGGGTCACCTGAGGTTGGGGCCGTGCCTTCACTCGCGTCCCTCTTTCCAGGCTTGGCGACCGCTGTCTCGGCCAGACCCGCGGTGATTGAGTGCTGGTTCGTGGAGGATGCGGGCGGGGGCAAGTTGGCCAAGAAACCCGCTGCCCTGCTGCTGCGCCAGGGCGCGGAGAGCCCACCTCCTCGACCGGACCTCGCCCCGGAGCGCTACCTCAAAGTTCACGGTGAGTCATCCGTGACTCGTTCCCAACTCTGTTGCCTCCCCCGAAACCCCCCCAGCCCTTCGGGTCTCAGTGACCTCGGGCCTCAGTTTCCCCCAGCTGTAAAGTGAAACGCTCCGCCCTCTCAGTCTCTCACGACCGGCTAGTCTGCACCTTTGAAAGTCCCTGGACGCTGCCCTCCCCTCTTCTTTCCTGGCGGAGATTCTACGCCTGCAGCTCCTCTCTCTGCGTTCACAGACCCCGCGGGCACCCTTCAGGCCGCCTTCAGACAGTATCCCCGGGACGCCCCCGCTCCACGCTGCGAAATGAGCCTCTACGTCCCGCTCCCAGCCTCGGCCAAATGGCTCAGCGGCTTGACCCCGGAGCAGAGCTGCCCGCGGGCCCTGGACGGGACTTGGCTCATGGTCAGCATGTCTAGCCCGTTCCTCAGCCTCTCCAGCCTCCTTCGACCACAGTCGGAGCCTCAGCCTGAGCCTGCTCTCATCACCATGGCAACAGGTAGCTATAGAGGGGAATGGGAGATTATTGGGTAGATTGTAAGGGTCCAGATCAGCCGTTAACTCGCTCTGCGGACTTGAGCGAGTCACTTCCCCAGTCGAGTCTCCGTTTCTTTATTTGTAAATCAAGGCAGTTCAGTTAAAATGTCTTTACCGCTTCATCTAGTCCCAACCTAATCTAAAATAAAATGTGGGGCGGGGTTTTGGAGAGAGGCGGGGGTTCCGGACACCTGACCTTAAGACTGGAGAAAGAAATGGCAACCCACTCCAGTATTCTTGCCTAGAGAATCCCTTGGACAGAGGAGCCTGGTGGGCTGCCGTCTATGGGGTCGCACAGAGTCGGAAACGACTGAAACGATTTAGCAGCAGCAGCAGACCTTAAGCAACTCGCTAGGCGAGGGGCTTGGGAGGGTCTCAGAAGCAGGAACTTTTGCTCCTTTCCTCCGAGATCTTGCTAGGCGCCCCCACCTTTGCTGTTCACCATGTTGAAAAAAAAAAAAAAAACTGCCTTCACGCCCCACCCACTCCCACATCCGGCGCTGCAACAATCAGCAAAGCGCAGGCTCTTGTGCTCAAGCGCGTTAACCTCACCTGACAGCCTCCTCTTAGGGCTCGTGATGATGCGTTGACTCTGTGGTCATTGAATGGTGGGCTTGAGTGCATGGAAGGGAAGCGGCGGGGGATCTGGTGGTTCTGGCTGCAAGGACGGACCACTTGCCGCATTGTGTAACCCGGTTCAAGGCCCAGGGCTTGGGCACTTTTCGGGTCTTGGGCGCAGGGAGTGGGCGGATAAAGCAAAAGTGGGGAAGATGCGACCTGGATTTGGCTTTCTTGGAGCTCTTCTCTGGAGGGTGATGGGAACAGAGTCCTTGGCAATTCTTAAACATTGTGTAATTTTATGGAAAGGATACAGCCTGACCTGCCAGTCAACCCCTACTGAGCCCTACAACCTGCCTTCCCCAGTACCTTCTCCCTGACATTCTCCTCACTGAGAGAATCACCCATGGGACTCAGCACCCACTCCGCAATCCTCACCTCTGCTTCCATCTCCATTCTTTGTCCCCAGACCTTGCCCAGGGCAGGAACAGAGGCAAACTGCTCCCTGTGGGGATGGCAGTTGTCTCTAGTGGGCAGGAATATTTCCAAGGCTGTTGGTTTCACGGGGTAGGGTAAGAATGTCCCTTTTTCTCTGAATCTGCTTTTCCAACTGTAAAATGTGGATGGTATTTCCCATCTGCCTTCCCGTTGTTGTGACAATCAAGGGAGACACTTTGTTAATTTATTCACTGGTTTAATAAATGTTTATTATCACCAAGAATAAATTGGGGCCCTGTAGTTCTCAGTTCGGTCTGCAAATAAGAATCCTTAAAAATTTCACTCCAGGTGAATTAAATCAGAATCTCTGGGGTGCCCTTGAACACTTTTAAGGGTCACAGAGGTGACCAGATGTAGAGTCTCCTCTCAGAAACGTTCTCATTAGATTTGTCATGGGATAATTGTAGAGTAGAAAGTGACTTGAGCCCTAAAAGAAGCGCGGATAGGGAACCAAGGGCCGTGGCCAGGTGAGAACGTTACTGCAGCTCACTCACCACCAGGGGTGAAAACTAGTTGCTGTGCTCAGTCTTCCTTTTCAAACATTCTTGCTTGATTAGGGATTTAAGAAAATGAAAGGTTTCTTTTTAATGTAAAATTAAAAATAGACTCTTTCCAGGGTCACAGATCAATAATTTTGCTAGTATGGATTTATTTATACTTTATTTCTTAACAAATAAATTATTACTCTAAAATGTTTGTTGACAAATATACTTTCTTAAATACTTTGTGTGTATAGTATTTCTCATCACTCTTTAAAAATTATTATAGAAAGTTTCAGTGATACACTAAAGTAGGAGAGGAAAATGAACCCACCATACACCATATACCTACTTGTATAGTTATTACATTTACCGAATATTTTAATGGGAATAACATTTGTTATTTTTGGCTGTGCTGGGTCTTCGTTGCTGGGCGTGGGCTTTCTTCAGCGGCAGTGTGAGGGCTTCCCATTGTGGCCGTTTCTCTTGTTGCAGAGTGCAGGCTCTACAGTGCAGACTCAGTAGCAGTTATGGCACATGGCTTGTTACTCCAAGGCATGTGGGATCTTCCTGGACCAGGGATTGAACCTGTGCTCCCTGCATTGTAAAGGGGATTCTTAACCACTGGATCACCAGGGAAGCCCTACCAAATTGTTATACCTATCTTCCTCCAATCTTCTGTTCTTTTTTGGAAGTGTTTTTAAGTATATCCCATCATATTATTTTACTCATAAGTACTTCAGTAAACATCTCTATTACATAAGGACTTTTAACATCCCCCCTGCACACAATAGCATTATACCTAACAAAACAAATAATAATTCCTTAGTATGATTTAATTTCCAGCCTATACTAAATTTTTCCCAATTGTCTCAGTGATGCTATTTTACAATTGATTTGTTTGAATCAGGATCAAAAAGATGTCTATATTTTCTCTTTGGTTGTTGAATCTGCTTGGGCTGCAATCACAAAATATCGTAGAGTGGGGGCTTAAACAACAGGAATTTATTTCCTCACAGTTCTGGAGGCTAGAAGTCCAAGATCAGTGTGCTAGCATGGCTACTGTCTGCTGAGAACTCTCCACTCGTGGTCACAGACGGCTGCCTTCTGGTTGTGTCCTCACAGGGAGGGAAGAGAGAGAGAGCTTTGCTGTTTCGTCCTCTTCTTATAAGGGCACCAGCTCTATCAGATTAGGGCTCACCTATGACCTCATTGACTTGTGTCACCTCGTCACCTCCCTGTCTCCAGTCACCGCCCAGGTTAGGGCTTCAGCATATGAATTGGGGGTTGGGGAAGGCAGAGCCGCAAACATCCAGTCCATAGCAGTTTTGTCTCTTGAGTCTTTCTTATTGTAATTGCCCCATCCCTTTAAATGCTGTTGGCTTGTCATCTGTTCTGTAGATGTCCCCATATTCTATATTTGACCAATTGTCTCCTCATCCTGTCATTTCCTGTGTTCCTTTTCCCTCCATGTTTCCTATACATTTCCTATACATTGATAGTTAGAGCTAGAGGCTTGATTAGAGTTGGGTTTCAGTTTTTTCAGTAATACCCTATAATTGTTATCATTCACTTTTAACAAAAAATCATAGACCTATATAATACAAACTGTGAAACAGTAGAAATTTCCTTACCAACAGGTTCTGGCCCTGTTATGTTTACATTTATATTTTTACAGAGTCCAGGTTGTGGAATGCAGGAATTACCCATATTAAAGAGCACTGTTAGCTTAAGATTTGTTTATAAATTCTACAGATTGATTCATACAATTCAAAAGTGTGTTTCTGGATTTAAATAAACTAAATGAAATTGCTTACTTTTTTTACTCTCTTGAACAAAAACAGTCCTATGAGGTTCAGAGAAGTTTAACTTTGTAGGCCTTAGAAGCTAGGATTAAAAGTTACATAAAAGTAGGGAATTCCCTGGTGGTCTAGTGGTTAGAACTCTGCTATGCTTTTACTGCCAAGGGCTCCAGTTCAATCTCTGGTTGTAGAACGAAGATTCTGCAAGCCAAGTGGCACAGCCAAAACACAAAAATAATCACAAGAGGAAAAAGAAAATTACTTCCACTTGGAAAACCCAGACATTTCTGGCCGTTGAACAAAGCAAAGAAAAGCCCAGTGACAACAGATTTTCTACTGGTCTTAGAAAGGGCTTCTCCGTGGCTGGTTCTCAGGGTGCAAGCGAAGTATGGAAAGGTAGGTTGGGGGCTAGATTACCAAGTTCCTTGAAAGCTGGGGTTTATAAGTGATAGTGAATCATCAGAAGTTTCGTGTGTATGTGTATGTATGTGTGTGCCATTTTTCCAAAAGCCTGTTGTTTTACATGATTCCTACAAAAGGTAGGCAAGGATCAGGCATTGGACTACTGGGAAAAATAGATTAAGTCATTTTTCCAAGATACCCTGCAAATCCTTTACCATGATGATGACAGTAATGAAAGTAGTAACAGCTAAGCATTTTCTATACATCAGCTCCTGTTCTAAAGCACTTTATAGGCATAATCTTATTTATTCCTCTGAATAACCATAAGAACTAGGTACTGATGTTATCCCCATGTCACAGATGAAGAAATATGAGACAGAGCAGTTAGGTAACTTGTCCAGGGACACACAATTTGTAAGAAGCAAGACTAGGGATTGAACCTGGGCCCTCTAGCTCCAGCTTCTGCTTTTAGTTGCTAGGTACTTAGGTAACTGGGATTTTTAAACAGGCAAGTGCCCAGGTCAGACTTGCAGCCATGTTATTTGGTTATAGTGTGGAGGATGAAATGAGGGAGACTGAGATCTGAGAGGAGGCTGCTGTAACTGCCCAAATGTATATTGATGAGCACTTGAGTCGGAAACAAATGTAACATCTATCTGGGAGACAGTTAGGGCCTGGTGGGGATGGCACACAGCATGTTGTGTTTGGCGATCTGTCTTTCTTATCAGACTGTACAGTTTGAGGGTAGGGGGCTGCATGTCTTGTTCACCACTCTCATCAACTTTGAACATCCTAGGTGCTCAATCAATATTAGTCGAATGAATGAATTAGAAGGAATCTTAGGGATTGCAGATGTTTTGCCTTTAGTGCCTGGGGGCTGGTGGTGATCATTTAAGGCAGGGAAGACCAGCACTGGAGCTGGCCAGGAGATGTTCTAGAGATGCTGTTCAGATGGGACATGTTATGTTTGTCTGGCAGATGACTGGCTGTAATCACAGCAAACACTTGCGTAGATGTACTGTGTTCCAGGCACTATCCTAAGCAGCTTTTATATATAGGTGTCTTTGTTATCCAGATCAGTAGCAGATATGAATTGACTTACCCTTCACTGCTCCAACTCCTTGGGATGAGTGCTAGCATCATCATTATCCTTATTTAGGAGAACGGGAGACTGAAGAGTAAGCTAACTGGCCCAAGGCCATATAACAGCTGCTGAGTTGGGACTGATCAGGGCAATCAGGCTCCAGGCACTTAACCAGCCCATACTTGCCTCAGCAGAGCCCAGAGGTCTGTGTTCAGCTTTAGTCTAGAGCCAGAACCTTCCAGAGTCAGTCAGTACTCTGTGTAGCACCATAGGACTGACAGTCATGAGTCATCACTGTCTTCACCAGCAAACCAAGGAAGGCCTGGCTCCTCAAGGGTGGATGTGGAGACTGGTGGGCTGGTTCAGGTTGTGTCACAAGTACCCTCAGATCCCTCATCCCCTGGGCTGGTGCAGTATGGGCTGTGTGTTCCGAGCAGCCTTTAGAGGCTGCCCTTATTCACCTTGAGACCTCTCTGCTCACTCTGAGTTACAGTGGGTCCCACACAGTCCCAAGGCAAAGGGGATTTGCAGGGAGGGCTGGGAGATGGTGAGTGTCCAAGGAAGTGTCCTTAAGAGTTAACTCCTTCCCGTAACCCAATTTCTCTATTTTTTCTCTTTCTTTCTCTTCCCTTCCCGACCCTTCTTTCCCCACCATCCCCAGCTGTCCTAACTGTCTTCACTCACACCCCCACCCCTCGCATCCGAATAGGACAAGATGCCTTGCTGGACTTGAGCTTTGCCTACATGCCCCTCACCCCCAAGGCTGCTACTTCTCTGGCCCCAGGTCCCCCTCCCTTTGGGCTGGAGTGGCGACGCCAGCACCTGGGAAAGGGGCACCTGCTGCTTGCTGTGACTCCTGGACTGAATGGGCAGGTGCCAGCTGCCCGAGAGGGGGCAGTGGCATTTGCTGCTTGGGATGATGATGAGCCCTGGGGGCCATGGACTGGAAATGGGACCTTCTGGCTGCCTGCAGTTAAGCCCTCCCAGGAGGGTACCTATCTGGCTACTGTTCACCTGCCATACCTGCAAGGGCAGATCACCCTGGAGCTTGCTGTACAGAGTGAGTGAGGCTATGGGATTCTCATGGGTAGACGATGGTCTCTAGGATTGCAGGGTCTCCATGATGGGAGGATAGTGGAGAAAAGGGTGGTGGTGAATATGGGGAGATAGACTGGGATCCCTGGGAGTCAGAGGGGCAATGGGTAAAGGGATCCTAGGGATCTAAGGGGCTTTGGGATGGAGGTTCCCAAATCTGAAGAAGGGGTCCCTGAAGCTGGGGACATGGCATGGAGATTCCTGCGAAACACCAATGGGGAGATGGTGGGCTCCCCAACCTGGGAGGAAACCCCTAAACCCCTCTCAGTACTGGGGAGCCAGAGGGCACACAGAGGGCCTCTGAGGGAGCACTTTGTAGATCAATTCCTCATGTTCCTTTCTTCCTCTCTCCCCAGAACCCCCAAAGGTGGCCCTGACACCAGCGCCTCTTGTATGGGCTGCTCCTGGGGAAGCGCCCCCAGAGCTGCTCTGCCTTGTGTCCCACTTCTACCCCTCCCAGGGCCTGGAGGTGGAGTGGGAGCTTCGGGGTGGCCCAGAGGGTCGCTTTCAGAAGGCTGAGGGCCAGAGGTGGCTCTCGGCCCTGAGACATCACTCAGATGGCTCTGTAAGCCTCTCTGCACACCTGCAGCCGCCCCCGGTCACCAGTGAGCAGCATGGGGCCCGCTATGCCTGCCGGGTCCACCACCCCAGCCTGCCCGCCCTGGGGCGCAGCGCTGAGGTCACTCTGCAGGTGGCTGGTAAGAGCCTGGTGGACGGAGAAATGGGGTGGTGCTGGGGGGTGTGCCTGGGAATTTCAGACTCACTCTCTCGCCCCTTCTGCCTGCCAGGTCTCTCTGGGCCCTCTCTGGAGGACGGCATCGGCCTGTTCCTGTCTGCCTTTCTCCTCCTTGGGCTCCTCAAGGCACTGAGCTGGGCCGGTGAGTGTGAGCCCCACCCAAACTGGGACCCCTGAGAAGCAAGACATCATCTGCCTCCTCCCAAAGAAGTCTGACACTCATCCCTCTGCCCTACTGCTCCCCCATCCCATCTCTTCTCAATCTCTCTCCACAGCTGCCTACCTGGCCACGCAGAATCCAACGGAAAAGGTAACAACACTCCACTTTCCTTTATTTTTCCCTTCTCATTTTATCCCCTTTCCCCAACTCCTCATCCAAGAGGGCGGCTGCTGGCCTGGTGGGCAGAATCCAGCCTTGGAATTCACACAGACCTGCATTAAATCCTGCCACCTCAAACAGGCTACACCTGTTTCCTTGGATCTAAGGGGGGGAAAATGACTTAGGCAGTGATATCCTATAGAAATATATCACAAGGCACATATGTAAAGTTAAATACATAGTCTAGGGACTGCATTAAAAAGGTAAAAGATATCTAATATATCCAAAATGTTGGCACGGCAACATGTCATCAGTATAAGAAATTATAGTGTTTCCTCCATCCTGAGTCTTCAAAAACAGTGGTTTATTTTAAACCTCAGTTTGGACTAGCCACATTTCAAATGCTCAGCAGACACAAGTGAGTGGTGGCTACCGTACTGGCCAGCAGAGCCTCAGAGGGCTGTTGGAAGGATTTAAGGAGATAGGGCATCTCCTTTGAAAGATGCAGGAGCAAAAGCACTTGGTGCAGCATCTGCTAGGCTTAAAATACACAGAAAATGTTACCCTCCTTCTGCTGCCACCTCTGTGCCCACGACGTCTA
This sequence comes from Ovis canadensis, assembly GCF_042477335.2. Taxonomy (NCBI): domain Eukaryota; kingdom Metazoa; phylum Chordata; class Mammalia; order Artiodactyla; family Bovidae; genus Ovis; species Ovis canadensis. Next base: position 22,696,388 of record NC_091264.1, on the reverse strand, counting down.
CTTGTCTCTGGACTGATCATGAGCACTTCGCCCTGCTTTCTAATACCCTGAATCCCTCACCTCCTTTTATTTCTCTTCCAGAAACTAGAGTGAGGCCAGCTCAGCACCATCCTGGGGAAGCCACCATCCTCTCCGGTCTAAGCTACTGTAATAACTCCCCAAACTGTATGCCCTCTGTTCCTGCTCCCTCCAGTCTCTCTCCACTGAGCCACTGGAATGCCTCCTGAAAAGACACTAGGCATTCACCTCCTTAGGACTCTAGAGCAGCGGTTCTCAAAATTTTTGGTCTCAGGATCTCTTAAAAATTATTAAGGACTCTATAAAGCTTTCACTTATGTAGATTATAAGCCACAGATACTTACTGTACTGTTCTCAAAACTGAGAACAATACACAGAAAGACACAAGCACACGTTCCATTAGCTGTGGGGACGATGTCAGTACACGTCATGTAGCTTCAGGAAAACGCCACTGTAGGTTCTTTAGCGAACCGAGAGTGAAAAGGCAAGTACCAGTTTAGGATTGTTATGAACATAGGCGAAACCTCACGTAGCCCTTGAAATAGTCTCAGGGACCTCTGGGACAGGAACCGGTGCTCTAAAGGCCAAATCCATTCTTTTCCTGCCCTGACTCAGCGCATCCCTGCGCTCCAGCCACTGCGCACCTTTTCAAGCCCGCTTAGCGCTCTCCCGCCCTCCTTCCCGATGCTCATTACACCTAAAGCTGACCCTTTTCTCCAATGGCCTCCCACTCCCTCTGGGTCCCAGAGCGTTGTTCTCTCTGCCTGGGCTACAGACCAGGTCAGCCTCGCCCCCTCAGACCGCCGCGTGTCCCTCTAGTGCGGTTCACCACGGTTGTATTTAAGTGATTGTGCGAGTCGTTGTTAAAAGCCTGCCTCCCTGCCCGGACTGTTGGCTCCTCGAAGGCTGGGACGACCCTGTCCTTTCCCTGCGGTGTCTCCCGCGCCTGCACCAGGGCCCGCTGGAGGGCGCTCAATTTAAGAAGTTACCCTTTTTTCGTCCGAAAGATTAAAATATGTGTTGAATCAAATAAACTACTGGAAGAAGGAAGCAGCGGCTCGGCTGAGGGGGACCTTCGAGGGCCAGGTCGGTCGGACGCAGGGTGCGGGTCTAATCGTGTGGGAATAAACTCGTTCCAGTGTTTTCAAAGGGACGTCTCAGTTCTACCTCAGGGACCCTCTTTCCAGGCGCTGTGACACTTCCACTCACGCGTGGTTCCTTCTCACGGCCCTGCCTCTAACGCCTTGGCGGCACCCGATGCCCCTTTGGAAGGGACTGAAGCCGGGCGCCACCCACGGCCGACAGCGTGCCCTCAGGCCGCGGGCACTCGCTGGTGTCCAAGGCTTCGGAGAGGCCGGCCTCGGCGCCGGAAACAGCCCCCGGCGCGCGCTCTGGGACCGGAAGTGGCGGCTTCCTGCCCCGCCCACTCCCGAGCCGGTGGGAGCCCCGGGCTCCCCGGAAAACCCGGAACGGATTTTGGTCCGCTACACGCGTGGGTGGGGGCGGAGTGGAGCCCCCGCGGCCCGGAGAAACTGGGTCCGTCCCCCGTGACACGCTCCCTGCGGGAGTTTTAGCCTCGCGGTGTGCGAGGAGCGGAATGTCAGATTCGGCTCTCGCCCTTCCCCGGGGGCTGGAAACGGGAATCCCTGTCCCCACTCAGCGCAGGGCAACGTGGGCTCCAGGATCCCCGAGCACAGTCGGGCTGGAGACCCGGGCTCCTGGGTCCCGGCCCCCAAGCGTCCGGCGCTCCTCTAAGTCCGCGGCCCTGGCTGCTGTCCTCACTTCCTTCCCTTTTTGGCTCCTGCTCTCGGGGCGGGCGGACGTCGGGGGGGAGCGGAAAGGGCGGGAGGGCCCGGGAGCCTGGCGGGGCGGGGGGGGGGGGGCGTACAAGGGGGTGCGGAAAAGCCGGGGACGGGCTCGGTCCGGGGACGTGATCGGGGGCCGGAGACCGACAGGAACGGCAACTCGGGAGCCGCGCTGCCCCCACCCGTCCTGAGCAGGTCAGAGCCAGAGCCCCCTGTAACCCCGCCCGAGCCCGTGCTCCCGACCCCCGTCCACAACAACGCCAGGCCCCGTGTGCCCCTGCAGCGTTGCCCCCGACCCTGCCTCCCCGCGGGGCTCCCCGGAGACTACCTGGAGCCCGCCTTCTGGGGCCCCGCGCCCCCCTGACCCCCCTCCCCGCTCGTCTCTCCTCAGGCGCCCCCATGGCCCGACCCCGCTGACTCCTTCAGCCGGCCATGCTCCCGCGGCCCCTGCGGCTGCTGTGGGACACGAGCCCCCCCGGGGGAGTCGTGCTGAGCAGCTTCCGGAGTCGAGACCCCGAAGAGGGTGGGGGCCCCGGTGGCCGGGGCGGGGGCGGGGGGCAGGAGGAGGAGGAGGACGACGACGACGACGAGGTGAGGCGCGGGCGGCGTGTGTCCCGGAGACTCTCCCCGCTGCGAGTCTGTGTCCCTGCGTGTCTTCCTGCCTCAGCCCCTGCCGCGCCTCTCGCCGGAGTCGGCCCGTGTCCCCCAGCGGGGAGCCCCGGCGTTTCCGAGGTTCTGTGCGGCACCGACACTCAGGAGCCTGGCCCGTTCCCGCCCGGCGCGTGTGGCTGGCCGGCCTGCGGGTCCCTAGCCCTCTCCGCCCGTGCCCGAGTGGCCCGTCCCTCCGGGCGTGGAGTCTAGGTCCCTGTCTCCCTCCGGGTGTCTGTCTGGCAGGGAGGGGTTTGTTTCCACAGTAACCCGCTCCTCAGACTCCGGGATTGGGGAGGGAACCCTTCTATTTCGTGACCCCTCCCCGCTCCGCCGCCTGGGGCTGGGCGGAGGTGGGGAGCCGAGGCTCTCGGACCGTCGAGGGCCGTCCCAGGCCGAGTGGCTGGTGGTCACCTGCTTCCCTTCGGGGCTAATGGCGTGGCAGGAGTAGGATTCGGGCCTCAAGAGGGGCCGAAAGTTGGATTTGGGGCCCCGAGATTTTGGACGCTCTTGTCCAGAGTCTGAGTGAGGATTGACTGGGTGACTAGCAGGGCTGGTTTTTCGGGATCGGTTGGGGGAGCGGCCGGGGTCACATGACTCTGTGAGTCTAAACCACCCCCTGCTCCAACACACACACACCGTCCCCACTTCCCCTTCTCCTTCCTGTATTGGGATCGGCGCCGCCGCCCTGAGGGGGGTCTCCAGAGCTGAGGAGGGACCCGGGGAAAGGGGGCTAAGGCGACTTACCCTTTGGGCTTGGCTAATTCCTGCGGGGGAGGGCGGAGCATGAGGTTGTGCCCGTGACTGAGGTTTCAGCTTCTCAAGGTCTCTGCCTCAGGCTTTCTGCCTCTCTTTCTTCCCCCTCCTCCTACCTTTGCACCTTGATTCTTGGCTGTTCACGGTTCAGCTCTGGGGGGGAGGGGCTGCAGCGGTCCCCAGGCTCAGGGTTCCTGCATTCCATCCAACTCCCCACTGCAACCCCTTAGACTCCACCGGGCCCTGAGGCGGCTTGGGGGGGGCTGTCTGGGCCCCAGTGGGGAAGACCTGGGGTCACCAGCCCCCCCCACCCCTCGTACTCGTTGGTACTGTCCCCCTCCGCAACAGGTGAGGGGCACAGAGGGAGGAGCAGGGCCTAGGGGTGAGGCTTGGGCAGTGGGGTGGGGTGTGGAACCACCTGACCTCCCCTTCCTTGCTCCTCCAGGCCCCTGTGTCTGTCTGGGAGGAGGAGGAGGATGGTGCTACCTTTACAGTCACAAGTCGCCAGTATCAGCCTCTTGATCCCTTGGTGAGATTATAACTTTGACGTCTCACCTCTGACCTACCACCTCCTAGTTCCCCTGCCTCCTGCTGACTTTCTGGCCAGAATACTAGGTTGGAAGTTTGGAGACTGGACTCAGCTGTGTGACTTAGTTCGAGTCGTTTGCCCTCTCTGAATCCTAATACAATGAGGCTGAATCATCTCCTAGGTCTTGGATTTCTCCCAGAGATCTAGCGGGGGAAAGTTGAAAAAAGGGTCAGTGGCTGGCGCTCTGTCTCCCCCAGGCCCCAAGGCCTCCTCTGCGTTCCTCCCGGAAACTCCGAGCTGGCACCCTGGAGGCCCTGGTCAGACACCTGCTGGACACCCGTACATCAGGGGCTGACGTGACCTTCACAGCAGCCTTCCTGGCCACTCACCGGGCCTTCACCTCCACGCCTGCCCTGCTAGGGCTTATGGTTGACAGGTCAGGCTAATAAGGGACCAAGGGTCATTGACATGTCTTGACTTTCTAAAGCCAGAACATCCCACCCAAATAGTCAAAACCACTAGGGTTTTGGAAAACATGGACACATAGAATCTCTTCCCTTCCCCAGGCTGGAAGCTCTTGAATCTCATCCTGCTGATGAGCTAGAGAGGACAAAAGGGTAAGTGACCCCTGATTCTTGACTTCACAGTTTTCTCCGGCCAAGCAGCAGCCTGACATCTAATCCCCGGTGAATTCCCCTTCTCTCAGGGTAGCCATCTCTGTACTGTCAACCTGGCTGGCCTCTCACCCTGAGGATTTTGGCTCTGAGGTCAAGGGTCAGCTTGACCGGCTTGAGAGCTTCTTTCTTCGGACAGGGTATGCAGCAGGGGAGGGTATTGGGGGGGGCAGCGCTGACCTCATCCGCAACCTCCGGTCCCGGGTGGACCCCCAGACCCCCGAACTTCCTAAGCCCCTGGCCCTCCCCGGCGATCCCCCTGCTGACCCCACGGATGTCCTGGTGTACCTCGCTGACCACTTGGCCGAACAGCTGACCCTGCTAGATGCGGTGAGACCCTGACCTCTGACCCCATGACCCCTGCCCCCCTACTAACCTGTCCCTAACTCCACATCCTTACCTGGCTTCCAGTCCTTCCTGGTCCAGCTCCCAGCCTCCTCTGTCCACCCAGTTTTGACCTTTCCCCGTTTCCCCTTGATTGTTGCCCTTCAAACCCCATGCCCCTCTGGTTCCTTGGCCACCTGAGATCCTCACACCCCTGACACTGGAAGGCTGACCTCACTTGACTGTGAACTTTAACCTCTTACCTCTGCCCTGCAGGAGCTGTTTCTCAATCTGGTCCCCTCTCAGTGCCTGGGGGGCCTGTGGGGTCACAGAGACCGGCCAGGACACTCTCACCTCTGCCCATCTGTCCGGGCGACCGTCACACAGTTCAACAAGGTGGCAGGGGCAGTGGTCAGCTCTGTCCTGGGGGCCACCTCAACCGGAGAAGGGCTTGGAGAGGTGACCGTACGGCCGCTTCGTCCTCCCCAGAGGGCCCGGCTCTTGGAGAAGTGGATCCGCGTGGCAGAGGTAAGAGAGAGGCTTGGTCCTGTTGGGGATCAAGGTGTGGAAAGAGGTCCTACAGCTGTGATCTCTGTCTGTGATCCCACAGGAGTGCCGTCTGCTCCGAAATTTCTCTTCAGTGTATGCTGTGGTATCAGCCCTTCAATCCAGCCCCATCCACAGGCTTCGGGCAGCCTGGGGGGAAGCAACCAGGTGGGGAGGACGGGGCCCTGGAGGGGAGTCAGGGCTGGGAGGGGAGAACTGAGCTAGGCCCCTCCTCAAGGCCGCTGACCCCACCCCCCAGGGACAGTCTCAGAGTCTTCTCCAGCCTCTGCCAGATTTTCTCTGAGGAGGATAACTATTCCCAGAGCCGGGAACTCCTCCTGCAGGTGAGGCCCCATTCCCTGGCATTCCCGCCATCTCCGCCCCCCCCTACCCCCCGTTTCACCTTGTTCTGTCACCGTCAGGAGGTGAAGCTGCAGCCCCCTCTGGAGCCAAATTCCAAGAAGTCCCCGAGGCCTGCCCCCCGGGGCGGGGTGAGTGGCCACTGGGGGTGGAGACGCCAGGGTTGGGAAGCGGGGCGCAGCGGGGGGGGAGAATTAAACTTGTTCTGGGGCAAAGGGCTAGGAAAGTGCAGAGGGAGGGGAGCCCTGGGGTCAGTGTCAGGGGTGACTGACTCTGATTCTCACACATCTCAGGGTGTGGTCCCATACCTTGGCACCTTCTTAAAAGACCTCGTAATGCTAGACGCAGCCTCTAAGGATGAGCTGGAGGTCAGTAGTGTGTGTGTGTGTGCGCATTATGGTGATGGAATGAAGAGACCTCAGGGTCAGACAGGCCACCTCTTTCCAGAGGGGGCTGCAAGGCAGAAGCAGTAAGGGCCAGGACTCTATTATTTTGGCAAATCTGCTTAACCTTGTGCCTCAGTGATCTGTAAGTGGGAAACTAGTGACAGTACCTACATCAACCCTTTATTATGAGGATTAGATGAATTACTGTTTGGCGAGTGCTCAAAGCATGCCTGAGGTGTAAGCATGTGTACACAAAGTTTGATAAATAAACCAAAGCTGGGATCTTGGGCAAGTTCCTTTTCTGATCTCTAGTTTTCTTCTCTGTAAATTGGCCACAATTTCTACCTGTGATGTTCAATATAAAGGGTAAGGTAGCGGGCTGAGGGCGTGATGAATAAGAGGGGGAGGAGCGGGGGGCCAGAGGAGTTACAGAGGCCAGTGATGCCTACGTGTGGGGAGAGGGGGTATGCTCTCTGTGGCAGGGTCGGGACCCTCACCCCACCCTCTTCCCCTTGCAGAACGGATACATCAATTTTGACAAGCGGAGGAAGGTGAGGAGAGCGCTTGGCAGGATGCCAGCCATCTGTAGCCCTGTCCCAGAGAGGGGAGAGGGGGGCAAAGTCAGGGCTCCCTGGATTGGGCCTCCTGCAGTCTGTGGGCTCCTTCCTAGGAGTTTGCTGTCCTTTCTGAGCTGCGGCGTCTCCAGAACGAATGTCGTGGTTATGACCTCCGACCTGACCCCGATATCCAGCGGTGGCTACAGGGGCTCCGGCCACTGACAGAGGCGCAGAGGTGACTGGCTGGGTGCAGTTGGGACTCCAGGGCACAGGCTGAATGTGGGGGTCAGTGTGTCACGTCCTGACTTCTGCCCATTGCCCCCTCCCCAGCCATCGCGTGTCCTGTGAGGTGGAGACGCCTGGGAGCAGTGACCCACCTGCCCCGCGGGTGCTTCGGCCAACACTGGTCATCTCGCAGTGGACAGAGTGAGGGAGTCAGTGGTTGGAGGGCAGTCTCTTGGGGACTTGTCCTCCTTCTTCTGACCCTCCCAATCTCCTGCCACTCCAGGGTGCTGGGTTCTGTTGGGGGTCCCACCCCCCTCGTCTCCTGGGACCGGCCCAGTGTGGGGGCAGAGGAGGTGCCTGGAACCCCCGCCCCCCTGCTGACCCGGCTGGCCCAGGTGAGCTCCGCTCCTGGCCTCGGATCTCTACCCAGACCCCGACTTTGTGAGTCTTTATCCCTTGACTTTCCTGCCTTCATGCCAGTTCCGTGTTGTTGGTCCCCAGCACGTGAAGTGGCCGTCTGTCTCATCTCTGGACTCCGCCCTGGAAAGCACCCCAGCCCTGCAGAGTCCAGCTGACCCCAGCCACCTCTCTCCCCCAGCTTCCTCCCCGCGGCCTTCTCGAGGTCACCGCCGCTCAGCCTCCTGTGGGTCCCCACTCAGTGGGGGTGCAGAAGGGGCCTCCAGGGGCCCTGGATGTGGGGGAGGGGCGCCTGGGCCAGGGGCCTCTGATTGCCGAATCATCCGAGTCCAGATGGAGCTGGGGGAAGACGGCAGTGTCTATAAGAGCATCTTGGTGAGAGCTGTGGGTTGGGAGGTGGGGGTGGAGATGATGTCTTAGGTGTCAACAGCCAAATGGGAGGAGGATTTTAGTTTTAATTGACCTTTGGTTTTAGCAGCCATGTTTTATTTTCAAAGTTACTTTGTATTAGCTGCTGCGCTTTGAACTTTGGGTGTCCTCTGAGATTTTTAGAACCAACATTGGTTTCCCCAGAGGGAACAGCCTGGCAACCTTGTGGGCTGGCCCATGGAGTACAGGGAGCCACCATGTTGGGTTTCCCTGATAACTCAAAAGTTTGGACAAGGGCAGCCTTCCCTGTGGAGAAGGACATGGCAACCCACTCCAGTATTCTTGCCTGGAGAATCCCATGGACAGAGTCAGACACGACTTGGCAACTAAGCAGCAGCAGCAGCTTTCTCTGGGTGGGATCAGTGGCTAGTGTTGGAAGGATGCCAGGCCAAGGTCACCATTATGTTAATTGCTCTTTTGGTCTGCTGTCCTGCCAGGTGACAAGTCAGGACAAGGCTCCAAGTGTCATCAGTCGTGTCCTTAAGAAAAACAATCGTGATTCTGCGGTAGCTTCGGAGTACGAGCTTGTGCAGCTGCTCCCAGGGGAGCGAGGTCAGGGGCTGGGAGGGAAGGCGGACTCGGGATGAGTGGTGCCTGAGTGGTGCCCGCCGGTGGGAATGCTGCCACACCGGGGGGTTGTGCGGGAATGACTGTGCTTGACACCTTTCTCTGAACCTTCAGAGCTGACCATCCCCGCCTCGGCCAACGTCTTCTACGCTATGGATGGAGCCTCACATGATTTCCTCCTGCGGCGGCGGCGGCGGCCCTCCAGCACTACAGTGGGCCTCGCCAGTGGCCCTTCTGCCTCGGGAACTCCCCCAAGCGAGGGAGGAGGGGGTTCCTTTCCCAGGATCAAGGCCACAGGGAGGAAGATTGCCCGGGCACTGTTCTGAGGAGGAAGCCTTGTTGGCTCATAGAACTCATGGTGGCCATTCCTAATGTGGGGAGCCATCCTGAATGGTGGCCGTTGCCGCATGGAGAAAATATCCAGAAGGGTGGCCAACCATCCTGGGGCGGGGAAGCACCACTGGTTTACCAGACAGCAAGACTCAGCCCTGTGACACTGGCAGTCTTGGTGCCTAGGCTGGACACCTGCCATGGAGGCAGCACACAGCCAGTGCTGGGGAAGAGATCTGGTTTGATTCCTGGCCACGTCCTAGCATGCCAAGGGCCAAGGAAAGGCCTGGAGGAGGGGAAGAGGAAAAGCCTAGAGGCTCTGAGTCCCGGGGGAAGGGAATGGCAAGAAACAGTTTCTCGTGGGAGCCTCCTCTTCCTACTCCGGAGGTTCCTGTCACTGTGACAACACTAATAAACCAGACACTACCTGAGCTCTACTCCTGCCCTCAGGCTGCGGACTAGCTGCCGGGGGCGGGGAGCTGGCTGAAGGCAGATCCCGTGGGAAAAGGTGGGCCAACCGCATCTATCTTCAAAAGCTGGATGCAAGGGCTTGGTGGGAACAGTTTCCTCAGAATGGTTTATGCCTCCCCAGCAACCTCCCCACCCCTGGTCCTGTTATTGGCTCTTTCGTTTTTCTCCTCAGTTGTTACACACCCACGTCAAGTACCCAATTAAAGCCATCAGTATGAAAAACACCCTTGGCTCTGAATTCCTAAGACAATGTTAGGACAAAGAAATGGAAGAACCACTTCGTGGACAATGTACAAACTTGGAGGTCTCAGAATATCACAATGCATTATGTGCTGGGATATGAAATCCAATTTAAGCTACATTTAAACAAAGTCTAGGAAGAAAAGAGACTAAAAAGAACTAAGATGCCAGGGCTATTCTGAGGACAAGAAATCATAGCAAAAGAGGATTACCATGTTCCATTCTGGGACTGCAGGTTAGAGAATTGTGAGTTTTTCAATGAAACTTAACTTTCCCCCAAATTGTTTCACTGTCAATGCCCTTTTCTTGGTTGCTTCCAATCAAGAGAAGAGAGAGTTAAGGCTTGCATGTACAGGCAAGGATTAGGTTTGAGACATTTCGGAGTTTAGTCTCAAGAAAGAAGGGTTACTCTGCCACACACAAATTTCAGTGCACAAATTTGGATCTAAGAGAGTAATGCAGGTGATATAGGGGTGAGGGAGAAGGGACCAGAGGAAAGGATGGAGACAGTTACAACAGAAGTGGCTGGTCAGAACACGCCAGGTATTTTCACATTTTATTAGCTACAGTATAGACCCTAGAGCTGCCGCATTCCTCCCCCCGCCCACCCCCCCCAGGACAGGGTCAGGCTTTCCCAGGAGCCCCTGCCTTTGCCGCCTGCGCCCTCTGAAACTCCTGCTGCAGCTGAGCCAGGGTCTCCCTCTGTTGTTCTGACTGCTGCTCTAGGTCTCGGAGCTGGGATTCATACCGCTTACTGAGGAAGGGCAAAAAAGCAAATGAGAAATTAGTGAGACTTACTCTTGAGGGTGCTGAAGACAAGATTGGTCAGAAACTTGAGCTCTAAGGGGAGTATGAAGAAAAGGGAAGGAGTTGAAGGACACAGGAAGGAGTTGAAGAACCTGCTCAAATGGGGGCTGCTCTGGAGAATGACTCTAGAAAGGTTTCTCAGCACCTTTATTCCCAACGGATCAAGTATAACACAGTGGGGTGGAAGGAAGACTCACATCTCAGCTGTGATGTAGTCCAGCCTTTTCCCCACTGTGGCCCGAGCTTCCCCCAGCTCCTGTTTGACCAGCACGGGCCCCAGAAGTTTAAACACCACGTTGGACCCATCCAGCAGGGCCAGTTCCTGGTGGAGGAGTGGGAAAAACATCAGAATCACTTCCAAGACAGGTCCCCCCTCGCCCCACAAATCTCAGTCTCTCACCTCCTTCACGATATTATTTTCTGTTAGTTGTGCCTCTAGTTTCTGCCTCCCTGACATGGATTTACTCAAGTCTGCCGGATGAAAAGGTTTGTTTAGAGACATCTCATGTGCCACCCGACCACCACAGTCCTGGTAAGAAGGCGGAGCTGAGGAAGCAGGCAAGGATGAGCAGGCGGCACAGGGAATGGGAAGACTACAGAGAAGGGGAAGGAGCCGCAGGCTGGGGCCAGGGGTGGGACAGAATACATTATTCGGGTATAGACAGGTTGTGAGCGAATTGCCGCGAGGTCACCCCTACCCTGCTCCCTTACCCTTCTGCAGCTGTTGATATTTCTCCACTTCCCCCTGCAGCTTCTTCTGGATTAGCTCAGCCATGGCGGGGACGAAAGCCTGCGGGCAGCGGGAGAGGGGCGCTGGGTCTCACGCTCTGGAAGGTACCCGGGCTCCCCTTTCTGGCCTGCGGAGGTGACAGCCCTCTTGAGAGGCAGCCCCTCGGGCCACCCACTGCAGTCTCTCCTGGTCCGGGATATCGACTCACCCCCAGCCTCAGGGAGTGGCAGTACCCCGAACTCCTCAGCCGAACCGCTCCCCTACTCACGCTCTCACTTCAGTATTGGTGAACCCGGAAGTAAATAGAGAATGCTGGGGAAAGACGGCACCGGAAGCTGTGAGCCGGTGCACGCCGGGAAATGTAGTTCTAATATGGTCAATGTGTGGCGTTCTGCTAAAAAGACCAGAAGCGGAAGGATTTAAGGCAAGATGGAGAAACCGAGATGGGAAAAGAAACTGCAGGGTTGCTTGGGTCTTGGCCTCGGACTGCCCGTCTTTCATCACTTGGGCATAAGTTGGCGCACTGGGGGCCTTGGTCCCGCCCCTCAGTGGGGAGCGCGCCCTCATTAAAGATGGCGCCTAGGAGGCTTCAGACCTGGAACGGCGCTGATTGGATGAGTCTCGGAGGACTTCCGGGAGTTTTCCATCACTCTGTGGGACTGTAGAGAGGAGTTTGCACGTGGATCGTGGTTCGAGTGGGCTAGATGGAGACAGTCCCCAAGCCGGGCAGTAATGTTCCACCCAAGAAGGACAGACTGCAAGCCAAGAAGAAGGTAGGGATCTCCTTGGGGTGGAAAGGAAGTTTTTATTTGCGGGGTTCGAGGGGCGGGGCGAAGGGCAGCGGAATACGAGGGATCCTGCTCTGTTGGTAGAAACCGCGGCGATACTGGGAGCAAGAGACCACTGGGACTGCGGCCGGAGCTTCTCCAGGTCCCCCTCATAAACGGAAGAGGAGTCGAGAGCTCCGCCCCCAGAAGCCAAAGAGAAATGACACCTCAAAGAAGTTTCGGATCTCCAAGAAGCCCCGAGAACTGAAGAGTCCGGGGCCTCAGCGGACCTTTTCTGGGGTGAGCCTGGGACCTCCCGGGGTGCCGAGGCAAGTCGCCTTGTGCTTTCAGGGTCGGGGGGTTGGGGTCAGCTCGAGCCTGTTTCTTAATTGCCTCCTCCCTGCCGCAGGCCCAGGACCCATTTGCAGGCCCCGCCCCTGTCAGTGTGGAGGTGGTTCGGAAGTACTGTCGCATTGACAAATCCAAGGAGGTGAGGGCTAGTCGGAGAGTGGGGAGCGGTTGCAGGAGGGAGTGTCTGGGTGAGTTGAATGGAGGCGGGGCTCTCCTGTGACCCCCGCATCCCTTGGTCCTTCTCTCACTTCATCTCTCACCGCTGTTTTAGCTACCACATGCGAAGACCAAGACACGAAGCCGACTTGCGGTGGCTGAAGCACAAGAAGAGGAAACAAGTGTCAGAGCTGCTCGATCTGAGCTTCTGCTTGCTGAAGAACCTGGGTGAGTGGACCCTGATGTGGGCCTCCCCAGTCCCTGATTTATGGGGCTCTAATTTCTGATTGTGATGCTGGGATACCCACTTCTTATTAGGAAGCTTTAATGCAACTATCACGCTCACTTGCAGGTTTCTGGAAGGAGAGGATGGGGAGGACACGGCAAAGATTCGCCAGGCTGACATCGTGGAGGCTGTGGACATTGCAAGTGCAGCCAAAGTGAGTCTGAGAATGGAAAAGGGGCCAATGGGTTGGCTGATGGTGCAGAGTAAGACGGGAGTGGGGACTAGGAGAGAAAAGTCCTGAAAGGAACCAACTCTCCTTTTCCTTTTCTTTTTTTTCACTATCCCTTTTTCCAGCATTTTGACTTGAACTTGAGGCAGTTTGGACCCTACAGGCTAAATTACTCTAGAACTGGGAGGTAAGGTTGAATTCCAGTGACTTTAGCCTAGCCCATCTCAGCCATGGCAGTGTACATATGGGTTGTTGACGTGGGGGGGGTCTTGTTATTTGCTTGCATGTGTGCTAAGTGTGTATGGTAACATCTCTCCTCTCACCTGGAGAGGAGAAGCTGGCGTGGGACAGACCCTTGAGTCCGGGCACCCGCCCTACACGCACCTTGTACTGACACCCTGCCTGTCCTCCACCTTCAACAGACACCTGGCTTTTGGAGGACGCCGGGGTCATGTGGCCGCCCTTGACTGGGTAACAAAGAAGCTCATGTGTGAGATCAACGTCATGGAGGCAGTGCAGGACATCCGGTCAGTGGCCTTGGTCAGCGGCCGGGGGGGATGAGACAGCCCGTCACTGATCGACCGACAGCCGGTGGCTCCCTTTCACGTTGCTCCGCTCCTCCACCCCTCTCAGGTTTCTGCACTCTGAGGCACTGCTCGCTGTCGCCCAGAACCGCTGGCTTCACATTTACGACAACCAGGGCATCGAGCTCCATTGTGTCCGCCGCTGTGACCGGGTCACCCGACTTGAGTTCCTGCCTTTCCACTTCCTCCTGGCCACAGCTGTGAGTGACTGCAGAGTGCAGGGCCCGGATGGCAGCCCTGAGAAGACTGACCCTCCCCTGGGGCCCCAGAAGGGGGAGGACAGAGGGCAATCCGGGCTCCTTCCCTCTCTCACAGTCAGAGACAGGGTTTCTGACCTACCTGGACGTGTCAGTGGGAAAGATCGTGGCAGCTCTGAATGCGCGGGCTGGACGGCTCAGCGTCATGACTCAGAACCCTTACAACGCCGTCATCCATCTCGGACACAGTAACGGTTGGTGCCTGGCAGAACTTTAACCCTCACCATCCTGTCTTGCTTTTTTTTTTTTTTTTTTTGGCCATGCCACATGGCTTGTACAATCTTGGTTCCTTGACCGGGGATTGAACTTTGGCCCATAGCAGTGAAAGCTGAGTCCCACCCCCTGGACCAGCAGGGAATGCCCCAGCTTTTCATCTATATTTTAACGAGTCCCTTCGGGTTGCCCCTCTGCTCCCCTTTTTGGTTACCTCTTGGCCCTGAGTCCCCCTCTTTCGCAGGTTTAATCACCTCAGCGCCCTATTAGTAACTTCTGCTCTTCTCCTCTGATGCACAGGGACTGTGTCTTTATGGAGCCCAGCCATGAAGGAGCCACTGGTAAAGATTCTCTGTCACCGAGGTGGAGTCCGGGCTGTGGCAGTAGATTCTACAGGCATGTAAGTCAGTTGTTTGGGCCTGAGGTGCTAGGGGTTGGGGCGGGGCGGGGGTGGGTGGGTGGCCGGTGTCTCAGTCTGAGAGAAAGTCCTCGAAGGCAGTGTGCCTTTGGGAGCACAGACTCTGCACCCAAGCTGCTTGGGCTTAAATCCTGGTGTTACCCCCTGACCAACCATGTTGGCAGGTATGTTAGGTGACCTCTGTGTACATGGTCTTCACCCTAAGACTGGGGATATGAGTATCTTGCTCAAGGGCCAGAAGATTTTAAGGAGCCTGATAGTAAATATTTTAAGCTTTGTTGGTAACGGAGCACAACTGAGTGTTGTATGTAGGTTCTTAAATAACAAGAGGAGAAACAATGGATGGCAAGCCACTAATGGAATGAGAAAGCAACTGAATGCAGTATTTGTGTGACAGAGGTCTACTCTTGGAAAGAACTGGATTCCTGTTTCTGTTTGTTTTTCTGCCATGCCATGTGGCATGCAGGATCTTCAGTTTTCCAACCAGGGATGGAACCTGCCCCCCCTTGCATTGGAATTGTAGAGTCCTCACCCCTGTACTGCCAGGGAAATCCATGAATTCCTGCTTTTGAGTGTATAGCACTTTTAGCTTAGTTGAGGTTCAAAGTTAGTGTTCCAAATCATCCAACTCAACTGCAAATGTTTATCTACAGCTGCCAATTTGTGAAGAGGTTTTGGGTATTTTGGGCTTCCCTGGTGGCTCTGACAGTAAAGAATCTGCCTGCAATGCAGGAGACCCAGGTTTGATCCCTTGGTCAGGAAGATCGCTTGGAGAACAGAATGGTTACCCACTCTAGTATTCTCGCCTGGCCGATTCCATGGACAGAGGAGCCCAATGCGCTGCAGTCCATGAGGTCACCAAGAATCAGACACGACTGAGTGACTAACACTTTCACTTTTGAGTATTTTATCTTTGGAAACATCTTTTCACACAGATAGATGATAAGACGGATGGTGCTTGAAATGCTCTGAAGTGACGTCTGTCACTGAGATTCTAGTGTGCTTGGCAGCAGTGTGAAGAGATAAGATGTAGTGTCTGCTTGACCACAATACTGTGCTGCCTTAGCACAAAAAGCAGCCGCAGAATAAGTAACCAAATGAGTGTAGCTGTGTCCCAGTTCAGTTGCTCAGTCGTGTCCAACTCTTTGCGACCCCATGGACTGCAGCACGCCAGGCCTCCCTGTCCATCACCAACTCCTGGAGTTCACTCAGACTCGCGTCCATCGAGTTGGTGATGCCATTCAGCCATCTCATCCTCTGTCGTCCCCTTCTCCTCCTGCCTTCAATGTTTCTCAGCATCAGGGTCTTTTCCAGTGAGTCACTTCTTTGCAGCAGGTGGCCAGAGTATTGGCATTTCAGCTTCAGAATCAGTCCTTCCAATGAATACTCAGGACTGATTTCCTTTAGGATGGACTGGTTTGATTTCGTTGCAGTCCAAGGGACTCTCAAGGGTCTTCTCCAATACCAGAGCTCAAAAGCATCAATTCTTTAGCAGTCAGCTTTCTTTATAGTCCAACTCTCACATCCATGCATGACCACTAGAAAAACCATAGCCTTGACTAGACTGACCTTTGTTGGCAAAGTAATGTCTCTGCTTTTTAATATGCTGTCTAGGTTGGTCATAACTTTTATTCCAAGGAGCAAGTGTCTTTTAATTTCATGGCTGCAATCACCATCTGCAGTGATTCTGGAGCCCAGAAAAATAGTCTCTCACTGTTTCCACTGTTTCCCTATCTATTTCCCATGAAGTGATGGGACCAGATGCCATGATCTTAGTTTTCTGAATGTTGAGCTTTAAGCCAACTTTTCACTCTCATCAAGAGGCTCTTTAGTTCTTCTTTGCTTTCTGCCATTAGGGTGGTGATAGCTACATATCTGAGCTTATTGATATTTCTCCTGCAATCTTGATTCCAGCTTGTGCTTCTTCCAGCCCAGCGTTTCTTATGATGTACTCTGCATATAAGTTAAATAAGTAGGGTGACAATATATAGGCTTGACGTACTCCTTTTCCTATTTGGAACCAGTCTGTTGTTCCATGTTCAGTTCTAACTGTTGCTTCCTGACCTGCATACAGATTTCTCAAGAAGGCAGGTCGGGTGGTCTGGTATTCCCATCTCTTCAAGAATTTTCCACAGTTTGTTGTGGTCCACGCAGTCAAAGGCTTTGGCATAGTCAATAAAGCAGAAGGAGATGTTTTTCTGGAACTCTCTATTGCTGTGTCCCAGTATGACTTTATTTATGAATACTGACACTGGAGTTTTCAAATAATTTTCACGTCTTGAAATATATTTCTTCTGATTTTTTTCCCAACCACTTAAAAATGTGAAAACCATCCTTGTAGGCTCTACAGAAAGTGGTGGGCTGGTTTTGTTGACTCATGGGCCGTAGTTTGCCAAGCTTGGCCTTCAATTAGGAAACTGTTGTAGATGTGAACACCAGTCAAGGTCTTCAGAGGCGCACATGACGCCTGGTAGGTGGGGAGCACTGTTTCATCATCGTCGTCAAAGACGACTGTTCTCTTTAGGTCTGGCTGGTGCTGTGGGGGCTTTGGGGTGGCCGGTCCGCTTTGAATTTCCACCCTTCCTGAGAGACTATTTGCATTTCCACAGCTGTTTTGTCTGGTTTGTATTGTATGTATGTCTGGATCTGGCAGACTTTCCCACAAGTTCCCACGTGTTTTTCTCAAATTCTTTCATCCATCAGGCATTCATTGGGTGCCAGCTGTAGGCTGGGTTCTGGGGTAAGGTTCTGGGGGTATAAGGATGAATCTGCCCTGGTGGGGCGTTCCAGTTACACTTTATTTACAAACACAGCTGAGGAGTTGGCGGGCCGGGCGAAACACTCAGGTTCTACTCAGTCGTCTCCCATCACCCCACCTTTACCGTGTCCGTCGCTGGATGCTTCACCCCTGCCCACAGCTCCCTGCCTGCTCCCTTTCTGCCATATTGCCCTCACTCAGAACACGACGTCTTGGACGCTAGCTGTCCCCATAGCTTCATGTTTTTCAGCCATCGGTCATGGCAGACGCAGAATCCCTGTTGGCTGAGTGCTCCTCGGGAGCCCAGGCCCTGCTGGTGGCTTTGGCTGCATTGCCCCATTACTGCTCAGGACCTGTGACGTCCTGGCTGCTTTTCCCCCCAGGGTGTGCAGCTTGCCGTCTCACAGTTCCAGCCTCTGCTTCTTCCTTCTTTTAGTGTGTCCTGTCAGAATACTTTTCCCATACGGCTTGCTTCCTCGTATACCACCGTTCAGGAAATCAGCTAAGGAAAGCCTGCTGACTGCTCAGGCCCCTGGGACCCCCTGGTTGTGTCTTTATGGATCAGTGGTTTGGTTCTGCCCCTTTACTCCAGGTCTGTGCCAGTCTGGCTCTAGGAGAGTGGGGGGCCTCTTCCAGGGCCTTCTGCGGGCCCCTGGCCCCGAGCTGGACTTGGCCTTCCCTGGGCTGCCTGGGTCAGCTGCTTCTGCTCAAGGCTCCGTCAGTTGTTCACAGAGGTTTGGCCAACAGCCCAATGCCAAACAGCTCTGGTCCTTGACTTTGGGCCCACCCGTGTAGCTCTGGTCCTCCTCAGGGCTGCCTCGGACCAGCCCTGGCTCCAGAGATGCCACGGGCTGTCGTCCTCAGCAGGCTTCCTGGAAGCTTGCATTAGGATTGGACTGGACCCTCAAGAGTTGATCTGTTTCTTGCAAGTTCAGTAGGATGGTGGCATGGCCTGGATGCCCATCTGGCTACCGGGTGGGTGTCTGCACAGAGGCTCCCAGAGGTGGATGTGGGGGGCAGGAGCCAGCGGGTGCCCTTGAGTTGTTGGCCCAGTGAAGGCTGTGACCTGTGTCCCAGGAACCCTCAGCAAGTCCTGGTTTGTGCTCATGACCTCTCCCTCGGGTGGAGCTGGGCCCTCTCTGTCTTGTCAGGACAGGTATCCAGCTGGGCCTTGCATCAGTCCCATCGCAGGCCAAGTCTCTGCTCAGAGGAGCGCCTTAGTGTTTTCTTCCTGGGCTCACAGTCAAGGTTAAAATATGAGTCTTTGGCTTCTGGCAAACAGACATGCCCTGACCTGGTTGGCCACCCTTCAGCATCTCTGAGCAACGTGAACATCCATAGAAACTCCAGCCTCTGAAAGTAAATGTCTTATGCGGTACACACATCCTTAAGCGGATTTTTGACAATTTTTTTTTTTTTTTTTTAATTTGGCTGTATCGGGTCTTAGCTGCATCACATAGGACCTTTCTAGTTGTACCGAGCAGGCTTGGTTGCTCCATGGTATGTGGGATCTTAGTTCCCAGACCAAGGATTGAATCTGTGTCCTCTGCGTTACAAGGCAGATTCTTAACCACTGGGCCACCAGGCAAGTCCCTTTCTCGAGAGGATCTGGTCACCAGCCTTGCCCTTCCTCCTTCTAGCAAAAGGGGCCCTCTAGCGCATAACTTCCTTGCTTTCTAAGGTTTTCTCAGGTCCACGCAGTCTCCACCTTGTGGCCTGTCACTGCCAGAGAGCCACTTTGGGGACTGTTGGTCTCCCATCTGACCTTCAGGAGCCTCTGCAGTTTGTCCCCTCCTGGCCACAGTCCACCAGCCAGGAAAACAAACTCATTTCCATCTTCCTGTCTCTACAGTCTGTTGTCCATTTATTCAAACCTGCTGTACATCTCTGTTTCTTGTGCTTTTTTAAAGTGAATTTCATTTAAACCTTTTGTTTTCGGCTCCCCTGGAGAAGGAAATGGCAACCCACTCCAGTATTCTTGCCTGGGAAATCCCATGGATGGAGGCGCCTGGTGGCCTGTAGGACTGAGCGACTTCACTTTCACTTTCATTTAAACCTTTCTCAGTTTTCAGCACAACCTTCAAATTGCTCCTGTGCTTTCTATTTTCATTTATCCTCGCCCGTGCTGGGTCTTCACTGCTGCGTGGGCTCTTCTCTAGTTGCGGTGAGCAGGCTTCTCATTCGGCGGTTTCTCTTGCGGACCATGGGCTTCAGGGCACGAGGGTCTCAGTAACTGGGGCATGTGGGCTCAACTCCCAGGTTCTAGAGCACAGGCCCAGCTGCTCCGCGGCATGTGGGATCTTCCCAGATCAGGGGTTGAACCCTTGTCTCCTGCATCGGCAGGGAGATTCTCCAGCATTGAGCCACCAGGGAAGCCCTCGTGTGCTTTCCTCACTTGATCTTAGCCAAAAGGCCGAGAAGCAATCCTCTTGTGCTTTCTTGAGTATTACCTAGAATGGCTCAAGTCCCACAGAGCCTCCCTGACCACTGCCGTCCCCCTCTCCCTCTGCTGACCGCTGGGCTGCCTATCTGTGTGGTGCGACCTTACACCTGAGTGTAGGCTGTCACATGCATCCTCCCTTTCATTCACATGTAAAGACACAGCTCTAACTTGAATTCTAGCTCCACCACTTACCCCAATCTTTTCTTTGGGCTTCAGTTTCCTCTCTGTAAAAGGGAAATGAAAAGAGGTGCGTAGTGGTAGTGGTCCTGTCCTTATCAGTCTTCTCCCCCAGCAGACCTGATGCTTCATGCTGTGATTAACTTCCTCCTCTCACTCCCAGGCACATGGCCACCTCTGGCCTGGACCACCAGCTGAAGCTGTTCGACCTGCGAGGGACGTTCCAGCCTCTGAGCACTCGGACCCTGCCCCAGGGAGCGGGGCACCTGGCCTTCTCCCAGCGGGGACTGCTGGCGGCGGGAATGGGCGACGTGGTCAACATATGGGCAGGACAGGGCAAAGCCAGCCCTCCTTCCCTGGAGCAGCCCTACCTCACGCACCGGCTCTCGGGCCACGTGCACGGCCTTCAGTTCTGCCCCTACGAGGATGTGCTGGGGGTGGGGCACAGCGGGGGCATCACCAGCATGCTGGTCCCTGGTGAGCAGGCAGGGCTGGGCCTCCAAGTGGTGACCTCGCGATGGAGGCTCTTGTGGGCCGGACCCTGAGACAGTTGGGGGCACAGGGCCCCATCAGGCTGGAGCAGGTTCCTGTTATAGTTCCATGTGCCCCCCTCTCCCTCCAGGGGCTGCTGAACCCAACTTTGACGGCCTGGAGAGTAACCCATACAGGAGCCGGAAGCAGCGGCAGGAGTGGGAGGTGAAGGCGCTGCTAGAGAAGGTGAGGACGCGCCTGCGCCCCCGTGGGCTGGGGCGGGGGTCTTAGGAAGAGAGGGTTTCAGCGGCGCCTCTGCTTTCCGTCCCTCTTTGGTGTCACCTTCCTGTGGCTCCTTACCCGTCCCTGTTCTTTTGTGTTGCATCCAGGTGCCCGCCGAGCTCATCTGTCTAGATCCACGAGCCCTGGCAGAGGTCGATGTCATCTCTTTGGAGCAGGCAAAGAAGGAACGGGCAGAGAGGCTGGTACAGAGCAGGGTCCCGAGGGCCTGGGTGCCCCTCACCCGCGCGTCCCGTCCCCGCCACGTCCTCAGCAGCACAGCTCCCTGCCTCGGAGGCTGCTGCAGCTTTCACTCCCCTCCCCTCCCTCAGGGCTACGATCCCGACGCCAGGGCTCCCTTCCAGCCAAAGCCAAAGCAGAAGGGCCGCAGCTCAACCGCGAGTCTGGTGAAGAGGAAGAGGAAGGTCATGGATCAGGAGCACAGGGTGAGCGGGCACCGGGGGCGGGCCGGGCGTCCCATGGGCAGCGCCCTCCTGCTGGCCTCACCCGCCTACTGCTTCTCACCTGTCTCTCCCCACCCAGGACAAGGTCCGCCAGAGCCTGGAGCAGCAGCCGCAGAAGCAAGAGAAGGCCAAGCCCACAGGGGCCCGGCCGTCAGCCCTGGACAGATTTGTGCGCTGAGTCAGGCTCCTGGGCCCAGAAGAAACATTCTCTCCCCACGTCCACCTGTGGGGAATGACCCGTCCTTGGAATGAGGAGGGAGCAGGGAGCCCCCTTCCTCCTGGGTTGGACAGCTGGTTCCTGGGGTGGGGAGTGAAAGTGAAGTCGCTCAGTCGTGTGCGACTCTTTGCAACCCTGTGGACTGTAGCCTACCAGGCTCCTCCAGCCATGGGATTCTCCAGGCAAGAATACTGGAGTTGGGGTGGGGGGTGGTCAGTATTAAAAAGGAACGTGGACTTTTGGATACCATGTCTCGATCATCCCGTGAATCTGTCCCCTGCCCACGTGCACCCTGGGGCTGCTCTCGGATGTGAGGGGCTGTCTCCCCTCTGGCTGCACCGGTCTTGACCGGCTCCCTAAGGCCTTCCTCCAGGGAGAGGTGTGCTCCAAGTCCCTGGAGATGGCCTTCCCCACCAGCAGGCTCTGGTAGCCTCTGGGTTTCCCAGGAGAGTCCTGGACCACACTGTACTCAAAGAGCAAAAGAGACAAGTTTATTGAGGGGCCTGTGCCCCTCCCCTGACGTGGCTGGAGAGAACAAGCCAGCGAGTGCGGGTCTTCCTGACGACCATCTCAGGGGCTGGCAGGCCAGGCAGCCCCCTAGGTCCCTCCTGTGCCCCTCAGTCTTCAGTGACAGCCCGAGCACCTGTGTGGAGCAGCTTGCTCAGCTGCAGCCAGCCAGCGCTCCTGCTTTGAACCTGGGAGAAAGAAGGTGGCGGGGTGCTGGCTGGACCCGCCATTGCACACCCCTCTCCTGGGCCCCCAGGCCCTCTCAGCTGTGAAGCCAGGCTATTAACCGGCATCGGAGGATGCCCAGGACCCCCTGGAGCCAGGAGCAGAAGGGTACAGTTCTTTCCCCATCAGAGCCACCTACTAGCTTCCAGGCTTCCTGCATCTCCCAGGGGTCCAACTTATGGGATGTCAGCAGGAATTTCCCATAGCAGCACCGATCCAGGGGGTAGTGGGTGGCACCAGCCAGCTTGACAGAGTGGGTTGGGGCAAGGCCTCCTCGGCGGGCACTTAACCCCACAAAGACATCCTCCAGGGGCAGAGGGGGCGCCCGGCTGGCCACCTTCAGGATGAGCTGCACAGCAGAAGCTGATAGCACATAGCCCGTGCCTGAGGCGTAGGGGGGGAAGGGACCCCAGGAGGGAGGCCACTGCTCCTCCGATACCTGGTGCTTGCCTCCCGGTGACCGAGAGGGGTGCACCCGCCAATGCACGCGACCCAAGTACAAGAGAGGCACTGGCTGGCTCCCCAAAGTGGGGCTTCCGTCCCACTTCGCATCTCCAGCCTCTGCCTTCCTCGGGGGCCCCACGCCCGTCTCCCATTGCTCCCAGCGGCCTCCCCGCCTGACCAGCTCCGACACCAGTTCGGGGACGTTGACGAACACATCATCGTCGGTCTTGAGGATGTACCGGGCCGTGGGGCAGTGTCTGTCGGCCCAGCTCAGCCCGCTGAGGGTCTTGAGGGTGAGGTTGCGGTAGGAGTCCTGGAAGGCCGCCTGCATGATGTCCCCGTGGGCCGCCGACTCCCACACCAGGTCGCTCCCGCGCGACCCCCAGCCGGGCTCTCCCAGTAGGAAAACAGTCTGCACCCTGAGCCCGCGGGCCTCGCGCAGGCGGCCCCAGGAGGCCCGGATGGCATTTCTTTGGTTCAGGTTGTCCGGGGCGGTGCACACCAGGATCAGCAGGAAGGGAGGGGGGCCGGGCGCACTGCACGCCGCCTCGTTGGGGATCAGGAGGCGGGGCAGGGCCAGGGGCGGCCCGGGCGAGGCCGGGCCGGGGAGCAAGGAGGCCAGGGAGAGGCTCAGCAGCTCCTCCCCAAGGCCGGAGGGCCCAAAGAGGGTCCAGACGAGCAGGAGCAGCAGGGCGGCCAGGAGCAGGCGCCGGGAGAGGCCGGGGCGCATGATGCGGCGCGGCCAGAGGGCACCTGGGGGGAGAGACCGGGCGCGGTTAGAGGACGCGGAGCGCGGCTCTCAGTCAACGGCCTGCATTAGGCCACGCCCGGGAAGGGGCGGCGGCCGGTGCCGGCGCCCCACGCTGCCCTCGCGGCGGGGCCCGCGGGGACGTTACCTGGTCGGCGCGGCCGCCGAGGCCCGGCTCCATGGCCGGCCGTCTCCGCCGGCCGCCCCTCCCTGCCGGAAGGCGTGGCGTGCGCGGCCCCCGCCGGAAGCTCCGCGGCTGCGCGCTCGGCGGACACACACCGGAGAGCGCGGGGGAGGCGCCAGGGAGTCTTTGCTCCAAACGGGAAGCAGGGTTGGATCCGCGGGCCTCGGCCACAGCGGCTGGACGCTGTGCGGCCGGCGCCTCCCCCCACCCACCCCCGCGCGCCGGGGTTCAACGTTTCCGGGCCACCACCACCAGCGTCTCCAGCCTTCGGATACTCACCTAACCGGCCGCTGGCTCGGCTCAGCTACCTGCGCAAGCCCCAACACCCCGCCAGCCAGCAAGGGGGAGCCGGGCCTCGGGAAGTCTGAGGGCGCCCCCTCGAGGGTGAATATGCGGCTCCTCCCTCTAGCCACCTGGAGAGGGGCACCAACAGGTAAAAGGTTGCTTCCGCTAATGGGGCGTGGCAACAGCACAGCTTTAATCGAGACCAAGAGTGTTGGGAGTTCCCTCGAATATACCTGTCAACGCAGGGGACACAGATCCCACCCCAGGTCCCGGAATGCCGCATGCCCTAGGGCAGCTGAGCCCAGGGGCCACCACTATGGCGCCTGCACACTACCGTGCCGCGGAGCGTGTGCTCTGCAAGGAGCAGCCACGCTCACAACTAGAGAGAGGCCGAGCGCAGCAAACGGAACAGAGAGACCAAGACAAGCTCTGGGCAGCTGAGGGGGGACATCAAGCAAGTGTGAAAAATGACCAACAGGGCCCAGTGTGAAAGCATATTCCCTATTAGAGTTTCCAGAAAAACGCAAAGAACCACAAGAGAAGGAAGCCGTAACTGTATAAACTATTTATTCACACAGCACCCACACATTATTTCTTCTTGGACACACCCACAGTGCGACCACGGCGGCCTGTGGTCTTGGTGTGCTGGCCTCGAACACGGAGTCTGCAGGGAGAAAAGACAAAGGTTACTCACCACACCAAGCAAAGATCTGGCAAAAGACGGCATGAGAGTCCTTTGGGAGTCTAAGGACAGACAAACGGGCCCCCACTCACCCCCAGAAGTGGCGCAGCCCCCTGTGGGCCCGAATCTTCTTCAGGCGCTCCAGGTCTTCGCGGAGTTTGTTGTCTAGACCGTTGGCCAGGACCTGCACAGACCGGAGACAGTGAGGGATGGCTGTTCTCCACCCTGGTCTCTAGGGCTAGTCCCAACCGGCGAGCCTGCTTTTCTCTCAGCTCTCCCCTCTCCACACACACACCTGGCTGTATTTTCCGTCCTTCACGTCCTTCTGTCTGTTTAAGAACCAGTCTGGGATCTTGTATTGGCGTGGATTCTGCATAATGGTGATCACACGTTCCACCTGGCAGGCGGGACGAGGGTCAGGTTCAGACAGCCCCATCTCCAGGCAGGCCCACCTCCAGCCCCCTCCCTGTCCTCACCTCGTCCTCAGTGAGCTCTCCTGCCCTCTTGGTGAGGTCGATGTCCGCTTTCCTCAACACCACATGAGCATATCTTCGTCCCACACCCTGAGGAGAGGTTTTAGAGTTGTGTGAGTCTGACCTTTTGGGTTTCCTCTATAGACCCATGATTCAAAAAGCACACAAAAGTAGGGTCCAAAATAACTTATACTCTTCCAGATACAAAGCCTAATCATTAAAGGGAAAATAAAGTTTTGATACCCCCTGAAAGCTGCAGCACCCAACAGTGGCACCTTCTCATTTCTACACTGTGGAGAGGAAATTGATGCCTCTCAGTCAATGGAGCATCAAGGCAACAAGATCAAGGTTCTCTGAATTAACGGTTAAGGGATAGATAACATTGTTAGTTGCTCGTGATGTCAAAGGGCAACAAGCCACGATCCTTTGGGCAGGTCACTGCATCCCTATGATCAAAATAAACACTGAAACCAGTGGCATTCTAACACTACCAACACCAGCAAGGTGCTCCTTGTGACCTGAACTCACGAGCCAAACAGATTTGGAAAGTGAAAGACTGTGCTGGGCTGAATAGTGTTCCACCAAATTTCTGTTTATTTGGAACGTCAAAACATGGCTTTGGTTAGAAATAGTTAAATCCAATGACTGGTATTCTTATAAAAGGAGAAGACACAGACAGGCAAGAAGGCCATGTGGTAAGGTGAAACACTAGAATGATGCAGCTGCCAAGACAAGGAAACCAAGGATGTTTGGCATACAGAACTGAGAGTAACCAAGAGATTCTCTTGTTTTAAGTCAACAAATCTGTGTCACAAAGGCCCCAGGAAATTGGATTTCCTCTCTGTAAGAAAGTGACCTGGAGGTCAAATTACCAAGTTGATTGAGAAGAGAGTAAGATCTAAGTGTCTCTCTGGCCCAGCAGCGTCCAACTCTTTGCAACCCTGTGGGCGGTAGCACACCAGGCCTCCCTGCCCCCCACCACCTCCCAGAATTTGCCCAACTTCATGTTCACTGCATCGGTGATGCTGTCCAGCCATCTCACGTCTGATGCCCTCTTCTGTCCTCAATCTTTCCCAGCATCAGATTACCAAAATACTGGAGCTTCAACATCAGTCCTTCCAGTGAATATTCAGGGTTGACCTCCTGACTGGTTTGATCTCCCTGCTGTCCAAGGGATTTTCAGGAGTCCCTTGGATGCATCAATATTTTCTCCCTCCTATTTTTTAGTGTTTAGAACTTTTGATAAACAGCTTTTTAAAAAAGTTGCTGTCAAGCTTTTTGAAAGCCCTGTCCAGTCATTGTGAGTAGCTCCAACCATGTTTCCAAACAATGCAGATGACCAGTTAACATCCTGCTTTAGAGGAAGGGCAGTCCAACCTTAAGGAGTCTTCATAGCAGAAGTGTACAAACGAAAAGAAGGGATCATGGCATAAAAAAATCTTGCAGATGTGTTACCTTAGTAAATACCGTTTTCTGCTTATGTCACCTTTGATATGTCAAAGTTAATTCCCCAATTAACTATGCTCCTTTAATTTTTTGAGGAATCCCTCCTCCTACTCAGCCACCACCCCCAGCACTCCCTTCCAACTTCTAAGTATTACTTAACCCCACATTCCAAATCATTAACAAAAGACCAGGTACCTCTAAACTTTGGCTGTCTCACCAGAGAAGAGCCAGCAAAAGCTGAAACACAGCAAAACCCCAAGTAACTGTATCTCTAGAATAATCTTTCCCAGT
Organism: Ovis canadensis; assembly: GCF_042477335.2. Taxonomy (NCBI): domain Eukaryota; kingdom Metazoa; phylum Chordata; class Mammalia; order Artiodactyla; family Bovidae; genus Ovis; species Ovis canadensis. The sequence continues at coordinate 22,670,274 of NC_091264.1, read as the reverse complement.
GATAAGCAGGGCATGAGGTTCCCTAATAGATTCTTATCAAAATACTCATTAAGTACTGGAAACTGCTTCCAAAATCTGTTTTAAGGTTAAGATATATACTTAATGTAACAAATGGGAAACTAGTTAATTTCAAAGAAGCAGAGAGAAAGGGTTTAATAGAAGCATCCTATCAACCACACATCTTTTTTTTTTTTTACTTTTTTTACTATCTGACCTAAGCATTCTAGCAATCTTTAAAAACAGAAGCAACCTCAGAGATACAGCAGGTTCAGTTCCAGACCACACCCAACAACACTGAAATAAAGAGTACTCTTGCCTGGAAAATCCCACGGATGGAGGAGCCTGGAAGGCTGCAGTCCATGGAGTCACTGAGGGTCAGAGACAACTGAGGGACTTGACTTTCACTTTTCACTTTCATGCATTGGAGAAGGGAATGGCAACCCACTCCAGTGTTCTTGCCTGGAGAATCCCAGGGACGGGGGAGCCTGGTGGGCTGCCGTCTATGGGGTCGCACAGAGTCGGACATGACTGAAGTGACTTAGCAGCACATGGTATTTTGGTTTCCCAGCACATGTAGTTACATAATCTATTCAGTGAGCAACAGCCTCTTAAAATCTATACACACCTTAATCAAGACACTTTATTACTATGAAGTACTAACCATCATCTGAACTTTAAGCAAGTCTAAATCTTTTTGCAATAGTAACAAAGGTCACTGATCACAGGTAAGTGTAACAAATACACCAGTAAAAACTTTTAAAGTTATTTCATCAAAATGTGACAGACACACCATGTGAGCAAATGTGGGAGAACTGTCTTAAGAGCTGCCACAAAAACACAGTATCTGCAAAGTCCCATAAAATGTGAGCCCGAACTGTATTTTTCACTGCCTTTACTAGTCTCACAGAAAAAGATGAAAAGACGAAACGTACTATTTAAAAATGAAAGCTGTGCTCCTTGAATTACAGAATGAAAAAGTAACTGTGACAAATCTCACCAAGAAAAGCTGATATTGATTTGCTGTTTTAAACAATCTATAAAATACTTATCATAGTGTCTTCTGGGGTTCTAAGAAAAGCCTATCCTTGGCTCCAAGAAGTGTAAACATACTGGCAAAAAAACATTTGGTCATTTCCACAATTTTATCTTTTTAAAGGATAACATCACTATCTGGAAGTTCATTAGGTTAAGGGAGATAGCCAAGCTTGCATTCACTGACAACTATAGGCTCCTTCATACTTGTAATCTCTTGGCATTTCTACTTATCCTTCAAATGGTACAATTATGTAACTTCCCCATTCCCTAGGTGAAATCTCTTGGTTTGACCTGAGAGGACTCTTTGGCTTTTCTCACTTACCTTTTGGGACAAATGGGGCAAGCGGTTAGGTGGACTAACTGCTCTCTTAATCATTCTTTTTTTTTTCAACCTAGCAGACAAGGTCATCTGGTTGGAACTCCCTCAACCTGCCTCACTTTCAGCTCAGGTGTTGACAACTCAAGTTTCATCTATAGTCTCTAGTCCTTACCCTGCGTGTCTTAGTCGCTCAGTTGTGTCTGATTCTGTACGACCCCATGGACTGTTGCCCCACCAGGCTCCTCTGTCCATTGGAATTCTCTAGGCAAGAATTCTGGAGGAGATTCTCCAGGGGATCTTCCCAACCCCAAGGATCAAACCCTGGTCTCCCATATTGCAGACAGATTCGTTTACCATCTGAGCCACCAAGGAAGCCATCAGTCGTTACCCTACTTTACCTTAATTGCAGTGATGGCAAAGGCAATTTTCCGCCGCCCATCGATGTTGGTGTTGAGTACTCGCAAGATGTGCTGGAACTTCTCAGGAATTACTAGAGACTGATAAGAGATTGAGGGAGAAATCAGACAGTGAACTACTATCAAACCGTAACCTCAAACACGAACGCTAAGCTTGTCACACAGGGAGCAAGAAACCCCCGTCAGGTCTTCACGACACAACAAACTCCTGAGTCCTGCAGACAGCAGGAACATGAAGTGTTCAGCCCTGGGAAAACGCAACCTCGGGGAAGAAGCGTGTCTCCTACCCTTGCCCCAAGTACACTCTGAGTGCCGGAGACACAGGTCCCCACACACGCCCAAACCGTTCTAGTGCCCGGGGAGGGACTTCCTCTGGCCCTAGTCCCCAGAACTGGATGCCTTTAGTTGTCCTTTTCCAGAAGCGGTATCCAAGGCTCCACCCAGAAAGTTGCGGGCCCTCAAGACAGGACATTTTCAACCCTCTGACAGCAAGACCTTCCCTGCCCCGGTCCCGATGTTGCTAGATCCCCGCAAGGATTGTACTCTTACCATGGCGGCGGCCCCAGCGGCGGCGTGTAGGCCTCCAGTGGAAGAGAAAACGGAAGTGACGTAGCAGCCTTATATTGCTACCAGGCGGAACGGGCGGAGCTATCTGAGCAAGGAGCTTCCGGAAACTATGCAAGACTCTGAATCGGGCGGCACGACTTCCGGTCCGGGGTTTCTTTACTGTTCGTAAAGGTTTTGTGTGTGCGAACAACAAAGGTTCCGGATTGAGATTGTGCTTAAGAATTCCACTTATTTTCACTTGGGTGAAGCGGTTACAGCCGAAAGAGGAAGACTGGAGGCAAACAAATATCTGGGAGCGATTTCGCACCGTGCAAGACACGCTAGGACCTGTAGTTCCCTTCCGGGGAACATATTCGCCTGGCTGACAGCTGCCGGAAGTGAGGCTGCGCGGAATGGCCGCCGCTGCGACCATGGCGGCAGCTGCTCGCGAGCTGGTGTTGCGGGCCGGGGCCTCAGATATGGAGGAGGAGGAGGGCCCGCTGGTGAGAAGCAGGGCTGTTTCTCCTTCAGAGTCTTGTCCAGTCGCCTCACGTCAGGAAGGCCTGGGCTGGGTGTAGGCACAAGGGTGGGTACTCGCAGCTGCCAGTGATGCTACCCAGCTTGGCTCTCCAGACGCCTCCGTGGGATCCGACCTGAACCTGAGTATGGCCGAGACTCTGGTTCTGGGGCCACAATTGCAGTTAACTTCCAGATATTTGGGCAGAATAGAGAAGCAGTATAAAAGTCTGGGAACATGGCTTCTGCTTGGGCTTTAACTCAAGCTCTGCCGCGTATACTCTGTGTCTTCGGGCAAGTCTAACCTGCCCCTCCATGCCCTTATTTCCACACCTATAAGGTGAGAAAAGTAAGACCTGCTATATATGTTGTGGGTTAGGACTGGGTGAATGAATATATGTAAGATGGCACCTGGCAGGTAGGTAAACACTGTGTATTAGCTGGTAGTTTTAAAGAGGTTGGGGCGCCCCAGAGGGATGGTGATAGAACATTTAAGGTAGCAGCAGTCTAGAGATCCTAAATTCACCTGCAAGTTCTGCTCTGCTCTCTGCATCTCCTATTTTTTCTCATTTGGTTACCTTCACCCTTCGTAGTTTGCCTGTCTCCTTGTCCCGTTCCTATCCATCAGCCCCAATTAGTTGACTGAGACAATATGGAACTTTTGACATTTTGTGAACTCAGAATGTACCTGTGATTCCCCAGTGAAAGTCCCCCTTCTCCGCTTGAAGGATTGGTGACTGTTCCATTCTATTTTGTTCTGCTTCTGTCTTTCCCATTAACCTGTTCCTCTCCAGGGGAGTGGTCCAGGTCTTCAGGAACCACTGCAGATGGGAGAGTTGGACATCACCTCTGATGAATTCATCCTGGATGAAGTGGATGGTAAGTGATGGCAAGCGGTGGGGGGTATGCGGTCCTGTAACCTGAGAGGCTGGGCTCTGCAAGCACTAAGGCAGGGACTGGTGTGCGGATGTTCAGTGTAGAGACAGATCTGTAGAACTAGCTGAATCCTTATGATGAACTTCTATTTGCAGTTCACATTCAGGCGAATCTGGAGGATGAGTTAGTAAAGGAAGCTCTTAAAACGGTGAGGCTTTCCACTATACTAATCTGCCCCTCCCTGAACCCTCCCCTTAAAGGAAAGAAGAAAGTCTTTTTTGCTCCTACTATCACCCTGGTCTTTTTCTCTAGTCCTTCATTGACTGTGTTCCAGTGTCCCTTCACTGACTTCCTCCTGACCCTCTCACGTTTCTGTTCTCCCAGGGTGTGGATCTTCGTCACTATTCAAAGCAGGTTGAGCTGGAGCTACAGCAGATTGAGCAGAAATCCATTCGAGATTGTATCCTCCAGCAGAGGAGAGGGGTGCTGTTATTAAAACGGGCATTTTGTGGGGGTATGGTGCTGACAGCCCAGCTGGGGCCGCCGTCTCCTCTCTGAGGTTTCTGTCACCTCAGGGAGAAATTGGAGAGGTCCTGCGGCGGTCTGAGAATCTCCATGTCCACAGTGAGGCCCCTTGACTTGTTGTGAGTCAGATATCCAAGAGAGTGAGAACATAGCATCTCTGCACAATCAGATCACAGCCTGCGATGCTGTCCTTGAGGTTAGTAACCATGCCCTGGGAGCCCTCATATCCCTGAGTGCAGATCATGGTCTTTAGCATGATTCTTTAGGCCATCTTCCTCAGGCAGGGACAGTTAGAGTCACTTTCAGGATGATCTCAGCAGCCATTTTAGTTGTTGCTGCCATGACTAACGTTGTTATTTGCCTTTGTTGCACCTCTTTCCTTATCACCCACTGCTCTCATAGTTGGGTAGATACTAGAGGCTTTACCTAGAAACTTGTCCCCTGCCAATCCTGTGGCTATTCAGCAGCCCTTCTGCCTTCTCCCAGCGCATGGAGCAGATGTTGGGAGCTTTTCAGAGCGATCTCAGCTCCATCAGCTCTGAGATCCGGACACTGCAGGAACAGTCTGGAGCCATGAACATCCGACTGCGGAACCGCCAGGCTGTCCGGGGGAAACTCGGGGAGCTTGTTGATGGTCTTGTGGTGCCCTCTGCTTTGGTCACGTGAGTCACTAGTTTGAAGGGTCCTAATGTCATAGCTAACTCATTGGAAAAGATCCTGCTGCTTGTAAAGATTGAAGGCAGAAGACAGAGGATGAGATGGTTGGATAGTATCACAGATTCAATGGATATGAACTTGGGCAAACTCCAGGAGATGGTGAGGGACCGGGAGGCCTGGCATGGTGCAGTCCATGGGGCTGCAAAGAGTTGGACACGACTGAGTGATTGAATAACAAAGGGCAACATCACAGAAAGAAGATGGGCTGGTGTGACCTACCCTACTTAACCACGTGGGTCTCCCGGCTTCAGGTTATCACACACTTTCCAGAAAACGATGAGTAGTTGACAGCTCTTTTTTACCCTGACTCGGGCTTTAAGGAGTAGGAATCGTCTGGGGTTGGGCATCGAGAAGGGGTTTAAGGTTGATGTGGGTGATGGAGGTGTGTGTGTCCAGGCACAGAAGACTCTGTGCACGCGCTCTGACCCTGTGATGCAGTGGACGAAGGGAGAGGAGACAGAAGCTGGATGCCGGGGTTACGGGTTAGAGTCTCGAGGTGTCTGGGTCTCCCTCCTCACCCGTCCCACCCCTCCCTGCTCCCCAGGGCAATTTTGGAGGCACCAGTCACAGAGCCCCGGTTCTTGGAGCAGCTACAGGAGCTGGATGCTAAGGCAGCTGCAGTCCGAGAACAGGAGGCTAGAGGCACAGCGGCCTGTGCAGATGTCCGGGGCGTGCTCGACCGCCTCCGAGTCAAGGTGGGAAGTGGGGGTGGACACCCTAGAAACCACTCGAACCAGCCTCCCTTAGACCTCTACCCTGGATTGCCCTGGCAAAGCTCACTGTAGCCCACCCCCAAGAACTTCTCCTTGCCTTTATGTGGCAGGGCTCATCCTCACATCTCTGGGTTTCTCTGAAAGTCTTAACAGATATCAAAGAGGAGTTCTCTACTCTTGCTCATCCAGTATCAGCTTTTGTTCCTCCCCTCAGTGCTTCCCAGGCAGTGAGAAGGCTACAGCTTCACGCCCTGTGTTTGGTCCCCCACATCTAGGCTGTGACGAAGATCCGAGAGTTCATCCTTCAGAAGATTTATTCCTTCAGAAAGCCAATGACCAACTATCAGATCCCACAGACAGCCCTGCTGAAATACAGGTCGCCACCCAGAGAAAGGGTGGGTGTCCCTGGGGGGCTGGCTGGGAGATTGACTGGTTCCTGGCTCCTCCAGGTTCTTCTATCAGTTCCTGCTGGGCAACGAACGCGCCACTGCGAAGGAAATCAGGGACGAGTATGTGGAGACGCTGAGCAAGATATACCTGTCTTATTACCGCTCCTACCTGGGGCGGCTCATGAAGGTGCAGGTAAGCCCGTGGAAGGAGAGGTGCTCTGGGCGCCTGAGCTGGGAGGAGGGACTGTATAAATGGACGCCTTTGTTTGTTGTACATTGGGAAGCAGTGTTCCAGTGTTCTATTCTCTCCTCCAGTATGAGGAAGTTGCTGAGAAGGATGACCTAATGGGCGTGGAAGATACAGCCAAGAAAGATATCCTGGAGCTGAGGGGTGCTCATGCTGGGCCTGGAGAGGGAAGGGCTTCTGGCCCCAGCCTCCAAGGCCCTGCTGCTTAACTTTTCTTGTGGGACCAACACTTTGCAAATGAGATCAAGGCAGGAGCCTCCCTCCCCAGAAAAATGCACAGATCATCCTTACACTGAGTTTTGCATATGATGTCAGGGAGTGTAGAGGCTCCCTGGAGTCCATTCACAGATGTCAGGTGAAGTGGGGCCCCAAGACTGGGGAGGAGGGACCCCGAGGCCATGTCTGGCTGCTGGGGCCCCTGGAGGTCCTGGGTCTTTGATCTTCCATCACAGTTGTGATCTGTTTCCCTTGACTCTGGCCCTTCACGATTCTTCTCAAAGCCATCCCTCCGCAGCAGGAACACCATCTTCACCCTGGGGACCCGGGGCTCTGTCATCTCTCCTGCTGAGCTGGAAGCCCCCATCCTCGTGCCCCACACTGCCCAGCGAGGGGAACAGAGGGTAGGAGGGAGAGCCAGCCTCAGCCTCGGGGTGGGGCTCTGAGCACAGAGCTCGGGGCAGAGCTTCCCGGCTGCAGGCCCCGGGGGAGTCCCCATCTCCAGTTGCCCCTGCACTCTGCAATGAGAGGAGGGTTGGACCATTGACTCGGGGTGTTACAGAGGGTGATAGGTCATTAGGCGAGTGTGGCGGTAAATGCGGGAGCAGCAACAGCAGGTGGGGGTGGGCTCTTCGTGTATCCCTCCTCCCCACCCCGCCCCTGCCCTTCAGTACCTGTTCAGGAAGCCCTTTCGCAGCCTGAATGAGGGTTAGATGGGGAGGGTCTTCTGAGCTACTGGTACCCAGTTGAGCTGATGTTCCAGCTATGTCCACAGAGAGCCAGGACTGGGGTCCACCCGTCTGTGTCTCTTCCTGCCTCTCTCATCCTAGTATCCTTTCGAGGCCCTTTTCCGCAGCCAGCACTACGCCCTCCTGGACAATTCCTGCCGTGAATACCTCTTCATCTGTGAGTTCTTCGTGGTGTCCGGCCAGGCTGCCCACGACCTGTTCCACGCTGTCATGGGCCGCACTCTCAGCATGACCCAGGTGAGCTCCCGGGCTCCTCATCAGCACTGCAGTGAGGTCACAGCCCTGGGGCACTGAAGGCAGAACCCCCTCGTTTTAGAACACATGAGCCTTATTCTCACTGTGTGCCTCCCCACAAGACCATCAAAGCTTGGGGGTCCCTGAGGACCCCCTCCTGATTCACACCCAGGCAATAGCACCCGAACACTTGGAGGCTCCTAGACCTTGGTTCCCGGCCCTGAATTCTGCTGTGATGGGCTTGTGATGATAGATTAGGTGAGCAAGGCCGCGGGACCACGTGGGTGGCTGGTGGACAGGAAAGGAGGAGCATTTTCCATTTAGATCTCTCCCTGTACCCCCAAGTGTCACGTCCCCAAAGAGCACTGCACCTGTCCATGGTCACTGGGAGTGACAAAGGAAGAGACACTTCCAACCCTCTGCCTGGTTCTAAATCCTCAACCACAGAAACACCTGGAGTCTTACCTCGTTGACTGTTACGATGCCATTGCTGTTTTCCTCTGCATCCACATCGTCCTCCGGTTCCGCAACATCACAGCCAAGCGGGACGTTCCTGCCCTGGACAGGTTGCTGAGTTGTGGTCCTTGATGCCCCGCTGTTCTTGAAGTCTTGGTCTTGCACAAGCCTGCCCGGACCCGTGGGCTCCCCCGACGTGAACTGTTGACCCTGGTCCCATTTGTCTGCTTGGAGGCAGTATTGCTGCTTCCAGACTCACCTCTCACACCCACTCCTGCCTCCACTGGTGGTCACCCCTCGATTAGGTTTCAGCCTCCCCCACCCCACCCGTGACATTCCTTGCCAGATCTCTGATTCTGATCAAGCCCACAGGTACTGGGAACAGGTGCTTGCCTTGCTGTGGCCACGGTTTGAACTGATCCTGGAGATGAACGTCCAGAGTGTCCGCAGCACTGACCCTCAGCGCCTCGGAGGGCTGGACACGCGGCCTCACTATGTGAGCTCGGGCAGGGCTGGCGGGGGCTGCTGAAAGGCAGGGCTGGAAGCCCCACTGTGCGGTCACCCAGCCTTGGAGCTGTGTCTCTGGGCCTGGCTGGACATGTAGCCGTGCTGTGTGGGGGCGCCCTGGGAGTGTGGGCTGGGCACTGTGGCGGGAGGGCCTGGAGGTGGGGATCACCCAGAGGCTGGTTGGCCAGCTTCGAGGGAGTCGGGGGTTGCCGTGAGTTTTCATCCCACCTTCTTACTCCCAGATCACACGCCGATACGCAGAATTCTCCTCGGCCCTTGTCAGCATCAATCAGACGATTCCCAACGAACGGACCATGCAGCTGCTGGGCCAGCTCCAGGTGCAGGGCGCGGGAGGGGTGCCCTGCCCCTGGGGCTGAAGTCGGGGGAGCCTTGCCTGCCCCTGTCACCCCCTCCTTTCGCTCTTTTTTTCAGGTGGAGGTGGAGAATTTTGTCCTCCGGGTGGCAGCTGAGTTCTCCTCGAGGAAGGAGCAGCTTGTGTTTCTGATCAACAACTACGACATGATGCTGGGTGTGCTGATGGTACCAGAGTCCCCTTCCCCCGGCGCCCTCCCCCGAGACCCCGGGTGCCCGCTTTGCCCCCTTTCCTCCACGAGTGCAGAGATCATGTTGGCCTTGTCAAGCGTTTTCTTCTTGGAGTCTGACGTGGTGTCTGGCTCCGTACAGAGAATGTGGAAGGACGGGGATATGCCGACGTGAAGGGCAGCTTCTCCCCAGACTTGAGATTCCCCTCTGTCTTCCTCAGGAGCGGGCGGCGGACGACAGCAAAGAGGTTGAAAGTTTCCAGCAGCTGCTCAACGCGCGGACACAGGTAGGGGTGTGGGGCGAGGGCAGCACAGTCCTGTGCTGTTTTGCTGGTGACGTTGGCGGCACTGGCTCTCTGTGGAGGCGCTCCGGCTTCTCTTGCTGCCGCACATGGACCCTAGAGCACGGGGCTCAGTACTTGCAGCTCCAGGGCTTAGTTGCCCCATCGCATGTAGAGCCTTAGTTCTCCAGCCAGGGGTTGAACCCACATCCCCTGCATTGGAAGGCGAATTCTTAACCACTAGACCACCAGGGAAGTCAGTGTATGCTGTTTAGTTGCGTGCGTGCGTGCGTGCTCTTGATTCACAACATGCTGTCATTATTGGTCTGTTTTATTTATTAATTTATTTTACTGATAGAGACATCCACAAAGCTACCACACACCTTGGCAATAACTAACATCAAAGTGTGAATTCTTCCTCAGCCCCTCTCTCTGTCCCTCACATAGAGGCGCTTATTGACCTAAATGTTGTGTTTATAATGCCCTGGCTATAGGGAATAATAGAGCTATAGGGAATTCCCTGGCAGTCCCGTAGTTGGGATTCTTGGCTTCTACTGCAGGGGATATGGGAAACTAAGATCCTGCATGCTGTGCAGCACACACCAAAAAGGAAAGAAAAAAAAATTGTATGCCAAAACACACACTATCTCTTTTGGTTTTGGGTGCCGTAGTAACAGGGTCTCAGGATTATTTCACGCATAATTTTCCTAGTATTGTCCTGTTACGACATGAGGCTGTAGCTCATTCTTTTTAAAGTCAGTTAGTTTAGTTACTTACATTAATTTTTGGCTGTGTTGGTCTTCGTTGCTGTGCACAGGCTTTTTCTAGTTGTGGCAAACGGGGCTTCTCTCTGGTTGCAGAGCACGGACTCCAGGGTGAGTGTGCTCAGTAGTTACAGCTCTCCGGCTTAGTTGCCCCGCGATACGTGGGATCTTCCGGAACCAGGGATCTACCGTTTATTTAGGAGTAGTTACTAAGAAGAATACTTGAAATTACTAGAAATAATGACCTCATTTTTTTTTCTTAATTGTTTGAATTTTATTCTTTTAGAATTTGTCCTTTAAATTGTTAAATACTATCTTTTAAAGGCAAATTTACTTGTTTGAACTGGTATATGAAGTGCTATTGATTTTTGTATATGCATTATATAGCCAGCCACTTCCTAAATCATTTCTAAGAATGCTTCTGGAGATGTGTGTTCCTGTGTAGGCATTCGGCATCTCTGAATTGTGACAGTTTCAGTCCTCCCAATTTTATTCCTATGTCTTCATTCTCTTACTACACGGGCTGGTACCTTGTTTAAAGTTGAATGGTTGAACAGAAGAGTGATAGTGAGAACCCTTACCTTTTCTTAATTTTTAAAATATATTTATTTATTTACTTGGCTGTGCCGTGTCTTAGTTGTGGCATGTGGGGTCTAGTTCTTTGACCAGGGATGAATCCCAGGCCCCCTGCCTTAGCCACTGGACCACCACGGAAGCCCCTTCCTAACTTTAAAACAAATGCTTTCATCATTTCCCCGTTAAGAGTACTGTTATTGTAGGTGTGTGTGTTTTATTTTTTTAACAGATATCCTTTATCAGGTAAAGAAAATCTCTTTCAATCCCTAGCATTCCAGGAGTTACTATTGTTTTTAAATCATGAGTGGGTATTGAATTTTTAATCAGGGATGTGTGCTTTTTCTGCAGTTGTTGAGGTAATCATAGGTTTAATTTTAAAAAATTAGGACTTTGGGATTAACGGATACACAGAGCTATATATAAAATAGATAACAAGGATCTACTGTACAGTACAGAGAAATAGATTCAATACCTCATAATAACCTATAAAGGATAAGAATCTGTAAAAGAATGCATATATATGTCTACATGTATATTCATTCAATATATGTGTACTCACAACATTGTAAATCAACTATACTTCAGGTTTTTTAAAAAATCGATCGTGGTCTATTACATTTGTAGATTTTAGAATGCTAAGCCATTCTGATTTGGTCTGATTCATGTAGAGTTTTTGCTTCTCTGTGCAGAAGTGAGATAGGCCTATGCCATTCTTTTCTTGTCCTGCCCTCACGTGGTTTTGGTGACAAAGTCATACTGGATTTGTAGAGGCAGGTGGGAAGGAAGGATTTCCTCATTCTTTTTATTCTTAAAGATTTTGAGATTGAAATGATCTCTTCCTTTAAAGCATCTTAGAACTTGCCAGCACAAACATCTAGGAAGATTTAAAACTATGAAATTCCCTCTAAATACTGCTTTTATTGAGTTCTGTGGATTTGAAAATGTAGCATTTTTCTTATTCAGTTCAAAGAACTTTGATATTTCAATTGTTCTTTAATCTGTGAGATTTTTTAGAAGTGATTTAAAATTTCCAAAAGTCTTTTTGTTGTTAATGTTTAACAGTTGCATTTTGAATGGAAAATGTGGCCTTTTGGTATTGAAAATCTGAAATGTTTTTAGATTTGCTTTGGCCTAGGACATGATCACGGAGAAGGCAGTGGCACCCCACTCCAGTACTCTCACCTGGAGAACCCCATGGACGGAGGAGCCTGGTGGGCTGCAGTCCATGGGGTCTCTAGGAGTCGGACATGACTGAGCGACTTCACTTTGACTTTTCACTCTCATGCATTGGAGAAGGAAATGGCAACCCACTCCAGTGTTCTTGCCTGGAGAATCCCAGGGATGGGGGAGCCTGGTGGGCTACTATCTATGGGGTCGCACTGACTCGACTTAGCAGCAGCAGGAACATGATCAACTTTTGAAAATGATCTGTATGTATTTGAGAAGATTGTGTGTTCTTTGATTGTCAGGTGTGGAAATCAAGCTTTTTAGATGTTATTTACATCACCTGTATCTTTACTGATTTTTTCTGGTCAGTAGTTGAGAGAGAGGTTCTGAAACTCATGTTTATCACTTTTTCACTGCAGTTTTGTCTGATCTTGTTTCATATAGTTTCAGCTTATTTCATCTAAATTCTCAAAAGTTTGGAATCATATGGTCTCACTTGTGACTTGACGCATTTGTCACTATATCATGACCCATTTTAGCCCTAAAGTTTTCTCTTAAAGCGTATTATACTTTATATTAGCATAGCTCTTCCAGCTTTATTTTAGTTAATGTTTGCTTCTTAATTTACTTCCACTTTTTTACTTTACTTTCTTTTTACTTTCCTTTTCATGTTTTCACATTTTAAGTCTTTTAAGAATAAAAGTAGCTGGAATTTTAAAAATCTAATTGAATTGTCTCTGCCCTTTAATTTGTCTTTGTGCTCACTCATGTTTATTGTGATTAATGTGACATTTCTACTTTTTTCATCCATCTTTAGTTTTCTCTTTGTCTTGTGTCTTTTTTCCTTCTTGCCTTTGTTTTTTTCCCATCTCTAATTGTTTGGATTTTGTACTCCGTTCTTTTGGAATTTGTCCTTTAAATTTTATCTCATATATTTAGCTTAACATCTAAACTTAATATTTAACTCCTGTCTCAAGTAATACCTGGACTTTTAAACATTTTAAATATTTTAATGCTTCAGTCACCCCTCCCCTTCTGTTTGCCCTGCTAATTATTGACTAGTGTTTCTTTCTGTCCTACTTTCGTTTTTTAAATGCCTTTATGTTATTTACTTTACTTTTCTCTTGGCTGAACCACGCGGCTTGTTGGATCTTAGTTTCCCCACCAGGGATTGAATGCACATCCTCTGCAGTGAAAGCACAGAGTCCTAACCACTGGATAGCCAGGGAAGTCCCTATATTCCTTTTAAATGTGAAATATTGTCTGTATTCCCTGTGCTGTATTGTATCTCCTTGTAGCTTATTTATTTTGTACATAATAGTTTGTACCTCTTCGTCCCCTATCCCTGTCTTGCCCCTTCTCCCACAGCCAGTATTTTTTAAAACATTGCTTCCCTCCTATCTTTCTTTCCTGGGATCTGGTCAGTTATGGGTTAAAATGTCCTGTTCTGTTTTCTCTGTTTCATAAAATAAATGTTTAGTTCGATGAGAAAGGAACATGTTGTCCTCAGCTGCACAGTTAGGTGACCAGAGGGAATGTCAGCTCCGCCTCCAGAATCGCGATTCTCTCGACCCTCTGACCCCAGAGATGTGCTCAGTGAGGACTCTGCTGAGAGCCCTGAGGCCCTGTGGGATCTGCCAGGGTGGGGACGGTCCCTGTGCCTTCAGGTGGGCTGCTGCTCAGTACTGTGTGGGAGAGATTATGAGCCGAAGCCCAGCGTGCTCTTCCTCTGGTCCCTCCTCTGCGGTCAGAACACTCTCTCCTGGCGGTCCAGAAGTTAGGACTCTGTGCTTCCACTGCAGAGGCCACAGGTTCGATCCCTGGTGGGAAAACAGATCCCACAAGCTGGGCTGCAAGGTCAAAACAAACAAACAAAAACCCACTCTCTTTGGCTGGATAGAGAGCTTAAAGAAAGTCCATCCAAGTCTAGACCACTGCTGTCCCATAGAAATAGAGTACATGCCTCAAATTTTCTAGTGTCTAAATTTTATAGACAAAAAAGAAACAGGTGAAACACATTTAATGTTTTACTGAAAACACTGTGTCCAAGATACTACCATTTCAACATTATTTATCCACAAATAAATGAGTAATGATTCATCTGAAAAGTTTTCCTATGTGAAGTCTCTTAGCCTAGTGTGTATGTTCACAGCACATTTCAGTTGCAACTAGCCTTGTTTCAAGTGATCAGTTGTTCTCATGTGATTCATGGAGACTGTGTTAGGACAGGTCATCTCTGTTAGTTGAACTTAGCTCTGCATCCACCCCCTTTGCCCCCCACTGTTAAGAGTGTTGTGGGTTTATTGCGTTTAGGTAACTGTAATAGGTTGAATTTGTTACTTGATCTCTGTCTCAAATCACATCACAAATAAAGATTCCGTAATTATGGAAAGGTGTGTTCTTGGGAATGTCTTCCTCATCTTGGGTTAGTTATCTCACAGCCTCCAGTGGATATAAGTGGATGTTTTGTGGGAAGAATGGAAAAGATTTTATTTTTATTTATTCTTGATATATCTGGAGAAGGAAATGGCAACCCACTCCAGTATTCTTGCCTGGAAAATTCCACGGCGGGTTGCAGTCCACAGGGTCTCAGAGTCGGCCACGGCTAAGCAATGAGCGCATTATTGATATATAGTTGATTTCCAGTGTTGTGTTAATTTCTGCTGTGCAGCAGAGTGACTCAGTTATACGCATGTGTACATTCTTTTTAATATTCCTCTCCATTATGGTTTGTCCCTGGGTACTGGCTGGAACCCCCATGCTCTGCGGTAGGACCTTCCAGCCTATATAATAGTTTGCGTCTCCTAACCCCAGACTCCTAACCCATCCCTCCTCCAGCTCCCTCCCCCTCGGCAACCACAAGTGTGTGTTCTATGTCTGTGAGTCTGTTCCTGTTTTGTAGATGGATTCATTTGTGCCATATTTTAGATTCCACAAAAGATTTTATTTTTAAATATAAGTAGTTTATTTTTAAGTGAAATAAAAGTTCTGCTTTCACCTTACCAGATCTTGCTCTTTGGGTTGGGTTTTTCTTTTCTTTCCTCTTCTTTTTTTTTTCTACTTTAATTCCACCCTTCCATTAAAAAAAAAAGTCTTTATTTGGCCGCGTCAGGTCTTAGTTGCTTCGCCCAGGCTCTTCTGTTGCTGCACACAGACTATCGTTGTGGTGCATGGGCTTTGGAATGAGGGCTCCGTTGCTGCTTCCTCCGCAGCATGTGGATCTTAGTTCCCCGACCAGGGCTCGAACCTGTGTCCCCTGCATTGCAAGGTGGATTCCTAGCCCCGGGACCACCAGGGAAGTCCCTCCCTTGCACTGTGTTTTATTTGTTTGTTTGCCTTTTCATTTTAACTTTGTGTTTTGGGAAATCTCAAATGTACGTGCTATGTACAGGATAGCATGGTGAGCCCCCAGGCGCCGTCACACATCTTCAGCCAATGACAGGACAATTGTTTCATCTGTATCAAAACCTGTTGTTCATCCTCCCATCCGTCCCCCAACCCTCAGTGATTTTGAATTAAATTCTGTACACCACTATCACTTCATCTGTGTCAGGATATGTTTTTTAAACCACAATACTTTATCACACTTTTAAAAAAAGATAGGACTTGGGGCTTTCACTTGAGGTGGCCTGGAAAAAAAAGAAAGTAGCTAGTATTCATGTATCCCCACTTATAAACAGTGGTTCAAGTCAGGATCCATATACAGTCCATACGTGCCTCTCTTTTTTCTGTTTATTTGGCTGTGCCGGGTCTTAGTTGCGGCGTGTGGGATCTAGTTCCCTGACCAAGGATCAAACCTGGGCCCCCTGCATTAGGACTGTGGAGTCTTAACCACTGGACCACCAGGGAAGTCCCCGTATGTCTCTTTTTAATCTATAGATTTCCCTTCTATCTCCTCCCTGTCTCCTCCATGCAATTTATTTGTGCAAGAAATGGAGTCATTTGTCACGTAGAATGCCGTACAGTCTGGATTTTGCTGCCTGCCTTGCATAGCATGCCTAAGCTGTTCCTCTTTTCCCATAAATGTGTGATTCAATGGAAACGCTTGATCAGATTCCAGGTAGATTTTTTTTACAAGGCTGTTTGAGAAGTAGTGGTGTGTACTTCTCTCAGGGCACTTAATGTCTTCTTGGCTTTCTTTTTGCCAGTGGCCATCAGTGATCACCACCCAGACCATTAGATTTCTAAATCTCTCAATGTCTCAAAAATTTCCATCTCCTTATCTGTGCTGCATTTTGAGTCATTTCTTCAATTATAAATTCCAGTTTGCTCAGTCATTTTTCCAGGTACATCCAGTCTGCTGTTTAGCCAGCTGACATTAAAAAAAAAATTTTTTTTTAATGTTTTTTTCTAAATCATTTCTTTAAAATCCCATTTTGTTTCAAGTCTGTTTCTGATCTTGGTAATAGATCACGTTTGTGTTGGTGTCTTTAACTTCTTTGAACATTGCATACAGAATGTGCAACTGCTCTGTGTGTGACAGTTTTAACACTGGCAGTCCTCGGAGGTCTAAGTCCACTGCTTACTGTCTATTCTGCCTCGTCGTAGCTTGCTTGCTTCTGTGACTGGGTATCTTCGGGCTCTTTTCTTGGTCTCAATCAGGGGTAGTCATCAGGGCCTAAATGGGGATCAGGGAGGTTTCAGAGAAGGCTTACCTCTGCTTTTGTAATAGTTGAAAGTTGCCATCCACCTGGGTCTACACTGGCACCTCTGAGAGGCTCTCATGAGACCAAGCTCAGCATCTCCACTCAAGGCCTGCATCAGCTCAGCTTCCTGATAGCAGAGCTGCCGTGACCACTTACTTTTCTGTAGCCCTGCCTCTCCCAGGCGCTCAGGGCCCACTTCTCTGGTTCTGGCCCTCTGCTCCCAGCTCACTTTTTTAAATTTAAACAAAGGTTTTGTGGCTTATTTATTTATTTATTTTGAGAAGGGAGGAGATTTCCCCTACGTCTTGTGAGACCGACAGTGTCTTAAAGTATATGACTTTTCTAGAGGTTTGCTGTTGTTATGGGAGTGTTCTAAGGACTGAGTTGGTCATGGTGCCAGAATTGGGAAAAGTCTGCCCCCCACCCCGGAATCTGAGCTCTGTGTGTGTGTGTGTTCCTACAGGAATTCATTGAAGAGTTGCTGTCTCCCCCCTTTGGGGGCCTGGTGGCATTTGTAAAGGAAGCCGAAGCTTTGATTGAGCGAGGACAAGCGGAGCGACTCCGAGGGGAAGAAGGTCTGAGGACGGGGTGGATGGGGTGGGGTGAGGGGAAAGGGGACAGGAAAAGAAAACTGCAGGGGTGCAGATTACATGGGGAGGGCGAACCCCAGAACGGGGTTGCAGGGTGAGGACCTAGCCGGATCAGACATCACTCAGCCGTGATCTTTTTCCTCCTCCTCTCAGCCCGGGTTACTCAGCTGATCCGTGGCTTCGGCAGTTCCTGGAAATCATCGGTGGAGTCTCTGAGTCAGGATGTGATGCGGAGCT
Organism: Ovis canadensis; assembly: GCF_042477335.2. NCBI lineage: Eukaryota > Metazoa > Chordata > Mammalia > Artiodactyla > Bovidae > Ovis > Ovis canadensis. Next base: position 22,653,010 of record NC_091264.1, on the reverse strand, counting down.
TCACCAACTTCAGAAATGGAACCAGCATCATCCAGGTAACCTGTGACTCCCGGTCCCCATTCGCACCCCGCCCCATCACTGGTTTGCCCTCCTCTTTTCTCGGGGCTCGGAATCATACAAGTGACCCTTGATCTTCAACTACCAGCTGTGCCCAAAGTTCTGGCCGAGCCCTAAGCTGACGGCTATCATCATCCTTAGAATCACCCTGCATCTCATCCCTCCGTGACTTTCTCTGAGCAGGGAGCTTTGACCCAGCTGATCCAGCTCTATCATCGCTTCCACCGGGTGCTGTCTCAGCCGCAGCTGCGAGCCCTCCCTGCCCGGGCTGAGCTCATCAACATCCATCACCTCATGGTGGAACTCAAGAAGCACAAGCCCAACTTCTGAGGCACCGGGCCCTGGGGGCCACCAGCCCTCTCCATGGACTTCTGAGCCCCATCCTATCCCCCTTTTCACCCGGGGCTCCCTGCCAGTGCCCCCTTGCCTCCTAGGCTCTCACAGGCCTCACTCTGCCTTCATTCCTGGGGCTGTGCTTCGTCAGGATAAGCCGGATTCCCTTGGCTTTGGGCATGTCTCATGTCCAAGTTTCCCAGGACCACTCGCTCCTGGGCTTCCAAACTAACCTCCGTTATCTTTCCAGTGTTGTCATTCCGCTCTTTCCTCCCACTGCCCCACCCCCAAGGCCTTTTTCTTCTCCCAGTAAAACCTTCTGGTTCACTCAGCTCTTGTCAGCGTGGCATGAGGTGTGAAGCCTCGACTCTTGGAATTGTTGTGGCAAGGGAAGACTGTCTCATAATGGTTGACTTTTTTTTCCCTTCCACTCAGTGATTTATTTTCTGTAGCTTTTTGACCTAAGATCTCAGCAGCTTGAACACTAATCAGTCGCCTCCTGGCTTCAGAGTTACATCAAGGTCAGTGTGCAGAAAACAATAAATACTTAATATGATACAACACTCTTTTCCCATTTCTTTTCTCCTCCTCCTGGGAGAGGAGGTCCTTCAAGTAGCCCCGTCTCTGCCCCAGGATCACCTTTGCTCTCTGCCTCCTGGGCCTGCATCCCTTTCTGGTGGGTGTCCAGAAACTCGGGGCCGTGGTTACCTCTAACCTGCAGCTCCTTCAGGCCAAAGTGGCTGCATTGGTTTTAGGGCGGGAACTGTTTCAGGAGTAACCAACCTGGCGGAGGAGGTGACCCTGGTGAAAACGGCAGATGCCGGCCGCCTCGGCTCCTCTAAGGCAGACACCGGCTCTCCTTGCCTCTGGCCTCCCCAGGTTGACGCTGGGATTGCCTTCTCTCCTTGAGGGTCAGCTCCCTAGCTCCTCCGGTGCGACCGTCACAGCCCTTGCTAGGGGGCTGCAGTTGCCATTGCGCTGGGCCGTGAGCAGGCCAGGTCTGCAGTGTGTCCATCTCATCCCTTCCTGTGTCTCGGCCCCTTCCTGCTGCTGCCGCCTTACGGTCCTGGTCCCGTTTGAACTCAGACTCTAGACCGAGGAGACTTGGGGGTGCCTGGAAATGCGGAGGGGGAGGGCCAGTGCCGTCGGGGGGACATGGTAACTCGGGGACGTCCCCCCACCCCCGACCTTCTCGTTCCCCCGAGTGGCTGCTTGGGCCCTCTGGATGCTGGCCCAGCCCGCACGCGGAGGCGGGGAGAATCAGGGTGCAAAGCGGCGCCCCGTCTGCTCCGCGCCGGGGCTGGGGGCGAGGCCCGCGCTTCGCAGGGTTAGGGCCGGAGAGCGGCCGCGCCAGCCGCCTCTCCCGCTCGCGCCTTTTCCCGGCTCTAAGAGCGGCGCGCGGACCAGCCTCGGGACCCGCACCTCGGATGGTCTGAGGAGCCCGGAGGGATGGCGGGGGTGCAGGGAAGAGGCCTTAATGACCGCACCCCGCGTCCCCGCCACTCTCCCCTCCTCTGGCATTCTCCCGGCTTTGCCCACCCTGACTCCCCCGCAGACCTTCCCTGAGGCCCGCCCGCTCTGGGCGGTGGTGCTCCGACGGGGGTACCGCGAGCTGCGGCCCGGGAACCTTCCGACCCCCACCTTCCTTTCCTGTTCCTCGCCCCCACCACTCCACTGGGACCCAGATGTCCTCACGCTGACCTGATTCCTGCCCCAGCTCGAGGAGGACGAGAAGGGCCCAGGCTTTGGGACTAGGGAGACAGGTTGCTTTGACAGAGCAGTTTCCCAAAGAAGGGGGTCGGGTGCGGGGGGTCTCTGGTTCGCCCGCGAGGGAGATTGCCGACACAGGTGTCTTCGTCTAAGGCCAGCTAAGGCGCCAGCGGGAGAAGGGCCGTGCATGCTGGTACCTCGGTTTTCGGAGTTCTGAATTTCCCTTGTGCTGTCCCTCCTCAAACCCAAACCCACACGCTGGACAGAGAAGCAGGTTTTTCTGCAGGCCTCCCCGAGGGGCACTGCTGGAATCTGAGGGGGCTTACATACTGGGGCCGGGAAGCATTGCGGTTATATTGGAGCATACAGTTTCCGGGGACGTCGAACCGACCCTGGCATCTATAGCCGCCCTCTGAGCCAACCCGCGGTCTCAGGACGGCATGAAGACCAAGAGCGGGAAAGGGAGCCGCGGTCCCCACGTTGACCTCCAGGGGGCAGCGTCGACCGGGGACTGGAGCTCGGCCGTCGGCGGTCGGCAGCCGCGTCTGCTCTGGAAGGCAGTCAGGCCTCCCCCGCTGGCCATCCGCCGTCCACGCTGAAGCAGCTGAGGGGCTTTTCTTTCAGTCCAAAGACACGCAGTCCCTGTGGCTTAGGTGGGTCCTTCTGATCCCTGGCTGAAACGCGTAACTTCTGGCTAGCGCCACCGCTCCTTAAACTCCCTCACTTTTTCTCTTTTGCTAATAACAGACCCACTGGACTCACAGACCCAGAAGCATCAGGGATCGCCACCTCGGACAGCACTGTGTGAATATCCTCCTTCCCTTTGCTCATCTGTGAGACTCACATCTGCATCTGGCCCACTGGTCCCTGTCCTCACCTAGTGTCTATAGGAAGGAGTCGGAGACGTCCCTATGGCTTGTAACAGCCCCCCAGTGCTATTAAGGGATCTCTGTCCTTTAAAGAAATATCATTTCCTTCTATTTTTACACCTCTGTGTCCTCAGCTTGTCCTGAGTTTACTGATTTACTTTTGGCTGCACTGGGTCTCTGTTTGAGGGAGCTTCTCGATGCAGTGACTTCCCTTGTTGCTGAGCGAAGGCTGGAGGGCTGGGGGTCAGTGGTTGTGGCTCATGGACTTAGTTGCCCCTCGGCATGTGGACAGAGAAGGCAATGGCACCCCACTCCAGTGTTCTTGCCTGGAGAATCCCAGGGACAGGGGAGCCTGGTGGCCTGCTGTCTACAGGGTCACACAGAGTCGGACACGACTGAAGTGATGCAGCAGCAGCAGCAGCAGCAGGCAGGTGGAATCCTCCCAGACCAGAGATTGAACCCGTGTCCCTGGCATTGGGAGGTGGATTCTTAACCACTGAACCACTGGGAAAGTCCCTGAGTTTTTTTCAACTGGACTCTCTGGGAAACATTTATTCTGTGTTCAACAGCTCTGTCTCTGCACAAAACGGAAGGGCCACATCTCAGCATCAATTCCAGAGCTATTGAATGTGGACATGTACCCTGAGGACAAAAGGAATGAAGTTCCTCCTCTCTCCCCAACCTATTAATATGGACCCACCCACCTTGCATTTAAGAAAGGTGGCTTCTCTGACTTTCAGAAATCAGGCATGAGGGGAAGCAGGCAAATTCCCTGGGTTCCAACACAGATTTAGGGTAAAGATCCAAGGAAAGAAGGAGAAAGCAAGATTGAGACAACTTTGAAATCAGCTCTCTCCACCCTAGAGAAAATGGATACTGCCATTCATGTTGCATTTCAGTTTGCAGGGAGTTTTGGAAACAGTGTTCATGAAACCAAGGCATATGTATTTTTAAAACTGGGGAATAGTTGCTTTACAATAATGTGTTGGTTTTTGCTATACAACGAAGTGAATCAGCCGTATGTGTACATATATCCCCTCCCTCTTGGACCTCCCTGCCCACTATCCCACCCCGCCAGGTCATCTCAGGGCACCGAGCTGAGCTCCCTGCGCTACATGGCAGGTCCCCACTAGCTAGCTACACATGGCAGTGAACATACATCAATCCCAGTCTCCCAATTCGTCCCATCCTCCCCTTCACCCCCGTGTCCACATGCCCACTCTCTGTGTCTGTGTTTCTATTCCTGCCCTGCAAATAGGTTCATCTGCACCATTTTTTCTAGATTCCACATATATGCATTCAGTTCAGTTCAGTTCAGTTGCTCAGTCGTGCCCTACTCTGTGACCCCATGAATCGCAGCACGCCAGGCCTCCCTGTCCATCACCAACTCCCGGAGTTCACTCAGACTCACGTCCATTGAGTCAGTGATGCCATCCAGCCATCTCATCCTCTGTCATCCCCTTCTCCTCCTGCCCCCAATCCCTCCCAGCATCAGAGTCTTTTCCAATGAGTCAACTCTTCGCATGAGGTGGCCAAAGTACTGGAGTTTCAGCTTTAGCATCATTCCTTCCAATGAACACCCAGGACTGATCTCCTTTAGGATGGACTGGTTGGACCTCCTTGCAGTCCAAGGGACTCTCAAGAGTTTTCTCCAACACCACAGTTCAAAAGCATCAATTCTTTGGCGCTCAGCTTTCTTCACAGTCCAACTCTCACATCCATACATGACTACTGGAAAAAACCATAGCCTTGACTAGGCGGACCTTTGTTGGCAAAGTAATGTCTCTGCTTTCTAATATGCTGTTTAGGTTGGTCATAACTTTCCTTCCAAGGAGTAAGCGTCTTTTAATTTCATGGCTACAGTCACCATCTGCAGTGATTTTGGAGCCCCCCAAAATAAAGTCTGACACTGTTTCCACTGTTTCCCCATCTATTTCCCATGAAGTGATGGGACCAGATGCCATGATCTTCGTTTTGCATTAATACACACTATTTGTTTTTCTCTTTCTGACTTACTTCATTCTGTATGACAGTCTCTAGGTCCATCCACATCTTTATGAATTACCCAGTTTTGTTGCTTTTAGTGGCTGAGGATAGGTACCGTATCTTCTTTATCCATTCATCTTGCTCCCTGTGTTCTCTGCCAGCTACCGTGGATTCAGCCAACAATAAGTCAAGGTCCCCGAAATCACAAAGCAGACGTGTCGTCTCACTGAATTCACACTCCTGCCCCCGGAAGTGTTCTTCCTGTGTTCTGTGCTGGACTAAGTAATGAACCCAACACACACAGCCTCTCGGTGGTTTGAAGCTTCCGTACCCCAGATTCCCTCTTGCGCCATGACTCCAGGCTGGGAGTCCTGGAGCTGAAAAAGCAGCTGTCAGGAGAGAAATATCGCATTACCTCTAAGCGTGACTGGAAGTCGCTCAGTCGTGTCTGACTCTTTGTAGTCCATGGAATTCTCCAGGCCAGAATACTGGAATGGGTAGCCGTTCCCTTCTCCAGAGAATCTTCCCAACACAGGGATCAAACCCAGGTCTCCTGCATTGCAGGCAGATTCTTTACTAACTGAGCTATCAGGGAAGCCATAACTCTAAGAAGTAAGAAGAAATTATTGAAGGCCCTTCCAGAGGAACGCTGAACAGGCAGGATTTGGGGAGGACTGAAGCCATGACAGTTCCAGGATTTAGGGACCAAGGGGAAGAAGGCTGGTGGGCAGGAAGCAATATGCTCTCCTGACCTGACTTCCTTTCCACTCCAAGGCATTCCTGGCTCTAAGACAAGGCTCTTAGCCAGCATCCCAAAGAATCTGTGAATGAGGATGGGGAAGAGTATATTTTATTTCCACCAACCTCACAGTGAAATTCAGTATTTCTTCCAAGGCAGCTGTCTGTAGAAAATTTTAAAATAATACTAAAATAGACTTTTATGGTTACCACACACCAGCAATAATACAAGGATGGTAACAAAACATTCCTCCCCACAGTGCAGCCCCCTCCCACTCCACCTGGCTTGGCGTATCGCCACACACAGGGTAATGAACCACCTGCAGTCACATAAACACACACAGTCTGTGGAGAGTTGCCTTTACCCTCAACTCCCCCTCTCTCCTGAGGTCTCCCCAACCTCATGGTCTGTAATCCCGCCTGCTGCAGTGCTCTGATGGCCATCCGACCCCCTTCCATCAGGGGTTTGAATACAACAGCCAGCTTCCTCTGCATTCCTCAAGGACAGGAAGTCCATACCAGCTGCGTGCCTAGTAAAGAAAAGGAGCTTCCTACCTCGTCCGACCTTTGAACACTCTATTCAAAGGTGTTCTCTGATCTCCTTCAGCACCAGTGGAACATCCTCCAGATCCATTGGATGACATGTATTTTCGATGCTGACAACTCACTCCTGGTACGTTCCGGATGGCCCATCGCCTCTCAGGTCTCCAGTCTAATTGCTTCTGTCGCAGAGACAGTTTCTACTCTTAGATTTTGTACTTCTTTTTTGAAGCACCATATCACTCCTTCGGCTGGAACTTTGCCACTTTGTGCTTTTTATTGAGATAGCATAGTTGGTTTACCATGTTGCTTGCAGCAAGGTGATTCAGTTACACGCATACATACACATTTTTTCTCATATCCTTTTCCGTCATGGGTTATCACAGGATATTGAGTGTAGTCCCCTGTGCTATACAGTAGGACCTTATTTATACATTCTACATATACCAGGTTGCATCTACTAACCCCAAGCTCCCAGTCCGTCCCTCCCTGTAGCTTCTAATTTTATCTTCATCAAAGAGCTTTAATGCAAGATCCAAAGATTCCTTCTTCACATAACAGCATAGCCCGTCTCCTTTAAGATTTCTTTGGTTATCTTTGTAAAAAAAAACAAAAAAAAAACTTGACCTTAAATTTTTCTGAGGATTTCTCAAAATAATGCAAAATCTGGATGTCAGCTGTGTAAATTCACACACTATAACGTCTGGAGGCAAGTCAGATATATCATGCATTTGTATTGCTATCTTTATCAACATGAAACCATCTCGATTCTTTCTTTTATCTCCCCTCTTTTGAGGATCAGTGGGTTTGAGGTTTTGGTATTTTTTCTTGGCAGAAGTTCCTCTACATCTCCAGCATTGATTGACGTCTTGTATTTTTGTGGTAGCTGCTGCTGCTGCTGCTGCTAAGTCACTTCAGTCGTGTCCGGCTCTGTGCGATCCCATAGACGGCAGCCCACCAGGCTCCCCCGTCCCTGGGATTCTCCAGGCAAGAACACTGGAGAGGGTTGCCATGTCCTTCTCCAATGCATGAAAGTGAAAGTGAAGTCGCTCAGTCGTGTCTGACCCTCAGCAACCCCATGGACTGCAGCCCACCAGGCTCCTCCATCCAGGGGATTTTCCAGGCAAGAGTACTGGAATGGGGTGCCATTTGCGGTACAGCTAGACACAATATCTTTAGAGAAGCCATAACTGGCGTGATATGTAGCAGTGAAACCTTCTGTGGTCGTGAGGAACCAAGTCTTCCATCCAGACCCTGTGTGGGCAGTGTCCCCAGGCTGCTGGCCCCAAAGAGACCATTTTTTCTACCAGAATTTTCTTGAGTGTCTTTGATCTTTAAGTCATTTTTGCATTTGCAGCTGCTCATCAAACTCCTTGTTTCCATCCAAGCGTCGCTATCCTACCTAGCACAGGGCAGGGGCCAGGACAGCCAAGAGCCTGCTCCAGCAGGCTTGGGAGCCACGACCTAGTTATCTGAGGCAACTGTTCAGACCCTGTTCTCAGTGTTTAACGCACTAAGTCACTGAATCACAGGTTGGCTCACAGCAACCCTGTGAGGGTGGAACTATTGTTATCCCCATTTTACAGATGCGAAAATGAGGGTCCAGAGCCCTTGACCAAAGTCTTGCAAGGCAAGGCTGGGATTTGAATTAGGAGGTCTGCTCCGCATCCTGAACCACCACTTCTCACAGTTTCCCAGAGACTGATGAGATGATATCCAGCCTGCCTGTGCGTTCCCTGACCCACCTACTCTATGGCGTTACTGTTTCCACAAGACTCTGTGCTTTTTGGCTCCGATCCACCCCCTGCCCGCCCTGACACGCGCTCTAGTAAGCTGGGAGCCTCCTCCTACCCCTCACTTCTCCTTGGAGTGCTCCTTTACTTCCTGACTTCCCCTGAAATTGAACTCTCCCTGGAGGGTACCACCTCCTCTGCCAGCTTCCAAAATGAGAGATGTTTGTTTTCTCATACGTGAGCGTCCTTTCTTCCCCCCCAGATGGCTGCCTCCAGACCCTCATCCTCCACCCCCAGTTTCTAGTATAAAATAACTCACTGCCTCTGAGGCCCAACTGTTGGGCTAAATTGCCATTTTCCTTCCTTTTGACTACCGTCTGTCTCACTGCCTCACTCAGGGGGCTACTGGCACTCGGCAGACTGCCTCTTTCCGTCTCATCATCCGAGGAGAGGACCCATTCCCCACCTAGCTCCTCAGCACATTGGTGACTTCATGACCTGGACCGTCTCCACTTCAGCTCAGCCACCGCTTCACACTGTCACACCCTGGCCCTTGTGATCTGAAGCAGCTCTTCCAGAATCACTCAGCTCCCATCCATCCTTCCTCCCATCTGTCTCGGCTCCTCTCATGACCATTTTCCAGTCTCCTAGGACCTCCAGGTCAACGGAGCGTGCCTTCTCCCATCAGCCCTGCCTCATGCAGCTTCGCCTCTGTGGGTCTTCATTTCATCAGCTCCCTTGCCAGGATCCTGAACTCCCTCACGCTAGTGTATTTTCATCCTTCACACTTCTCAGGCAAAAATCTCAACCCTGCTGAGCCTAATGATCTCCTTTCTCCAAGATTTTACTCTGCAAGTCAAGAAACGGAGGAAGTCTCCAGCCAGGAAACGGTCACCACTCCTCATTCGTGGTCCCTACGAGACATTGCCTAGTGACCCAGCTGCACCAGGCTGGTCACTGACCACTTTAAACTCCCTGAACCTGGAGCCTAGGAGGTGCCTCTCTGTCTCTCACCTCATATTCATGTGGTGATCTTGCTTTTACATCACAGAGAAAGCTAGAGCCACTAGAGGTGGACTCCTTCGACCACCTGTCACCAAATTCACAATGACCTGTGCTCATCTTTCCCTCTTCCTACAGAAAAGAGTGAGGGTTTTCCAACCTGGTGCATCAGAATTGCCTGGAGGGCATGTTAAAACATGTTTCCTGGATTCGGAATCCAGAGTGCTAACTATTACATGAGGGAATTTCAGGATCCCTGAGGAGGAACATGGCCATCCAATCAAGGATGTGGTTCGAGAGACACCACTTCAAATGCTGGAAAAAATGAGAGAACACATGGAATTCTTGGTCCTATGAACAGAACAAAATGATTAGCAAGCAGAAATACCGATAAAATTATAGCAACAGAAAATGATAACAATCCCTTTAGAAAATATCATTAAATGCGGATTCTGGGCTTCTGACCTTTAAAAGTCAGAGAATTTTTAGTAGATATGGACTGTTTGCAGATTTAAATGATTTTCTCTTAAGGTTGGCATTGCTTCTGTTATTGTCCTAAAACTACACTCTGGTCCCTCTAACAAGTATATATATATACATACACACACACCTACAATGCTACACAAGGTGCATTCACATAGATATTTGAAAAGTCAATAAGTATAAAAAGCATGTTTTGAGATTGGGTCGAGACGGTGGAGAGGAAGGACATGTACCCATTACCTCTTCTGAGAGCACCAGAGTTGCAACTAGCTGTTGGACAACTATCACCAGGAGGAGCCTGGAACCCCCCTAAAAAGATGCCCCCACATCCAAACGCAAAGGCGAAGCCATGAGGAGATGGGAGGCGGGGCACAATCACGATGAAATCAAATCCCATGCCTGCTGTGTCGGTGACCCACAAACTGGAGAACAGTAATACCAAAGAAGGTCTCCCACTGTTGTGAAGGTTCTGAACCCATGTCAAGCTTCCCAGCCGAGGGATCCAGCAAAGGGATTAGGGATCCCCAGGGAATCTGACTGAAGGCCGGGGGGCGGAGTTAATTGCAGGACTTCCACAGGACTGGAGGAAACAGAGGCTCTGCTCTTGGAGGGCACAAACACAATCTCATGTGCTCCAGGACCCAGGGGAGAAGAGCAGCGACCCCACAGGGGACTGAAGCTGGCCCCCCTGCCTGTGCTGAGGGACTCCTGCGGCAGTGCGGGCCTGCAGGGACCTGCTGCAGGGATGCGGGAGCCGGTTGTGGCAGTCCCAGGGGGCGTCCTTTGGCATGAGCCCTCTTGGAGGCCACCATTAGCCCTGCTGTAGAGCCTGTAGCCTCCAGGGCTGGGTTACCTCAGGCCCAACAACTAACGAGGGAGCGAATGCAGCCCCACCCATTCGCAGAAAATCAGATTTTATTGTTTTACTGAGTAAAACTTTTAAGTTTTACTGAGCAAGCCCTGCCTGCCAGAACAAGACCCAGTTTTTCCCACTGCAGTCTCTCCCCTCAGGAAGCTTACACAAGCCTCTTAGCCTCCTCCACCAGAGGGCAGACAGAAGAAGCAAGAACTACAATCCTGCAGAAGCCAAAATGGAAACCACCACCACAGAAAGTTAATCAAAACGAAAGGGTAGAGGATTATGAAGGGGTAAGATAAAATCCAAGAAAAATAACGAAATGAAGTGGAGATAAGCAACCTTCCCGAAAAAGAATTCAGAATAATGGCAGTGAAGGTGATCCAGGGTCTTGGAAAAAGAATGGAGAAGATGCAAAAAACGTTGAGCAAAGACCCAGAAATGGGCTTCCCTGATGGCTCAGTCGGTAAATAATCCGCCTGCAGTGCAGGAGCCCCTGGTTCGATTCCTGGGTGGGGAAGATCTGCTGGAGAAGGGATGGGCTACCCATTCCAGTATTCTTGGGCTTCCCTTGTGGCTCAGCTGGTAAAGAATCTTCCTGCAATGAGGGAGACCTGGATTCGATCCCTGGGTTGGGAAGATCCCCTGGAGAAGGGGAAGGCTATCCACTCCAGTATTCTGGCCTGGAGAATTCCAGGGACTTTACAGTCCATGGGGTCGCAAAGAGTCAGATACTCACTGAACAACTTTCACTTTTCAAAGACCCAGAAGAACTAAAGAGCAAAGAAACAGATGGACAATACGCTAGAAGGAATTGATCACAGAATAGCTAAAGCAGAAGAATGGATAAGTTACCTGCAAGACAGAATGGTAGAAATCACTGCTGCAAAACAGAATATAGAAAAAAGAATGAAAAAAAAAAGAAAACAGCTTAAGAGACCACTGAGACAACATTAAAGGCACCAACATTCACTTATAGGCGTCCCAGAAGGAGAAGAGAGAAAGGACCTGAGAAAATATTTCAAGAGATAAGAGCTGAAAACTTCCCTAACATGGGAAAGGAAATAGTCAGCCAAGTCCAGAAAGCACAGAGTCCCAGGCAGGATAAACCTGAGGAGGAACACACTGGGACAGACAGGAATCAAGCTGACAAAAATTAAAGACACAGGCAAAATATTAAAAACAACAAGGGAAAATGACAAATAATAACATACATGGGAACTCCTTTAAGGTTATCAGCTGATTTCTCAACAGCAACTCTACCAGCCAGAAGTGAATGACATGATATATTTAAAGTGACGAAAAAGAAAAATCTACAACCAAGAATACTCTACCCAGCAAGACTCTTGTTGAATTTGGCAGAGAAATCAAAAGCTACACAGACAAGAAAAAGTTAAGAGAATTCAGCACCACCGAACCAGCTTTCCAACAAATGCTAAAGGAATTTCTCTAGGCAGGAAGTTCAGTTCAGTTCAGTTCAGTCGTTCAGTCGTGTCCGACTCTTTGCGACCCCATGAATCGCGGCACGCCAGGCCTCCCTGTCCATCACCAACTCCCGGAGTTCACTCAGACTCGCGTCCATTGAGTCGGTGATGCCATTCAGCCATCTCATCCTCTGTCATCCCCTTCTTCTCCTGCCCCCAATCCCTCCCAGCATCAAAGTCTTTTCCAATGAGTCAACTCTTCGCACGAGGTGGCCAAAGTACTGGAGTTTCAGCTTTAGCATCATTCCTTCCAAAGAAATCCCAAGGTTGATCTCCTTCAGAATGGACTGGTTGGATCTCCTTGCAGTGCAAGGGACTCTCAAGAGTCTTCTCCAACACCACAGTTCAAAAGAATCAATTCTTCGGCGCTCAGCCTTCTTCACAGTCCAACTCTCACATCCATACATGACTACTGGAAAAACCATAGCCTTGACTAGACGGACCTTAGTCGGCAAAGTAATGTCTCTGCTTTTGAATATGCTATCTAGGTTGCTCATAACTTTTCTTCCAAGGAGTAAGTGTCTTTTAATTTCATGGCTGCAATCACCATCTGCAGTGATTTTGGAGCCCAGAAAAATAAAGTCTGACACTGTTTTCACTGTTTCCCCATCTATTTCCCTTGAAGTGATGGGACTGGATGCCATGATCTTCGTTTTCTGAATGTTGAGCTTTAAGCCAACTTTTTCACTCTCCTCTTTTACTTTCATCAAGAGGCTTTTTAGTTCCTCTTCACTTTCTGCCATAACGGTGGTGTCATCTGCATATCTGAGGTTATTGATATTTCTCCCGGCAATCTTGATTCCAGCTTGTGCTTCCTCCGGCCCAGCGTTTCTCATGATGTACTCTGCATAGAAGTTAAATAAGCTGGGTGACAGTATACAGCCTTGACGTACTCCTTTTCCTATTTGGAACCAGTCTGTTGTTCCATGTCCAGTTCTAACTGTTGCTTCCTGACCTGCACACAGGTTTCTCAAGAGGCAGGTCAGGTGGTCTGGTATTCCCATCTCTTTCAGAATTTTCCACAGTTTATTGTGATCCACACAGTCAAAGGCTTTGGCATAGTCAATAAAGCAGAAATAGATGTTTTTCTGGAACTCTCTTGCTTTTTCCATGATCCAGCAGATGTTGGCAATTTGATCTCTGGTTCCTCTGCCTTTTCTAAAACCGGCTTGAACATCAGGAAGTTCATGGTTCACATATTGCTGAAACCTGTCTGGAAGAATTTTGAGCATTACTTTACTAGTGTGTGAGATGAGTGCAATTGTGCGGTAGTTTGAGCATTCTTTGGCATTGCCTTTCTTTGGGATTGGAATGAAAACTGACCTTCTCCAGTTCTGTGGCCACTGCTGAGTTTTCCAAATTTGCTGGCATATTGAGTGCAGCACTTCCACAGCATCATCTTTTAGGATTCGAAATAGCTCTACTGGAATTCCATCACCTCCACTAGCTTTGTTTGTAGTGATGCTTCCTAAGGCCCACTTGACTTCACATTCCAGGATGTCTGGCTCTAGATGAGTGATCACACCATCGGGATTATCCGGGTCATGAAGATCTTTTTTGTACAGTTCTTCTGTGTATTCTTGCCGCCTCTTCTTAATATCTTCTGCTTCTGTTAGGTCCATACCATTTCTGTCCTTTATCGAGTCCATCTTTGCGTGAACAAGAGACGAAAAAGACCAATAAAAAATAAACCCAAAAGAATTAGGAAAATGGTAATAGAATCATACATATCAATAACTACCTTAAATGTAAATGGATTAAATGCACCAACCAAAAGACATAGACTGGCTAAGTGGATGAAAACATGCGCATGTATGCACTTCTGCTTAACACATTACTTAATCTCCCAAGCTGCACATAGTTATTTTACATTGTTAGGTTAATCATCTTCCCATTAACTTGATAGCTATAAATATAAACTAGTTACAACTATCAACTTGATAGTTACAAGTTACAACCTGATAGTCGTAACTATCATTTTTTTGTCTGGCTATTGATTGTAAAAATTGATAAGCATCTTTTCTCATTGCAATAATATGGACCACATGGACCACAGCCTGGTCTAACTCAATGAAACTAAGCCATGCCCTGTGGGGCCACCCAAGACAGATGGGTCTTGGTGGAGAGGTCTGACAGAATGTGGTCCACTGGAGAAAGGAATGGCAAACCACTTCAGTATTCTTGCCTTGAGAACACCATGAACAGTATGAAAAGGCAAAAAGATAGGACACTGAAAGAGAAACTCCCCAGGTCAGTAGGTGCCCAATATGCTACTGGAGATCAGCGGAGAAATAACTCCAGAAAGAATGAAGGGATGGAGCCAAAGCAAAAACAATACCCAGCTGTGGATGTGACTGGTGACAGAAGCAAGGTCCGATGCTGTAAAGAGCAATATTGCATAGGAACCTGGAATGTCAGGTCCATGAATCAAGGCAAATTGGAAGTGGTCAAACAGGAGATGGCAAGAGTGAACATCGACATTCTAGGAATCAGCGAACTAAAATGGACTGGAATGGGTGACTTTTACCCAGATGACCATTATACCTGCTACTGTGGGCAGGAATTCCTCAGAAGAAATGGAGTAGCCATCATGGTCAACAGAAGAGTCCAAAATGCAGTACTTGGATGCAATCTCAAAAATGACAGTATGATCTCTGTTCATTTCCAAGGCAAACCATTCAATATCACAGTAATCCAAGTCTATGCCCCAACCAGTAACACTGAAGAAGCTGAAGTTGAACAGTTCTATGAAGACCCACAAAACCTTTTAGAACTAACACCCCAAAAAGATGTCCTTTTCATTATAGGGGACTGGAATGCAACAGTAGGAAGTCAAGAAACACCTGTAAGAGGCAAATTTGGCCCTGGAGTATGGAATGAAGCAGGGCAAAGGCTAATAGAGTTTTGCCAAGAGAATGCACTGGTCATAGCAAACACCCTTTTCCAACAACACAAGAGAAGACTACACATGGACATCACCAGATGGTCAACACCGAAATCAGATTGATTATATTCTTTGCAGCCAAAGACAGAGAAGCTCTATACAGTCAGCAAAACCAAGACTGGGAGATGACTGTGGCTCAGATCATGAACTCCTTATTGCCAAATTCAGACTTAAACTGAAGAAAGTGGGGAAAACCACTAGACCATTCAGGTATGACCTAAATCAAATCCCTTATGACTATACAGTGGAAGTGAGAAATAGATTTAAGGGCCTAGATCTGATAGACAGAGTGCCTGATGAACTATGGAATGAGGTTTGTGACATTGTACAGGAGACAGGGATCAAGACCACCTCCAAGAAAAAGAAATGCAAAAAAAGCAAAATGGCTGTCTGAGGAGCCCTTACAAATGGTTGTGAAAAGAAGTGAAAAGCAAAGGAGAAAAGAATTGAATGCAGAGTTCCAAAGAACAGCAAGGAGAGATAAGAAAGCCTTCCTGAGTGATCAATGCAAAGAAATAGAGGAAAACAATAAAATGGGAAAGACTAGAGATCTCTTCAAGAAAATTAGAGATACCAAGGGAACATTTCATGCAAAGATGGGCTCGATAAAGGACAGAAATGGTATGGACCTAACAGAAGCAGAAGATATTAAGAAGAGGCGGCAAGAATACACAGAAGAACTGTACAAAAAAGATCTTCACGACCCAGATAATCACAATGGTGTGATCACTCACCTAGAGCCAGACATCCTGGAATGTGAAGTCAAGTGGGCCTTAGGAAGCATCACTACAAACAAAGCTAGTGGAGGTGATGGAATTCCAGTAGAGCTATTTCGAATCCTAAAAGATGCTGCTGTGAAAGTGCTGCACTCAATATGCCAGCAAATTTGGAAAACTCAGCAGTGGCCACAGAACTGGAGAAGGTCAGTTTTCATTCCAATCCCAAAGAAAGGCAATGCCAAAGGATGCTCAAACTACCGCACAGTTCCACTCATCTCACATGCTAGTAAAGTAATGCTCAAAATTCTCCAAGCCAGGTTTCAGCAATATGTGAACCGTGAACTTCCTGATGTTCAAGCCGGTTTTAGAAAAGGCAGAGGAACCAGAGATCAAATTGCCAACATCCGCTGGATCATGGAAAAAGCAAGAGAGTTCCAGAAAAACATCTATTTCTGCTTTATTGACTATGCCAAAGCCTTTGACTGTGTGGATCACCATAAACTGTGGAAAATTCTGAAAGAGATGGGAATACCAGACCACCTGACCTGCCTCTTGAGAAACCTGTGTGCAGGTCAGGAAGCAACAGTTAGAACTGGACGTGGAACAACAGACTGGTTCCAAATAGGAAAAGGAGTACGTCAAGGCTGTATACTGTCACCCAGCTTATTTAACTTCTATGCAGAGTACATCATGAGAAACGCTGGGCCAGAGGAAGCACAAGCTGGAATCAAGATTGCCGGGAGAAATATCAATAACCTCAGATATGCAGATGACACCACCGTTATGGCAGAAAGTGAAGAGGAACTAAAAAGCCTCTTGATGAAAGTGAAAGAGGAGAGTGAAAATGTTGGCTTAAAGCTCAACATTCAGAAAAAGAAGATCATGGCATTTGGGCCCATCATTTCATGGCAAATAGATGGGGAAATAGTGGAAACAGTGTCAGACTTTATTTTTCTGGGCTCCCAAATCACTGCAGATGGTGACTGCAGCCATGAAATTAAAAGACGCTTACTCCTTGGAAGGAAAGTTATGACCAACTTAGACAGCATATTGAAAAGCAGAGCTATTAGTCAACAAAGGTCCATCTATTCAAGGCTATGGTTTTTCCACACTGCAAGGAAATCCAATCAGTCCATCCTAAGGGAGATCAGTCCTGAGTGTTCATTGGAGGGACTGATGTTGAAGCTGAAACTCCAATACTTTGACCACCTGATGTGAAGAGCTGACTCATTTGAAAAGACCCTGATGCTGGGAAAGATTGAAGGCAGGAGGAGAATGGGACAACAGAGGATGAGATGGTTGGATGGCATCACTGACTCAATGGACATGAGTTTGGGTAAACTCCAGCAGCTGGTGATGGACAGGGAGGCCTGGTGTGCTGCAGTTCATGGGGTCACAAAGAATCAGACATGACTGAGTGACTGAACTATGTAACTATTATTCATTTTCATACCATCATATCATGATTGCTCAGAAAATAATAGAATTCTGTATCACTAAAACTACCCTTTAATATAAAAACCTGAAATCACTTTTTAAAATCCAGATGCTTATTAAGTATCTTGGAATTTTTTGAAAAATACTAATGTCCAGATATTGTTTTTTTCTCCAGAGCTCCAGATGTGAGTCTAATGAGCAGCCATGTTGAAAAACAACCATACTATATGACGATCTTTTACTTTTATCTGGTTTGACTCCCTTTTTCTATTTCATATTCAGTGTTTCCATTTCTCTTAGTTTACGTTTTCCAGTTTTTTCATCTCTCTTTTTTTTTGGTTCTTAAACCTTTATGAAGTGTAGTAGAAAAGCTTTTGTATGCATATATATTGATAAATAGTATAGAATATAATTTATATATTTTAGAAAACACAATTTTTTCTTAGCTAAAGAATCAATGACATTTTGGTTCCACTTGTTTGACTAAGTATGAATAGAATGCTAGATTTCTAATTTATATTCACTCAAATTTTGATATAGTTCCATTTATTCTGGCATTACTGCTAAAAAGAAATGCAAGAAGGCAAGTGGTTATCTGAGGAGGCTTTACAAATAGCTGAGGAAAGAGGAGAAGTGAAAAGCAAAGGAGAAAGGGAAAGATATACTCAACTGGATGCAGAGTTTCAGAGAATAGCAGGAAGAGATAAGAAGTCTTTCTTAAATGAACAATGCAAATAAACAGAGGAAAATAATAGAATGGGAAAGATGAGAGATCTCTTCAAGAAACTTGGAGATATCAAGGGAACATTTCAAGCAAGCATGGGCACAATAAAGGACAGAAATGGTAAGGACCTAACAGAAGCAGAAGAGATTAAGAAAAGGTGACAAGAAAACACAGAAGAACTATATAGAAAAGATCTTAATGACCCAGATAACCGTGATGTTTGTGATCACTCACCTACAGCCAGTCATCCTGAAGTGTGAAGTCAAGTGGGCCTTAGGAAGCATTACTAAAGACAAAGCTAGTGAAGGTGAGAGAATTCCAGTTGAGCTTTTTAAAATCCTAAAGGATGATGCTGTTAAAGTGCTGAACTAAATACGTCAGCAAATTTGGAAAACTCAGCAGTGGCCACAGGACTGGAGAAGGTCACTTTTCATTCAAATCCCAAAGAAGGTCCATACCAAAGAATGTTCAAGCTACCATACAATTGCACTCATTTTGCATGCTAGTAAGTTTATGCTCAAAATTCTTCAAGCTAGGCTTTAGCAGTACGTGAACGGAGAACTTCCAGATATATAAGCAGGGTTGAGAAAAGGCAGAGGAACCAGGGATCAAATTGTCAACATTTGTTGGATCAGAGAGGAAGCAAGGGAATTTTAGAAAGACATCTACTTCTGTTTTATTGACTACACGAAAGCCTTTGACTGTGTGGATCACAACAAACTATGGAAAATTCTTAAAGAGATGGGAATACCAGATCGCCTTACATGTCTCCTGAAAAACCCGTATGCAGTTCAAGAAACAATAGTTAGAACCTTACATGGAACACCTGACTGGTTCAAAATTGGGAAAGGAAAAAGACAAAGCTGTATATCGTCACTCTGTTTATTTAACTTATATCCAGAGTATATCATGTGAAATGCCCAGCTGGATAAGACACAAACCAGAATCAAGATTGCTGGGAGAGAAATAACAACTTCATGATACCACTGTAATGGCAGAAAGTGAAGAGGAGCTAAAAAGTCAAGAGATGACGGTGAAAGAGGAGAGTGAAAGAGCTGACTTAAAACTCAGTGTGGGAACAACTGAGATCACGGTATCCGGTCCCATCACTTCATGGCAAATAGAAGGGGAAAAAGTGGAAGCAGTTACAGATTTTATTTTCTTGGGCTCAAAAATCACTGTGGATGGGAATGCCACCATGTAATTAAAGGATTCTTGCTCCTTGGGAAAAAAGCTATGACAAACCTGGACAGCATATTAAAAAGCAGAGACATCTCTTTACCAACAAAAGTCCGTATAGTCAAAGCTGTGGTTTTTCCAGTAGTCATACACAGATGTGAGAGTTGGACCATAACGAAGGCTGAGCACTGAAGAATTGATGCTTTTGAATTGTAGTGCTGGGGAAGACTCCTGAGAGTCCCTCGGACTGCAAGGAGATCAAACCAGTCAATCCTAAAGGAAATCAACCCTGAATTTTCATTGAAAGGACTAATTGGGAAGCTCCAATACTTTGGCCACCTGATGCAAAGAGCCAGCTCATTGGAAAAGAGCCTGATGCTGGGGAAGATTGAAGGCAAGAGGAGGAGGGTGGCAGAGGATGTGATGGTTAGATAGCATCACTGATTCAATGGACGTGAATTTGAGGAAACTCCAGGAGATAGTGAAGGACAGAGAAACCTGGCATGCTGCAGTCCACGGGGTCACAGAGTCAGATATGACTGAGCAACTGAACAACAACAATGATGTTGTTTACAATTAAAAAAAAAAACAGTAAATGAACATGTATTATTAAGTACAGTACAGATTTTGTTCAAATTTCACAAAATTTTACACTGGTTTCCACAATTTGTTTTCAGGCCCTAGTCAAGATTCCACATTGTATTAATTGCATTGAGCAGCTTCAACTGCATACAGCAAATTCTGTGAAATTGTGTTCTCATTTTTATTCTGTTATGAATATTTTCTAATTTTCCCTGTTATGGCTTCTTAGATACACCCATCATTTAAAAGTAAACATTTAATTTCCAAACATACAGGATTTTTAAAGTATCTTTATATTAATTTCTCATTTTGATATTAATTTTTCATTTAAATGATTTCTTCTCTGTAGTCACCTTCTGTGTTTTTCTGTCTTTTAACTTTATTTAGTCTTTTGATGGCTATGTCAAAGATCTCTCTTGGATTGCACTTGAAAATATATGGGTTACTTTCAAATATCTTTTGATATTGATTTCTAACATAATTCCACAGTGTTAAGAGGACAGACTCTGTATGATTTCAATATCTTTAGACCATGAAAGTTTGCACCTTGTTTTATGTCCCTGGACATATTCCAGTGTCTCCTGTTTTACAGCCTATGGAAACTTGAATAGAATATGTATCCTGCTGTTGTGTGAAGATCGTATACATCTTCAGTATGTTGAATTGGTTCATAGTGCTTTTCAGGTCTACTGTGTCCTTCTGATTCTCTGTCTATTCATTCTATTAATTTTTGAGAGTTTAATATTGAAATGCCAACTAAAAATTCTTAATTTATCTACCTAAAAAATAATGGTAATATATATTGGAACCATATGTAACTTTGTTCTGTATTTTCCAGGTCTCCTGTAAATGTGTTATCATACTTTCATAATTTAGAAAAGAAAAAAGAAAGAAAAAAACCCACGTTTCCTATTCAGTGTTGGGTGGGTGGGGCTAGAATTTTCATTTGTGACTAGTTTCCATGTGATGCTCGATGCTACTGGCTGGGGACCCCACTTTGAGAACCCCTGGAGCAGAGGCATTGGCCTCCTCCTCAAAGCCAGTTCTCCCTGTGACCGTCCCTCATCTTCCTGATTAACCCCACTCCCCCTCCTGAATCCTCGCCCTCTCCCTCCCAAAATAAAACTCCCAAAGCCAAACCCTCCTCTGCCTCGTCTCCTCCTCCTCTGACTGTTCCTGGTACATCATTCAGCCTCACTCTCACATTTACAGCATGTGTACCTTGATCAGATCTTGATTTGAAAAAGACATATATAAAAGAAATTTGGGTTGGGTTTTTTTTTTTTTTAGTATATTCTATAAAGAATATGCTAAAGTATACTGAGTATATTCTGTAAAGAATATTCGGTAAAGAATCTGCCTGCATTGCAGGAGACACCGGAGACTCGGGTTCAGTCCCTGGGTTGGGAAGATCCCCTGGAGGAGGGCCTGGTAACCCACTCTGGTATTCTTTCCTGGAGAATCCCTTGGACAGAAGAGCCTGGCGGGCTACAGTCCATAGGGTTGCAAAGGGTCGGACACGACCAAAGAGAGTGAGCACGCACACACACACGTATGTATAAATGATGACAGTTGTCACATTAAGTGCAGTGTCGAATTTACAACTCATCATTGTGCTATAGTTTCAACATTTCCACATATTTAATTGGAAAAGACTCTGATGCCAGGAAAGGTTGAAGGCAGGAGAAGAGGACGGCAGAGGATGAGATGGCTGGATGGCATCACCAACTCAATGGACATGAGTTTGAGCAAGCTCCGGGAGCTGGTGATGGACAGGGAGGCCTGGTGTGCTGCAGTCCATGGGGTCGCAGAGTCAGACATGACTGAGCGACTGAACTGAACATATTTAAACTTTTTAATAAAAAGCTGGGGGAAAATTCTCTCTCTCGTGCCTCATGCACACCCTTTCCTTAACACGCTTGGGCTGGTATCTGCCCTCCCAAGTCAAGCAAGTGCATTTTCTGTGAACCTCATGTCATTAAATCCATTTTTCAGTTGTCTTCTGCTTGACCGCTCACCAGTATTCAACACTTTGGACCATTTCTTTACTGAAGCACAGTCTGGTCTTTCCTTGGTGCTCAGGACTGAGAGCTCTCCTGTGTTTCTCCTCTCCCCCTGGCTGCTCCTGGCACCTTTGTGTGCTCATCCTGCCCTCTCTGGCCATCCTGGAGATGCTCAAGGGTCGTGCACCCTGGACCCCCCCTCTTCTCACGCTACATTCTCCCTCCAGGGGATCCATCACAACCGATCCTTGGTTTCAGTTGCTATCAGCTGATCACTCTCAAATGTATGTCTTTCCTCTGGTCTCCTGACTTGTGGATCTGATTTCCTACCTGACACCCCTACGTGGATGTCTCAAAGGTCCCAGAAACTTAGCATGTGAAAATGTGAAAATGAATTCAAAGTGAATATGAATATGATCACAAACAGTGTCATCCTCAGATCTGGACCTTAGAGGTCCTGCCCTGGTCCACAGACTTCAGAGGACCTCCTCTATCACATACAGCATTTATGAGACAAACGTGGGCACCTCTGTCACTTGGGATCCGGCTCTCAGTTCCGGCACAGCACACCCTGAAACCCCGAACATCTGCTCATAGCTAACACTCTTCTGGCCCCAGGGAAATGCTTCTGCAATCTCTTGCTCTATATCCTGGAAACAAAAGATGACTACAATCGAAGCCTGTGAAAGGCTGAGCTTGAGCCTCTGCTAGATTCCCAAGCACACACTTCTGGAGGGTGGGGAGAATTTAATCAGCAACCCAATTAAGCAAACCCTCATTTTCCCATCGTCTCTGTTCCTATCTTTTTCTTTCAAAATAATTTTTAAAAGCCTTATAGTAACAGCCAAAATGCATCCCATTTCTCTCGTTCCTGGGTGGTAATTATCATTCTGAAGTCATTAGAAATTATTCCCACGCATATTCTGTACTTTAACAAATATGTTTGTTGCAAGTTTGGGGGAGAATGGATACATGTACATGCAGTGTCCCTTCACTGTCCACCTGAAACTATCACATTGTTAAACAGCTATACTCCAATAAAATAAACAGTTAAAATGGTAAAAAAAAAAAAATTTTTTTTTAGATCTGGAAGGAAGCTTAAAAATCTCTCCTGAGTAAATCAAGTTTAGAACTCACCGATAAGAAAATAAAGAAAACATTAAAAATATGCTTTTTAAAACATGTATCATTGTTGGTATATGTTATTTATTTGGCTGTGCTGGGCCTTAGTTGCAGCACTTGGGGTCTTTAGCTGTGCTATGTGAGTGCTTGGTTGCAGCATGTGGGATCTCGTTCCCTAACCAGGGATCGAACCCAGGCCCCCTACAATCGAAGCATGGAGTCTTAGCCACTGGACCAACAGAGATGTCCCTGTTTGTGTATTTTTAAACTCATAAATGTCATACAACATCCAGTTTGTTATAAAATAAATTGTAACATCCACTTTTGCAACTTTCCTTTACTCAAATATTAGTAAACATAGCTATAATTCATTTATTTTAACTGCTGTGTAGCAGTGCATTGTAAGAATAAACTGTACTTTATTTATGCATTCCTTTATCTTAAGGATAGATTAGATTGTTTCCACATTTTCTGGACCATCAAATGATACTGCCATGCCCATTCTTACCCTTGCTTCCTTGTGCATATGGAGAAATGTTTTCCTAAGGAATACATCTAGAAGCCGGGTCGCTAGGTTTTAGGGTATGTGTATTTACAGCCTGAAGTGTTGCCAAATCTCCCTTCAAATCTGTTATCGTTGTTCACGCTTCGATCCAAAATGGCTGAGTTCCTATTATCCCACATTTTTGTCAACACTTGTTGTTATCAGAGTTACTTTGACGTTATTGCTTCAGTGAAGCAGTACACAGTTTGGGTTAGGGACGCTGAGCATCTTTTCACGTTTACTGGCCATCTGGTCTTCCTCTTTGGCGATCTGCCTGGTCACAGCTTTTGCTCATTTCTCCCTGCCTTGTCCTTTTCTTGTTGATCTACACGGGATTTTTCTTTCTCTTTTTAATTCCCCTTTCATTGACTTTGCTTGGTATGAGGGAATTCTTTCAGCTTTATTTTTTACCATATCGTGTGGCTTGCAAGGATCTTAGTTCCCCAAACCAGGGATCGAACCCAGGCCCATGGCAGATACAGTGGAGGTTCCTCACCGCTGGACTGTTAGGGAATTCCCTGCAAGAGTACTTTATAAATCCTGAACACTCATCCTGCACTGGCCATGTAGATTGTAAATAGTCTCTAAGTCTGTGGCTTGTATTTTCATTTGTTATGTTGTTTCTGGTCTCATCAAAGTTTAAATTTGTTTTAAAGTAGCTTACGTGTCCATCTTTTATTGCCTGTGCAATTTGGTCTTAAGAAATCCTGCCCTATGCCGATACTGTCCATATATTCTCTTGTATTGTCTTAGAAGAATTTCAAGTTTTATTTGTCACATATTGTTATCTGATATTTATTTTTGGATGTGTTGTAATGCAGGATTTTGTATTTTGTTTTTTACTGGGACAGGCAATTAACCGCAGACAAGTTAAGAAACAGTCCCTCCTTTTCCACATGTCAGTTATGTGGAAAGCTCATGTACCAAGTCCTCATAGCTTTGAAGGTCTAATTTGTCCATATGCCAGGACGACACTGCTTTAAATCACACCAGCGTTATGGGACTTCCGCCCAGGTTCGATCCCTGGTCAGGGAACTAGATCCCACAGCCCACAACTGAAAGTTCCTGCATCCCACAACTAAGACCCAGTGCAGTCAAATAAATAAACAAATATATTAACAAAAATCACTCTCGTTTTAAAGCTGTGATATACAGTGAGGCAAACACTCAAGTACTCTCCCACTTCAAACTTGGTTTGACTCTTTTTTGGCCATTTACCCTTCTACAAAAATTTTAAGAACAGCTTGTTAAATAAAATATCTATCTAGTACAAATAGAACTGTACTAGATTTACAAACCTGAGGAAAATTATCAATTTTATATTGAAGTTTCCTCTTCATGAGCATGGCGTACTTTTCTGTTCTTTTTTGGGGGGTCTTATTTTCATGTTCTCCAAAAGAGTTTTATAATTTTATTCATAAAGATCATGCACATATCTTATTATATTTATTTCTAAGTATAATAAATTTTGTGGCTATTACAAATGCTATTTTCTTAAAACACAATCTTCTGTTTACTACTGCTGTATAGGCATATTGGTGTTTGACTATTCATCTTGCCTCCAGAAAGCGATGTGTTAATTTTGTTTGAGGGTTCTCATAAGTTTTCTTTGTAGATAGGCAATCATCTGTGTACAGTGATGGCTTTCTTTTTTTTTTTTCTTATTGTGTCAGTTCAGATACCCCATCTCGCCAGCGTAAGTTGAGTAAAAACAGTAAAACTAATATCTGTGTATTAATGTTGGAAGTTATTTTCTATTCCTAGTTAGCTAGACTTATTTTTTAAATCACTAGTATTAAACATTTTCCTGTGCATTCTCTGTACCTATTGAGATAATCATATTTGTTCCTTTTAATAAGTCAATATTGTAAATATCATTAACAGATTTTTAAGCAGACCATCCTTGTACTCCTGGAATAAACACTGCTTAGTCACATATACACGAATGCATACATACACGTACTTGCATAAACTCCACTGGACTCGGTATGCTAATATTTTATTTAGGATTTTCACTCCTATAAGTTCAGTTGGTCCTCTTTTTCCGTTATCTAAGACAGTCTATGTAAATAAATACACAGTTCCTTCAAGAGTTAGCAGAATGCTACTTATACAAACCATTTGGGTAGCGTGTGTGTGTGTGTGTGTGTGTGTGCGCGCGCGCGCATGCGCTTGTGTGTGTATATATGTAAAATTTCCCATTCAATTTATTAGGATTTATAGGTTTGAGAATCCCAGGGACAGAGGAGCCTAGTGGGCTGCCGTCTATGGGTTTGCACAGAGTCGAACACGACTGAAGTGACTTAGCAGCCGCATAGGTTTGTTAGGCTTTCTATTTCTTCTTGGGTCAACTTTGGCTGCCTTTTATCTAATTTCCCTACCTCCGTCCTGGGGGGCTGATAAACAGCCCTTAGTTAACAGAACCAGTTCCTTCCCTGCCCCCTCCTTGGAACTGTAGCTACAGGCAGCTCATTGTCTGGTTTTGAGTTTCCTCTTTGTTTTTAGACCAA
This sequence comes from Ovis canadensis, assembly GCF_042477335.2. NCBI lineage: Eukaryota > Metazoa > Chordata > Mammalia > Artiodactyla > Bovidae > Ovis > Ovis canadensis. Next base: position 22,627,455 of record NC_091264.1, on the reverse strand, counting down.
GGATTTTACTTTCCCTTTGAGAACTCAGTCATACATTTAATTTTTTTTTTCTTTTTATCTAGTATTTCTAGGTGATGGTGCTTTCAGATTTTCCAGTTTCTCCATCTTGCTTGATTCTGATGTTGTTCCCATTTTACAGATAAGAAAGCTAGGGTTCAAAGTGGTTTAAAAGTAATACTTTTACCTAGTTATTGAACCCGGATTTCTGGTTCTGAATCCTCTGCTGTTGCCACATTACACTGAAGCCAACCAGGCAAAACCAGGAAGGGGCAGTAGAAAGTCAACGCGGTGGGGGGTGGGAGAGAGGCTGAAGGGGGCGTGGATATATGTACACATACAGCCCATGAAATTGCAGAGTGGGCTAGACTAAGTGAGCATACACACACGCGAACACAGCTGATTCACTTTGTTGTACAGCAGAAAGTAACACAACACTAAAGCAATCATACTCCAGTAATAATTTTTTTTGTAAGTCAAAGGAGGAAGGGATCTCACGGGCAAGGTGGAGAAGGCTGGAACGGGGACACCAGGGTGGAGATGGATGATGCCAGGAAACACGCAGGAAGGAAAGGTGTTGGGGAAATGACCCATGAGACTTCTGGGCTGCAGCTGCTGGAGAATCACTGCCTCAGTCCGTTCTGAGATTCTGAAATATGCAAGCCCCTGCCCCAGACTCAGGCGCGCATGCATCCTTCCAACCAGCATTTCAACTGTCAAGTCCCGGGTCCCAGGAATGCTGAGAAGGAGCAGGCGCAGTCACGGCTCCTGCCCTAAGGGATCTTACGTTCCAGGGGAGCCAGACTCCAGTCAAACAATCCCCCCAACACGTAGACCTGCGACCTCGCCCAGCGCCTTGGAGGAGGAGCGCGCCTCGGCTTGGGCGCTCCGAAGAGGGGAATTTGACCCGAAAGGAGGGTCTGGGTACCTTCCCTGAGGTTATGGTAAAGGTAAACGAGCGGAGACTTAAGAACGAACAGGAGCTAACTTAAAAGAGAAATGGAAGGAGACTTTCAGGCAGAGGGTCCAGGCAGCTGGAGAAAGCAGGACGCGGCAGAGTGAAGCGCTAAGGAGTGAAGGCGGGTTGAGCGGAGGCCGGCGGGGCGGACCTCCCAGTGCCTTAGAGGCCAGGTTAACGACCTGGGTCTTTAACCTAAGGTCAGTGGGAAACCATTGTCTGTGCTTCAGCAAGGAGCCCCAAATCATCAGATTTGCATTTCAGAAAGGTCTGTCTCACACAGCCCTCTGCTTGTTTATTGAAGGCCTTTCCCAGCCTCTCCAGCGATCTCCGTGATTCAAAGAAGAGTCCAGGGGGCGGATGGATCAGGGAGGGGGAGGGATGGAGAAGAGTGAACAGACTTGAGAGATATTATAATGGCTACCCCCGATAGGACTTGATGCTAGATTCAATACCGAGACAGTCCCATAAACCCCTGAGATCAAATCTTTTGAAGGCAGGGACCACATCACACACCTGTCTGTGGTACCCAGGTCCTAGAACACGTGGTACGCAGGTTGTGACATGTGGTGGACTCAACACATAATTCCTGAAATGGTGGAACTGACCCGCAGCCTCTCAAGCGATCCTTTCACCGCTAAGGTTCTTCAATCCCTTCTTATGTGTGGCAACAACCAGCTTCTCTGATACAGCACTGGGAGAAATCTGCCAAGGTCTAAAGAGTATTCTTTATAAAGGGGAAGTTAATACAAGAATGAAGGTCTACCTTATCCTAGAACATGAACAAGAACAATACATTTATTGAAGGTGCCGTCCAAGGGTCCAAGGGGTAACTCCCCCAGCAGAAACTTTTACAAGTGTCAGTGATGACGCCGCTTCCTGAGCGGTCTAGTGGTTAAGAACCCACCTGCTAATACAGGGGACAGAGGTTCGATCCCTGGCCCGAGAAGATCCCACACACCTCGCAGTAACTAAGCCCACGTGCCGCAACTACTGACCCAGCGCTTTAGAGCCTGGGCTACTGACGCCCTCGAGCCTAGAGCCTGTGCTTGGAAACGAGAAGTCACCTCAGAGTGCGCTGCCGCTAGAGCAGCCCTTGATCGCCGCAAATAGAGAAAACCGGAGCGCAGCAACGAAGACCCAGCGCAGCCAAAAATAAATAAATGAATATTTAAACAAAAACAAGTCAGTGATGATGGTGCCCTTCTCAGGGCTAGGCTGGGCCCAAGGGTGCCCATCTTGAGGGATGCTCCTGGGACTCCCTGCTGATTCTTGTTCAAAACCAGTTTCCCGGCACATGAACAAGACAGTAAGCGAGCAGTCTTGTGGAAGAAGTACAAATGCCAGGAAGTGCTTGCATTGGCCAGCGGTCTCTTGCTGGGCTTCTACCCAGCCCTGCTCTACTTTTTCCGCATCCAGAACCTCCCACTTTGTCCTCCAGTCTCACTTGGCTCCTTCCTCCTCTGGTCTCCATCTCCTCCATTTCCCTGCTGCCTCCCTGGATATGTGCCTGTTTTCACCTTTTAATAAGAAGCCCCCGGTGCTGCTGGAAAGAGCAGCCTTCGTCTGGGCTCTATTCTTAGCGAGAAGTGTGGTGAAGCCCACAGAAAACCCTGCCATGGCCTGTGGGGCCAGGAGCAGGCACAGGGAGGTGGCCTCATCCGATGGGGTGCTGGGTGGAGCAAGAAGCACCCAGCAGCCTCTGGGGGGAGTGACGGGGCTGGGTGGGAGTTTTTTTGGGTGACTAGGATTTTGATGGTGGGGGTTGTCATGGAGATCTCTGGGGATTCAGTTGTTTCTATAAAGTGACGCTTTCAAAAAACCCACAGGGAATCGAATCCATCCGAGATGACAGCAGGTCCCAGGCAGCCTGGTTAAACTTCTCAGGTGGAGGACAAGGGATTGAAAGTACAGATTCCTTCCTAAGGAAAGCTTTTCCCGGGGGATTAGATTGTGAACTAGAAGTGAGGTGGACTGGGCCGCTGCAGTTCCGAGTCAGTCGCCTGATGTGGCGGCTCTGTCCAGAGTGGGGTGCGGTGGGGAGCGTGCTCCATCCTGCCTCCCACCAGGAGGCAGTCGCTCCCACTGTGGGGGGAGTCTGTCCCCAGGGCCCTCCTCTGTCCTTCCCACTGGGCGTGGATGGTTGTCAAGGCAGAAGGGTGTTTGGAGGAGGCGGACAGGGAAAGGGCTGCTCACTCACATGCACCAGGCAGTGCTGGGAGGGCTGGGGGCAAGCGAAGAGGAGGTCCGCAGGCCAGGCTGGACAGGGCCTCGTGGTGGAGCAGGGTCAGCAGGGGGGTGACGGCAGATGGGGGGCCGGGTGTTTGTCCTGCGTCCTCCTCCTCTGCCTGGGCCCCCCACATGTTGGGGAGGGGGGTGAAGGTGAGAGTAGCCGCTTGCGGTGGGCGGGGGGGGGGGGAGCCAGAGGGACAGAGGTGGTACAGGCAGGCTGAGCCCTGCCCCCCACCAAACGGGTGGCCGAGGGCCTCAGTGACTCCTGCCTTCTCCCCGAGGAGCCCCGGGTTCCTGTGAGGAGTTTGCCAGGGTTCGGGTGGTAGCCAGGCAACAGCAGAGGCCTCAGGGTTAGGCCTCAGCTGGGCAGGGGTCTCCTGCAGCCCTGGGCTCGGGGGCTCAGCTTATGCACATAGACACAAATCTGCTAAGGTCTGGGGATCAAGGAGCCTGGAAACGATAAAATGAGAGGAAGAAGAGGGGAGAGAGAGACTCCCCTTGTTCCTCCGTTCCCTCCAGCTCCCCTCCTTGGAGGCACCTTCTCTGTGAAGCTCTCCTTAACCACCCTGCAGTTTCTAGCGCTTCTTAATCACTCCGCACCATGTCTGGGACCCCTCCTGCAGGGACCGCTTGTCATTCATCCTCTAAGGACCAGAGCAATCTACTGCAGCGGTTCTATACCCCGCCCCACACACCCCGTGCACATCAGACTGGACAAGGAGGGTCTCTCCTTGTACACATGCGGGTCCCACCTCACAAGGCCCTTTCTGAAGCAAGGTTGCATGGTTTGTAAGCAGCTGTCAGAGATCTGCACCACAATTTGTTAATTCACCTCCTTTCCTCTGTATCTTGTCCTTCAGCAAAAGTCAAGCTCCCTTTTGTATACTTGGTGTCTCACTCTGCCTCACCCACAGGTGCGGGCCAAACTGGGAGAGGCCAAAGGACTTGGGGCACTAGCCTAGGGGGTGGGAGGGACGGAACTGGCGTCTCCTGTACCCGCTTCGGCCCGCACTGGGGAAGAGAGGGGTCGGTCCGGGCTGGGAGTCACTTTTTCTTTGTTGTGGGCAAGGAAGGTGTCCCTGGGGCGACAGCTCTGCGCGGCACTCACATGGAGTCATCAGAAAAGGGAGGCCTGTGAAGTTGTCTCAAGGGCGGGGGGCGGCGAAGGAACGCGGCAGCAGGGCGGGCGAGGGGAGCGGGAGAGGCAGAGGGCGAGGGTGGGGCGGTGCGGCCTGGGGCCCGAGGAGGGAAGGGACCGGGCGGCCCGCTGCGACTCCTGGGAGAAGCAAGAGGGCGGGGAGCAGGCTGCCGGGCTGGCTGGGAGTGGTGGGGGTAGGGGGGTGGGGGTGGGGGGCAGTCGCTCCAGGCAGCCTCTGGAACCAAAAAGAAGCCGGCTTCATTCCAGATTCTTCGGCTCCCACCTCAGTACTCCCTCGACTGCTCCCCATCGGTCTCTCTCCTTTGAAACACCGGGAGAGATGCCTACCTTCCCGTCGCCCTCATGTCCCGGGGGCGTCTCCCCCCAGGATGCCTGAAGCAGGAGAGAAAGGGAGCCAGGATGGAGGCGCCAGGAGAGGGGAGAAGGGGCTCCTCCCTGGAGGGGGAAGCGGGTGTTTTCCGTTTCTGCAGGGTGAGCGGTTTCAGGGGTGGGCGCCCGGTCACCAGGGCTGCAGAGGACTCCCCGCGTCCGCCGCACAGAGGGTGGTGGGCACGAGAGGGCGTCGTCGAGAAATGCTAAGTGTGCAGTGGGGTGCCCTTTGGGTCGGCAGGTCAGACCCCCAGGCTGACCCCTCCGCTAGGAGGGCCGAGGCTGAGCCAGCCGCCGGAGTTGGGGGCGCATAAGGCGACGGAAACAGGAAGTGTGAGGGGCAGAGAGGTCGAAGCGCGGCCGGGGGGCAGCTTTGGTCCCTTCTGGAGAGGGACTCCTCCGCAGCCCGGCGCCACACTGCCCAGATGCAGCCCCTCTCGAGGTGGGCGGGCAGCGAGAGCTTCACCGAACACCCCCAGCCCTCTGCTCTCAACCGCCTCCGGGACGGTGCGGAGCTACAATCCTGGGCAGGGAGGCGGGGTCGCAGCACGTCTGCAGGCAGTTCCTCGCAGCCCTCCCCACCTCCGCGCCTTTTCTCCCCAGCTTCTCGGGCACGGTCAAGGAATCATCCCCCTTCCAAACATCAAGGCCCGCCATGTCTACAGACACACCTTCCTCTTAAGCTACTTTTAAGCTGTGGTACTGATACCCCTGATCCCAGCCTGGGCATTCAGGTCACAGGGGCAAGCTTGGGAACTGACTTCACACCTCTCCACTCTTCCAGCTTCACAGATGGTTCCTATTTTCCTACGTATTTGCTGATTTGAAGATTCAGGAAAACGGGCCCTACACACCATGAATAGCCTTTGACATCTCCTCCCCATTTCCAAGACTGACTCTCCATGATTTCTAGGGTTCTCTCCCCAATCTTTGTTTCCATCTCCTTCTAGTACACCCCTGATAAAGAGACACAGAACCGCAGGTTTCAAAGAGGAAAAAAAAGCAAATTTGTTGTTGTTGGTAGGAGGGCACGGAGGGGAGGGCTTTTCACTCTCCCCAGCATCTTGTGGACGGGAGGTTGAGAGCAATAGAAAAGGCAGCAGACAGGGGCCAAGCCCCACTCTGTACAATATAGAAGAATCTGATATAGATACTTTGTATAAAAGCCACTTGTCCTGTTTGTGTCTCTTGCTGGCTGGTCAGGCTGGGGGGCTCTGGGGGACAAAGAAGCCAGGCAGGGGGTGGGCCAGGACTCCAGGACACCCCATGGCCCCATTCTCTGGCCGTCCCTTGTGGGGTCACTTTGGATCCTTGGTGGGGGCATAGCAGAGCTCCAGTGGTCGGGACACCTTCCAGAACTTCTCATTCACCAGCTCCAGGGTCAGGGAGCCATTCAGCGTCTACAGAGGTGACGGAAGGGGGAGCAGAAAAGTGAGTTGGAAAAGATGGTAAGATGAGAGGAAAAGTGACCAAAGGGAGAGGAAAGACAAAGAAACAATAAACGGGGCACAGCGAGGACACGGGCGATGGGGAAGAAGGACGGACACGGAAAGGAGACCGAGATGCAGAGGAGAGGGCGGGTCGCTGAGGCTGTCGGGTCTGCGGCTGCGCACCCCCCCTACCCTCTCCGCCCCCGACACTCAGGGGCGCTCACCGTGAAAGCCCCGCCCCCGGGAGCGATGTAGATGGTGTACTGCTTCTCGCTGACGCCCTCCAGACTGGGCAAGGCAGGCTCCTCAGGGCCGTCGGCTCCTCCGGCACCCCCACCCTCCCCTCCACCCCCATCAGGTCCCACGGTGGCATCAGAGGTGCCCCCTCCAGGCCCTCCCGGCTCCCCCGCCTCTTGCTGCTGCCTCCGCTCGAGAGCAATGCGCAGGGCCAAGTACTTGGAGAGATGGTCCACTGTGGCATTCCCAGTGGTCTTCACATACCTGGGTAGGAAAGGGGGCAGACTGAGGGCACAGACGCCTCAAATGGAGCCGCCAAGTGGGAGATGGGCACAGGGCCGCTGGGCTGGGGGCTCTTTCTGGGTCTGGGCGAGGCCCACTTGTGATGCAGACCATGGCCCTTGGTTTCTCAGTGGTCTGGGGAGGACGAGGCTCTCACCTAGTCTGGCAGTATTCTCCCTTCTCCACGAGCAGGGGGTGCGGCCGGAACACGAGCTCGATTTCTCCACCTGGCTCTGGGGGGCTGGGGGCCCCGGGAGGGCTTGGGGGGCCCAGGGTCCCCCCTCCCAGGGTTCCTCCCCGGTCACCCGAGTCTTCAGAGCCGGCGCCCCCACCCACCCCACCAGTGCCGCCCCCCCCTGTCCCTACACTGCTGCCCCCTGCGCCCCCTCCTCGGGGTCGCTTGGGAGCAGGGCCTGGGGCAGAGTCCGGGGCCGAGTCTGAGCTCACGTCCTCTCCATCCCCCTCTCCCTCCCCGGGCTCTCCTTCGCCCCCACTCATCGTCGTGGTCTGATCTGACCCGGGCATCGGCCGCCTCACACGCTGGGCCCTGTGGGAGCAAGTGGTCGAGATTAGAAAGCACCAAGGACAAGGGCTTTCGACTTTAAACTTCAGAGAATTAAGAAACCAGGGAAATCTCAACGATGATTCCTAATATTTATTCCATACTAATTATGTGCCAAGCACGTTGCTAAGTGTTTGCACTGATTGCCTCAAATTACACAAATCCTACAGATGCAGGTAATTATACCATTTTTTTAATGGCTGACGAAACTGAGGCTTAGAGAGGTTAAATCATTAGTCTGAGATCATAGTCGCTTTGCCTCTCAAAGTGTGGTCTAAGACCCAGTAGCACAGGCTTGAAGAAGCACAGAATCTGGGCCCAACTTCTGACCTACCGAATTAGAATGTACATGTTAAACAAAACTCAGGTAATTCAAATACACGTTGAAGACTGAGCGATGCTGCCCTAGGAGGTGATTTACTTCCCGGCAGTGTGACCCCAAAGCTTATGCTCAAAAGTCACTCTACTGCTCTAACTTCTAGAAAGTTAGAAGGCGAGGTATTCATTAAGAATAACAGTGCCAGGGACTTCTCTGGTGGTCCAGCGGCTAAGACTCTGCACTCTCACTGCAGGGGACCTGGGCTGATCCCTAGTCAGGGAACTAGATTCCACATGCTATAACTAAGACCCTCTGTAGCCAAATAAATAAGTATTAAGAAAAAAAACCAATAGTAGTGCTAGTTACTAACTAAAAAGCTCTGTTCACATCCACGACCTCCAGGCATGCAGTCAGATGGTGGTGGGCGCTCACGAGGCTGGGGCCTAGCAGCAGAGACCCCCAGGTGTCTGACCCGTGGCTCCTCCCATCGCCCCGCGTCCACCTCCCTGTGGCCCCCAAACCTGTGCATGGCCTGCATGCGCAGCCCCTCCTCGATGCTAGAGCTCAGCGCCTGCTGGTTGTGCAGGCGGCTGAGGCGGATGAGCACCCGGTCTTGGTGGGCCTCGTATTCCTCCCGGCTGGGGTAGATCTTAGAGATCAGAGCATCGAAGTTGGGGTCTGGCCGCAGAGACCGCTTGGATACCAGCTTCTTTCGGCAGGTAGGGCACTCCTTATTCCTGGGGTGGAAGAAAGGTGGCCCTGAGCCTTCAGTCACTGGGGACGGAGGGCCCGCTCTCTCCCCCTGCCCCCACCTCAAACACGTCCCTCCTGTTACCCGCTGCGCAGGGCTGTGACGATGCAGTCAGAGCAGAACCGGTGGAGGCACTCCTTGGTTGTCATCGTGTTCTTCAGCATGTCCAGGCAGATGGGGCACATGAGCTCTGAGTGCAGCGACCGGGGGGAAACCGCAATCTCGGTGCCATCCATGATGGCTTCCTGGAGACGGTGACGAGTGGAAAGGCGGTGGTGGAAAGAGGTAAAAGGGATCTTAGAAACAAGCAGTCCATGAAACTGGAGTCTTGAGAAATGCAGTGAGATGGCAGAATCTGGGTACCCCATTTGGCCACTTGAGGAAGAGAGAAATCCTAAGAGTAGGTGCTTTGAAATAGGATGATCTGAGGTTTGGCGATAGGCCTGGAGATGGGCACGGCACAGATTTTCCTTCTGGGGAAGACTTTAGTCAACAGAATTTCTTCCAGTGCGGTCCTGGGACTGCCTATATCAGAATCCCTTATGGTGCATGCTACAAATGCAGAGTCTGGGGTCCCATCCCATTACTGTTAGTGTGTGTGTGGGGACGGTGTGTGTGTGAGATCCGGCCCAGAATTCCATTTTTAATGCACTCCCAAGGGGAGTCTTAAATGCACACACTTATGATGCGGAACTGAAGACCAGGGAAGTTCATTTCAGCCTGTTTACTATCTTTCAAGTGAAGACAATAATACTTGGCTCTACCTCTCTGGCACGTCAGTTTTGAGGATTAAACGAGCTAAATGTGAAAAGTGATTCCAAAGCAGGGTAGGGAGTGAGAAGCTGGGTGGAAAAGGGGCCAAAAGTGGAAAAGCGGCTGTGAGAAGGGGGTCTGCGGATGGAGCCGTCTAGTGAAAGGCAGTAAGTTGCAGTCGGAGAGCCCCTGTCACCTGCGGGGTCCGGTGGAGCTCATACAGGCTCAGTTCCCACGTTTTGCTGGCGTTCTGGGCGTTCGCCGGCGTCGTCATGGTGACCGCACCACGGCTGCCCCGCCGCCGCGCCGGAGAGGTGGGCTGGCGGATGGGGGAAGGGTGTCAGGGGGCCCGGCCCTCGCGCGGACCCCGCCCTCCGGGGCTCCCCGCACCGCGCCCCCGCGCGGCCCCTCACCCGGGTCCCGCCGTCGGCGCCCCAGCCGCCGCAGCGCCGCTCCCGGGACCGGGCTCTCCGGCCGAGGCCGTCCGGTCCCCAGCCGCCGCTCAGACAGCAGCTCGCACCGCCGCCGCCGCCGCCGCCATGGCCCGGGCGCTGGGCCCTGCGTCACTTCCGCCCGCCCGCGCCCCCCCCGGCGGCGGGGACGTCACCCGGAGGCGCGCGCGGGTGGCAGCGCCGTGGACGCCGGTCCCCCGCCACCGCCGCCGCCATGGCCCGGGCGCTGGGCCCTGCGTCACTTCCGCCCGCCCGCGGCCCCCTCCCCCGGCGGCGGGGGACGTCACCCAGAGGCGCGCGCGGGTGGCAGCGCCGTGGACGCCGGTTCCCCGCCCCCGGGGCCCGCGCCGCGCGGGGGCCGCGCTCCTGTCCCCGGGCTGCCGCCGTCCCCTCCCCGAAGGCCCCGTGGGGTCCTCCGCTCCGCAGGGCGGGGCCCGGCGTCGCCGGACCCCGGGGAGGGGCCGCCTCCCCCCGGCCCGTGCCCCCGGCGGCTCTGAGGGCCTGCATGCCCGCTTCCCCCGCACGGCTTCTCCGCAGTCCCAGCCCGGGATCCCAGGGCGGAGGGGGGGAAAGCCGCAGAGGAGTCTCTGCCGCTGCCGTCCTCCGGCCCCGTGAACACGGCGGAGTCCCGACGTGCCCGGGATCCCCTCCCCACCCGGGGGACCTGCGCCGCCCTCCGCCTTGGCTCTCCCTACACCCTCCGACCCGCTCTCCCCCTCGAGGTTTGGGGGCGACGGCTCGGGACGTCCAGACTCAACTCTCGGCCAGAGCTAAAGACTCGAGAATTGCGTTTGGACAATCAGGAGCCGCGGCCCGGGGCGGGGGAGGAAGGCGCCCGGGAGGTACGGGGGGATGAAGGCACCACGCGGAAGCAGGGACACACACGCACCCGCACGAGGTGGGGCCCCTCTCGGGGACCGCGTGTGCGCGTGTCGTGGCGGGGGCGGGGGGCCCGCCAGGGGCCGAATGTCCGGAGCGGGAAGCGGGCATAAGTCTCCTCCAGGACTTCCCAGTAAAGGAAGGGTCGGGGAAGGAAGAGAAGAGGAAGGGGCAGACCATCCCCATTGAGGGCAGGGGATGAGAGGGGGTACAGGGGGCGGGGTGGAGGGAGAGATCCTGATGGGCGTCCTGTCTCCTCCAGCCTGAACTGGGGTGCCAGGACTTGGGTTGCAACTGCCAGGGGGTGGCCTGTCTCTGGGGCAATGCCGCAGTGGGTCCCCTCACCCCCTCCCCCGGTTCCCTCTACTTCCCTGTCCTCTCCTTCAGTCCGTGGCCAGTCCTTATGTGGGCTCCAGAGTCGATTAGCGCGGACCCCCTCCCCTTCCTCCTCCTCCCAGCCCCCTCCCTTCCTTCTGCTCTCCTCCAGCCCCTTTCATCGGCTGGCCCACTCCCCTAATCCTGGCCCCCTCCCCTAATCCCCCCATCCGACCCCTGGCCGGCTGCAGCTATTGTAAGGTGGAGAGAAAGGGGAGGGGGGACTCAGAGAAAGGAGAGGGGTGGGGGAGGGCCACCTGTTCCAAGACCCCCTCTCAGGGCTAGACTGGACACCAGGATGGGACCATGAACAAATCACCCTTGGGGACTGTAAGGACCCAGGGAATTGGGGGGAAGGGACTAGGGCTACAGGATCAGTGGCAGGGGGTGGGGCAGAGACCCCTCCCTCCAAAAGACCCAGAGTGTCACGCACACACAGTGACACACACTCTCGCCTCTCACACCCGGCGGCGGGGGTTGCCCTGGGAGACCAGGCAGTGAAAGGGAACAATCCTTCGCAAAAGGGAAAGGAGGGGGAGGTGGGGAAGGGTCTGAGGACTTGGACACAAGAAGAACCGGAGGTGGCAGGGAAGAGGTTTTGGAATTTATTAGGGTCACAAGCACCCCTGCCTCCCATATTCAGCATTCCTGAGCCATACACAGCCACCCCTTTTGTAGCCTGGGAACTCCGAGTCCTCATCAGCAGGAGGCCAGCAGAGCAGTGGGGGAGTGAGCAGAGTCCAGGGTCCTTGAGGCAGTTACATGAAAAGACCTCCTGGGAGGGGCAGAAACATTTGGACAGATGTGTAGGTGGAGACAAACCGGCTGCAGGGGAGGCGCCCACTTCTGTCCCTGGCCTCTGGGAACTCCTGCCCTTCCCTCGGTGGCTCCAGACTCCTCTCATTAGCTTTCTCCTATCGTCTGGGTTCGACTTCTCTGCCCTCTTCCTCCCCACGATGGCCTCATACCAGTGACTTCCACTGATGCCCCTGTGATGTATCCACTGTCTTCAGATGCCAAGAATGCGGCGACATCTGCCACATCTATGGGAGTGGAGGGGAGAGAGCAGAATCCTCACTCTCACAGGCCCAAAGTAGCTGTCACCTCCCACCAGAATCCTCCCCACCCCCCACTACCAATCTTGGTGAGACCCCCCTCAGATACCATAGACTTTCGGGTCTCTTCATTCAGTGCTCACCCTCAGGATTCCCCATATGTGCCATTGGGATCATTCCAGTCACCTGTAAGGAAAAACTCATGTGACTGAAAGTTTCTTTTGTGGGTTCCCTGTGCAGTTGTTGACTGTCTGCTGTTTGCGTTGCACTGGGCCCAGCAGCCTCTCTCTGAAGCCGGGAGAGGCTGGCCTCTGAATCATTCTGCCCTCCACCCACAGTCTCCTACCTTGTCCAGCACTTTCTGTGGCACTTTCTGGGTCATGGGTGTTCTAATGAACCCTGGGAGGACACTGTTGCAGCGGATCCCGTGTCTGTGGAAAGGTGAGTGTCTGCTGACTCCAGAGAGGACTGAACACTGACCCCTTCCTCTGATTTTTCACATGCCCCCAGGCGTCTGACCAACCGTCCAAGTTCCCGGGCTGCAGACTGGGTCAGCCCAATCACTCCAGCCTTGGATGCAGCATAGTTTGTCTGTCCCATGTTCCCCACCTATGGGTGCGCCGGAGACGTGGGATGAGTCAGGGGTCACAAGGAAGGGCTCTCCTCTCTGTGCCCACTTGACTGGCTCACCTCCTCCCAGCTCAGCCTGACCTTGCCTATGATGCTACTGATGTTGATGATGGAGCCAGGACAGCCGCTGGACACCAGGGCTTGGGCTGCAGCCTGAGTGACTAGAAAGATGCCCTGTGGGTGGAGCGGGAAAGTCAAAAGGCAGGAAGGATCAGTTGGGGTGACGGTCCTCCAACTCTCTCCCCAGGCTAGAGGACCCAGAAGTCACGGGTTCAGAGGTCACCACCTTGAGGTTGACAGCTATGACTTTGTCCCAGTTGTCCTCAGACATGTGGAGTAGAAATTCATCCCTGGTGATGCCCGCACAGGACACAACGACAGACGGCGGGCGAGAAAAGCAGGCCTGTGGCGGGGGGTGGGGCGGGGGTTACACACCGAGAAACCGTGCAGAGCCGAGGGCCGTGGAGGCAACATTATAGGGCTTTAAAGGGGCGAGGGCGTCTGGCTTTCACCTGCACTTGCTCCAGTAGGCGCCTGGCGGCCCCTGCCTCGGACACGTCAGCCTGGAAGGCGGCGTGGACTCCGCGGGGCGCCCGCTCCTCGCTCCCCGGCCCTCCCAGCAGCTGCACCGTCTGCCGCGCCGCTGCCTCGTCCAGGTCGCAAGCGGCTACGGCGGCACCCTCGGCGGCGAGGCGCACGCTGACGGCGCGGCCGATGCCGCCGCCCGCACCTGGGACGGGAGAGGACAAGCGGGCGCGGGGTCAGAGGTCAGCGGGGCGCAGAGGTAGTAAGACCCGGGCCGGAGATCAGGGCGACTGCGCGGCCCGACGGCGCGCCCCGGACGTCACGGTGGCACCCCAATCCGCCCGAGAGAGGAGCCCCCCACCTGTAACCAGTGCCAGCGCGGAGCGCAGTCGGAGCGGAGACGCCATGACAGCCAGCGGCCGGGCGGGGCCCCACGCTGGGCCACTCCGAGCGCAGAGGGGGCGCGGCTAGCGCGGAGCCGAGCCAATCGAAGCCCGGCCGGTGGCCACAGGCGGGGCCGGCCCCCAGCCGCGGGGGCGTGACCAGGCGCCGCCGCTGGGGGGCCTGGGGAGCCGAGGGAAGGGGGCCCCAACCCCCCGAAAAAGACAAAGACTGCGCGTAGAACGCAAGGTCCGAGGGTTTTATTTCCGGTCCCCACCCCTCCTCTATTCAAAGTAATATAAAAGAATAGAAACAAACAAAAAAATCAGGCCATGAGATTAGCAACTAGCCATTCCCGCCCCGCCCCCCAATCACTCCCAAATCAGGTCACACGATTGACGTTTATCCCCGACTTCTGCTACTCCCTTTGTGGAGGGCTCTGGTCTTCCCTGGAGCCTCCACCAACAGGCGGGAGAGAGGGAGGTGGGCCCTGGAGAAGCCTGTGCGTGGCGGCTTGGTCCTCTGTGAACAGGCAGGGTGGGGGACGTGGGGTAGGACTCCTCTCCTTCGGCCTTCCGGCTCTAGTCCTCAAACCCAGCAACATGGTCAGCACGTGCCCAACACTAGGGACCCTCTGGACTTCATCCTCACCTCTGCAGCCCCTGCATGACTGCCCGATCTTGACAGCCCTCAAACCAAAGTCACCATTTCCCTAGGATACAACTCTCTCCTTCGGCAGATGTCCTAGGCCAGGACCCCCAGCCTCCACAGACCCCTGACCTGGAGGGCTTAGAGGCTAGAGGTTTGGGGCTGGTTTACCCCATCTCTCACTCGAGGTGGGCAATCAACACCATCATGACAACTCCCCCCAACAGCCCCAGCACCTCCAGAAGTGACTGCAATGGTGATGCCTCCCTCAGCAGCTCAGGCAACACCGACACTGTTGCTACATAGATAAAGCCACCAGCAGTGAATGGCAGGATCCAGCCAGGACCTGCGCCACCGGCAACTTCACTGCCCACTGCCCCTCCTTCAGTTAGAAGGGCACAGGCTGTGCCTGCCAGTGCCCCTACTGCCGTCAGTAGTTGTAGACGCATCGCCTGGTGGGCAGAAAAGAGAGAGAGGCACTCATCAACGTCTGAAGGTTATCGGTGGTTTAGACATGGCTGGAATGGTCTAGGAGTGCATGAATAGGGTGCATGTCCTTGGAAACTAAAGAGTAAAGCAAAAAGAGGGGGGGGCTAGAATAGACACTTTCTGAAAGATCTTAAAGAGTTCCCTTTCCACAGACCTTCTGACTCAACAGGTCACGGTAGGGGGCATGGTGTGAAAGACCCCTATACTATTCAGATGGTTTCTGGATTACAGCTCAAGAACTACTGAACTGCACGACAAACACAACTTCTTCCTTTTCACTACTAGAGGATCCACTGTCACCAATACAGGCATACCTCAGAGATACTGTGAGTTCAGTCCCAGACCATCACAATAAAGCAAGTCACATGAATTTTTTAGTTTCCCAGTGCATGTAAGTTATATTGACACTATCCTGTAAGTGTGCAGTAGCATTATACCTACAATGTAAGAGCTTAATTAAAAAATACCGATTAAAAAAGGCTAACCATCACCTAAGCCTTCAGCAAGTTGCAATCTTTTTGCTATAGTAACAGCAAAGATCACAGATCAAGGTAACAATAATGAAAATGCTTGAAATGTTGCAAGAACTACCAAACTGTGACTCAGATGTGAAGTAAACAAACAGTGTTGGAAGAAAGGTATCAAAAGACTTGCTCAACAGAGTGTTGCTACAAATTTGTAAAAAATGCAGTATCTGCTAAGTGCAATACAGAAACACAATAAAACACATAAAAGTATGCCTGTAGTACAATTTGTTTCAAACTCATGAGTGGCAGTCTGGTTTGGGGCTAGGTGAGCAGAGGGTAAAGGGCTTGAGGTAACCATGTTTGGTGTACACCATCACCAACCTGCTTTTTGCTGCAGCCAGACTGGACCAAGATGGCAAAGTCTCCGACTTCATGGGGCACCTCATGTAGCAGAACAGTCATTGTGGTCAGGATCCCCAGCCCCCGGCCCCCTCGAAATGAAGCACCAATGGCTAGACCATCCGTGAAGTTGTGTGCCAGGTCTGCAGCCAAGTTCAGGTACCCTGATACACGTAGGTCTTTTACAGGAGAAAGGGAAGATGAAAGAGTTAGAGGCATTCATCACCCCTAGTCCCAGCCATGATCAACCATTATCACATCTCCCCGAGAGACCAGTTCATATCCAGCCCTAGTATTTCCCAGACACCTGCCATCACCCACAGCGCTATTTCCAGCAATTCACAACTATGTCTCTGGCCCAAGCCTATGGAACCCTGGCTCTCACCTGACCCTGCTTTCTCCTCTTCAGTGTTCTGAGGTCTCACTGGCCCATCTTTGGGCCTTGTACTCCCCCCTCTCCTCTTCCTCAATGCCCCTGCCTCCTTTTCTTCTTCCTCTGAGCTCTGTTTCTCCTTCGAAGAACGCTCTGTACGTGAAAAAAGGAATTGGTGTAAGCGGAGAACAAAGATCTGCCAATATATCCTCACAAGGCTAGTCTCCTCCCACTTCAGAACCTTCAAATGAGGAGATCCAAAGGTAGGCAATGTGGCTTTCAGAAAAATTGTTCCTGGGCTCACCCTGTCTTCCATGTTCATGACTTTCATGTGTGTGACCATGAGCATGTCCATGTCCGTGACTGTGTCCATGTCCTCCTTTTACATGTCTCACAAATTTCTCCACCACAAGAAAGGCGACAATTCCACTGAGGACCCACAGTCCTACAGAGAGAATGGGGCCCTGGCCTGGGAATAGATGCATTGAGACATTAAGGGAGATGTGGATTCTGGACTCTTCCTCCCCAAGCATAGGAGAAGAACAGGAGAGATAGACCTTCTCCAGCACCCCAACCCGTGTCTCCACCCGCCCCTTCCTCACCACTGTGGGAATGTCCATGTCCTGGCTGCTCCAGAGGGTGGTGAGAATGAGGTTCTGGAAGAAGAGGGAGAAAAGGCCAGATGAGGGAACCAAGCAAGGGGTGTGTATTTGCAGGAACACTAGAAGGTGAAGGGTCACAAAGGGGAAAGAACAGTCTTGCCCAAAGACTAAAATTCATTAAGATTTGAGGTAGAAGCTAAAGATCACTTACCCAAAGCATGAGGAATGAGGTGCAGGAAAGCATCTCCCAAGAGCCCACCAGAAGCAAAACTCAGCAAGATCTGGAGCAAAGAGCGGTGGCGAGCGGAGTTTGACTCCACAGGGATAAGAAAGAGGACGAAAAATGGAGCTGCAGAGATCAGCACCGTGGCCCCCAGTGCCTGGTGAGGGAGAGTCAAGGGTTAAGAGGTGTGGGGTTTCCCAACAATACAGCATCAGCCTCCCTCTGCCCCATCCCCAGGGGACTCACATAGGCCCAGAGAGTGACAGTGTCCAGGTCCTGCTTGACGCCTAGAGCCCCAGACTCCCCATAGCCTCCATGACTGTGCTCATGGTCATGTCCGTGTCCTCGGTGGTGGAGGCTCTCATGGGAGTGGCCGTGACTATGGCCATGGTGCAAATCCTCGTGTGCATGTCCGTGGTCGTGACCGTGGGTATGCCCATGCCAGATGCTCTCGTGAGTGTGGCCGTGGCCATGGGCATGGCTGTGTCCGTGGTGGAAATCCTCATGTGAGTGCCTGTGGCTGTGGCCGTGGAAGTCCTCGTGCAGGTCTTCGTAAAGGTCTCCATGACCCCCGTGTCCGGCCACTAGCAGCCCCAAGGCCGCCCAGGTCAGCAGTCCCACGGCCACCCAGCGGGGGGCCCCCAGGCCTCTGGCCATCACGCTGACCAGAGGGACAGAGACAGTGACTCCACTTGGCCCTCACTTCTACACCCATGAGGGGTCCGCTTTACTCCGTTCGCGCCCACCGTCCACTTCTATGGGCCGCTCCCCCATTCCGTTCTGTCCCCACCCACATTGTTCCCGAGACTCTATCCCGAGCCCCTTCCCTGATACAGGGCCCCCGGGACTCCGCTCTAGGCTTCGATCCTCCACTTTATGGACTCTCTGGGCTCTCGTCTCTATGACCCGCAAGGTGAGGGAAAGGGCCTGGAAAGGACAGTAGAGAAAAGCAGGGAATTCTCACCGGCTCCGGGATCCTCTCCTTTCCCGGTTTACTCGGACGTGGCAGTCCCGCCCCTAGCTCCCGCGAGAACTTGGGAGTCCCGTTCTACCTCGGTCCCAGCACCTTTACCAATATGGCCGCACTCCGGGTGGCGGGGATGCGGACCAGCCTTGGCGCGCATGCGCGGACGTGGAGGTTATTTAAGGGGATGCCTGGCGAGACTGGCTAACAGGCTGGAGAAGACCGCCTCCTCCGTTTCCAACTAGACGAGGGGGCGGGAACTAGCGCGAAGACTTCCCGTCTATACCAAGATGGCTGCCACACTGGCGCTGTCATTTTGGTACAGGGCCGGGCGAAGCGCTTAGTTTGACCCGGTTGAAGCCAGAGTCGTTTTCTCTGGGGCTTCCTCGTGCTCGGCTCGTCCCCCCGAGCGGTCCTCGGCAACCCCTGGTGCCGCTCGGCGTCCCTACACTCAGCTGGGAGTCATGTCTTGGGCTGCGCGCCCGCCCTTCCTCCCCCAGCGGCATGCCGCAGGGCAGTGTGGGCCGGTGGGGGTGCGAAAAGAAATGCATTGTGGGGTCGCGTCCCGGTGGCGGCGGCGGCGGCCCTGGCTGGATCCCGCGGCGGCGGCGGCGGCGGCGGCGGCCGGAGGACAGCAGGCCCCGGAGCCGGAGCCGGGGGAGGCTGGACGGGACGGGATGGGCGACAGCGGGCGGGGTGAGTGAGCCCGCAGACGGGCCCGAGCGCCGAGACCCCGACACCGGCGGCCCCTTCCCCCTCCCGGGCGCTCTCCCGGGCGCCCCCGCCCCCTTGTTTGTAAACACGCGTCCCCTCCTCCCGGGGGCCGCAGTGCCCTGCCCCCGGGGCGGGGCGGCCAGGGGGCGCTTCCGTTCTCCCAGCGGCGGCCGCCGGAGGCCCGGCTGCCCCGCTGTCCCCGGCGCAGGGCCCCGGTCCTCGAGCCTGAGGACCCTGGACATTGGGAGGCGAGTTCCGCGCCCTCGGCGGGGTCTCTCTCCCCTGCACGTTCGGGCGGCGAGCTGGGAGTGCAGAGGCTGGCGGGTTCCCCCCACGTGCTGCCCCACCCACACGAGACGCCTCCGGCCTGGGGTGGCCAAATTCACTATTTGGAGCTTGCCTCCCCTCAGCTCTCCTCCTCTTGTTTATCAGCCCCCTCCTCCCACCACGATTAGGGGTTCAGCCCTTGTTTGGCAGTAGGCTGCCTCTGGACTTGGGAACGGGTGGAATGGGGGCGCGGTGGGGAAATCAGAGAGAAAGAATGGAAGTCTCCCGTTGGGCGATCCAAGACTCATTTTCTCTTTTTGTCTCTCCTGTCTCTGTGTGTCTGTGCCTGTGTGTACCCTCCCTCACCACCCCCCCCAGACTCGCGGAGCCCAGACAGTTCCTCCCCAAATCCCCTTCCCCAGGGGGCCGCTCCCCCTTCTCCTCCCGGACCACCCTTACCCCCTTCAGCAGCTGCGTCCCTTGGAGGTTCTGGGGCTCCACCCCCACCCTCGATGCCACCCCCACCACTGGGCTCCCCCTTCCCAGTTATCAGCTCTTCCATGGGGTCCCCCGGCCTGCCCCCTCCAGCTCCCCCAGGATTCTCCGGGCCTGTCAGCAGTCCCCAGGTGAGAGGTTGTGACCCACTTAACTGCCGCTCCGCTTTCGTTTCCTTGTTTTCCTCCTGACTCCAGATCCTTGTATGAACTTCCCTGGTCCCCTGAACTTCTAGTCTTGGCAGGCTTGTGGTCCTTGTGAAACCCCTGGCCCTTCCTGAGGTGCCACTGAACTTTCAGTGCACGCCTCCTCCCCAGTACTATAAAAGAACCTATTATTCTTGAGGTCCCTTTTGTCTATCAGTGGGTTTTTTGCCTTTTTGGTCCCATCTGCCCTTCTAAGATAAAAGCCCTTTGGGGCCACTGTGTTGCACGGTTTCAGGGGACCGTTATGTCTCATCTCCTCGGGGTTGTGCTCCAGGGGTGGCCCTTCCCAGGCACGGCGCGTAGTGTTCTTTGCAGCGTGCAGTGCAGGGCCCCGCCTAGGCGGTAGAGAATGACGTCCGTCCCCTCTGAGAGATTATCCTTCCCAGTGAGTCTCCCTGTGACTTCCCTATTTCCCCCATCCCAGATTAACTCAACAGTGTCGCTCCCTGGGGGTGGGTCTGGCCCCCCTGAAGATGTGAAGCCACCAGTCTTAGGGGTCCGGGGCCTGCACTGTCCACCCCCTCCAGGTGGCCCTGGGGCTGGCAAACGGCTATGTGCAATCTGCGGGGACCGAAGCTCAGGTATGGGGCTCAGAGGACTAGCAGGGAGGAAGAGAGTGTGTGTACCACGTACCGTCATCTGGGGGATTCCCAGGGGCTCGTGAGGTTTTGTTTGAGCTAGTGAACTGGGAGAGGCGTGATGAGAATTGAGGAACCTCCGGCTTAGATTTGGGGTGGGGGTTGGTCAGAGGGGGGAGGGGACTGGTCTAGGGTTTTTGAACCCTGAGAAGAATGGAACTGTATCATCCCTCACGTCCTGGTTCGCTAAGTTTGCTGGGGTCGTGTGGGCAGGAGGGAGTGGACAGGAGCCCTCGGGGCCCAGGGTGTGCGTGCGTGCAGTCTCACTGCCCTTCCTCTCGTCTCGCAGGCAAACACTACGGGGTTTACAGCTGCGAGGGCTGCAAAGGCTTCTTCAAGCGCACCATCCGTAAGGACCTGACCTACTCGTGCCGGGACAACAAGGACTGCACGGTGGACAAGCGCCAGCGGAACCGCTGTCAGTACTGCCGCTACCAGAAGTGCCTGGCTACTGGCATGAAGAGGGAGGGTAAGGGGCCTCCCCTTGTGCCCTGTGGGAGGAGGGGAGGGAGCAGTTCCGGGACCGCCCTCTCTGGAAGGCGGGGCCCCTCTCTCTCCTCCAGAGGGCGCTGTTTCATTCCTCTCTCCCATGCACATCCGCTCTCCTCCCTGGTACCCTGATCTGGTCCCTTGAGTTTCCTTCTTAATGGTTCTGCCACTCGGGCCTGAACCTCTGACCACCACCCACCCCCTCACCCCGGGCTGGTGCTAGGATCACTTTTCCTTCCCCAGGATGGTTTCTCTAGCTCCCCCTCTCTAACCAAATTGGCTTTTCTTCTCTTTGAGCCTGCCTTCCACTCTCGCCTCTTGTCTCCGTGGTATCTGTGTTGGCTTCTCCAGACTCTGGGACGGTGCTCTCTTAAACTGCAGCCTTTACTAAAAGACCCCCAAAACATCTTTCCCTCTTTTTTCTCTCTGTTTTAAGTCTGATTCTGAAATCCTGAGAGAGATGCTTTAGGGAGCTTATATTGGTCACCTGCCTCATTTTAGAGAAGATGAGCCTGAAGCCTGGCTTTCCCAAGGTCATGCAACAAAAGAGTGACAGGCCTGGGATCAGAACCCATGTCCCTGAAGACCCAGGCCCAGGGCACCTCCTCCGGCCGCGTGGCTGAGTCAGAAGAACACCAGATTTGCAGTTAGGAACACTTGGGTTTAGATGTCTGCTGTGCCGTGTATCCTGTGAACTTGGACAGAGTGTTTTAAGGAACTGCCTCAAAATTGTTCTCTTTAAAAATTGGGTCAGGAGCTCACAGGGTGGCTGTAATACTGGAGTGAATGTTGAAGCACGCTTGGCGTGTTTCTTCATATGTAGTAGGCCTTCTGTTTAAATGTTAGCTTTCTGTCTAATTTCTCTGTCCACCTCTTTTACTTCTTGGAGTAGTCATCTGTTCTTTCATAACTCCTGTGTCTAGACTGCCACAAATATGCTGTGGTTTCAAGTGACTTCCCCAGTTGCTATAAATATCTTCTGAGTTAGGCCAGGAGACCCCAGTATGGCCCTAAGGACACTTTGGAATCTCCTCATGGCTGGCTGCTGACTCTCCATTTTTCTCTTCTCCTTCCCCCTCCCCCTTAGCTGTACAGGAGGAGCGTCAGCGGGGGAAGGACAAAGACGGGGATGGGGAGGGTGCCGGGGGAGCCCCCGAGGAGATGCCTGTGGACAGGATCCTGGAGGCGGAGCTTGCTGTGGAGCAGAAGAGTGACCAGGGCGTGGAGGGTCCTGGGGGGACTGGGGGCAGCGGCAGCAGCGTGAGTGCTCTCCTTCCTGCTGGGGTGGGGGCGCCACGGGCTAGGGCTGTGCTATGTCCCACTCCCGTCCCTTCCCCTCACCACCCTTCACACTGCCGGGGGCTGGAAGTGCCCCCAGACACAGTCTCACATCTGAGGTGGGCGCAGTAGCGTCCTCTGTCCTCACTCCCAAAACAGCCACAGGCAAGTCCCAAAGTAACAGTTGTCTTCCTGAATGCCAGAAGAGCAGGAGTGGGTTCAGATGGGGCTTGAAGAGACTGCAGATAAGGTGCTGGTTTAGTCGCTAAGTTGTGTCCGACTTTGTGACCCCATGGGCTGTAGCCCACCAGGCTCTTCTGTCCATGGGATTTTCCAAGCAAGGGTACTGGAGTGGGTTGTCATTTCCTTCTCCAGAGGATCTTCCCCACCCAGGGATTGAACCTGGGTCTCCTGCTTTGCAGGTGGATTCTTTACTGAATGAGCCACCAGGGAATTGTCCAAAGTATTTTATGATTGGGGGTTTCCCAGTGTGCTTCCAAACCTCCTGTAACTCTGAGCCCTCATCCCTGCAGCCAAATGACCCCGTGACCAACATCTGCCAGGCAGCTGACAAACAGCTCTTCACGCTTGTTGAGTGGGCGAAGAGGATCCCTCACTTTTCCTCCTTGCCTCTGGATGACCAGGTCATATTGCTACGGGCAGGTCAGTGACCTTGGACCCCTTGGACCTCTTGTCTTTGGACCCCTCTTGGACCTCCTGACCTTCAGGGACCCAAGTGACCTTACCTTACGTTTTCAGGGAGCCAGTCTCGTTGACCTCACCCCCTCTTCTCCCCTTCCTTCAATGTGCTCTCCACCCTGTGGCCTCGTCCCTGGCCCCTGACCCTTGTGGGCACCCCCCCGCCCCCCCCCAGGCTGGAACGAGCTGCTGATCGCCTCCTTCTCTCACCGATCCATCGATGTCCGAGATGGCATCCTCCTCGCTACAGGTCTCCATGTGCACCGCAACTCGGCCCATTCCGCAGGCGTGGGAGCCATCTTTGATAGGTCAGTGGCCCTCAGCTGGGCTGGCCTGGTGGTCGCGGGGGCGGGGCTATAGGCTGGTCCGTGTCCAAGGCTGGCTGAGCTGTGACCTTTGAGTGACCTGCAGGTCCCTCTCCAGGGTGCTGACAGAGCTAGTGTCCAAAATGCGGGACATGAGGATGGACAAGACAGAACTTGGCTGCCTGCGGGCAATCATTCTGTTCAATCCAGGTAAGAGGAGGGCTGCCCCTGTTCCTCAAGACCCAGGCAGCCTTGCAGCCGCCTCTTCTTCGGAGACTCCTCAGTTACCCAGCTGCCCCCCTCAACCTAGAAATCTCCCAGCTGACCAAGAGGAACCCACATTCGTTGAAAAACATTCCCTTTCCGATCGCATCCCCCAGACCCTTTGCGCCCCGCTTCCCTGGCCAGGCATTTGGTGAAGGGTGTGTAGGTGGTGCCCAGAAGGAACATCGTGTGGGCCATGTCTCCTCATTTGTCCTGGTTTGATTGGTCCTCCTTCCTCTTCCTCCTCTCTTCCTGCCATCCCAGATGCCAAGGGCCTCTCCAACCCCAGCGAGGTCGAGGTCCTGCGAGAGAAAGTATATGCATCCCTGGAGACCTACTGCAAACAGAAGTACCCTGAGCAACAGGGCCGGTGAGACGGCGCTGAGGGGCCCCGGGCCGGCCCCGGGGTGGGGGTGCCACCAGGGCGTGTTCAGGGCCCGCGGGGCCCCAGCTCTTACTCAGCATCTCCCGTGCCCTCAGGTTTGCCAAGCTGCTGCTTCGTCTTCCTGCTCTCAGGTCCATAGGCCTTAAGTGTCTAGAGCATCTGTTTTTCTTCAAGCTCATCGGTGACACCCCCATCGACACCTTCCTCATGGAGATGCTTGAGGCTCCCCACCAGCTGGCCTGAGCCCACACGCAGACGTGCTGTTCCTCACGCTGGGGGAGGGCACAGCGGCAAGGGACTCTGGGCCTTGGGGCAGGGTGGGGAGGGACTGTGTTCCTAGAATCTTGATGGGATGGAGGAGCACAGGGCAGAACTGATGCCTCCAGGGGGTGTCCTAAACCCTGTAAGGGTTTGCTTGAGGTCCCAAGTCAGAGGGACCCAGACCACTGGTGGGCCTCTCCCTGCGGCGGCCTCGAGTCTCCGAGTTTGTCTGGCTCTGCCATGGTCTGGGGGGCTTTCAGAACTCCAGCCTGGAGTGGCCTCTCCTCCCCCAGCACAAAGCCCCGTCCTTGCTCCCAGGTCCTTGCTGCTCCTCTTGCCTCACTCGGCATCCCCATCTGAAGAATGGAAAGAGAACTCCCGCAGAGATGGATATTGGGGGGCAGGCCCCCCAAACTGATGGACACGGGAGGAAAGCTCTGCCAGGCCTTCCTCTAACCCAGCCTGGCAGATGGGGCTTCTCTGGAAGGAGGGGACCCTGTCACTGTCTCCTGGCCAGAGTCCCGTCTCACACTTCCCCACCTCTGGCAGTCAGACTGAGAAGGTCCCAGGCTCTGCGGGGTGAGCCTGGGGCTGCAGAGAAAGGTGGTGGTGGTGGTGGTGAAGGGGTGGTGGGAACCCATCTGCTATTTTTAATTTCCTCGAGGACAGAGACTTGCAGTTAGACTCAAAGAAGTACTGTACTTCCCCAGGTTGACTAAGAGATGCCAGTGGTGGAGGTGGTGTCTGGGAAAGGCAGGGCCTGGGGTGCTCTGGGTTCTCTGCGGCTCTTCTGTCTGTGTTGGGGAAGGGGCCTGGGCTGAGGTCAGGGCCGGGGTGGTGAGTAGTCCTCAGGCCTTTCCCGTCTCAGCTCCCCCTGCAGCCCCGGGCTCACCCCGCAGAGCCTGGGGCACTGAGTGTCCTGGCCTGACTGAGGGGAGATGGCCGGCCTGCGGAGGTGAGGTGCTGGGGCTGCATGACTTCTGCCCTGCGGCTCTTCTCTCCGGGGTTCCCTTCCCCTATCTTTCACTCACATAAAATTGCTTTCAAATTAAAATCGCTGTTTTCTGGACTGAGGTGACTGCCTTGGGGGTGGGGAGGAGCGCCGCCCCGGGCCGCGGGTGGGAGGGTATCCGGTGGGGCGCGCTCCCTGGACGCCGCGGCTGCCGCCGTAGTTCCTTGGGGCTGGGAGGCGGGCGAGGAGGGGCGGCGGGGGGGTGGACACAAGGCGCGCTTTGTGGTGAGGGAGGGGGCCGAGGGTGCGCCGGGCCGGGGCGGGGCGGCCGTGGAGGAGGGCGGCCGGCTCTCAAAGGCGCCTTGTTCGCCGGCGCCCTCCCAGCGCCAGCGGGCGGCGGCGCCTCGGCTCGCTCCGGGCGGCCCTTCGGCCGCGCCACGGGCTCCGGGCAGACCCGGCGCCGTGCCCGCCCGTGGGGGCGCCCTGGGCGCGGAGCGCCGCGGCCTTCCCCGGCGTTGCCCGCCTGGAGGCGGCCTCGTCCCCGAGTGACCCCGATTCCCGGACTCTGCCAACCCGCGTGGCCGCCCCCCGCCGCCCCCCTCCGCGACTGGATGCCTCTCCACCTGGGCTCCAGGATGCCCTTACGTGGTGGCCCCCTCTCCATCCCCTGGGACCCGATCAGCCTGTATGTGCGTCTGTCCAGTCTCTGGCCTCCCCTCTAGGGCCCCCCGCCCAGCCTCAACCGGCCCCCCCCCCCCCACGCTCCCCGCGGCCGTCGGGTTGCAGGTCCCCAGTCGCTATCTATAGCGGTGCCTATAAATACCGCGCTCCGGGCCGGGCTCTGTAATTACAGCGGGCGGGCCGGGCCGAGGGGAAATAATTATGGAGATCCGATGGGGTGAGGGGAGGTAGCGACCCCCGGGCCCGCCTGTCCCCTCCCACTACATTCCGCCCTGGACTTTGTTGAAAGGGGGCTCTGGGTCTCCAAGGGGGAGGAGCAGGGGAGGGGTCTTGTGACTGGACCTCTGGGTCCCCCCAAAATAGACTGGGGAAGAGATATTGGGGTTCCCCGAAAAGAGCATCCTAAGGTACAGGCCACTGAGTCCCTGCGAGAAGCAGAGGAGAGCAGCCCGAGAGCCGCGAGGGAGGGTTCCCGTTCGCGCCCCCCCCAACCAGGTGGAGATCGGGGGTGGGGTTTCCCTCGGTGGCTGTGGGCGGGCGGTTGGAGGCGGGGGCTGGGCCGGGGGCGGGAGCGAGCTGGGGGCTCTGGGCTGCTGGGGTGGCCGGGGACACACAGGAGCGGCGGCCACCGAGGAGGGAACAGCGCCGGAGCCCCGACGGCGCCCCACTGCATGGAGCTGGGTCCCTGAGAGCCGTCGCTACCCGGCAGCCTCCGACTTCCCCAGGAGCCCGGCGTCCTCGCTCTCTCTTGCAGCCTCGGGGTGCCCAGCGCCGCCGGCGTCCCCTGGTCCCCGGGACCGGGAGTTCCGGGCGCCAGCCATGGAGCGGTGCAGCCGCTGCCATCACCTCCTGCTGCTGGTGCCGCTGTTGCTGGGGCTGAGCACCGCCCCCGCCTGGGCAGGTAAGCGGAGTCCCAACGCCTGGGTCATCGGAATCAGGCTGGAGGTCCGCATGTCCTCGGTACAGGGGACAGCGGATACCTAGGGACGGGGGGATGCTTCTGGGTCTGAGAATGGGATTTGGGGCGGTCAAGGGTCCAGGCAGGAGGGCAGGACACCTGGGTTCCTTGGAGCCAGAATGGAGATTTGTTTTCTTCTCTGAAGTGACCAGGGGAGGGCAGGTAGGGCTGAATGGTGGAAGGTCACGTGAGTGGGGATGGATGCTGGGGTACTCCAGCAGGGCCAGTGTGGTCCAGCCAGGTGCTGGAGTCAGGGGCAGATGCGAGTGTTGATGGATGGGAGGTGCATGTCTGTCTTCTTTCTGTCCACATCTTTGGGGTGAGAGGCGAGCATCCTTGGGTCAGAACAGAGCCCGGTAGGTAGGTAGAGAAAGAAGGGATGCCTGGACTGTTTGTCTCACTGGCTCCCCCGACAGGATCCCCTTCCCCCTCCGTGCCCTCGATCTTGCCACGCGGCTGGCTCTGGGGAGCCGTGGGGCTGACTGCCAACAGGACGGCCGCTGGACAGGCCAGGATCAGGTGTCTGAGGCA
The DNA here is from genome assembly GCF_042477335.2 of Ovis canadensis. NCBI lineage: Eukaryota > Metazoa > Chordata > Mammalia > Artiodactyla > Bovidae > Ovis > Ovis canadensis. Next base: position 22,600,821 of record NC_091264.1, on the reverse strand, counting down.
GGAGCCAACTCTCTGCATTCCTGCCCCGCCCCTCCCCCTCTGCCCAGCCGGGCTCCCCTGGGACCCTGGCCTCCACAATCCCAACCTTTTCCTTCTTTTCCCCAGGATCCAGAAGTCCTGGCTCTGGGGAAAGGGGGTTTGATGTGGACGAGGAGGAGGCTGAGAGTACCTGGGTAGTAGGCAGGCTGGAATTAGCCCCCCCACCCCAAACCTTGGAGACTGATCTGTATATAACGACTATTTATTTCTTCTGGTCAGAAAAGCAGCATCAAGGATTTAGATTAGATTATGGAAGGAAGAACTTTCAAGACAGGGAGGAGCTCAGGGACAGAAAATTGAAGTACGGGATGTCTGTAGACACTAGGAGTCTTTTTTAGGGAGAAAAGGGATCCTTTAACGTGGAGACAGGGAGGTGGCTGAGATGACTGTCTCTTATTTGGGGGCTGAGTGGGTAGAGGTGGGACTCTGGAGGGAAGTGGATTAGTGTGGAATTCATCAGAACCAGGCAGAGTGGTGGGGGTGATGGGGTCACCAGTGGGGAGACTGGGGCAGACTGAGGCCAGAGCCAGGGGCCCCCTGTGTGACTTGAAGTAGAAAGTCGGGTGTAGCTAGGCCGTCTATAGGGTTGAGCTGGACTCTCCTGGGGTTTGGTAGAGGGTGGGGGCCCCTGAGGTCTCCTTGGCCTGGGGTCTCTGTGAGTCTCTGTGTCAATGTCTTACTTACCCTTCGTCTCTCAAAGCGGCCCTTGTGTGTTGATGTTTGCGGAGCTGCCACACGCGGGGGCCGGGCTAGGGCAGGGAGGTGGGAGGGGGCAAGGCCGTGGTTTCCCGGCTTCTGGACTCAAAGGGCCTTTTCTCTGCCTGCCCGCCTCACCTCACCCACCCCACCCAGCTCTGCGCTCCTGATCTCTCTGGCCCCTGCCCTGCCCCACACTTCTCTGAAAGTTTTGCTGGAACTTTCTTTGGTTTTCTTCCAATCTGGAACTGATGGTGTGAGCAGCGTGTGTTTGGGGGAGTGAGGGAGAAAGAGGCAACCTCTGTCTCCTGGGGAGTTTGAGCCCTCGGAAGCCAAGTTCTAGGCAGACAGGGCTGGTGGCCTGGCTCTAGAATCTTTGGGCCATGGGTGGCGGGGGTGGTGGGGCAGGGTCGAAGTTCCAGGTGTGGGGAGCTTACCCGGGTTTTGGGCAGAGGACTCTGATGGGATCCGCAGATGTCTGGCTCCGGGCCCTGGATCTGCTCCGGCTCTGCGTGGCAGCTTCAGGCTCCCCACGTGCCCCCGCCCCCCAGCTCATCTCCCCAGCCACGGGCACTGGCTCTGGGGCTGGCTCCTTCTTGTATCTCCTTTCTCTGCATGGTCAGAGTGGCCCCCGCCTCCCCCAAACACGGGGCCTTCAGCAGCTTGACGCCCCCTCTCCGTAGAGCTGCCTGTCTACTCCCTCCCTGGTGGCCCCCATCCCCTCCTGTGCCCAGGATGATGGCTTGCCCAGATGTTGTTTATGCTGGAGACACTGGACAGAGGCCAGAGACCCAGAGACTGAGAGGAAGGAAGAGCTGGAGAAAGGAAAAGACGGGTAGAGGGCGAGGGAAGCGGAGGAAGATGGAAGAGCCAGGGAGAGAGAGACCGACAGAGTCAGAGAGACAGCACGTGAAGGGGAGGCAGGTGGAGAGTTGGAAGAGAGAGATGAATAGAGAGATTTCCCTGGTGATCCCGTGGTTAAGGGGCAGGGTTTGATCCCCGCTGGGCAAATAGGGTCCTACATGCCAAGCAGCACAGCCAGAAAGTAAATAATAAACTGATTAAAATAGTTACTCGGGCTTTCTTTAAAAAAAAAAGAAAGAGAATAGAGATTCATAGGCTGAGAGATGGAGACAGGGAGGGCGTGACAGAGGCCGAGGCTGGGAGGAGGGGTGGTGGTGGGCATGGAGCTGAGTACAGGCCCAACGATGCCTTTTTCCAGGTGACTTTGTTTCCCATCCGTGCATGCTCTGTTCAGAAGCGTGGAAGGTCGAGGTGACTTATATCCTGCAGGGAGTTTGAGCCCCAGGAACCTGATCTCTAGATTCCCAAAGTCCCCTGTGCATGCCCCCCTGGGAGTGCGTGCCTTCCCCTGACCCTCGCAAACTCTCCCAGGTGCAGCCCCCGTGGACGTACTTCGGGCCCTGAGGTTCCCCGCCCTCCCTGATGGTGTCCGGAGGGCGAGAGGCATCTGTCCAGCTGATGTGGCCTACCGAGTGTCCCGACCTGCCCAGCTCAGCGCACCCACCCGTCAGCTCTTTCCAGGTATGGGTGGCCTGCCAGAGCAGGGAGAGCCTCGGGCAAGGCCATGGGGGGTGGGGTCAGGGGGGAAGGGGTTGATGGCTCACCTTGCCTCTTCCTCCTTCTGTCTGTCTGTGTCCCAGGAGGCTTTCCCAAAGATTTCTCTCTGCTGACTGTGGTCCAGACCCGCCCGGGCCTCCAGGCGCCCCTCCTGACCCTCTACAGTGCCCAGGGCGTCCGGCAGCTGGGCCTGGAGCTTGGCCGACCAGTCCGCTTCCTGTACGAGGACCAGACTGGGCGGCCGCAACCACCGGCTCAGCCTGTCTTCAGAGGCCTCAGCCTGGCGGATGGCAAGTAAGTCAGTGTGCTCCTCTGGCCTGTCCAGCCTGTCTCTTAGGAGCTCCCCTCTGGTTCCTGCCCCCAGAATGCCCACGCCCTAATCCTTGTTGTTGTTCAGTTGCTAAGTCGTGTCTGACTCTTTGTGACCCCTTGACTGCAGCACGCCAGGCTTCCCTGTCCTTCACCATCCCCTGGAGTTTGCTCAAACTCATGTCCATTGAGTCGGTGATGCCATCCAACCATCTCATCCTCTGTCACCCCCTTCTCATCCTGCCTTCAATTTCCCCCCCTAATCTAGAAAATCCCTTTGGGCTACCACTTGCTTACCCACTGCCCAAACTTTAGTCAAGTCTCTTCTAGCCCAGAGTTTGGGCTTCAGAGATTAAATCCTTGTGCATAGGACTACCTTGTACCTTGGGCAAGTTACTTGAGTGTTTTTTTTTCTTTTATTTATTTTTATTAATTAAAAAAAACTTTTGATTTTATATTGGAGTGTAGCCAATTTACAATGTTGTGATAGTTTCAGGTGGACAGCAAAGGGACTCAGCCATACCTATCTGCTTGACTCTTTTGAGACTTGGTTTCTATGTCTGAAAAGTAGGGATACTAGAATCATGAGAATCAAATGGGAAAGTGATTGCCTGGTGCCTGGGGTATTGTGAGCACTCAGTGAATGGTAGCTGCTGTGACTGCTACTGTATTACCATTGGCTTGTCAGCCTGTTCGTCAACAGCTCCCTGGCCCTCGTGACTTTCCTCCCTTCAGTCGGTCACTGGACCCTCTCCTGCTCTCACGACCAGGTGGCACCGTGTGGCTGTGGCTGTGAAGGGCCAGTCTGTCACCCTGATAATTGACTGTAAGAAGCGAGTCACTCGGCCCCTCCCCCGGAGTGCCCGTCCAGTTCTGGACACCCAGGGCGTGATCATCTTCGGTGCTCGGATCCTGGATGAGGAAGTCTTTGAGGTAACCGCGGCAACTAGAGAGAGGGTGCTGGTCCTGCATCTGTTCGCTCCCCTCCTGACCTCAGTACTCCATCTTCCTGTGTCTTGACCCTTCACTTTTCCTTTCATAAATGTCTATTTCTACTTCCCATCTTCAGGACTACATTTTTTTTTTTTTTGTAGAAGAATTAAATGCCCGTTTATACGGCAGGATTGTCCATAGTCATTTATTCCGTCAGGCAGTTTTCATTAGTCCACCCATCCATCCACCCCCTTGACTGACCCATCCACCCATCCATCCACCCCACTGTTCATTTACACACTCACCCACCTACTCAAGCATTTGGGCTTGTATTCTCCCACCTGCCTATTCTTCCCCTGCTTAGCCACTCCTTCCTTGAGGCCACCCATCTGTTCATCTGTCCTTCCATCCATCCATCCATCCTCTCTAAGTCACCCATCCATTTACCCACCCATCCAGCTGCTCCTCCACCCTGTCTGCATGTGCATGGAAGGATACGTGCATCCCATTTACCCACCCATCTCTTCACCCCCCGACTCTCCATCCAGCCATTTCTCCACTTCTTCCATCTACTTCCATTTCTGTCTACTGTGTGCCTCTCATTTTCCTCTGTATCAGTCTACCCACACATACACTCACTCACTCACCATCCATCCACCCTCTCCTTCAGTCAAGCGTCTGAGCCCCCATTCACCCACCCAGCCATCTATCCATCTACCCGTCCATCCGTCCATGCACCCACCCAGCCAGCCAATGTTTTCTGAATACCTGCTGGCTTAGAGCCAAGGGGAACGCCAAAGAATATCATCAGATCTCTATCATCCCAAGTTCTGCTCTGGAGTTGAGACAGTATTCCCAAGCTATAACCCACGCCCATACAGGGGTTTGCTCAGTACCACATGTGGGCGCAAGTATATGCCATTGGAAATCAGAATTGGCTTCGTCCCGTTTCCAGAGGTCCAGAGAATTCTTATCAACACTGCATTGGAAGGTCAAAGCAACTAAGGTTGGGTCTCCAACCTTAGGTCTCCAGAAGCCCCTGTAAACAGGCTCATGCACGATCACATGGGCAGGGTGTAGGCCAAGAGCTGAACTTGGGGTGGAAGGCTTGAATTCTAGTCCTGATTCTACCACTTGGCATGACCTTGGGCCAGTCATCGTCTCTTGGAACTTTTATGAATGCACTGTGCTTGGAAAATGAGCATGAAGACCCTTGTCCTGCTGACTCTGATCCTTGTCCAGCTGTCTAGTTGTTGGGAAGGTTCAAGGGGGTTATGAAAGAGAAGGTCCTTTGAAACCTGCAAAGAAACTGCGTGTGGGCGGGCTGGTGCCGGCCGTCTCCATCATGTAGTCTAACCTCTGACCCACGTCCCAGACTCTATGCTGCATCTCTCTGAAGCCCTCTCCGCCTGCCTCCCTTCCTGTCCCTTCCTTTTTGCAGGGTGATATTCAGGAGCTCTCCATCATCCCGGGAGTGCAAGCTGCCTACGAATCCTGTGACCAGAAGGAGCTGGAGTGTGAGGGGGGTTGGAGGGAGAGACCCCAGAGACAGCCATCTCACAGAACGCAGAGATCTCCGAAGCAGCAACCGCCAAGACTTCACAGGCCACAAAACCAGGAACCCCAGGCACAGGTGAGGGAGCTGGGCGCACCCCAAACTGCAGCACGCCCCGGGGAGGGAAGCCGCCACCACAGTGCCCCAGGGGAATTCCCCCAATGGCCCGTCCAATGTTGGGCTCCTGTTCTCCCCCCCAGTACCCCCTCCCCAACCATCCCCTCTATTCCCATCACCCCACCCTTCTCCCAGTCCTCATTCATCAACCTTTTTATTTTCATGTAAAAATAAAAAGTCGTTATGAAGAATTCATGGCTGGGAACTGTGTCCCTGGCTTGTGTCTCCTCTGCTAGTCTTCCTGGAACTGTCCTTGGGTTTTCCATCTCTTCCTTGAATTAAGAGATTGGGAGGCCATGGAGGGTGGGGGTGAGAACTGGGGGGTGTGGGCAGAGGTTGGGAGAGCTGAGGAGGGAGAGACAGAGACAGGAGAAGTTGAGCTGGGGAGACCCAGGAAGAGATGTGGGGAAGGAGTAGGAGGTAGAGGCCTGTGCAGGTGAGCGTGCAGGGCCGTCTCTGGCCCCTGCTTGCCCCGGGAGGGGCAGGATCGGGGGCTGTTGGTGGGGGTGGGGGGATGGGGTGGAGTCCTGATAGCCAGAGTGACAAGTGTGATCTGGGGTCAGTGGCCTAAAGGTTGGAGGCTCAATCTCTTAATCATGTCTGCTTCTGTCCCATGTTTGGGACTCACCCCCCTTCCCCACCCCCCTTCCCACCCCATCTCTCTCCTGACTCCTATCCCTCCATCATCCCCAACTCCCATCCACCTCCTCTTCCCCCCCCACCCCCTTCCCACCTGTTCCCACCGCCCCTCCCCCAACCCCAGTCCACTGAGTCTCTCTACTATGACTACGAGCCCCCCTATTATGATGTGATGACTACGGGCACCACCCCTGATTATCAGGTAAACTTGAGGGACCCCTTCCCTTCCCCTGTTCTCCCCACCAACCCCTTGCAAAGGTCTAAGACACTGTCCTCCCCTTCCCACTTTGGGGAGAGCCACGTTGTATCTAGATTAAGGGCGTGTGCTCACTGCGCCTCCCGTGTCTCTCCACTGCAGCGACCTCCAAGCCCCAACCACAGGGCTCCCCCTCCCCCCAGGGGGCGTCGGACCCCTCCCCGAAAGCCTGCCCCTCCTGCCAAGAGGTCAGCGGCCCGGCAGGCGTCCCCCTCACCACACCAGAGGCCCTCTCGAAGTGAAGGTTCCAGCCCAGCCCGGGGCCAGCCTCCCCTCTCCCGGCACCCGGCTCAGCAGGCAGCTCCCCCCACTGCCCGGGGCCCCCCCAGGACCAGAGGCAGCGGTTACCGGCAGGTAGAGCCGGGGCATCCAGATCTCTGCCCCCGAACCTCTCTGACCTCAGAGATTCACTCTCCCTGAACTGTATCCCCTCCAAAGGGGCTGCAAGATCTGAGACTGCCCCCACCCCCAGCACAGACAGATACTGCCCTCGGGATGGGCCAGGACGGGCTGCTGCTTGGCCTCCTTTGCCGCTAACCTCTCTCCTCCTTCCCGCCCTCTGCTCCTCTCCCCTCCCTTCCCCTTGGGGGTAGGAGCCCACCCCAGGTGAAGAGGAAGGAATCCTGGAGTCAAGCCCTTTGCCGCCCCCTGCGGAGGTAACTCCATCCCCACCCTCGCCCCAGCTAGGGCTGGTGGGCGTCTGTGGCCTGCCCCCCTTGCCCTAGGGCGTCTTGATGAACCAGCCCCTCTTCTGGCCAGAGGCTCTTTGCCTCTGGTCCGCGATGCTGTCTCCTGGCTCCTCCGGATCTCTGGGTCTGCTGTCTCTTGGGACAGCCGTTCTTCCGCAGCATCCGTGTCCCTGCCTTTATTCTTTGGCTCTGGCAGGGTCGTCCCCTTCCACGTTGTCAACGGTTGTACTTCTCTCACATTTCCTTTCCCAGGAGCCATTTTCTGTCCAACCCTGTCACTGTCTGTCTTTCCACCAATTTCTTTGGTCGTTTTCCACCAATTTCTTTGGTCATTCCTTGGACCCCTTCTTCCATCATTATGTCCATGGACTGTCCACTCTGTGTCCAGCCCTCTGGCCACCCTTCTCATTACCCCTCACGTCTTCCAGCCACGCCCACTTTCTGGACCTCTCTCCTCGCTGGGGGCCTTTGGTGGCTGTCCCCCTTCTCTTCAATGGCTCCCCTTGCTCTTCTTGGGAGGAAAATTGGCCCCCATCACCCTCAGTACCCTTTGGGCTGAAAGTTGTCACACCCTGGGGTGCAGGGGAGACCTCCTCTTAGCCCTAATGCCCCCATCTACCCCTCTCCCTCCCCACCCCCGGGAAGGAGCAGACAGATCTCCAGGTCCCCCCCACAGCCGACAGGTTCCTGACAGAGGAGTATGGGGAGGGTGGCGCAGAGCCCCCCGCAGGGCCCTACGATTACACCTATGCCTATGGGGACGATTACCGCGAGGAGACGGAGCTTGGTCCTGCCCTGTCTGCGGAGACAGCCCACTCGGGAGCCGTAAGTCCAAGAAGCTCCTCTTCCACTCTTGACCTCCAGCGGGAATCACTTCCTGTTGCCTTTGGTTGTTTGTCCTCTGAGAGCTACTTCCCACCGGTGGTGATTTGCCGTTTTTTGTTCACGTGGATTGTATCTGTTGCTTGAAAAGATTACTTCCTGCCTTCCCTTGTCAAATGTCTTTCTCTGTGACTCCTTATGGTTCCTTCTGTCTGAAGCTTTTTTTTTTTTTTTCAATCCTCTGGCCACTTGCTGTCTTTCTCGGTCCCTTCCTATCTCCATCAAGCTGGATTTCATAGGCTTTCGGTCATAAGCCCCTGTCATATGTCCATTTTCAGTCTGTCTCCGCCATTTCTTCTTGATCAAAACCATTTTTTATCCATGTTGCTGCCAAACAATCTGACTTTCTCTGTCACATTTTCTAACCTACAGGCCACTTCCTGTCTGTCCCCTCTGGTCCCAGTCATGACATCCATTCAGGTGACTGTGTCAGATTGGACTGGAGGGGACTAATTCTTTGTGTTTCTGCTCTAGTTTTTCATGCTGTTTTATCCTTTGATAATAAGCCACTTCGTATGTATCTCCAGTCATCCAAATCACAAAGTTTCCATTGTGGGTCTCAATATTTATCATGGCCACTTGCTGTGTATCTGTTTTCTGAAAGATGTGTGTTTTCTGGGAGAATTGTCTTTCTTTGTCGTAATCCATTTCCCAGAGTCACTTTCTCACTTTCTGTCTTGTTTTGTGAATTTCTTTTCTTTCTTGGTTGTGGCAGCCATATTGTTATTGAAGGTCCACTTCCTGGATCCTCTTTCCTTGGCTGCTTCCTGTCTTTCCCACCACTTCCTGTTTATCTGGTTCATTTTCTAACCATCTTGGCCATGTTTGATTTTTTTTGGCCCTGGTATCATTCTTGCTTCCAAGAGTTTGTCCCTTTGTTCTGTCTCCCTTAATTGTGTCCTGTGTCTTCAGCCACTCCCTGTCAGTGGGGTATTTCCTGTGCTCACTTCAGCTTCTGCCTGCCTTGCCGTCAGAGCTCTCTCCCCAACCCTGCTGCCTCATTCCACCCTCCGTGCTCTAATATTGCCACCCTTGACCCTCTGCTGCCTTTCCCTTATGCCAGAAACTTAGGATTGATCTGGGATATGGGAGAGTTTGGAAAATGATCGTTATTGTTCGGTCAGGAGGGAGGTAGAGGGGGCATTTTGAAGATCTTTGTGGAGAGAGTCGGGGGATGTGGTAAATCAATATCCCCCATTCTCCCTGTCCTTATCTTGGTTGTGGCCCCAGAGCTAGGGGTGGGCATTTGACTGGAAGTATGGAAGAGAGGCTACTGGTAGGCTTGAAGTTTAAATGAGGGTTAGAGGAAGGGTCTAGCCTCCATGCTGGGAGCGGCGCTGGAAGGAGCTGAGGGGCTCTGTGCCGGGGCTTGAGTAACTGAGCCCAAGTTGTATTTTTTCAAAATCCAGTTATAAGCTCCAAGTTGGAAGTATCAGTGGAGACTGCTCTCCAAATATACTTAGAGTATGAATGTCTAATCTCTGGGGAGTTTTAAACTTGTGAACCCCTTGAAATTCTAAGTAAAATTATGTGCATAAGGGCATACCCTTTTTCTTTTCTGGAGAAAGACACTGTAGATTATGTCAGATTCTCATATGGATGCATGACCTTCCCCAAACCCAAGTAAAAATCTATCAAAATCTTAGAATCTTACTTGGCGAGTTGAGTTAAAGGTGAGGAAGTTGATGATTTCTTTAGGTCCTAAGGAAGTGTGGGGGATAAGGTGCAGTCCTCCAGGAGAGGGTCTGGGAAGATTGGAGGTCTGGTGTCCCAGGAACTGTCTGGGGACCTTCCTGAGAGAGGTTCTCAGGGAGACGGGGAGGGTGTGTTTGGGTGGGGAACCCCGAGATCTCCCTTGGCAGACCTGGGAGGTCTGTGAAGAGGGAGTCTTGGAGGAGGACCAGGGAGTTTGGGGGGTTAGGTCAGAGAGGTCTCCAGAGGACCTGTGACTGCACCGGGTTGAGGGCAATCCTGGTGGGGGCAGTCCCAGTCGGGGCTGCTCACGGGCCCCACTGGGGGTTACATGTGTGTCTCCTTCAGGCTGCCCGTGGCCCCCGGGGGCTGAAGGGAGAGAAGGGGGAGCCCGCGGTGCTGGAACCTGTAAGTCACTCTGGTCACTGAGCAGAGGGCAGTGGGAAGAAGGGAAGGAGGCGGGGTGCTAGCCCTATAGCCTTTGACTTTTAACCTTTGGCTCCACAGGGCATGCTAGTGGAGGGGCCCCCTGGTCCAGAAGGCCCTGCGGTGAGTTCTAGCTGTGACCCCACCCCCGCCCCGCCAGCCTCCATTCTTTTTGCAGAAATGCCTCCTACCTGTTCACCTGGGCCTTCCCAGCATTGGCCCAGGCCTCCTCCTTAGAACTTGGAGCATCCTTCCAATCAGAGCTTCCCAGATCCCCAGATTTCTTCTGCGGAGACCACCCCCAGCCACATACCCCTCTTCCATCTGACCACCCACATCTGACCCCCTCTTCTTGTGTTCTTCAGGGATTTCCTGGTCCCCCTGGTATCCAAGGCAACCCAGGCCCAGTTGGAGACCCAGGCGAGAGGGTATGAGAGCATCCTGCGGGGCGGGGAGGGCTGCAAAGGAGCCTCTGGTATCCAGGGGGGTGCCATTCTCGGTGATTTCTCATCAGCTGGTTGATTACTGATGGAGGGGCTGCTGTGCCCTCAGCACCCAGAAAAGAAGGCAGCGTGTGGTTGGCGGGGGAGCAGTCTGGTGTCTCACTGTTGATTTTCTCCATGACGTGTTTCTCCATGGGGTGTGGGGAGATTAGGGAAGTCTGCATCTATTCCATTGAGGAGGGTTTCAAGATGATGCCGGGGCCTAACAACATGCTGTCACTCCGTCTTTCTCCAGGGCCCCCCAGGCAGAGCCGGGCTCCCTGGATCAGACGGCGCCCCTGGCCCTCCCGGAACATCCCTCATGCTCCCTGTGAGTGGTCTTCTGGGCTTTGTGGAACAGGCTGAGGAGAGGGCAGGGAACCAAAAGGGGAGGAAAACCTAGGAGGAGTCTCTCGGGACGGTCCACCCAAAGAATGTGATCATCGGGGTGGAGGGTTTCAGGCCTCATTGATGACCTAGAACCAAACATGGAGCATCTAGAATCGGGCAGAAAATCCTAGATTTCAGGGAATCTAGGAGGAAGAGGCTGAGAGTGAGGGAGGGAGACAGGAGCTACATGTCTGGAAACCTCTGAGTGATGACCCGGAGCCCAGGGGAGACACTGGAGGAGGGCTTAGGGTATCTGGAACCTGGGAGATGGAGGCCCACGTGCTGGGTGATGCCTTTGGTTTCGGGGCTCTCGTGGACTTCCTGGAAGAATCTAGACTTTTTTCTCCTTGCCCCACAGTTCCGGTTCGGCAGTGGTGGGGGTGACAAGGGCCCCGTGGTGGCGGCCCAGGAGGCCCAGGCCCAGGCGATTCTGCAGCAGGCGCGGGTGAGTAGGGCCAGGGGTCCTGCGAGGGGGGCGGGAGGGGTGTGGTAGGCGGAGGAAGGCACTAGGAGGGGTTGGAAAGGTAGGTCGGTGTGACTGTAGGCAGGGAGAGGTCTGGGTTGGCTTGGGGGCTGACAGCGAGGTTGACGACGATCAGGGCAGTGGAATGAAGGTCAGGGAAGAAGGGTGAATCTGGGAGGTGACCCGGGGTCCGGGGTTCTCCTGCTGCCTGTGCTCAGCTCTGCCGTCTGCTCTGCCCCCCTAGATGGCCCTCCGAGGACCCCCCGGCCCTATGGGATACACAGGCCGCCCTGGCCCCCTGGTGAGTGCTTGGGGTGTTGTGATAGGGGGTCCTTTATCCATGTTTTAGGGGTATGGACAGTCCTGGAAAAGGACCAAGTTGAGAGTTACTTTGCTGCATTGGGGGAAGGCTCTGCAGCCACCGATGGGTGTGTCCTTCAGCAAGCCCCCCTCTCTCCTCACAGGGACAACCCGGGAGCCCTGGCATGAAAGGAGAGTCTGGAGACCTGGGACCTCAGGTGGCAGCCTCCCCCTACCTGGTCCCCAGCTCAGTGCTGCCCCCCCGCCAACCTGTGCCCACTAACCCTGCTCCTGTCTCTCCCTTCTAGGGCCCCAGAGGACCTCAGGGCCTCATGGGCCCTCCTGGCAAGGCGGGGCGAAGGGTGAGTGACTGGGGTAGGATGGGAGGGGGTGGGGGATGGAGACAGGGTGCAGGGGGTGGAGGGCTGGGCCCCTGCTTGCTCTGACACCTCCCCTGCACCCCCAGGGCCGAGCGGGTGCTGACGGAGCCCGAGGGATGCCTGGGGAACCTGGAGTGAAGGTAACAGGCCTGGGCCCCTCTCTGATGCCCACCCAGAACTCCTGAGCTTATCTATTTCCTGGGGATAGCCCCGCCCCACTCAGGACATGATGGGAGAGGGGCTGGCACCTCACCTGGGCTGCCCCTCTCCTCCTTAGGGTGACCGAGGATTTGACGGCCTCCCAGGGCTGCCTGGGGAGAAGGGACACAGAGTGAGTATGGGGTCCGTAGGGTGTCGTGATGGGGGCAGATCTTCCCTGGAGGGGAAGGGAGGGAGGGATCTCGAGGCCAGGGAAGGAGGCTGATGGTCCCAGCAGGAGCTGAGAGAAGGAACTTCCTTGGACCCTGAAGACGGCCTATGTCTGTCTGTGTTGGGGACTCTGTACCCCTCTTACCTGGTGGCCCATTTTTCAGGGTGATACTGGTGCCCAGGGCCTTCCTGGGCCCCCTGGTGAGGATGGAGAGAGGGTAAGTGTTGCAGCCTGCATGGGCGGGCGCGGTGGGGGCCGGGGGGTGCTGGGGCTGGGGGTGGGGGGTTCTGGAAGGTGAGGCTGCTTCACATGTCTTCCTCCAGGGAGACGATGGAGAGATCGGGCCTCGGGGGCTGCCTGGGGAGTCGGTGAGTGTCGGGGGGGGGGAGTGTGGCTCAGACCCCAGAGGAGGGGCGTGGGCATGAAAGGGACATGCTCTCTCACCCACGTGGTCCTGTCTTCCCCTCACCTGAACGCAGGGACCTCGAGGTCTCCTTGGCCCCAAAGGCCCTCCTGGGATTCCTGGACCCCCGGTGAGTGACTGTCCCTGACTCTGACCCTGCCCTCTCCACCTTCCCTGAATGCCTCCCCGCCCCGCCCCCACTGCCCCTTGAGCCTGCACCCGAAGGTGCCCACATGGGCCCATATCCTGTAGTGCATCAAACACTTTGGGCATAGCAAAAAAAAAAAGGTCCTCAAGAGAAACAAAACAAAGCCCCACAAACCCACAGACCAGAGCCCCATGCCCTGTGGATCCGGGCGGCCGTGTTTGCTTAGGTTTGGGATGAACTGGAGGGCAGCTGCCACGCGCCTGCCCTGTCCTGTGGGGATGGCCTGGCTTCGGAAACCACAGGTCTGTCCCAGACTCACGCCCCTCTCATGTTTCAGGGAGTCCGAGGCATGGATGGCCCCCACGGTCCCAAAGGTAGCTTGGTAAGTGACAGGCATGGAGACCCCCCCCCGACCCTCCGCCCCCCGCGTCTCTGCCAAGGTCCTCGTCCCTTTGCCCCTTTGACCCCCTCCTGCTTCCGGCGCTTGCCCCCTCGTCTGTCCCTCCTGGGACTCAGCTCCTCTGCCCAGTTTGTTCTGTCACCATTTCCTTCTGACCCCTGCCTGGCTGCCTGTTTCCAGGGACCCCAGGGAGAACCAGGACCTCCCGGACAGCAGGGGACCCCTGGGACCCAGGTGAGTGGTCCTGTCTGCCCCACAACCTAAGGGGCTTCCCCTGCGCTCCCACAGTGGGTCAGACGCTGCGTGGGGACTGGAAATGAAGGGCCTCAAGTCTTTGCCGCTTGTGCTGTGAACTAGGGCTGTTGGCTGGGGGAGAAAGTGGGGCCCACCCCTGGGGGCCCCTGTGACATTTCTCTCCGGTGTCTAGGGTCTCCCCGGGCCCCAGGGTGCCATCGGCCCTCATGGAGAGAAGGTAAGTGACTAAGGGGTCTGGGGGACGGTGGGTGTGCTGAGGCGGGTTGCAGGGAGCCCCCAAATGTCTGGCTGGGACTGAGTGTCCTCGTCTCCCTGCAGGGTCCTCGAGGGAAACCAGGGCTGCCTGGCATGCCCGGCTCAGATGGACCCCCGGTGAGTGCCCCCACCTCTTCATACAAATCCCCCTTGACCCTCCACCCCAGGGAGTGACTTGCAGGCACCTCAGTGAGTATCCTTATGGAGTGTCCCTTGCCCTGGGAGGTCACTGGTGATGCTGCCAATGGTCAGTCAGCTTCATTAGGTCCCGGGGGCATTTGGGTCCAAGAAGTGTAGAGAGGGATGCAGGAAGTGTCAGGGACCAGTGGTCACGCTCTCCTTCCCCTACCCCCAGGGTCACCCGGGCAAGGAAGGCCCTCCTGGAACCAAAGGAAACCAGGTAAGCTCTTCCATGCCCCTCGCATCCCCTGGCGGGGTTGCCACCCAGACCCGGGCGTCCAAGTCCTTGGGATCTCCTCGTATCTTCACGTGGCTCTGACAGTCCACCCCCTGCAACCCTCTCCAGACTCCGATTGCTCACTTCCCTTTCTCCCACCCTGGGGCACCCTCAGTGACCCCAAGACCCTTTATCGACCTTCTCTGTCCTCTTGCAGGGGCCATCCGGACCTCAGGGTCCTCTGGGGTACCCAGGACCTCGGGGCATCAAGGTAAGAGACCAGCCGGCTGGGAGAGGAAGGCTGAGGTCGGGGCAGCCAGCCGGGCCCAGAGCTTGGTCCTGCCAGCCCCACTGCCCCTCCTGACCGCTCCTTCTGTCCCCCCTCCAATTCCAGGGCGTGGATGGAATTCGGGGTCTGAAGGGTCACAAGGGTGAAAAGGTGAGCAATGCTTCTCAGCCCCAGCTCCCCTCTGCCTTCCGCCCCCTCTCCTGCCTGCCTCTGCCCACCCCTCCTTCCATCATCCGTGATGTCCTCTCACTCACTCATATTTCTCAGGGCGAGGATGGCTTTCCTGGCTTCAAAGGGGACATGGGTGTGAAAGGCGACAGGGTGAGTAGAGACCTCCTCATTGCCCCCCAACTCCAAGCGCTGGTGACCCTCCTCTTTGAGCCCCCAGTTACCAGCCTCACTCCAACACCCCTGGACTGCCCATCTCCAGGCTCCCTTGAGGATCTGACCTCCCTTTAGAGCCCGATTCAAGCAGGACCCAGCCCTGCGCTCTGTGACCTACCGGCTGGCTGATCGCCGCCCTCTCCCTGCCCCTTGGGGCTCCTCGTCTTGCAGGAACTCCAGGGACCCCCACCGACCCTACCAGCCTCACTGGGGCCTGTCCCCCATCTCGGGGCTCAGCTCCCACCCCGAGTCCCGATCTCTCACCTCTATTCCTCTCCCCCAGGGTGAGGTTGGAGTCCCCGGCTCCAGGGGTGAGGATGGTCCTGAGGGGCCGAAGGGGCGCACTGGACCCACGGGGGACCCTGGGCCCCCGGGGCTCATGGGCGAGAAGGTGACGGGGGCGAGGGGGTCAATGTCTACGTGCTGTGGGACATGGAGGGTGTGAGGCCTGGGGTGCTGGGGTCAGAGCGGGTACGGGGACACCAATGGCTGAAGCCGGAAAGTCAGTCAAAGATGAGCGTGCGTTAATCATGCTCCTCTCTGTGTCTGGCACCCCCTAGACACTGACGGATTGAGAGGGGCTACATAAGAAACCTAGGAAAGTCCCCGTCATAAAGAGTTCACAACAGATTTGTGGGGACACGCAGAGAGGCTGTCACAGGGTTCCTGGGGGTGCCAGGCAGAGGGAAAGTGTGTGCAGACTCAGACCAGTAGGAACTCCGAGAAGGGACCGAGCTGGCGAGGCGGTGAGCTCTGCCATCTTCACGGCTAACCTGGCTGCCGTGTCCTGTCAGCCCCACGGGGTGGGCACTACTACGGTCCTGAAGCACCAAGAGGTTTGGGGGCTTGTTCGTCACACAGCCAGTGCAGGGTAGAACCAGGGTTGGAGCCCCTGGAGTCAGGCGACCAGATCCCTGCTCCCCACATCCACTCTTCGGCAAGACAGGCCCTGAGGCCTCAGGGGGCAGGGCATGGGGGGCTGGCGGTGGGGGCTGCAGAGCTGAGCCTGCAGCAAGGCAGAGCGGGGGGCTGCAAGGGGGCTGGTCTTGGTTGTGTGTGCCGGGGAGGAGGGAGCAGAGGTGCCGGGCAGGCAGGGGATCTCAGCGCCTGCAGGGCGTGAGCTGCTGATTTTAAGATACAGAGGAGATGAGATTCCAGCCCTGGAGTTTGGGTAAAATCCACTCTCAGGAAGGAGAGTCCCCTTTTGTAAATGCCAGGCAGCCTGGGGTGGGGTTGGTGGGGGATGAGGGCGGTGGGGGTTGGGGGCACGCTAGATGTTTGCTGTTTGGGGGCTGGGTCTCCAGGATGGAGTGGGATCCGTGGTCCCACTTGCTCCTGATGGCCCCCTGTCTGTCCACAGGGCAAGCTGGGTGTTCCTGGTCTGCCTGGCTACCCCGGACGCCAGGGCCCCAAGGTGATTTGATGCCCCACTGAACCCTTCCTCCCTCTCCCTTCCCTGACCTCTAATTGCAGGAAGCAGACGGACAGAGCAGTGAGGGGACCCTAGACAGAATTTAGTCCACGCCCATTCTACAGATGGAGAAACGGAGGCCCAGAAAGTACCAGGGCTTGTCTAAGGCCCCCAAGCTATCGGCAGAGCCCGAGTCTCCACCCTCTGCTTCCATCACCTCTCCTGACCCCCCTTGGCCTTTCCCCAGCCTGCCCTCTTCTTGACTGCTCGGTTTTCCCCCTTTTCCATCCTCACCAGGGGTCGCTGGGATTTCCGGGTTTTCCTGGAGCCAGTGGAGAGAAGGGAGCCCGGGTAAGCTGGGGAAGGGGGGCTGTGGGGGGAGGGGTGGCTCTGGGGGGCTCAGGGCTGATGCGTTGCCTTCACTTTGCCCCCACCAGGGCCTGTCAGGGAAATCAGGGCCTCGGGGAGAGCGCGGCCCCACGGTGAGTGCAGTGGAAGAGGCTTGTGGCTCGGGAGCCCAAGGGGGTGCTTTGGGGGTCTTTCTGATAACTCCCCTGTCCTCTCTCTAGGGTCCGCGTGGTCAGCGGGGACCTCGAGGTGCCACCGGGAAGTCTGGAGCCAAGGTTGGTGGTCTCCGCGGGGCTCCGTCTCCCCTCCGCCCCGGCGCCCAGCTGCGTCCCCTTCTCCGACCTTGGGGCTGGCTAGAAGTCAGCCTCTCTTCCCCTGTCTCCCCCACAGGGAACCTCGGGTGGAGACGGCCCCCACGGACCTCCCGGAGAGAGGGTGAGTGTGCTCGAGCCCCCTGCGCCCTGGCGCTGTCCCGGGGCCAGTGGTGCCGGCTCCCCGTTCTCCTGACAACCAGCTCCGTCTCTAGGGTCTCCCTGGGCCTCAGGGCCCCAACGGGTTTCCTGGCCCCAAAGGACCTCCGGTAAGCTGCCCTCTGACCTGCCTTGGCTCTGGGTGCCCCTCCTCCTCACCCCCTGCCCAGTCTAGAGCTCACCTGACCTCTGAACCCCTTCCAGGGCCCCCCCGGGAAGGACGGGCTGCCGGGACACCCAGGCCAGAGAGGAGAAGTGGTGAGTGGCACCCCGGCACCCACAGAGCGCCCCCACCCTGCTGTCCTGTCTGGAAGGCCCCCAAGGAAGGGTCTCCTGGGAGTGCCCCCCATCCCAATGCTGCTCAGACCGCAGCCAAGGACTTGGTGGTGACCTGGGAGCCTGGGGACTGTGCCGTGTCCAGGCCAGACTGTGTGCTCTGACCCCCTCTCCTCTCTTTCTCTCTCAGGGCTTCCAAGGGAAGACTGGGCCCCCTGGCCCCCCAGGAGTGGTGGGACCCCAGGTACGCTTGCCCCCCACCCCCCCGCAGAGACAAAGCATCCCAGACCCTGGGGGTTGGAAAGTCTGCCTCTCTTCTCCTCCTGATCCCGGGCCCCTGACCCTGCTTTGCCTGTGGGGCCCCTGGGACTGGGGTGCGTGGTGGGGGCTGGGTTTGGAGCAGGGATCCCAGAGTTCCATCTGTTTCTGGGACCAGTTCTCCTCTTCGTGCATCTTGGAGCAGAGGAAGGGCCCCGACAGGGACACCGGGCGGTGTGGGCACCCCACACCGGGGAAGGGGGACCAGCGTGGAGGCCTAGGGGAACCCTGGGGCAGACAGGAAGGGGTACTCGGGGCACCGCAAGGTGACCAGAGTGAGGCGGGGGCTGAGACTGGGGTCTGTCTGCCTCCTTCCCAGGGAGCCACAGGGGAAACCGGGCCCATGGGGGAGCGAGGCCACCCAGGCCCCCCCGGCCCCCCTGGCGAGCAGGGACTGACTGGAACAGCTGGAAAAGAAGGCACGAAGGTCAGCAGAGGGCCTGGGAGGGGGTGCTTGGGAGAATGGGGTTCGGGTGCCTAAGGGGGCAGCCCGTTGGGGGTTTGAAGGGGCAGAGGTCTCTGCCCAACTGGGGAGCCTGGCAGTGGTTCATCACCTTCGTTTCCTTTTAGGGTGATCCTGGACCCCCTGGGGCCCCGGGGAAGGATGGTCCCGCTGGTCTGAGGGGCTTTCCGGGAGAGAGAGGCCTCCCTGGCACTGCTGTGAGTGTGACCCCAACCTGGATACCCGTAACAAGGCCCCGCACCTCCTGGCACCCAGCGTCACCCCACGCCCACGTCCCAGCCCCCATCCTTCCCCGTGTGTCTCCTAAGCTCCCAGCCTGTGAGGTCCCCCTCTCCCGTCTCACGTCTGTTGTCCCCAATCTCTGGCTCACAGGGTGGGCCTGGTCTGAAGGGGAATGAAGGCCCGGCTGGTCCCCCTGGCCCTGCGGTGAGTCTGGGGCCCTTGGGGGGTGGTGGGAGGAAGGGTGCGGGGCAGCATCTGGATTCCGGTGGGGCTGCAGGACCTGGCAGAGGGAGGCTGGGGTCAGCATGAGGCCTCCGATGCTGGGCTTTTCTCCTGGGAACCGTGGCTGGGTGTACTCTGGTGTCAGGGGCTGTGGTCTCCCCTTTAGCGGGTCTGACGCTTGCTCCTGTCACAGGGATCCCCTGGTGAGCGAGGTTCGGCAGGATCCGGGGGACCCATTGGTCCCCCAGGCCGCCCGGGACCACAGGGTCCACCTGGAGCAGCGGGAGAGAAAGGAGTCCCGGTGAGTGCGGGGTCCCTGGGAAGCACTGTGGGGGGTCTGGGAGCTGCTGGGCCTCAAGGGGCCTCCAGGGTAACAGCATCTGTGGGTCACGACGCCTGCCTTCCTTTCCCACAGGGTGAGAAGGGCCCCATCGGTCCGACCGGCCGCGATGGGGTGCAGGGTCCCGTGGGGCTTCCTGGCCCCGCCGGGCCCCCGGGTGGGGCAGGAGAGGATGGAGACAAGGTGAGAGAGCCCCAGGCCCCGGGCTCAGCTTCTGCGCGAGAGCTCGCTGGGCTGGGGGTGGCCCCCGGGCCCGTGGCTCCTTCTGCCCTCCTGCCCTCTGCTTCCTCTAACGTTCCCCTTGCCCTCCCCCAGGGTGAGGTGGGAGACCCTGGACAGAAGGGCGCCAAAGGCAACAAGGGGGAGCACGTGAGTGTTCATCCCTCTGACTTCTCCTCTCTGCCCCTGAACCTCAGCCCCTCCCGGCCCCGCCCCTTGTCTTGGCGTCTCTGACTCTGCTTTCTCCCCCAGGGCCCCCCTGGGCCCCCCGGACCCATCGGGCCTGTGGGGCAGCCTGGCGCTGCGGTGAGTGACCGGTGCCCCGATTCTGCCCTTGGAGTTGGGGGTGGGGATGGGGGGCTCTGGGCCTGCTGCCCAGTTCTGGGCAGGGCTAGAAAACCCCGGACCCAGGACCATCTCTGAGTCCTCGTCCCTGCCCTCCCCGACCTCAGGGGGCAGATGGGGAGCCTGGAGCTCGGGGTCCCCAGGGACATTTCGGAGCCAAAGGTGACGAAGGAACAAGAGGATTCAATGGACCCCCGGGACCCATTGGTCTGCAGGTGAGCTGGGGAGAGGAGGCAGGGGCTGAGAGGTGGAGGGGGGTCACAGCGGGGCTGGTGTCTGCCCCAGACCCTCGCCAGCCCCTGCTTGGGAAGGAGGGCTGGGGGGTGGGGGGCTGGGGTCTCGGGGGAGGGGCCGGGGGAGGGCATGCTCCAGGTGGGCTGGTCACCTGGGTCTGTTGTGTACACCTGCGCAGGGTCTACCAGGCCCCTCGGGGGAGAAGGGAGAAACAGGAGATGTGGGCCCGATGGTGAGTGTGGCCCCCTTGGCGGGGTGGGCCCCTCCTGACCCCAGCCTCACCTGCTAGTCCCCCCGGCTTCCAGCGCCCACCCTGCCCTGGCCCGGCCGCCTCCCTCCGCGCCCGCTTCCCTGGCCCCGCCGCTCCGGGCATCCTTGGCTCACCTTCTCTCACCTCCTGGCGTCTGCTTCTCTCCAGGGACCACCTGGCCCCCCAGGACCTCGAGGCCCAGCTGGACCCAATGGAGCGGATGTGAGTCCTCCGGCCCCGGTGTAGCCAGTGCCCTGCCTCCCTCCCCCTAGGCTGTAACCTCTGGTCTCATCTCAGATGCCGAGAGACGCCGCTGGCCCCCGGGAAGGCCCCCCGCCGTCTCACGACTCGTGGCGGTGACCTCAGGCCTCGTCCAGCCTCTGAGCCCACGGGGCAACCCCTCCCCTTTATTTCTGGTTCTCTTTCAGGGTCCACAAGGCCCCCCAGGAGGTGTTGGGAACTTGGGTCCCCCTGGAGAGAAGGTACTGGGAAAGGGTACAGGGAGGGCCTTGGGGGGTGAGTTTCCGCCATTTCCGGTGGGGGCCTCAAAGGAGAGCGATGGGGACGGGCCGCTGGTGGTCCCATGCCAGGAGTCAGTGCTTTCACTGCCGCGGCCTGTGCTCAGTCGTCAGACGAACTGCGCAGTGTGACCGAGAGAGACAGAGAGAAAGACGGGAGTGCCAGGCTTTTGGAGGCGCGGGGGAATGAAGGCTCTTGACCCCCATCTCCTTGCAGGGGGAGCCAGGAGAGTCGGGGTCTCCGGGAGTCCAGGGCGAGCCAGGGGTCAAGGTGAGCGGTGGCTCTGGAGCTGGCTCCCCAAGCCCCTCCACCCTCTCGTTCCCACCCCCACCTTTCCTGTGACCTCCTGGAGCTGCAGCTCCCAGCCGTTCTCAGGGGGCCTGGTCCCTGGATCCGAGGGGGCTCCACCCGCCTTTCCTCGAAAGGAAGAGGGGCCCCTTTCCTCCCTCCATGGGCTCGACTTCTGTGTGCACCCTGGTGTCAGTGGGGGCGGGGGGATGAGGGGGAGGCTGAAGGCGTCTTGGAAGCAGGGGTGGGGGGGGCTGAATCCTCCTTTGGGACCGTCTGTAACCTCCACCCATCCTTCAGGGTCCACGTGGGGAGCGCGGGGAGAAAGGAGAGACTGGGCAGGCGGGAGAGGCGGGACCACCGGGGCCTAAGGGCCCCACCGGCGACGACGGTCCCAAAGGGAACCCCGTGAGTTTGGGGAGGGGGCTTGGAGGAGGGCCCTGTGTGTGGAGACCTAGGAATGCGTGTGAGGATCTTGGAGTGGGGGGGGCAAGAGTGTGGGGGACTTGTAGGGGGGAACAGGGTCTCCTGGGAGGGATTATGGAGTTTGGGATCCAGAGAGAAAATGAAACTTGACCTGAAAGCCTTGGAGGGCAGGCCGCGCATGAGGTGGGGAGAAGGGCTACCGGAGGCCCTCTTCCTAGGGCAGTGCGGGTGGGCATTGCCTGTAGAGAGAGAGCGTGCGCCCTGTGCCAATGGGGGTCGTGTTGGCGCTGGGTGGGCTTAGGAGCTGTGACCCTGACCCTTGGGTTCCCTCCGGATCAGGGTCCTGTTGGTTTTCCTGGTGACCCTGGCCCTCCTGGAGAAGTTGGCCCTCGGGTGAGTCTTACCCAGGGAGGGTGGGAGAGGAGGGTGGTCTGCTCTGGAGGCACTCTGAATGGCAGGTGGGAACTGGGGGTGTGGGGGGCAGATGGAAGAATGGGAGGATCGGCGGGTTTGGGGGTGAGGTCAGCCAGGCCGGGGGCCCCCTCTGACAGTGCTGCATCTCTGCAGGGCCAGGATGGTGCCAAGGGTGACCGTGGAGAGGACGGGGAGCCAGGACAGCCTGTGAGTACCTGTGACCCCCCACCCGCAGGCCCAGTCCCCTCCGCTGTGCCCACACCTGAGGGGCTCCCTCACCACCACTCTCCCTCCCTCCACAGGGGTCCCCCGGTCCCACGGGAGAGAATGGACCTCCTGGACCGCTTGGAAAGAGGGTAAGTGAGGTGGACCTTGCGGGCAGTCCTGGGGGAGGCTGGATGGCCGCTGGGGCGATGGGGGGCAGGATGCGGAGAGGCCTGGTGTCCCAGCCATCCTTGGGGGAGGTGTGTGTGATCACGTGTGTTTGCGAGTGTGCTGTGCAGATTTGGGTATCTTTGCTCCTGTATATCCTGTCTGATCTTGCCAGGGGTGGTGGTGTGTGTACTAACCAATCAGAATAGATGTGGGGGGAGATTTCCTGGTGGCCCAGTGGTTGCGGCTCTTTGATCCCACTGTGGAGGGCAGGCACAAGTTTGATCCTTGGTCTAGGGGTTAGGAGGAAAAGGGCTGGCAGGGGATGAACCCTTTGTTTACTGGTGGTATGTGGGCAAGAGGCTTTTCACCTAATGCACAGTATTTTGACAACTGGTACCTTTGTAGCAGCTCTCACATCAGTGAGTGAGCCTCTGTGATTGTGTCTGTGTGTGTACCAGGAGGACTGCTTTGGGAGGGAGATGAGTCAGCCTCTGTGACTGTGTGTGTGAAGGTGTGCGCGTGCACAGGTGTGTGTGTGTGTACCAGGAGGATGCTCGGGGGTGGGAGGTGAGCCTGGCTGCTCATGGCCGCCTACACCCCCTCCCCTCCTCCACCTGCAGGGACCTGCAGGCACACCTGGTCCTGAAGGGCGACAAGGAGAGAAGGGCGCCAAGGTGGGGAGAGCCTCCTGGATGCTGGGACGCCCATTGCACCGCCCCGCCCCTCCCCGTCCTCACCCTCCGGCCCCCAGACGCCTCCCCCACGCCCCCTCCTCCAGGCGGTGTTCCCTGTCCTCCCTACCCCAGCGGTCTCGGGTTCGACCCCTCCCCTCTGTCCCCCCCCCCCACCCACCCTGGATCCGCTGCTCCTACCACACCATCCTCTGCCATTCGGGACACTTCTTTGGTGTGTTTCAGGGGGACCCTGGCGCTGTGGGCGCCCCAGGGAAGACAGGCCCTGTGGGTCCTGCAGGCCCAGCAGGAAAGCCTGGTCCTGATGGCCTGAGAGGTCTCCCTGGCTCAGTGGTAAGTCGTGATGCAGAGGCTCGGCTGGGCTGGGAGGGGTGTGGTGCGGGGGACACGGCTCCTGATCTCTGCGGTCCCCTCAAATCTGCAGGGTCAGCAAGGCCGTCCCGGGGCCACAGGCCAGGCTGGGCCTCCAGGCCCTGTGGTGAGTGACTGTGGATGGGGTGGGGTGGGGTGGGGCCCCCGGGGCAGTGGGCATCCTGCCTTGGAGGAAGTTGGAGTGGTGGTCCCACCTCCCGCAGGAGAGAGTGACTTCCTGTCTCCCCACAGGGACCCCCAGGGCTACCTGGCCTCCGGGGCGACACTGGGGCCAAGGGCGAGAAGGTGAGTGACCACGTGCGACCAGGAATCTCAGCCTCCTCCCTGAAGCCTGTGGGGACCCCACGTTCTCGGGGGTCCCTCCTCAGTCAGGGCTGTGGCAGCCCTGGGCTCCCCGCAGCCTGGCCTGAGGCCCTCCTGCCTTCTGTGTCCCGACACCTCTGGTCCTCCTTCTCCCCATCTCGGGTCTCTTCTGTGGCTCCCCCTCACCACCTGTCCGCTTTGCCAGGGTCACCCAGGTCTCATTGGGCTCATCGGCCCCCCTGGGGAGCAGGGGGAGAAGGGTGATCGCGGGCTTCCGGGTCCTCAGGGCTCCACAGGGCAAAAGGGAGAGACGGTGAGTGCGGGGCGTGGTGCTGGGAGGTCTGGGCAGATGGAGGTTGGGGATTCAGGGGGCGTGCTGCGGGCGGGGTGGCGGTGGGCGGTGGGGCGCTGAGGAGGACGCAGCTGAACCAGGCCCCCCCTTCCTAGGGCATTCCGGGAGCATCTGGCCCCATTGGTCCTGGAGGGCCCCCCGGCCTCCCTGTGAGTATCCCATCTGTTCCTCCCCTCAATCCTCCAAACCCCGCGGCCCCCATAATCCCCCCTGGTTTCCACGGCAACCGCCAGCAGAACACGCAGAGGCCCCCGTGTCCCCCATATGTTCCTGCACCTGCAGAGTTTCCAACCTGTCCTTCCAGCGCCTCCCCAGTGTCCCCTTGTCTCCCCCGCCTGCCTCTCCTGGGTGGCCCCAGGGTCCTGTGGACTCGTGACCTCGCCTCTGCGGTTCTCCATGTCCCGACCCTCCCTTGTGGTGACCACCTCTTTCTCGATCCTCATTTCACAGGGACCTGCTGGGCCCAAAGGAGCCAAAGGAGCCACAGTGAGTGACCCCAGCAGCTCTGACCGCCCCCTCGACGCACACACAGCTGAACTTGACACTGTCTCTCCAGGAGGGACATCCCCCCATCCCCCCATCCCCAGGCCCTGACCGATTTCATCCTCCGCAACCTTAATCACCTACTTGACCTCCTGACCCCTCCATGACCTCATTGCCTCCTTTTTCAGGGCCCTGCTGGACCTAAGGGAGAGAAGGGCGTCCAGGGCCCTCCGGGACACCCGGTGAGTCACGAGGCAGGGCCTGCGTCTCTGTTGGCCTGCTCTGTCTGGGTGTTTCTCTGCATCTCCCTCACCCTGACCTCGTCTCTCACCCAGGGGCCCCCGGGAGAGGTGATCCAGCCCCTGCCCATCCAGATGCCCAAGAAGACACGGCGCTCAGTGGATGGGAGCCGCCTGATGCAGGAAGATGAAGCTGTGCTGACTGGGGGTGCCCCGGGCAGTCCTGGGGGCCTGGAGGAGATCTTTGGCTCCCTGGACTCCCTGCGAGAGGAGATCGAGCAAATGAGGCGGCCCACGGGGACCCAGGACAGCCCTGCTCGCACCTGCCAGGACCTGAAGCTCTGCCACCCGGAGCTGCCCGATGGTCAGTGCCAGCCTCAGGAGCTCAGCTTGTGAACCACAGCGCCGACGTGAACAAGCAGGATGGATGTCGAGGAGGCCTGGGGAAGCTGTCGGGGTGGGGATGAGGCCGGCGGGGGGCAGCTTGGGGCGGCAGCTCTTACCAACCAGATCAGAAGCATTGCAGTATTAGCAACTGGTGTGATGTCTCAGTGGGTAAAGAATCTGCCTGCAAGGCAGGCGATACAAGAGACACAGGCTTGATCCCTGGGTCAGGAAGATCCCCTGAAGGAAGAAATGGCAGCCCACTCCAGTATTCTTGCCTGAAGAATCCCATGGACAGAGGAGCCTGGCAGGCTGCAGTCCTCAGGAAGGGAAAGAGTAGGACAGGACTGAGTGACTGATCACAGACACGTGGAATAGCTCATTCAGTCGTGGGCTACTGTTAGAAACGGTTTTTAAAGAGCTTCCCAGGTGGTAGTGATAGAGAATCAGCCTGCCAAGTCAGGAGACACAGCAGATGCAGGTTCAATCCCTGGGTTGGGAGGATCCCTTGTAGTGGGAAATGGCAGCCCACTCCAGTATTCTCGCCTGGAAAATTTCACAGACAGAGGAACCTGGCAGGCCACAGTCCACGGGGTCACAGAATCAGACACGGCTGAGTGCACGCACACGCACGCACGCACACACACACACACACACACACACACTCTCTCTCTCTCTCTCTCTCTCTCTCTCTCCCCTCCCGGGGTCATCAGCTCACCATCTCCCCAATGTCTACAGGAATAGATAAACATACACCCGTGGAACATGCTGGCATTCACACACACAGACACGTGTGCAAGCCTGTGGCCACACATCCAGAGTGCGGATGTCAGCGCTCCTGCAGACCCCAGCCGCCAGCCTGGGGTGCTGCCCGGGGGAGGGGTGGCAGCGGTGGGAAGGGGCATAAAGTGAGGAGGGAGACTGAAGTGGGGCCGGCTATGCTCTGGGGGCCTGGGGGTGGAACAGAGGCCTGGGGGCGGCCGGTGGGAGCCACAGGGGGACCTGTGGGGCAGAGCCCTCTTGGGTACAAGGCCCAGGCGCCCTGACCGCCCCTCCTCGCTTGACAGGAGAGTACTGGGTCGACCCCAACCAGGGCTGTGCTCGGGATGCCTTCCGGGTTTTCTGCAACTTTACGGCTGGAGGGGAAACCTGTGTGACGCCCAGGGACGATGTCACGCAGGTGAGAGCTGGCCCCTGGCCGCCCTGACCCTGTGCAGTCCCCCTCTGGGCCTAGAGGCTCCCGGGTTTCTGACGTCCCCTGGCCTTTGACCTCGTGGAGCCGGCTGACGCTTCTGTTCTTTCTCAGCAGTCTCCTGCTGCTAACTCGTCTCCTGCCCCTGACCACCTGCGCAAACGTTTGCCCTGTTTGATCCCTGCTCCCCATGTCTCTCCCGGCCCTTCCCTGTTCACTCCGATCTCGTGACCCTGGCCCCGGCCCTGCCTGTGACTGTAGCCCCCTGCTCTCCCCCAGTTCTCCTACGTGGACTCCGAGGGCGCCCCGGTGGGCGTGGTGCAGCTCACCTTCCTGCGGCTGCTCAGCGTCTCAGCCCGCCAGAACGTCTCCTACCCGTGCTCTGGGGAGACCCAGGACGGCCCCCTGAAGCTCCGTGGGGCCAATGAGGACGAGCTGAGCCCGGAGACCAGCCCCTACGTCAAGCAGATCCGGGACGGCTGCCAGGTGGGCACCAGGGAGAGCTGGGTTGGGGCAGGCCCTGGACTCAGGCTGGAGGAGGCAGGAAGACCCCCGGGCAGGGGCGCTGGGCTGAGCAGGAGGAAGCCAGCTTCTGGTGTCGGGAAGGGCAGGAAGGCTGGACGGTGGAGGACGGGTCCACTCAAAGCCCGGCATGCAGGCTCATAAGCATATTTACATGGGTTCCCCTTTGCACACACGGGGCTGTTAACACTGCTCGCTCCCCAGGGAGGACACCCACCCACCCACCCCCACACCCCCCCCCCCCCCCCCACACCCCCCCCCCCCACACACACACACACAGAGCTTTCCCAGTCCTGGCTCTCTGGAAGAAATTTTAGATAGGAAATTTAGCACAGTTTGAACTTGTGACGCAGATGAGGGGATCAGCGTCTCACGGTGCTCAAAGGAGCGGGGACCTGGGCCTGTGGTTGGGTGGCCCAAGGCTCCCGCGTGCCTTTCCCACACTCACTCCTCTTGCTTTTGTGTCTCTCCCCCTCCTCAAGACCCAGCAAGGCCGGACGGTGCTGGAGGTTCGCACGCCTGTGCTGGAGCAGCTGCCGGTGCTGGACGCCTCCTTCTCAGACCTGGGGGCCCCTCCGAGGCGGGGCGGGGTGCTGCTGGGGCCTGTCTGCTTCATGGGCTAGGACCTTCTCCGTCTGACCCTGTCCGCCGACGCCAGGCCCACCTGGAGTCCCACAGCGTCGGCTCTGTGCCACCTCAAAGGAGGGCTTCTCGCCATCTAGGGGGCCTCCGGCCAGGGCACTGAGAGTCCCCCGTCAGGGGCAAAGCAGGGGAGGGGGGCCCCGGGGCCTCGCGGCGCCCCTCCCCCTGGGCCCTGCTCAACAGCCGAGACCCTTATTTAAAATTTACCTCCCAGTGACCCCAAACACGTGGAAGAGAAGAGAAAGGACACTGTGTATTTTGTATTTAAAAGTAATTATATTAATTATTTAAAGCATGGAAAGCAAAATGACAAAAAAGATAAAGAGAGAAATCCCAACAAAAATCAGCGGACTTTGGAGACGGGCTCTCCAGGGGCGAGCCCCAGCACCCTCCTCCTCGCCTCAGGGCTTTCCTCAGTGACTGTGTGGGGCTGGGGGCCGACCCCTGCCTCCCTCACACCCACCCGCAGCACCCACTGTGAACGCTGGAATACACGGTCTCCTTTGTCTCAGGGCTCTGCCTCTCTCTGCCCAGTTGGGGCTCGCTCATCTCTACCTACTGGGTGTTTGGCTCCCTGACCTGCCTGCCTGCTGTCTTTCACTCGGTCTGGGGTCTTGCAGGAACGCCTGTTACTTGGGGACCTGGCTACTCCCCCAGGGGAGACGTGGAATAGTGAGGGGCGTGTGCAGGGCCAGTGGTCAGCAGACGGTTGAAATATTGAGATTCTTCCACATTAGCTGGGAAACCACGGTGGCCCTGAGTCCCTTGAGTATCCCACGGACATCCTGGCCAACCCCATCCTTGCCCTGGGTGCCCCACCCTCCCTGACCCTTCAGTTATCGTGTGATCTGGATGGAAGGGACTCCCAGGACCTCGTCCAGCACTATGACCTGCGTCCACTCTGACTGGTGGTTAAAAAATGTGATTGTCTTCTCCTGGGGTGTGTGTGCCTGCTGCTTGTGTTGTTATTTCAATCCTCACCGGACCCCCCTCCCACCACCCCCCTTACTCCTGGCTGAGCTGTTACCAGAAATGGATGGCTTAATCCGTTTCCTGGAGGACTTGTCCTGTTGAGGTGCTAGGGTGCAGAGAGTTCATAACAGACCCTGAGCGGTTCAGGGTGAGGGCGCCTGACCCTCCCTGGTTTTAACTGACACCCCTTCCAGACCTTTAGGGCCCTCGAGGCTGGAAGGGGCCTTAGATGCCTGGTCTGGGCTCCTTGCGAAAGAGGAGACCGAGGCTGACTTTCACGACGGCGTTTACTGCCCCTGCCTTTGGTGCAGGCTTGCCTGCCCCGTCATCATAGCCAGGGCTGCGGCCGGGGCTACCCAGGCTCTCGGGTATCAGCGTCCACACTCCTCGAAGCTTCCTGACGCGGCAAGATGCACAGGGCTCTGCCGGAGTCTCCTCCGACTCCGGGCCGTCCCCCAGCGCCCTCCCCCGCATCCCGGGGCTTGTTCGGCAGCTCCGAGCCTTCCGGGCCAGGTGTCCCCTCTGCTCAGGGCTGGCCGCACCGCTGGGCATCCCTGGCGGCTCCCGGGATGCGCATCCCGCCTCCCGCCCATGTGGGCAGGAGAGACGAATGCTTCTTCCGGGGCCTCCGGGTCGCGAGGCCGCTTTCCTCGCCGGACGCCCGGCTGCGGGCGCGGGAGGGGCACGCGCGTACGAGCGTCTGCACGTGTGTGTGCACGTGTGTGCGCGTCCTGGCTTCCGGTCCGCAGACCCCAGGGAGCCAGCGGGAGAGGGGCCGCCTTGCACCCCCGAGCCGGAGTCCCAGGAGGTAGCGCCCTCGCCCCTCCTTCCGGGGATCCCCGACACGGCCCGGATCCCTGAATCCCTGCAGTGCCGGAGCTGACTCGGTCTCAGCCCCAGGGCGCCCCCCATGCGGAAGCCCAGCCTTGCCGCGGCGGCGGGCGCGCGGGAAAACCGGGCGCAGGTGTAGACCCCTTTCGGCGCGGGCGCCCGGGAGGCGCGCGTCTCTGCTTCCGCTGCCCCCTGGTGCCCAGGGCGCCCCCGGTTAACGCGCAAGCGCAGCCCCGAAAACATCCCTGCCCGCCGCCCCTCCGGAGTCACCAGGGGAGCCCTCACTCCCGCAGCACAAGGGCGGAAGCCCTTGAACGTCGTCTGTTTGGGGCCAGGCGATGGATGTGGTTTCTGGGGTCACCCACGCCCTCGTCTCCATCTCAGCGGCTTCAGACACCGTTCTTCCCCCGCCCCTCACCCCGAACCCCAGGCTGAAGAGGCGATCAGACTTAAATAGACACTCCCCACGCTACCCGCCCGCACCCACTCCCAGCCAAGCCGGGGCCAGAGCCGAGGTTTCTCCAGAGCTTTCTCTGCAGCTGGAGCCAAACCGCAGAGGTCGCCCTCGGAGCACAAAGGGGAGTGTCCCCAAAGGTCACTTTTGGTCAGATGCTCTGAGCTCAGAGGGCTTTTCTCCGAGGAAACAAAGCTATGCATTTACTCCAATAACATTTATACACGGCGGTTAGGTCCCCAGGCCAATCCACAAAAGCCTATTTTCACTAGCATGCCAAGCAACCCTGTATAACAGTTTTATGAGCGATTCTGTGCCAAGCTGCAGGCGAGGACGCCAGGACCACAGCCCTCTGCTCACGGTGGGGCTTCTCCTGCCCCTGCAGAAAGCTGGGGCCGATGAGGGCAGGGCTCAGAGGTGGAAGTTTCGGGGTGGGGCTGGGCGTGGGTGGGGCAAGTGTCCCGGCATCTGGACATGTGGGAGCTGGCGGCACCTCCAGTGGCTTGTGGGCAGTGGAGGCTTCTAGATGGGGTGGTGAGGTGATATATGGAGGGAAACAGAAACCTGGGGAGTGAATTTGGGTTTGGTTGAGTCAGAACGTAAATTCTTGTAGGAGGGCCTGGGTTCTGAAATGTCTTGGCTGCCTCTCAAAAGGGTTTAACTTGAACCTAACAAGGAAGAGGAAGTCACTGATGGCGTTTGGAACAGTACGTGCTTTGATGGAGTTGTCTGCAGGCAACTCCCCTCATCCCCCAGGTTGGAGGAGGGTGTGAGGGGTCCAGACACAGGCACACAGCCAACAACAGGTTGGCAGGCTTAGGAGGGGGGGGCTTGGAGTAGGGAAGTCAGTAAGACTGCAGTATGAATGCTGGGGGTGGGTCCTCTAGTCTGCCGCACTTTGGACTGCTTCTTAGCCTTAAGCTGGTATTTGTGGCGTCTGTGAACGTGAAAGTCGCTCAGTCCTGTCCAACTCTGTGACCCCATGGACTATACAGTCCATGGAATTCTCCAGGCCAGAATACTGGAGTGGGCAGCCTTCCCCTTCTCCAGGGGATCTTCCCAACCCAGGGATTGAACCCAGGTCTCCCACATTGCAGGCAGATTCTTTACTACCAGCTGATCCACAGGGGAGCCCAAGAACAGTGGAGTGGGTAGCCTATCCCTTCTCCAGGGGATCTTCCCAACCCAGGAATTGAACTGGGGTCTCCTGCATTGCAGGCAGATTCTTTACCAACTGAGCTACCAGGGGCTTATGGTCTAAAAACAATCTGTAAAATTTGGACCACTTAGATAACTGTACTTGGGAGCATACCTATCCCAGAAGGCTGTGGGCTCCTTATCTCTGCTCTGCTTGGTCATCAAGTCAATGAGAGGTGGCGTCACTGGGCGAGTTTCTTTGGCGAGTATAACACATGTTTTGGTGATAGCTGTTGTGCTTTTGTTAATATCACTGTCAAACATGACATTAGGCGAAAAAAGCTGCATTAGCACTTCCCTGGTGGTCCAGAGGTTAAGAATCTACCTTCCAATGCAAGGGACACCAGTTCAATCTCTGGCCCAGGAAGATCCCACATGCTGTGGAGCAACTAAGCCCATGCACCACAACTACTGAGCCCAGTGCTGCCACTACTGAGCCCAGTGCTGTAACTACTGAGCCCAGTGCTGCCACTACTGAACCCAGTGCTGTAACTACTGAGCCCAGTGCTGCCACTACTGAGCCCAGTGCTGTAACTACTGAGCCCAGTGCTGCCACTACTGAACCCAGTGCTGTAACTACTGAGCCCAGTGCTGTAACTACTGAGCCCAGTGCTGCCACTACTGAGCCCAGTGCTGCCACTACTGAACCCAGTGCTGCAACTACTGAGCCCAGTGCTGCAACAACTGAAGCCCTGCACTGAGGGCTGGTGCTCCGCAACAAGAGAAGCCCCCTAGCTGCAAGGAGAGGAAGCCCATGGGCAGCAACAAAGACCTCCCACAGCCAAAACAAACAGCTGAATGAAAGAAAAGCTGCCTTAGACATGCCTGACACCACTTAGCAGTAGAAATAACCAGTTCCACCTGTTATGTTTTTAAAGATTGATTTTATGCTTTGAAGATACTAAGTCTCCTATTTGGCAGATGAGGATGCAACATGGAATACTGGAAAGCCTAACAGTTGCTGAATGGTCTTATTGATTTATTACCGCAAAGAAATATACACCGGATCCTTTCTGAAATCCTTTGAGATGGCACCAAGCTCAATAGATGCGCACAGACCCACACAACAGCATCTGAGATTCCCTCCCCATCCGGCCAGCTGCAGTTTCAGGGCTCACAGACCCTCCCTTGCTCTTTACTGACAAGCACCGTGGAGGGTGTCATGCTGACAAGGCACCAAGTGAGGTGTGATTACCGCGCAGATAAGCTGCTGAGACAGACGTTCGTCAGGGTTCTGCCTTGGGACTGTATCTGATTATTGGGGGTAATACATACATCGAGAGCTCCGTTTTATATTTCCATGAGTTATTCTTGTTATGTTTTCATTGTGAACCAGAGATGCTGGATATATTGGTTCGGATTGACTGAGCTGTGCGGAGCAGGAAACTCAGAACAATTGCGGTTTCACTAAGACAAACTTTTATTTCTCTTTTGCATTGAAACCCAGAGCTGATATGGTATTTAACTGTGTCAGAGATTCAGACTTTTCCCATCTTGTTGCAGTAGCCTCAACATGGTTCTTACCTCTCAGGTCCAATAGGACTGCTGGAGTTCCAGCTTTCATGGTTGCCTTCCATCAATAGGAAAGAGGAAGCAGAAAGAAGGGTCCCAGACCACCTTCTAGAAGCTGCACACAGCGGTTCTGCTTACAATGCGTTGGCCAGA
This sequence comes from Ovis canadensis, assembly GCF_042477335.2. Lineage (NCBI taxonomy): Eukaryota > Metazoa > Chordata > Mammalia > Artiodactyla > Bovidae > Ovis > Ovis canadensis. The sequence goes on along the minus strand of NC_091264.1, from coordinate 22,568,651 downwards.
ACTCACACGTGGCCACAGGTCATGGGAAGGAGGATGGAAAACTAGGACTCATTCTCGAAGTCTATGAGCCCAAATAAAATGGCAATTTCCATCAGGGAATTGTGGTTTAAAGATACGGGGGCAGCACAACTCTCTGCATGCCGTGTCTCTAAATAATTTCTCGAGAAAATCTAGAAAGGGAGAACGGTGAGGTGGCTGCTTTTACCAGTGAAGCCGTCCCACAATTAACACATCTATGTAGAATCTAGAAAAAATGGTACAGGTGATCTTATTTGCAAAAGAGAAATAGAGACAGACATAGAGAACAAACATACAGACGCTGAGGGGGCAAAGGGAGGGGTGGGATGACCCGGGAGACTGGGATGGACATACGAAGACACTATTGATACTATGGATAAAATAGGTGAGTACTGAGAACCTCCTGTGGAGCACAGGGAACTCTACTCTGTGCTCTGCGGTGACCTAAATGGGAAGGAAATCCAAAATATAGCTGTTTCACTTTGTTGTAGAGACTAGCACAACATTGTAAAACAACTGTACGCTCATAAAATTTAATTCAAAAAGAAAGAATTTTAAAAAAGCAGTCCCGCAACTTCCTTAAAAATCAACTGTTTAATAGTTAACTTTTGACTCCTTGGCCAGGGGGTTCCAACGTAACCTACCCATGAGTGGTGGCCTAAAAACCAACAGCTTTAGGCGATGCATTAAGCAGAAATTTAAATATAAATAGGCTATTCGTCCTGTTTTGTTGGCAAACCTCCCTCTAGGGATTGCTCACAGTTCTGCAGGCGTGTGTCACGCTTTCTCTGCGACTCCGCCATGAGTTATCTCTACTGGCGTGCTTGCCTCTGAGTGTCCGAGAAGGTCATTGACTTTGTTGGAGTACCAGTGGAATAGCTATAATATGTATCATCTCAAGATGATTGATTTTTAATTTATTTATGTTTATTTCTGGCTGTGCTGGGCCTTCACTGCCCTAGGGCACAGGCTCCGTAGTGGTGGTGCATGGGCGCAGTCGCCCCGTGGCATGTGGGATATTCCTGGAGTAGGGATCGAACCCATGTCCCCTCCATTGGTAGGCTGACAATGTGCCACCAGGGAACTCCTCAAGATGATTTCAATCAGAAATGCCAGCCAAACAGAATTTTCAGAGACCGGCGCCACACAGTTACGTATTCAGCACCCAGTCCTTAAACTCCAGTGGTCTGTACACCTGTTTGGCTGCCCACTAGATCCTTCTGTGATGACAGATACATTCTACATCTCTGCAATCCAGTACGGTGGCCACTAGCCACATGTGGCTATCAGGCACTTGAAAGAACAGGTTAGTGCACCTAAAGAACTTTATTTCTAGTTATATTAAATTTTAGTTAATCTCAACGGCCGCATGTAGCTAGAGGCTACCGTATCAGACAGCGTGGCCCTAAGGCATCTTACTGTTGGAAGACCCATATCAACACTGAAACATGTGTATTTCCATATGTGAAGCAGATGGCCAGTGCAAGTTCGATGCTTGAAGCAGGGCACTCAAATCGGGTGCACTGGGACAACCCAGAGGGGAGGGGTGGGGAGGGAGGCGGGGGGGAGTTCGGGATGGGGGACACATGGAGACCCGTGGATGATTCATGTCAATGCATGGCAAAACCACCACAATATTGTAATTAGCCTCCAATTCACATAAATAAATTAATTTTTAAAAATCCACATGAATTTGGATCCATTCTTAGTCATATGATGAAGAGATCGTAGTTTAATACAGATGTGTGAGATTCAGATTTCAGAATTCAAACAGGCCAATTAATTTCTGCTCTTCTTTTTGGGGGTAGGGAATTTCAAGGGCCTGATCTTAGGCAAAATTTTCTTCCCAAATTTACTGAAAATTTTGTGGTTTTATGGTTCATTCTCTTTTCATAATAAAATCAATATGGGAAGACAGTTTTGGGGTGCAGTTTTTTTAAAAAAAAAACAGGTTTACTGAGATATTGTTTACGTATAATCATTTCATCCTTTTTAACTATCCTGTCCTGTGAGTTTTGACAAGGATATCCATTGTGTAATCGTCACCTCGATCGAAATAAAGGCTATGACATAATTGTTTTCAAGTCGCCCCTGGTTAATGTGTCGTAAATTTAATGAACAGTTTTAATCCTTGCACTGGGTTTAGGTTATCTCTTTAACTTCCGCTTTATTGGATTGAGCCTCAGGGTGAAAAAATCTACTGCAGTCCTGTAGTGAATGTGATTCGCTGGAGCAGTCAAGGGAAAATAACCTGGTGGTGGGCATAGCTCATCGGTTTCGAGAAGAGTATCAGCCAGATGAGTGCCTACATGCTAATCAAGGATTGATTTAGAGAGATCTTTCACTAAGGAAATAATACCAGGTACGGTGCTAACCACATTTCATTCACTATGAGTGAAATATTTGAAAAGTACTTAGGGACTTCCCTGGTGGTCCAGGCTAAGATTTTAAATTCCCAATAGACGGGGCCTGGGTTTGAGCCCTAGTCAGGGAACAAGATCCCATATGCCGCAGCTGAAGATCCTGCGTGCTATTGGGAAGATCCCTTGGGAGAGGAAATGGCAACCCACTCCAGTATTCTGGCCTGGAAAATCCCATGGACGGGGGAGCCTGGTGGGCTGTGTACGGTCCATGGGCTCGGACAGAGTTGGACACGACTAAGTGACCGAGCATGCACGCTGCAACTAAGACCTGGCAGAGCCAAGTAAATGAATAAAATAAATGTTTCAAAAGGTACTTAGAACAGTCCCTGGCATCTAGCGAGCACGATTTAAGAATTACTTATTTAAAAGAGAATTTGCTGTTATTCTTTAAAAAAATGTGATAGTTGATTCATATTATTGTGTTTGTTTCAAGTATACAACAAAGTGACTCAGTTATACATATATTTCAGGTTAAATTGTATTAGAGATTATTACAAGATATTGAATATAACTCCATGACCTATACAGCAAATCCTTGCTCATCGACTTTATGAATAGTGGTTTGTATCTGTTGATTCCCTTCTCCGAATTTGTCCCTCCGTCCCCCTCCCCTTTGGGAACCATTAATTTGTTTTTGTGTCTGTGGGTCTGTTTTGCACACAGATTCGTCTATGTCATTTTTAGGTTCCACATAGAAGTGTTTCCATATAGTGTGCGTCTTTCTCTGACATCACCAGGCATGATTTTCCCTAAGTCCATCCAGGTTGCTGGAAATGGCAATACTTCATTCTTTTTTATTTTTTAATTAATTTTTTTTCACTTTCTAAGCATTTAAAATTGAAGTATAGTTGGTTTACAGTGTTGTGTTAATTTCTACAGTACAGTACAGTGACTCAGTTATTATATATATATATATACATGATTTTTATATTCTGTTCCATTATAGTTTTTTCCAGGATATTAAATATAGTTCCATGTGCTATAAACTAGGACCTTGTTGCCCAACAATTCATTCTTTTTTTCTTATCACTGAGTAATATTAATAATTGGGCTTCCTAGGTGGCTCAGTGGTAAAGAATCTGCCTGCCAGTGCAGAAGATCCCTGGGAAAGGGAAGATCCCCTGGAGGAGGGCATGGCAACCCACTCCAGTGTTCTTGCCTGGAGAGTCCCCATGGACAGAGGAGCCTGGCTGGCTACAGTCCATGGGGTCACAAAAGAGTCGGAAATGACTTAGCAACTAAACAACAATACTAAGAATTAGCTATTGCTGGAGACACTCACAGAAAAGTCTGGGTCAGTCTCTTGTGGGGTCACTGCTCCTTTCTCCTGGGTCCTGGTGCACACAAGTTTCTGTTTGTGCCCTCCAAGAGTCTATTTCCCAGTCCTGTGTAAGTTCTGGCAGCTCTATGGTGGAGTTAATGGCGACCTCCTCCTAGAGGGCTTATGCCATACCCAGGTCTGCTGCACCCAGAGCCCCTGCCCCTGCGGCAGGCCACTGCTGACCCAAACCCCACAGGAGACGCTCAAACACAGCCTGTCTCAGTCTCTGTGGGGTCCCTGGGTCCTGGTACCAGACCAGCTGACCTGCCTCTTGAGAGATCTGTTTGCAGGTCAGGAAGCAACAGTTAGAACTGGACATGGAACAACAGACTGGTTCCAAATAGGAAAAGGAGTAGGTCAAGGCTGTATATTGTAATCCTGCTTATTTAACTTCTATGCAGAGTACATCATGAGAAACGCTGGGCTGCAAGAAGCACAAGTTGGAATCAAGATTGCTGGGAGAAATAATGATAACCTCAGATATGCAGATGACACCACCCTTATGGCAGAAAGGGAAGAGGAACTAAAAAGCCTCTTGATGAAAGTGAAAGAGGAGAGTGAAAAAGTTGGCTTAAAGCTCAACATTCAGAAAATGAAGATCATGGCATTTGGTCCCATCACTTCATGGGAAATAGATGGGGAAACAGTGGAAACAGTGTCAGACTTTATTTTCTTGGGCTTCAAAATCACTGCAGATGGTGACTGCAGCCATGAAATTGAAAGGCATTTATTCCTTGGAAGAAAAGTTATGACCAACCTAGACAGCATATTAAAAAGCAGAGACATTACTTTGTCAACAAAGGTCTGTCTAGTCAAGGCGATGGTTTTTTCCAGTGGTCATGTATGGATGTGAGAGTTGGACTATAAAGAAAGCTGAGTCCCGAAGAATTGATGATTTTGAACTGTGGTGTTGAAGAAGACTCTTGAGAGTCCCTTGGACTGCAAGGAGATCCAACCAGTCAATTCTAAAGGAAATCAGTCTTGAATATTCATTGGAGGGACTGATGTTGAAGCTGAAACTCCAATACTTTGGCCACCTGATGTGAAGAACTGACTCATTTGAAAGGACCCTGATGATGGGAAAGATTGAAGGTGGGAGGAGAAGGGGACGACAGAGGATGAGATGGTTGGACGGCATCACTGACTCGATGGACATGGGTTTGGGTGGACTCTGGGAGTTGGTGATGGTCAGGGAGGCCTGGTGTGCTGCAGTCCATGGGGTCGCAGAGTCAGACACGACTGAGCGACTGAACTGAACTGGCTGCTGGAGAAGGATAAATTGGGTGATTGGGATTGACATACACACACTACTGTAATAAAATAGACGACTGATAACAACATATTGTACAGCACAGGAACTTTACTCAAGACTCTGAAATAGGCTGCATGGGAAAAGAATCTAAAAAGAAAAAAGATGGATATATGTATATGTATAACTGACTCACTTCATTGTAAACCTAAAACTCACTCTGACAACCCCATGGACTACAGTCCACGGAATTCTCCAGGCCAGAATAGTGGAGTGGGTAGCCTTTCCCTTCTCCAGGGGATCTTCCCAACCTAGGGATCGAACCTGGGTCTCCTGCATTGCGGGCAGATTCTTTACCAGCTGAGCCGCAAGGGAAGCCCAAGAATATCGGAGTGCCAGGGACGGGGGAGCCTGGTGGGCTGCCGTCTATGGGGTCACACAGAGTCGGACACGACTGAAGCGACTCAGCAGCAGCAGCAGCAGCCTATCCCTTCTACAGCAGGTCTGCCCCACCCGGGAATCGAACTGGGGTCTCCTGCATTGAAGGCGGATCCTTTACCAACTGAGCTATCTGGGAAGCCGCATGAAACTAACGCAACGTTGTAAATCAACTGTATTTCAATAAAAACTTTTAAAAGGATTAGCTGCTATTCTTAATATTGCTATAGTTCGCAATTAACTTCCAAGATTCATCTGTCTTTCGACTGAACAAAATGAGAGTTCTGTTTGGGACTTTCCTGGGAGTTCAGTGGTTAAGACTCCACATTCCAGTGCAGGGGGTGTGGTTCCATCCCTCATCAGGGAATGAGGAATTAAGATCCCACACTGGTGGGTAGCAGGGGGAGAGGGGGATCTTAAGGTGTGGCAAAAAAAAAAAAAGAGAGAGTTGGTGGGATGGATTACTTCAAGTTTCTCCAACTATTTTGTCATAATTGTTTTTTGCATACTCTTCTAGAGACCTGACCCTATTTCTTATTGACATGTTTTTCTGGGAACGTGGAATTTCAAGTGTTCAAAGTGGAAGCTTTTCTATTTCCCAAAATTTCAGTAATAAATTCAAAGAACATATGCAGGGACAGGTGAAATCACCATAGAAACATTTTGTTTCTCTGTAACCCTGTTTGGAGAAGGCGATGGCACCCCACTCCAGTACTCTTGCCTGGAAAATCCCATGGATGGAGGAGCCTGGTAGGCTGCAGTCCATGGGGTCGCCAAGAGTTGGACACGACTGAGCGACTTCACTTTCACTTTTCACTTTCATACATTGGAGAAGGAAATGGCAGCCCACTCCAGTGTTCTTGCCTGGAGAATCCCAGGGACGGGGGAGCCTGGTGGGCTGCCGTCTGTGGGGTCGTACAGAGTTGGACACGACTGAAGCGACTTAGCAGCAGCAGTGTTTCCAGACAGAACTAACCCTGTTACACACAGATCCGGAGGGAAGGACATTGGAGTCATTTGTGTGTCCTGGGAGAGGGTCTGGCTTGATCTTCAGGGCAAAGCTCTGTAGACTCAGAAGGTGAATCAGAGGAGGTGTTGGAAACGCCCCCTTTCCGTATGTACTGTGTTCTCAAAGTTTGTGAGCTTTCTGTCATGGTAATCCCCTTTGGCTTCATTCCCAGCATTTTCCAACTACGTGAATTGAGGGTTTGCCAAGATTCCTTCTGTGGCGGTAGCTTCTGTATCTGCCAGAACTGGACTGTCCCTTCATCTCTTTTGTAAAGATATTAGGTTGCTAGTGGGCCTCTTGGGTTTTGAGATTCTGCTCTCCCCATATCTAACGATCCAATGGTCAGAGAAGACTTCACCTTTACCTTCCCTGGCTTACTCAGATTCTTTTCCATTTTTCAGCTTTCTAGCAACTTACCTTACAGATGGTCCTGCCTCCATTAAAGGCTACAAGAGAAGGCCTTCATTTATTTGTTTGTTTTATTTATATTTTTTGGCTGTGCTGTGTGGGATTTTAGTTCCCTGACTGGGGGTTGAAGACACAGCCTCAGCAGTGAAAGTGCCAAGTCCTAACCACTGGCCCACCAGGAAATTCCAAGAGGGCCTATTTTTTTTAAAGAGAATGATTGTAAACTCAACTCTGCCCGTCCAATATGGTAGTCACTAGTCACATGTGGCTATAATAATTGAATTTAACTAATTTAGAATTAAATGAAAAATTGAACCCACCTGTTGCACCAGCTGCTGGCATTTTCAGTACTCAAGAGTACTTGCGGCTGGCAGCACCCTACGGGGCAGCTCAGATGTAAACATCTCCATCAGGAAAGCTCTACTGGGCAGTGCTGCTGCTGATTCCACTCGCTTTGTGGGCACTAGGACTCTACTTACATAGACTTTCTTCTTTCCAAAGTTGATTTTGAAGGGTTGCCTTCTGTTGGTATGATTCTTTATATGCAATTATTTAAAAATATAAATAGGGACTTCCCTGGCGATCTAGTGGTTAAGACTCCATGCTTCCCAATGCAGAGAGCGCAGGTTCAATCCCTGGTCAGGAAACTAAGATTCCCACATACCATGCTGCCAAAAAAAAAAAAGATTAAAAAAATATGAATATTGCAAAGAGCAATGATTAGCTTATTTCCATGGGGGGTGTCAAAGCCACAGCCAAACCACAGAAGTGCTGGTGCTGCCAAAGCCTCTACATTTGGTCATATTTATTCTAACTTTTATATGTCTAACCTTTCCACTGTGAATGTAGGATTACTCCAACAAATTGTGCACCAATCCCTGGGTTTCTTGTTCCAAGCTTAAATTCCACCATTGGCCACGAGGGGGCGATGGTAGCCTATTGAATATTCTCTAAAGACCATGTAAAATCAGATTCTTGGCAATGGATAATTTTACCTTTTCTCTCAAAAATCTTAGACTATTTCTCATAAAATTACAAGCATCCCACAGTTTTATTTGTCTTTTTTAAAGTTTTATGTTTGTTTTAAAATTTTTATTTTAATTGCAGTATACTTGATTTACAGTATTGTGTCAATTTCTGCTATACAGCAGAGTGACTTAATTATACACAAAGAGACATTCTTTTTTAAACTATCTTTTCCGTCATGCTGTATCATAGGATGTTGAATATAGTTCCTTTGTGCTGTAAGGTAGGACTTTGCTTTTTATCCATCCTGTATGTAATACTTTACATCTGCGAATCCCAAATCCCCAATCTTTCCCTCCCCCATCCACAGGTTTAATTTCCTATAGTTGCCCAATAAAAACGGGAAAGGAAAAGAAGCATTTAATAATTTATCTTCCATGTTTCCTTGTGATAATTTTCTACCCCCAAGAGGGCAAATTTGAAAACCTGATTTGATCCTTAAAATCCTGAGTTGACTTGCAACTTTTATGACTGTGTTCTGATGATAGCACATTAGAATGAATTCTTGGTCAAACAGAAAGTCAAAATGCTGAAGAATTGATGCTTTCAAACTGTGGTGCTGGAGAAGACTCTTGAGAGCCCTTGGAGAGCAAGGAGATCAAACCAGTCAATCCTAAAGGAAATCAACCCCGAATATTCATTAGAAGGACTGATGCTGAAGCTGAAGCTCCAGTACTTTGGCCACCTGATGCGAAGAGCTGACACAGTAGAAAAGACCGTGATGCTGGGAAAGATTGAAGGCAGGAGGAGAAGGGGACGACAGAGGATGACATGGTTGGATGGCATCACCAATTCAACGGACATGAGTTTGAGCAAGCTCCGGGAGTTGGTGATGGACAGGGAGGCCTGGCGTGCCGCAGTCCATGGGGTCGCACAGAGTCAGACACGACTGAGCGACTGAACAGCAACGTAAGCAGAGGGTGGGATGTTCAGGACTCTAAGGTAACAGCCAGAATGATTTTTAAACTAAGATTAAAAACTATGATTACGAAGTAGTTATAAAGTCACAGATACAGAGAAGAAACTTGCGGTTACCAAGAGGGAAAGGACAGGAGGAGGGCTAAGCTGGAAGACTGGAATTGACATAAACTCATTGTTGTTCAGTCTCTCAGTCGTGACCGACTCTGTGACCCCAAGGACTGCAGCTTCCCTGTCCTTCACTATCTCCTGGAGTTTACTCAAACCCATGTCCATTGAGCTGGTGATGCCATCCAACCATCTCACCCTCTGTTGTCCCCTTCTCTTCCCGCCTTCAATCTTTCCCAGCATCAGGGTCTTTTTTGAGCTGGCACTTTGCATCAGGTGGCCAAAATATTGAAGCTTCAGCATCAGTCCTCCCAGTGAATATTCAGTATTGATTTCCTCTAGGACTGACTGGTTTGATCTCCTTGAAGTCCAAGGAGTCTTCTCCAACACCAAAGTTCAAAAGCATCAATTCTTCAGTGCTCAGCCTTCTTTATGGTCTATCTCTTACATCCATACATGACATGGAAAAATCATAGCTTTGACTAGACGGAGCTTTGTCTGCAAAGTAATGTCTGCTTTTTAATATGCTGTCTAGGTTAAGAGAAGACTCTACACGTGGCCATCACCAGACGGTCAGCACCAAAGTCAGACTGACTATATCCTTTGCAGCCAAAGATGGAGAAGCTCTGTGCAGTCAGCAAAAGCAAGACCGCACGTGGACTGTGGCTCAGATCGTGATCTCCTTATTGCCAAACCCAGACTTAAACTGAAGAAAGTGGGGAAAACCGCTAGACCATTCAGGTACGACCTAAATCAAATCCCTTATGACTATACAGTGGAAGTGAGAAGTAGATTTAAGGGACTAGATCTGATAGAGTGCCGGATGAACTATGGACAGAGGTTCGTGACGTACAGGAGACAGGGAGCAAGACCATCCCCAAGGAAAAAAATGCAAAAAAGCAAAATGGCTGTCTGAGGAGGCCTTTCAAATAGCTGTGAAAAGAAGAGAAGTGAAAAGCAAAGGAGAAAAGGAAAGATATACCCATTTGAATGCAGAGTTCCAAAGAATAGTAAGGAGAGATAAGAAAGCCTTCCTCAGAGATCAGTGCAAAGAAATAGAGGAAAACAATAGAATGGGAAAGACTAGAGATCTCTTCAAGAAAATTAGAGATACCAAGGGAACATTTCATGCAAAGACGGGCTTGATAAAGGACAGAAATGTTATGGACCTAACAGAAGCAGAAGATATTAAGAAGAAGTAGCAAAAATACACAGAACTGTACAAAAAAGATCTTCAGGACCCAGATAATCATGAAGGTGTGATCACTCACCTAGAGCCGGACATCCTGGAATGTGAAGTCAGGTGGGCCTCAGGAAGCATCACTACGAACAAAGCTAGTGGAGGTGATGGAATTTCAGTTGAGCTCTTTCAAATCCTGAAAGATGATGCTGTGAAAGTGCTGCACTGAATATGTCAGCAAATTTGGAAAAATCAGCAGTGGCCACAGGACTGGAAAAGGTCAGTTTTCATTCCAATCCCAAAAAAGGCAATGCCAAAGAATGTCAAACTACTGCACAATTGCACTCATCTCACACGCTAGTAAAGTAATGCTGAAAATTCTCCAGGCCAGGCTTCAGCAATATGTGAACCGTGAACTTCCTGATGTTCAAGCTGGTTTTAGAAAAGGCAGAGGAACCAGAGATACGCTAGATCTCTGAGAACATCCACTGGATCACTGAGAAAGCAAGAGAGCTCCAGAAAAACATCTCTTTCTGCTTTATTGACCATGCCAAAGCCTTTGACTGTGTGGATCACAATTAGCTGTGGAAAATTCTGAAAGAGATGGGAATACCAGACCACCTGACCTGCCTCTTGAGAAACCTGCATGCAGGTCAGGAAGCAACAGTTAGAACTGGACATGGAACAACAGAGTGGTTCCAAATAGGAAAAGGAGTACGTCAAGGCTGTATATTGTCAGCCTGCTTATTTAACTCATATTCAGAATACATCGTGAGAAACGCTGGGCCGGAGGAAGTACAAGTTGGAATCAAGATTGCCAGGAGAAATAATGATAACCTCAGATATGCAGATGACACCACCCTTATGGCAGAAAGTGAAGAGGAACTAAAGAGCCTCTTGATGAAAGTGAAAGAGGAGAGTGAAAAAATTGGCTTAAAGCTCAACATTCAGAAAACTAAGATCATGGCATCCGGTCCCATCACTTCATGGGAAATAGATGGGGAAACAGTGGAAACAGTGTCAGACTTTATTTGGGGGCTCCAAAATCACTGCAGAGGGTGATTGCAGCCATGAAATTAAAAGACGCTTGGTCCTTGGAAGGAAAGTTATGACCAACCTAAACAGCATATTGAAAAGCAGAGACATTACTTTGCCAACAAAGGTCTGTCTAGTCAAGGCTATGGTTTTTCCAGTAGTCATGTATGGATGAGAGTTGGACTATAAAGAAAGCTGAGTGCCGAAGAATTGATGCTTTTGAAGTGTGGTGTTGGAGAAGACTCTTGAGAGTCCCTTGTACTGCAAGGAGTTCCAACCAGTCCATTCTAAAGGAGATCAGCTGTGGGTGTTCATTGGAGGAACTGATGCTGAAGCTGAAACTTCAATACTTTGGCCACCTGATGCAGAGATCTGACTCATTTGAAAAGACCCTGATGCTGGGAAAGATTGAGGGCAGGAGGAGAATGGGACGACAGAAGATGAGATGGTTGGATGGCATCACTGACTCAATGGACATGGGTTTGGGTGGACTCTGGGAGCTGGTGATGGACAGGGAGGCCTAGTGTGCTGTGGTTCATGGGGTTGCAAAGAGTTGGACACGACTGAGCGACTGAACTGAACTGAACTGAACTAGGTTAAAGACCTACTATATAGCACAAGGAATTCTTCTCAAAGATCTGTATCTCGGAGTGGAGACTTCATGGGAAGCAATGCCAGATGGTCAGGTCCCAGCTTCAGGGGCTGAAGGGAGACTGAGGGCCAGGCACGAAGGGGATACTTTTCTGAGGTTTTCTAACAAGGACAGAGTCTCTAGGCTCTCTCAGGGCAGGGATAAACGTATGCTAGAATCTCCAGATCTAGCATGAATCTGCCAGCCCAGACCATAGTCAGGGGGTTGAGGAGAAAAAGCACGGCATGGTGTGATCTCAACACATGGTGAGTGGACCCCAGAGCCTGGAGTCCACAAGGTCATCAGGGAGTAACTCACTGCACCCCAAGATGACAGTCTGTCCAGGTTGGGGTGCTCCACTGGCAAGTGTAGACACCTCCCTGCTGATGGGCTGTTTTCAGCATCACGAGGAGCTGGGCAGCCCAGGCCCCATGATGGACCAGGTGGTGGACACAATCCCAGCTGACCAGCGGGCTTGAATGAGGCCCAGATAGAAATCGGTCATGTGTTAGACGAGCAGATTGTTGTTCCTGCAGGGTCTCCAGCTTGGAGGGGTGACACTCACTTTAGCCTGGACTAGGAGTGTGGGAAAGAATCCTGTTATGACAAAGGAGACAGATAAAGCGCATGTTAAGTGATTTTCTTGCCAAACTGACTTTTACTTTAAAAAAAAATTAAATTGAAGTATGGTTGATGCGCATGATTATATAAGTTACAGGTGTACATTACAGTGACTATTTTTAAGCCAAACTGACATTTAGATGCTAAAGATAAATATATCATCAGTGAGCTACTTGAAGGCAGAAGGTGGGGAAAAGAGTTGGAAAAACAGAAGAAACATGCAAATTTCCCCAGAAAGACCTTGTCAGACACAATAGAGAGCAGAGAGGACCAGGAGAGGGTCAAAGCTGGCGCCCTGTAACACTTTATAACACTTTTGCCAGAAACGTCTAGGCTGGTAAGTAATATTCTTTGAACAGAAATGTTGAACCTGTTAGGAAGCTACCTAAATTGACATTTCCCCATTTTGCTCAAAAGGATGTATCATCCTGCCAGATACGATCTTGACATTAGACTATTATCAGCCCAACAGCCTTCTTTTGATCTCATTAGAAAAAGAGAAGGAGAAAAGAAGTAGCTTGATTCATTCTTCTTTCAATGTGGTTCCTAGTTTCCTCCTGCAACTCCAAAACAACAACAAGAGATTGTAGCAAGAGTCAGGAACCCGGTGTTCCTTCTGTGTTTAAGGAGCAGGAAGTCTGGCCCTTTCTCCTGCTGGTCTCCCCCACCGCCCTGTGACGCCTCCTGGGTTCAGGCCGCTCAGCCTGGGACCTCCTGGGGCGTGGAGATGGGGCAGAGAGCCCGCCCCTCCTGTGACGCCAAGCCCACGCCTCCCGGGGCTCCCCTCCCCCACCCTCCTCTCGGCTCTGCGCGGCAGGGTGGGGCCCTTGTCCAGGGGTCTGTGCATTCTGACCATCCTGCTCTGTCTCAGTCCCAGGAACTCACTCTGGATATTCCAATTTGGAGCAGTTTTTCTTTAAAAAAAAATTTTTTTTTTAAGATTTTATGTGTAGTTGATTTATAGTGTGTTAATTTCTGCTGCATAGCAAAGTGACTCAGTTATACATATACATCTGTTTTCATATTCTTTTCCATTATGTTTTTTTTTTTCATAGCATGCTATACTGTGCTATGCTAAGTCCCTTCAGTCATATACGACTCTGTGTGACCCTATAGATGGCAGCCCACCAGGCTCCCCTGTCCCTGGGAATCTCCAGGCAAGAGCCCTGGAGTGGGTTGCCATTTCCTTCTCCAATGCATGAAAGTGAAAAGTGAAAGTGAAGTCGCTCAGTTGTGTCCGACTCTTAGCGACCCCGTGGACTGTAGCCCACCAGGCTCCTCCGTTCATGGGATTCTCCAGGCAAGAGTACTGGAGTGGGGTGCCATTGCCTTTTCCGAGTTATACATATACATGTATCTATTACTTTTCAAATTCTTGTCTCAGATTATTATAGAATATTGAGCAGAGTCCCCTGTGCTATTCATTAAGTCCTTGTGGTTATCTATTTTATTTTGTTATTTGTTTAGGCTGTGCCATGTAATTTGCAGGGTCTAAGCCCCTTGACCACGGATGGAAGCTGTGCCCCCTGTTGTGAAAGTCCGTGGTCTTAACCGCTGGCCTGCCGCTGAAGTCCACTGGCTATTTTAAATATAGCCATGTGTACGTGTCAATCCCAAACTCCCACTCTATCCCTTCCCTCCACCACCCTTCGCCCCCGGTAACCATAAATTAGTTCTCTAAGTCTGTGAGTCTGTTTCTGTTTTGTAAATAAGTTCATTTCTATCAGGGTATTTGTCTTTCTGCATTATTCTGCAGGTCCAGCCACGTTGCTGCGGATGGCATGGTTCCGTTCTTTTCCATGGCTGAGTAATATTCTGTCGCATATGTGCACCACATCTGTCGGCAGACACTTAGGTTGCTTCCATGGCTTGGCTACCATAAAAAGCACTGCAATGAACACGCACCGCTGTGGCCTTCTTGGTCACAGCTAGAAACACCCCCATGGCACTGTCAAACTGGATGCAAATTTCTGTTGTAAAAGTATCGCTTTTAGTGATCCATCTTGTCGGACTCAGCAGTCACTCCTCTGTGCTTGTATTGCTCTGCGGGAGACAGAGACCAGTGCAGGGCTGCCCTGGGAGAGACCCCCACGCCCCCGAGACACTCTGCCCGCTTTCTTTGTGATGCTGAGTGGCTGCACCCAGGGCCGTGTGGGTCCTGTCTTTTGCCTCTTCCCTTAAGTCTCCATCCTCCTTCCGGCAGAATGTCTGGATGGAGGGCTGCCTCTGCCCTGTGTCCAGGGAGCGCTGAGAGAGCAGAGCTATACAACTTTGTGTTTTCTTTCTATCTCCTCACCTCATCTCCAGCCTCTTTGCAGTCCCCCTCAAAGCATCGACACATCAACAGAGTATTGGTTATTCCTGCTGATGTAAAGTGTTTTGACGACTACCCCTGAACCCATCACTTTCCAGGGCAAAATGATGGAATATTCAGAGTTTTTAGACTCAGTTGTATGATATTGGAGAAATCACAGACCCTCCCTGGTCCAAAGTTCCCCTTCTCCACAGATGGGGGATTTAGCTAAATCATCTCTGCGGTCCTTTCCAGCATTAACTATAAAGAGCCCTGCCTTAGGGAACCTTCAGGTCTAAGAGGAAACCAAGCATGCGGGCAGGTGGAGAGCTGGAGAGAGTGGTGTGACCTCTCCTTAGGGTGCTTCTTGACCTCTCACCGGTCTCCACCGGCTGGAAAGATCGCCTTCTTCTTAGGGGCCTGCGAGGGGAGGCACTGGAGGGAACAGGTGTGAAGGGATGAAGGGGGTCCTAACTCCCCCATGTTTGTCCTACTGTGGGTGACAACCTTTCTGCAACAGAAGCGTTCAGAAGGGAGTCCAGCATCAAATCTACTTTATTTATTTATTGGCTGCACTGCCTGGCTTGCAGGATCTTAGTTCCCCAACCAGGGCTTACCACAGTGAACTGGCTGAGTCCTAGTACTGAGCCACTAGGAAATCCCGCTTTTTTTTTTTTCTTTGTATCAGATTTTTAAATCTCCAGTCCCTTTGAATCTCTGTGCTCCTTAGCACCAGTGATGGGTGTCCCCAAAGACCCCTCCAATTCCTGCCCATCCGTGATTCCTCTCTACTTATCTCCCTGCAGAGGTCCTGACACAAAGAAAGCACTTAATGCAGGTCAGAAACTGAAGTATGATGACACGGTGAGCCCCACACTGATCTAAAAGCCCCAGTCTCCTCTGGGACTTCTCCCTACACAGCATCCTTCCTGAGAAATTCCAAGACCAGTAAATACCTATGTGTCAGAGCTAGACATGTCCGGCGCCTTCCTGGCGACTCCAGGGCCTGTTCCTGGTCTCTCTAAACTTTCAAGTTCCTAGAGCACATATCGTACACCCGGAATGTGGGTGCAGGTACCACGGCTGGTCTAGACAATGTTGGCTCCACCCTGGGGGCTTCGTGATCGAGAGCATGGGGCAGAGGGAATAAGGATGTTTGCTGTTCACCATGGGGCTGATTTACTCTGAACAAATATAACTGCTTTACAATTCTGTGTTAGTTTCAGGTATATAGCAAAGTGATTCCGGAGAAGGCAATGGCACCCCACTCCAGTACTCTTGCCTGGAAAATCCCATGGATGGAGGGGCCTGGTAGGCTGCAGTCCATGGGGTTGCTAAGAGTTGGACACGACTGAGCGACTTCCCTTTCACTTTTCACTTTCATGCACTGGAGAAGGAAATGGCAACCCACTCCAGTGTTCTTGCCTGGAGAATCTCAGGGATGGGGGAGCCTGGTGGGCTTCCGTCTATGGGGCCACACAGAGTTGGACACGACCGAAGTGACTTAGCAGCAGCAGCAGCAGCAAAGTGACTCAGTTATGTATACACACACACACACACACAAATATATTCAGTTATACATTTATAAGTATACTTTTTATGTTCTCTAACATTATTTCAAGATACTGAGTATAGTGCCCTGAGTTATCCTGTAGGTCCTTGTTGGTTATCTATTTTATTTTTTAAAATTTTATTTTGTTGCTTAGGCTTCTTCGGAGAAGGCAATGGCACCCCAATCCAGTACTCTTGCCTGGAAAATCCTATGAACCAAGGAGGCTGGTAGGCTGCAGTCCATGGGGTCACTAAGAGTCGGATACGACTGAGCGACTTCCCTTTCACTTTTCACTTTTCACTTTCCTGCGTTGGAGAAGGAAATGGCAACCCACTCCAGCGTTCTTGCCTGGAGAATCCCAGGGACGGGGGAGCCTGGTGGGCTGCCGTCTATGGGGTCGCACAGAGTCGGACACGACTGAAGTGACTTAGCAACAGGCTTCTCACTGAGTGGCTTCTCTTCTTCTCTTCTCTTCTTCTCACGGGCTTCTCCAGCCCGTGCTGGAGAGCACGGGCTCTGGGCGAGCAGGCTTCGGTAGCTTCGGCTCCGAGGCTCTAGAACACAGCTCAGTAGTTGTGGCGCATGGGCTTCGTCGCTCGGTGGCATGTGGGATCCTCCTGGGCCAGGGATCGAAACCATGCCTCCTACATTGGCAGGCAGATTCTTTACCACTGGACCACCAGGAAAGTCCCTATCGGTTTTATGTATAATAGTGTAAACTATTATATATTAGGATAAACTCCTAATTTATCCCTCTTCCCTCCTCTTTGGTAGCCATAAGTTGATTTTCTATGTCTGCTACTGCTAAGTCACTTCAGTCGTGTCCGACTCTGTGCGACCCCACAGACGGCAGCCCACCAGGCTCCCCCGTCCCTGGGATTCTCCAGGCAAGAACACTGGAGTGGGTTGCCATTTCCTTCTCCAGTTCATGAAAGTGAAAAGTGAAAGTGAAGTCGCTCAGTCGTGTCCGACTCTTAGCGACCCCATGGACTGCAGCCTACCAAGCTCCTCCGCCCGCGGGATTTCCCAGGCAAGAGTACTGGAGTGGGTTGCCATCGCCTTCTCCATTTCTACGTCTATGAGTCTCTAAATTCATTTGTGTCTTTTCTTTAGATCCCACATAAAAGCGATATCATGGGATATTTATCTTTCTCTGCAGTAGACCTCCTGTTTCACAGGAGTTTCCCATAGAAATGTTGTCAAGCCCTCAGTGATTCAGTGTCATTTTGATGCCACTTCGTACGGGAGTCACTACTCCCCTGGCAGCCCCGCCCACTCCCCCGGCTTGACTTTATTCTCCCCACGTCTTTCAGGGGCGTCTGTGAGCGCCTTTGGAGACCCCAGTGTATTAACTGGCTTTCGCATGTCTGAATCACAGACGTGGGTCAAGGTCGTATCTCTCCTACAGGGTCCAGAGCAAGATGTGGGGATATGAATGAGTGTCTGTCTCGGTTTGGGGAATTTTCACATAAACTAGTTAGTTCACTGTTCTCTTACTCATGGTCTTGGTGGTGCGTTGGAACCAGAAATTAGGAGGTGTTATGAGGATTTGATACAGGAACCTGAAAGTCAGAACATCACGTTACGGATCCGGGCGCCCGGAGGGGGAGGCCACGTCCTGTTTCCCACGTCTTCTCTGGCCTGCCCTGGTTCACAGGCCAGAATAACAACCCCCTCCCTTCAAGGAAGCACCACTGCCTTCAAAGGAAAACAGCAAACAGGCCTGTGGTGTCCTTAAAAGAAGAAGTATTAGTAAATACAGACTAACCACTTCAAATGAGCATGAGCAATGTGTTTACGAAAGCAAGAAAAGTTACTACATGAAAACAAAAAACCTAGGGGATATGGGGAAAACTGTATAGACGTTCTAGGTGTAAAAAATATAGTGGTCAAATGGAAAACCATGTTAACGAGAATAACTGGTGGGAGAGATGCAGCTGGAAACCAGTTAGTAAGCTGGAGGACTAAAGAACTCTCCTAGAGTAAAAGATGGAAGGATAAGGAACCTGAAGATAGAACAGTCAGAAGGCAAAATGAGAGAAGTGCCCAATATGGATAATACGAATTTCATAAAAATAAAGATTGAGGGACTTCCCTGGTAGTCCAGGGACTGAGACTCCAAGCGCCCAGTGTAGCGGGCCCTAGTGGGATCCTTGGTTAGGGAACTGGGTCTCACAGGTCACAACAAAGATGATAGATCCTGTGGGCCGTTACCAAGCCTTGGCACAGCCAACTAAATAAATGAACCAATTAAATATAAATACATATTTTAAAAATTGATAAAAATAGAGAGGAGAAAAGAGTTACAGAAATAAAAGGGAAGAATTCTCAGGATTGATAGAGAAAGGGGCTCCATAATGTCCTGCAGGAAGATTAGGACAAGCCCATGTTAGATGCATAAAATGACATTTTAAAATAGCAGACAGTGAGGGCTTTATCGGTTGCTCAGTGATGAAGAATCCACTTGCCGACGCAGGAGATACAGGTTCGATCC
Organism: Ovis canadensis; assembly: GCF_042477335.2. Lineage (NCBI taxonomy): Eukaryota > Metazoa > Chordata > Mammalia > Artiodactyla > Bovidae > Ovis > Ovis canadensis. The sequence continues at coordinate 22,549,927 of NC_091264.1, read as the reverse complement.
CTGGTCAGGGAGGATCCCACATGCCTTGGAGCAGCTCTGCCCATGAGCCACAACTACTGAGCCTGTGCTCTAGAGCCCGAGAGCTGCGACTATGGGGCCCGTGTGCCTCAGCTGCTGAAGCCTGTGTGCCCCAGGGCCTGCGCCCTGCAACAAGAGAAGCCCCCGCAACGGGAAGGCCACAGACTGCAAGCAGAGAGCAGCCTCCGCTCGCAGCAACTGCAGAAGAGCCTGCACATCCAGGAAAACCCAGCACAGCCAGCAATAAAAATAAAGAAATGAGGACAGTTATTTTAAAAGTTGCAGAAAAATGAGAAAATTCTAAAAGGTTCTAGACAGACAGACATCAGATTTCCTAACATCAACACTGGATGCAGAAAGACATTGGAATAATAGTACTTAAAATAGTACAGGAAAAAAGTCAAACAGGATTTAATACATCAGCTAAATGTTATGTAGCTGTATTTTTTTATTATAATAAAATGTTATAATAAAAAATGTTCTCAGGCATACAAAGCTTCAGAAGGTTTGCCACACAAGTACTCATGTTTAAAATACTTTGGGAGGAAGTGTTACAAGATAAAACATCAGGAGATGCCAAAAAGGTATGGGATGTAAGGCTGATCGAAAACCTTGGTGAAGGAGAAGTATTTGAATGTATTTGGAAGTATGCTAAGGTGCTTATCTGGTTAGAGGGAAGAAGGCAGGGGTATAGAGAAAGCTTGAAAAAAAAGATGGAGTGTGTGTACCCCGATGCTCATCGCCACACTGTTTACAACAGCGAGGATATGGAAGCAGCTTGAATGTCCACCAACGGGTAAATGGATAAAGAGGATGTGAAGTGTGTGTGTGTGTGTGTGTGTGTGTGTGTATACATAATGGAATAATACTCAGCTATAGCAAATGAAATTATGCCGTTTGCTGCAACATGGATGGATCTAGAGATGATCATACAGAGTAAAGTAAGTCAGACAAAGACAAATATCATGTGATATTGCTTGTATGTGGAATCTTAAAAAAGTGGTACAAAGAACTTATTTATAAAGCAGAAGTAGTCACAGATGTAGAAAACAAACTTACAGATACCAAGGGAGAGAAAGGGAGGATAAATTGGGAAATTAAGACTGATATACACACACTACTCTACGCAAAATATGTAACTAATCAGGCCCCGCTCGATAGCACAGGGAACTCTGTTCAATATTCTGTAACGACCTAGATGCAAAAAGAATCTAAAAGGAGTGAATATATCTACATGTGTAGCTGATTCACTTTGCTTTACAGCAGAAATGAACACAACATTGTAAATCAACTATGCTTCAATAAAATTAATTTACGAGTAAAGATGATGAAGACTAGAAAAGGAAAAACTAGAATATTGAAATAAATTCAGTATTAGAAACAAGTCAAAACACAGCAATAATCACAATAAGTATGGCTGAAATGGAGCAAAGACAGTGCCTGTATTCACCAAACCATTATATTTTCCGGAACACACGGCTGAACTGCATTTCCCAGCCCCCTTGCACCCTGGCAGGGTCATGGTCTAATTCTTGCCAATGGAATGTGAGCAGACGCAACGCGGGGTTTCTGGTCCAGAGCAACAAAAGCAGATGCACCTTCCTGAGGCCCTCTCCTGTCTGCAAAGCTGGAAGCAAAGGGCTTTTCAACAGTGAGACGCAAGAGGAAGCCAGCCTGGGTTCATGAGGCACTTTTTAAGAAACGCTATAGATGTAGAGGGCTTCCCTTGGGGCTCAGACAGTGAAGAATCTGCCTGCAATGCGGGAGAGCCAGGTTCAGTTCCTGGGTCTGGAAGATCCCCTGGAGAAGGGAATAGCAATCCAGTCCAGTATTCTTGCCTGGAGAATTCCATGGACAGAGGAGCCTGGGAGGCTACAGTCTATGGGGTCGGAAAGAGTTGGACACGACTGAGCGACTATACTTTCACTTTCATAGGTACAGAATGTCTCACCTGCCTTGAACAGCAAGCACGTGGGTTAAAAAATAAACCCATATTTTGTCAAACCACGGAAGTTTCTGTGTTTTTCTGTCGCAAAAGTAAGTTTGCTCACGTTGACTAATAATATATGAATTGAATCACCAATTAGGAGACAGAGACTGTCAGACTGGAAAACCCAAAACCTATACGATATTTAGGACAGCTCCATCGGAAAGGGTAAAAACTGAAGGTTAGAAAGAGATATATCAAACAAATGCTGACAAAAAGAAAGCTGTGTAGTGTATCAGTATCAGACAGGGCAGACTGTAAGACAGAAAGGTTGCCAGTACGTCTGGGAAACAGCTCAATTCACTGAGAACACGATACATCCCCAAAGTAAGCATTTAATAGTCTAAACATAAACAGGGCAGAAATGATTCCCCAAATAGAAACACATAGAAAAATCTACAGCCACAGTTAGAGATTTAAATACGTCACTCTTAGTTGTTAACAGATCAGCCCCCAGAAAAGGAAAGATATGATAGATTAGAACAACAAAATCAACACTCTTGGTCCAATAACATTTACAAAATTTTTCGCCCAACAGGTAGAGTGTATGTGGAGCGCTGACAAGAAGTGTCTACGCTGCAAGCCGTAAGCAAGTTTCAGTAAATTTCTAAGACCCATCAGAGTGACAAGATTCTTGGATTATGAAGTCATTAAATTAGAAAATAACAGCAACAACAGAACTCTTATGCTTGTCAATCTTCATATATTTAGAAATAAAAAGCATTCAACACCCAACTGCTATAAAATGAAGAAGCAGCATTCTTTATCACAAGCATTCCTGGGTTTGACAGTCTATCATCTCACTGTTTCAAGGTTCTAACTCTTCAAAGGAGAAAGGTAGGGCAGGACCACTGTTCACATAAAAATATCTATTGCTCATCACTCTGTGCTCGGCATTGCTCTAGATCTTGGGGAGTGGAAACAAAGAGAACTAAGGCTAGGGTTCCCCATAAACTGTGTCACCAAAATCCATCAGTACTCATAATTTGGTTAGTTTAAAGTCAGAAGTCTCTATCTACTCCACTTGGTGCAGAAAAGAACACCAGAGCCGGCATTTGTTTGTGCCAGAAAGCAGTCCATAGACCTGTTGCCCAAGAATCACCCAGGGAGCACGCTAAACACACAGGTCCCCTGGCCCTACCTGTGGAAAGGCTACTTTAACTCAGGTCAGGATGGAACCCAAGAATTTGTATCTTTAATACACTCCAAGGCTGATTCTCCTGTGTGGTCAGGTTTGGAAACAGACGATTTCTCAGATCACTTCCAAGTGGAAAATTATTTCTTTCATCATTTTGGACACATTGCCTTCAGATATTTGGCTAGACTTCTGTTTACCAGGACAGAGAATTAACTTTATATATGTTTTACATTAGTCTGAATTCTGCCAGTGCCTCCCATTGAGTGTGTGTGTATGCTCAGTCGTGTCTGACTCTTTGCAACCCCATGGATTGTAGCCTGCCAGGCTCCTCTGTCCATGGAATTTTCCAGACAAGGATACTGGAGTGTGTTGCCATTTCCTTCTCCAGGGGATGTTCCCCACCCAGGGATCGAACTCGAGTCTCTTGCGTCTCCTGAACTGGCAGGCAGAGTCTTTGCTAATGTGCCACCTGGGGACCCCATGCCTCCCGTTGGCTTAGCCCAATTAGAAGCCAAAAATAAGGGTGATTTGGTCCATTCAGGTCAACCTTCAGTCTGAGATGGGGGCACAAGGGACCTGGATGAACTCATGGAGGCCACCCAGCACTCTCTGCCCTCCTCAGAACAGCCGGCTGGAGTTCTTTTGTACTCTAAACATCTCTAACAATGATACGTTTTCCCTCACATAATGAAATAAAGTAATAATTTTAAACATGACTTAAAGCCTCTAAATATTTTTCTCAACTGTGTATCCGACATTTCCCTTTTAAATTTTCTTAGCAATTTTTTTTTCTTGGCTGCGCCAGGTGGCTTGTGGGATCTTAGTTCCCCTGCCAGGGATTGGACCCATGTCCCCTACAGTGGAAGCTTGGAGTCCTAACAACTGGACCGTCAAGGTGCCCCCATATTTATTCTATTTTTTAACTCCAAATTGGTCCACAAAAACTTCCAAGGTAAGTAGGAGCCCCTACCCCACAGATCAAAGAGGATTTGCGCTCAGATGGCCTTTTCTCTGCCTTCAGAGGGTCCCCCTTGGAGGATGTAGGAACCCTGGGTCTAAGTCCCTCCCTCCCGACTTTCCTGTGGACAAGCCTCCCTGGGGCAGGTGGGCCCAGTGACCTCTTCCATCTTCTCATCCAGGCGCTTTCCTTCGAATCTTCCCCCAGCAACAGCTACCCCAACTGAGAGAATTTCTCTGATTGGCTGAACACAGCAGGGGGCTCCCCACCCCCCCCACCCCAGAATCTGTTTGCTTCCTCTTTACCTCCACCTTCTTCCTTTACCCTCACACCAAGCGGGACTTATCTGGTTAAAGCACCAGAGGGCAATGGTCCTCAGGGGGAGGCTGGTCCTGGGACTGCACACCCTGATGACCCTCCTGAGCCCCCAGGAAGTTGGGGCCATCAAGGGTGAGTGCTGAGGGCGCTGGGCGAGGAGAGGAGATTACGGGCGTGGGGTTACCCTTGTGATGGTACAGAGTGTGAGCGGTTCCTCTCTGCTGGTTTACGGCAACTTCCGTTGCGAAGAGACTCCCCATCCCTCTCACCTCGATCAGGTCTGTCCTGAACCTAAAATACAGGCTCAGCCTGGCCACACCAGCCATGTTCTGGTGCCTCCTGTTCCTCCCTCCTTCCTTTCCGTTTTTAGATTTTTTTTTTTTAACTGTGGACCATTTTTAAAGTCTTCATTGAATTTGCTACAACATTGCTTCTGTTCTATGTTTCGGTTTTTTGGATGTACGGCATTGTAGGATCTTTGCCTGGAGAATCCCAGGAACGGTGGAGCCTGATGGGCTGCCATCTATGGGGTCGCACAGAGTCGGACACGACTGAAGCGACTTAGCAGCAGCAGCAGCAGCTACCCCCTGGCCAGGGATCGAACCTGTAACCCCTGCATTGAAAGGCGAAGTCTTAACCACTGGACCACCAAAAAAGTCCCCTTACCCCCCTCTCTGAGACCCAAACCTCCATCTTGCTGCCCAGCGTCCTGATTTTTTAAAAACAACTTTCATGCATTTATTTCTTTTTGGTTGTGCTGGGTCTTCACTGCTGTGTGTAGGCTTTCTCTAGCTGCAGCAAGCCAGGCGGCTCTCTAGCTGCGGTGCCCCGGCTTCCCTCATTGTGGGGCGCAGGCTCGAGGGGGCCAGGGCTCGGTAGCTGCAGTGCACCAGCTTAGCTGCTCCACGGCGTGTGGAATTTCCCCAGGCCAGGGATCGGACCCGTGTCCCCTGCACTGGCAGGTGGATTCTTATCCACTGTACAACCAAGGAACTCCATCTCTCTTTTTCTAATTTATATTTTTAAAATTCTGGGGCCAAGATGCACAGCATGTGCTATCCTAGTTCCCTGCCCAAGGATCAAACCCGCCTCCCCTGCGTTGGAAGCACGGAGTCTTAGCCACTGGACGGCCAAGGGAGTCCCAGCATCCTGATTTCTGTAGAATTCCTGGTTTGAAATGTGCCCATGCACCTCCAGCTCTAGTACCATATTTTTTACCAGGTCAATAGAGAGTTGTTTATGTCTTTATCCTGCTCTGTTCATGAGCTCCTTGTCTGCAGGGCCCACAGCTGGTTTGTCTATACTCCCCTGGGGCCTGTACTGTGCTGCCCACACGGTGGTTTCTCATGACTGCTGTGCAATTAATTTCATAGAATTATCAAGCCATCTTATCCACAGTCACCTAAACCCTAATTTCTAGAAAGCTGAGCCTCCTTCATGTTAAGAGACACATTTAGTCATAATGCTCTGAGCAGAAGAGATGGGACGTGAACTTTGAACTTCGAATCCCCTTTCCATTGCTCTCTGCAATACCTTGGGCTGCCTTTTTCTGCCCTTCTTAATTCTTACTCCTACAGCCATCTCCTGTTTTCCCTCACACCCGCTTTCACCGCATCTCTGTGCCCACAGTTCCATGGATGCTCTTTTTTTTTTTGCCTTTTTCTAAAAATTGAAGGATAATTCAGTTCAGTTCAGTTGCTCAGTTGAAGGATAATTGCTTTACAGAATTTTGTGGTTTTCTGTCATTCATCAACAAGAATCGGCCATGGGTACACCCATGTCCCCTCCCTCCCAAAACTCCCCCCCATCTCCCTCCCCACCCCACCCTTCTAGATTGTCACAGGGCCCCTGTTTGAGTTCCCTGAGTCATAGAGCAGATTCCCACCGGCCATGTATTGTACATACGCTATTGTAAGTTTCCATGTTACTCTCCATGCATCTCACCTCTCCCTTCTCCCCTCCCCCCTTGTCCGTAGGTCTGCTCTCTATGTCTGTTTCTCCATTGCTGCCCTGAAAATAAAGTTATCAGTGCCATCTTTTTAGATTCCATATATGTGCATCAATATACAATATTTATATTTCTCTTTCTGACTTACTTCACTCTGCATAAGAGGCTCTAGGTTCGTCCACCTCTTTAGAACTGACTCAAATCTGTTCCTTTTCATGGCTGAGTAATATTCCATTGTGTATATGTGCCACAACGTCTTTATCCATTCATCTGTCGATGGGCATCTGGGTCGTGTCCATGCTCTAGCTATTGTAAATAGCGCTGCAATGAACAATGGGGTACATGTGTCCTTTTCAATTTCAGTTTCCTCAGGGTATATGCCTAGGAGTGGAGTTGATGGGTCATATGGTGGCTTTATTTCTAGCTTTTTAAGGAATCTCCATACCATCTTCCATAGTGGCTGTATCAATTTACATTCCCACCAACAGTGCAAGAGTGTTCCTTTTTCTCCACATCCTCTCCAGCATTTATCTTTTGTAGACGTTTTGATGATGGCCATTCTGACTGGTGTGAGGTGGTATCTCACTGTAGTTTTGATTTGCATTTCTCCAATAATGAGCGATGTTGAGCATCTTTTCACGTGTTTGTTAGCCATCTGCATGTCTTCTTTGGAGAAAGGGCTGTTTAGGTCTTTTCCCCACTTGTTGATTGGGTTGTTTGTTTTTCTGGTGTTGAGTTGTATGAGCTGCTTGTATATTTTGGAAATTAATCCTTTGTCAGCTGTTTCACTTGCTATTATTTTCTCCCATTCTGAGGGCTGTCTTTTCACCTTGTTTGTAGTTTCCTTTGCTGTGCGAAAGCTTTTATGTTTAATTAGGTCTCACTTGTTTATTTTTATTTTCATTACTCTGGGAGGTGGGTCATAGATCTTGCTTTGATTTATGTCATCAAGTGTTCTGCCTATGTTTTCCTCTAAGAGTTTTATAGCTTCTGGTCTTACATTTAGGCTTTTAATCCATTTTGAGTTTCTCTTTGTGTATGGCATTAGGAAACATTCTAATTTCATTCATTTGCATGTAGCTGTCCAGTTTTCCCAGAACCACTTATTGAAGAGGCTATCTTTGCCCCATTGTATATTCTTGCCTCCTTTGTCAAAAATAAGGTACCCATAGGTCCGTGGGCTTATTTCTGAGCTTTCTATCTTGTTCCATTGGTCTATATTTCTGTTTTTGTGGCAGTACCATACTGTCTTGATGACTGTAGCTTTGTAGTATAGTCTGAAGTCAGAAAGATTGATTCTACCAACTCCATTCTTCTTTCTCAAGAGTACCTTGGCTATTTGGGGTCTTTTGTGTCTCTATACAAGTTTTGAGATGTCTTTTTGTTCTAGTTCTGTGAAAAATGCCATTGGTAATTTGATAGGCATTGGACTGAATCTGTAGATTGCAGCTGGTAGTATAGTCACTTTCACAATATTGATTCTTCCTACCCAGGAACATGGAGTATCTCTCCATCTGTTTATGGCATCTTTGATTTCTTTCATCAGTGTCTTATACTTTTTCATATACAGTTCTTTTGTCTCCTTAGGTAGGTTTATTCCTAGATATTTTGTTCTTTTTGTTACAATGGTGAATGGGATTGATTCCTTAATTTTCTTTCTGATTTTTTCATTGTTTGTTAGTATATAGAAATGCAAGTGATTTCTGTGCACTGACCTTGTACTGTGACTTTGCTGAATTCACTGATCAGCTCTAATAGTTTCTTTGGGGGTTTCTATGTATAGTATCATGTCATCTGCAAACAGTGAGAGTTTTACTTCTCTTCTGATCTGGATTCCTTTTATTTCTTTTTCTTCTCCAATTGATGTAGCTAGGACTTCCAAAACTATGTTCAATAATAGTGGTGAGAATGGACACCCTTGTCTTGGTCCTGATCTTAGAGGGAATGCTTTCAGTTTTTCACCAGTGAGAATAATGTTTGCTGTGGGCCTATCATATATGGCCTTTGCTATGTTGAGGGAGGTGCCTTCTATGCCATTTTTTGAAGCGTTCTTATGATAAATGGGTGCTGAATTTTGTCAGAGGCTTTTTCTGCATCTATTGAGATGAGCGTATGGTTTTCATCTTTCAATTTGTTAATATGGTGCACCACACTGATCGATTTGCATATATTTATTGAAGAATCCTTGCATTCCATGGGTGCTTTTAGCCTCAGTTAGTTTCTCCTCGTCCCACCCCTACTCTTCTCATCTCGCACACAGGACCCCACTGGGACTGGAGGTCAGAGTCAAGATTTAGCTCTGGGACCACAAGCCTGAGTTTAGGTGGCCTCTCTTCTTCCAGCGCAGTGTGCTGGGCTGAACCCTTGCCTGTGTGCTGGCCAGCCTCTCCATCCTCTTCCTTCCAACCCTCAGCAACTCCTCTGCTCTCCAGGGACCAACTCAGTGTCAGAACAGGACTCTTCCCCCACACAGAGCCCAGGATGGGGCATAGCTCAGAACTCAACCCATCACACCTGATGGGTTCTTTTCTCCCCCTGACCCTGAACTCACCCAACACAGCTGACCACATGGGCTCCTATGGACCAGCCTTCTATCAGTCCTATGACGGCGCAGGTCAGTTCACCTATGATTTTGATGGAGAACAGCTGTTCTCTGTGGACCTGAAGAAGAGGGAGGCTGTGTGGCGTCTGCCTGAATTTGGCAACTTCGCCTACTTCGACCCGCAGAACGGGCTGGTCAGTATCGCGATGATCAAAGCGCATCTGGAGGTCTTGGTGGAGCGCTCCAATGGCACCAGAGCCCCCAACGGTACCGGGCCCTTCCCTTGCCCACCCCCCCCAGGCCCCCAGCAAGCAGGGGAGGTCCAGAGAAGCCTCTGCCCCACCCCTCAGGCCTCTGTTGGCTCCCTGGCCCCACTCTCAAAATCTGAGACTGTTGTTCTCAACCCCTTTCTTTCCCGGGAGGTTCTAGATCTCCTCAGATTCCTTCCACAGCCCCTTCCTATAGGAATGACCCCTCCTGCCTGGCAGATACGGCACCCCCTGGGCACCCCCTGTCCCTTCATTCTCTTGTCCTTCTGTTCCCCGCTTCTGCCCCAGTGTCACCAGCCCAGAGCCTCCACTGCCCTCAGAAGGCTAATACCAGGAAGCTCCCCTCAATCCATCCCTGATGAGGCCCCAGCTGGAGGCTGCTCCTGTGGGATTCAAGGCCTGCTTCTTCCTAGTGCCCCCCAGAGTGGCTGTGCTGCCCAAGTCTCGCGTGCAGCTGGGCGAGCCCAATGTCCTCATCTGCATCGTGGACAACATCTTCCCCCCGGTCATCAACGTCACCTGGCTGCGCAACGGCCAGCCTGTCACCCAGGGCGTGACCCAGACCAGCTTCTACGCCCAGCCTGACCACTCGTTCCGGAAGTTCCACTACTTGACCTTTGTGCCCTTGGCGGACGACTTCTATGACTGCAAGGTGGAGCACTGGGGCCTGGACCAGCCGCTCTTTCAGCACTGGGGTACGGAGCCCCCTCCCTGCTGCCCACCTCAGACCCATGCATCCTTCACCCTGAATCTCTTTGCAGGACCCCCTGACCTTCCCTTTCTCTCCCAGAGCCCCAGGTGCCCACCGTGCTGCCTGACACCACAGGGACTCTGGTCTGTGCCCTTGGCCTGATCCTCGGCCTGGGGGGCTTCCTCGGGGGCATCACCCTCATCATCACAGGCACGTGCCTGTCCAGTGCCCCCAGGTGCATTGGGGGTCTCGGGGGAGGAAGGTGGGGACTCTGCACAGGATGGGGGTGGAGGACGAGAGATTCTGGGAGGGGAGCAGGGACAAGCAGAGGGGAGGCAAGGGGGTCAGGTTGGAGGGAGGTGGGCAGAGAAGGACCCAGAATTGTGAGCTTGAAGCTTGATCACGTGGTTTTTGCTACTTTAGGTGATGACCCTTCTGAGAGAAGCAAGTGTGAGACACCATTCAGCTCCCTGGCAAGTTTCTGACGGCCCTTGCCTGCTCAATGTGACTCCACCAAGTTCATCATGCCGACTTTGAATGGGATCAACCCCTGTCCCATAGGTCTCCTTTTTGGCCCCCATACTCATGGCAGGGACTTGTGGGGAACCAACACGCTCCCTTTCCCAGCCCCAACACACACACACACACAGACACACACACACACACACACACACACACACACACACTTTATTGGTTTACCCAAAGCTCTGGCCAGCAGCAGTAAAATTTTAAACAATGTTTGCACAGTGTCCATCTTCCCAGGCCTTAGCCAATTCTCTAAGGGTGTAAGGGACACTAGGGGACCTCCCAGGTGGCTCAGTGGGTAAAGAATCTGCCTGTCATGCAGGAGATATGGGTTTGATCCCTGAATCGGGAAGATCCCCTGGAGAAGGGCATGGCAACCACTTCAGTATTCATGCCTGGAGAACCCCATGGGCAGAGGAGCCTGGTGGGCTACAGTCCGTGGGGTCCCAAAGAGTCGGATATGACTGAAGGGACTGAGCCTGCGTGCAAAGGACTCCAGGGTCTGGAAGAGGGGCTTTCTGGTGATGGCCACTGAGCGTGACGTGCTGCTGGGGACTGGCGTTCATTCACGGGCCAATCTAGCTATGTCTTGCTTCATTTGACTTGTCAGCGTGGGGCCCCTTGTGTGTCACTTGTGAACGGACCACTTCACATGGACGTCATGAAATTTATATCCTGTATTCAGATTTGCCCCCAAAGGGATGCAGAATATTCTGTTCATTGCAACTCCCCTAGCCGACGACAGTTCTGAAGGACACCAGGCAAGGGAACATTCATGGAAACTTCCAGATTTACCGTCATGAAGAGGCCATTGGTATCCAGCTGTGACCCAGATACTGTCTCCTTTTTCTGCATTCACTAGAGTTCGATGCCTGGCAAACAGAGGCCAAGGCTTGGGTAGGATGGCCACATCCTCCGTCTGAGGTCCATCACATCAGGTAGGAGGGTAGAGAGGAGTGATCGAGTACTTCTCAAGGGACCTGTGAGAAGGGAGGTCTAGGAGATATCTGTCTGAATCCTCTTTAAATCTGTGCCCTAGGGCTTCCCAGGTGGTGCTAGTGATAAAGAATGTGCCTGCCTAGTGCAGGAGACATAAGAGACGCAGATTGAGTTCCTGGCTCTGGAAGATCCCCTGGAGGAGGGCATGGCAACCCACTCCAGTGTTCTTGCCTGGAGAATCCCATGGACAGAGGAGCTTGGCGGGCTATGGTCCACAGGGTCACAAAGAGTTGGATACGACTGAAGCGACTGCACGCACGCGGAAGGTTTCAGCTTACTGTGAACAAAATTTAAAATACACCCAAAGCAATAACCAACTCTACAAAGTAGTTTATGAAGTGAAGTGAAAGTTGCTTAGTTGTGAGCAAAAAGTTGCTCTCTTTGCCACCCCAGGGACTATACAATCCATGGAATTCTCCAGGCCAGAATACTGGAGTGGGTAGCCTTTCCATTCTCCAGGGGATCTTCCCAACCCAAGAATTGAACCGGGGTCTCCTACATTGCAGGTAGATTCTTTACCAACTGAGCTATTATATCAGGTACCAAATGAGTGGTACAGATTGGTGGTTTTCAAACTGAATACACAGAAGAACCACTTGGGAGCCTTGATGAGTACAGGCTACTCTAAGATCTACTGAATCGGTATCTCTGGGGTGGAGAGAGTGGTGACAGGGACTTTGTAATTTTTAACACGCTCCAGATGGTGCTGATGAAGTCGTTCTGGCCCCAGGCTGGGGTCTGGGAACGGAGACTGGCTGGTGCCATCAGAGGTCATTGGAAGAGCGGATCCCTGAGGTCTGAGTGATTCGGGGAGACTTTCTGGAAACCCTGGGCCGGTTAGGGCGTAGAAGTTGAGCAAGGGACTTCCCTGGTGGTCTCGTGGTTAAGACTCTGCCCTTCCAACGCAGGGGATGTGGGTTTGATCCCTGGTTGGGGAACTAAGCTCTCATGTGCCAGGTGGCACAGCACCCCCCACCAAAAAAAAAGAAGAAGCTGAGCGTAATACAGGTATGTAGGGGTAAGATAGGTATGTAGGGGTTTGGAATTTGAGCGTTTTGTCCTGGAAAAAAAAAGAAACCAAGAGATTATGGGGACTCTGTGGGCTTCCCGGGAGAGAGTGAGGTGGGGAGTCACAGGCCAGAAGAGGACTTGGGTGGGAGTGAGGGAGGGTTGTCCTAGGTGTGATTTTTGTTTGTCTGTCAGTCCCGGAAATGCTATTAGAATAATCACAGACACAAGAGAGAGTATTTACAATAAAGACGCCAGAGTGGTACCCAGAACCCAAGGGTGAGTTTGAGTCAGGGGCGCAGGGAGCAGAACTCAGAGCTGAAGCGCCAGCAGAGCCCAGCGCCCAGCCCTCTCCGGGCCGCAGACCCCCTGCTCTCTAGGTCCCTGAGCACGTCAGCCGTGTTCTCTCTGTGTGGACTGACTGTCCTTTTCAGCCGACCTGTCAGTCTTGTGGGTCCTGTGTGTGTATGTCACCTCAGCCCTAGCCACCCACGGAGACTGTCTCAGTCACAATTTAAACTTTTTGAAACAACAAATGATTCCCCAAACTTAGGGAAAGTGTCCACCCCGGCCCACGGGGATCAGATCCCACGGTACAAACACGATGCCTGGCGCCCACCCCCGAGGTGAGGAGTCAGGTTGTCCTCAGAGAAAGAAGAGGGTCTCGGAAGACACCATGAGAGATGTCTGGCTCCACTGTGCCCTGATCTCTGTTTTACTTAAAACTTAACTTGATGCATCCTTGGAAAAGTGTTTCCCTGATCTCTGTCCTGATGTTTAATAAAGTTGTTAAAAGTGTCCTCTTTTGAACAGACAGGTGGCCACCAAGGGGGCAGGTGGTTGGGGAAGGGATGGAGTGGGAGATTGGGGTCAGCAGATGTAAGCTTTTGTATATGGAACAGACAACAAGGTCCTACTTACTGTATGGCACAAGGAGCGATACTCGGTTTTTGTTGTTGCTGGGTCGCTTAGTTGTGTCTGACTCTTCACTATGCCTATACTATCCAGGAGTCACTAGAAGCAATTTGGAAGGAATGTGGAGTAATTCCAAAGGCTTATGTATTTTGACGTTACACTCACATTATTCTCTTCTAGTCTCAAAGTCTTTCTCTTTGGGTCTCTGAAAAAAAAATATTGTTATGCATTTTTGATCTGACTTCTTTCAGTCTCTTTTAGAGTAGATAGTCAACTTCTTTTCTGTATTTTCAAACTCTGCTCCTTCGCAGGGTTCCCCTCCACACATAATAAAAATACCACCGCTTTCATATATGGAGAACAGGAAGCCTCCTCTCTGTCCCGTAACCCCCACCCCCTCCTGCAAGCTCCTCCCAGCCACTCTCTCTGAAGGAGCATTCTGCACCAGCTGCCTCCATATCTCCTCTTCTGATGGATTTTCTTTCTTAAAATTTTAATTTTTAACTAAGTTTACCACACAGTTTAGAGAGTCCAATAGTTCTGCCAGATTCGCTTTAAAAAGTTCTAGTCACTGTCTCCCTTCCAATCCTGTCTTTGCCCCCAGAGTTGATTAGTGAAAGTGAGAGTCATTCAGTCATGTCCAACTCTTTGCTACCCCATGGACTACACAGTCCAGGGAATTCTCCAGGCCAGAATACTGGAGTGGGTAGCCGTTCCTTTCTCCAGGGGATCTTCCCAACCCAGGGATCAAACCCAGGTCTCCCGCATTGCAGGTGGATTCTTTACCAGCTGAGCCACAAGGGAAGCCCGAGAATACTGGAGTGGATAGCCTATCCCTTCTCCAGTGGATCTTCCCGACCCAGGAATTGAACCGGGGTCTCCTGCATTGCAGGCGGATTCTTTACCGACTGAGCTATGAAGGAAGCCCAGAGTTGAAAACTTTCAACTTAAAAAAATTTTTTTCTTTACTTATTTATTTATTTGGCTTCATTGGATCTCATATGTGGTATGCAGGCTCAGCAGCTGTGGCCTGTGGGTTCAGTGGCCTTGTGGAATGTGGGATATTAGTTCCCTGACCAGGGATCCAACCTGCATTCCCCACACTGAAAGGAGATTCTCAACCACTGGACCACCTGGGAATTCCTTTTCAACTGTTTTTTAACTAATTCTGTTGGTACTGACCTTCTGTCTGTAAGTAGTGTGTTTGTTTAGCTCCATCTTGATTTTTCAGCTTTAGGCCTTTTTACTTCTCGCTATGGAAGAAGACTTAATTTTTTTTTTTTTCATCTTCACACCACACACATGCCCTCCTTCCTTTAATATAGTTATACTGTAACTTTTCACCAGGTTCAGTGTTTGTTATTATTAATTTGTAAAGGCTGTTCACAGCCAAACTTCCTTTCTTATACAGCTTTTTGTTCTCCCTAGGATAAATAATTGCCTTACTTTCTCTTTGCTTGGTTTTCTTGGTACCTAGCATTAGTGAATCACAAGTTTCACTAATACAACCAGCTGCTTCAGGTATTCTGTCCATTTTATTGTCAGATAAAAACTTCCAGAACCGCCCCTGATCCATGCTTTTGCTGACGAGGGCCCCGCTCAATCCTTGTGCACAGAATTAAGATCCTGCAAGGCGTGGCAAAGAAAAACAAAAATCCACCCCCCCAAAAAAACACCTCTAAGAACCTTCTGTTGGCTTCAGTCTTAACTAATGTCTTCAGTGAGACAGCTGTCATCTGGGGAACACCCTTTACCATCCTTGTCTTTTGGGTTGGACCTTGACTTCCCTGGTGGCTCAGACGGTAAAGAATCTGCCTGCAATGCAGGAGACCCAGGTTTGAAGATCCCTGGAGAAAGAAATGGCTACGCTCCAGTATTCTTGCCTGGAGAATTCCATGGGCAGAGGAGCCTGGCAGCCTGTAGTCTATGCGGTCGCTGAGTCTGACACGACTGAGCGACTGACACTTGCACTTCCTGTTTCTTGCATCCAGCTCGCAGAATGACCACGTTTAGAAATTACTGCAGAGCTGTCACTTCTGCCAACCATTCACGTAGATCCCCTTGATCAGACTTTCTTTCTCACTTAGACTCTGGATTCCTTCCTGGCCAAGGTTCTCCAACCTCACCTCCTTGCAGCCGTCCTTTTTTCATGACGCTACAGCCACACTCTCTTGCCTGAGAATCCTCCTGCCTGTGACCTTAACATCAGTGCTTCCAACTTACCAGCCATTCATAAGTCCCGTGGTAAAAATTCAGTCTTCCCTGATGAGCTTTGCTGAATAAACCACCCATTTCCGCTCTTCTCGATCACGTGACTTGTTGCTCTCCATGGACAGACGTTTCTCCTAGCACGCAGCCTCTGCTCCCAGGCTTCCTTTCCTCTTCTGAGTGGCCAGGCCTGCAGAGGAGCTGCCACTTCCTCCCCCCTCTCCTCCCCTCCCCTGTCTCTGGCTATTGCCACTAATTCTGTGATTTGACTGTGTCTTGTGGCTGGATCCCAACTCCAGTGGAGGCTCTGAATTTGAGTCAACTTCCTCTTCCCAAGAGAAGGCCCCCTGGCCTTTCTGCCCCCTGGAAACCTTCTGTTGCCTCGCCCCTGGGTCCTTAGGGCCACTCCCGAGACCTGGCTTGACTCCCTGTAGTCCTTCATTCCTTCCCACAGGCCGGCACTGTATGCTCTGGCTCCAGGTATGAGTTCTTACCCTATCGCCCTGAATGCAACGCAGCAGTTACTCAACCCGTGTTGCTCAAATGACTGACCTAAGAGAAAGTCGTAGCCCACTCAGCTCTCAGATTCCTTGATGACATGCCCAGACAAAGAGAACTTTTAAAAGCTTCCTGCTGTTATCAATACTATTGCTTTTCTGAATACTATTAGCTTTATGTATTGTTAGTCACTGTCATGTCCAACTTTGCGACCCCATGGAGCCCGCCAGACTCCTCTGTCCATGGGGATTCTCCAGGCGAGAGTACTGGAGTGGGTACCCATTTTCTTTTCCAGAGGATCTTCCCAACCCAGGGATCAAACGCATGTCTCCCACATTGCAGGCAGACTCTTGACCGTCTGAGCTACCAGGGAAGATTTTCACATATTGATCACTTGCAGTGTGCCAAGCAGTAGTCTAAACACTTATATCCGTCAGAGCTATGAGTCTGCACACCTACCACAGTGTTTCCTAAACTGTTCCATGAAACTTAAATGTTCTGAAGGATGTTAATAACGTAAATCAATGTAAGTAATCTTTTTCTTCTAAAGCATATTTTAATATGGGTAAGGAAATGCCAAACATGTAGCCGTTAGTTTATAGTATTCTGCCTTTCAAAAAGGACGTCATGTTTGCTAATAGCAAAACACTGGAAACACGTCCAGTAAGAATGTCCTAGATGAAAGAGTTACGGTACATCCATGCAGTGGAGAAACACAAAGCTGTTAAAAAGAATGGGGAAGGTCTCTTTGAGCTGATATGGAGGGATCCCTAGGATGTAGTGGAAAAATTGCAAGATATCAATACAAAAGAAGGCATACAGTATGTGCTACCCTTGGGGTAAGAAAGAGGGGAGATGTTTGCAAAAAACCGCACTGAAAGGATAAACCAGAAATTGTTAAAAATGGGGAGGGGAAGGAAGAAAAGAGGGAAGGCACTTGAGGAAACAGGGATAAAACTGGATACTGACTTTGGAAATAAATAAGTACTTTATAATTTTTATAAACATGAAACAAAACCCCCTAAAATTTAAAACAGACATAAACGACTGAACCAGAGAGACAAGAATTATTTTAACTCCTATTAGAAAACAATACTGTATATTCCCAGTGGACTATATTCCAAGGGCAAAAAGAACTAAAAACATTGAAGGTCATCCAGTATATTCCCAGTGGACTATATTCCAAGGACAAAAAGAACTACTAAAAACAGTGAAAGTCGTTCAGTAGTTTTATCGTTAGTAATAATATTGTGTTATTATTTTGAAACTATGTTTATATATATTACAGGATAAAGCAATGCACGAATGACTGATGCAATGTATTTGGGAGGCATGATTTTTAGTGTATAAAAGGAAAGAAAAAAGTAGCTACATTAAAACACGAATATTAAATTTGAACTGGAAATGGCCAATTTAAACTAATGATTTACAAGTATATATATTTTCTAGCTCTAGCAAGTGATAGAACTTGGAGGCAATGGTCCTTCAGGAGTGATGGTTGTTCCTAGAACGCAGATTGTGATTTCTTAATATCATCACCCAATAAAAGGAACTGGAGCGTCTCCGAGAAGTGACTTATTTCAGGCCTGGATTAGGGAATATGCAAAGCAAGCGTGTTTCAGAAAGCGAGAAAGTACTCAAAGACTACTGGAATCACATCCAAACAAAAGAGTAGGGACTTCTCTGGTGGTCCAGAGGTAAAGAATCTGCCTTCCAACGTAGGGGATGCAGGTTCGATCCCTGGTCGGGGAACTAAGATCCCACATGCCACAGGGCAACTCAGCTGCATGCCACATGAAAACCCAGAGCAACCAAAATAAAAATAAATATGTTTAAAAAATAAAAATATATATGTTCAAAAATAAAAATATATTTATAAAAAATGAAAGAAAAGAGCAGCCAGCTTGAAGGAGCTCCAACTGGCCAAATTTGGGGCAATTTGACGATTTAAAAAATTTTTTTCTGTAACCAACGTAAGCACACCAAATGGATAAAAATGCACAAGTCCCTAATAATAATCAAAATAAAGATAAAGCAAGCAACAACAACAGAACTTTTCTGTGACCACTGGGGGTGATATTCTATTCCTAAAAAAGATAAGTGATACTTAAAGGAAGCTAGCTGATTTCCTGATTTTTTTCAGAAAGAACCATATAGTTCACTGGATGAGAAAATGTCTTCCTTTCAGATGAAGGCCAGCTAGGAAATAACAGAATGATTAAATAAGCATTTTGTAACCCTAATGTGAGAATTGACTCAGGTAAGGTATCTAAATGTTAAGAAACAGAGGCCTGAAATGGGAGAGTCCCCTCTCGCCAAAGTGTCGAGCCTGCAGCTTGCTTGCTGCGGATGGAAATGTGTGTTCATAGCGGAGACACCTGGTAGCCACTGCCTCGGCTCGCCAGTCTAGCGTGACTTCACCAATAACGAGAAAAGAGCACCGTCATCACACACGTCTTGATGAGAGGAAAAGTACACAGCATCACCTATGCAGAATTACTGTGAAAAATCTTTAATCGGAATCTAATAAAGCCTTTTGCTCAAAGTTCTAGTTTACAGAAATTACACTGGATACAGGAATAAGTCAAATGAAGCCAGGAAGAAAACCGCCATACAAACACAGAATATGAGATATTCTATAAGGCAACTGGCTTGACCTCTTGAAAAATCATATAAAAAAGGAGAAGGGGGGATTAAGAGAGACTGCATAGACATTACAATCAAATTTAGAGGGTGATTTTTGGCAACACTTTTGGGGGAAAACAGATATAAAGATACTTTCGAGATAGATGAAGAAATAGACTGGATAATCAATGATATTAGGAAATTATTTTCAACTTTGTTCAGCACGATTACTTTCCTGTGGTTATGTAGCAAGACAGTTTTAAGTATTTAAAGGTAAAATGCCATGATGTCTTTATTTTGAATAGGATGTAGATACACACACACACACAGTTGCAATAAATATGGGAAAATCTTAATAGTTGTTAAACCAGTGCACAGGTAGTCAAGTATTCTTTGTGCTTTTTCTGGATTTTCTTATTTGGGATTTGTATCATAAAGTGTGCGTGTTTGTGAGTGTGTCTATGTTTGCACGCTGTTCTTGAAAATATCAGGAAATTAAAGGCTAGATCGTTGGATTCCTCAATGCATGAGTTACTATATTGCCACTTATTGAATAATTACTCCTCTCGCAAAGAGCTGGACATGACTTAGTGACTGGACGATAATAATTGAATTTTGTAATTTACATATAAATAATTTTAATCTATTGTTTTTTCTTTAAAATTAAAATAAAGACGGAAGATGTAATGCCTTGTTGGGGTTCCATTACGTGGTTATTAAATACATACGTCAAGTTTGACCATTTCTTCCAGCAACTTTTTCACCTTCAGGTTCGAAGCACACTCTCCATTTTGTCATGGGAGCTCTACAATTGCTTCCTCATTTTTTCCTTTGGAAAAATGCTCTGCGGTCAGAAGTTATCACAGTGCATCTCGGGAACACCAAGAATAAGTTCATCTGTGAAACTATCAAGATGGGTTGAAATTTTGTAGTTTTATCCATGTTTGAGATTTTTATTTTCAATCCCAACCAGAAAAGAGAGAAGATTAATAAAGATAGGAAGAAAAATTATGCAAAATTTTCAAAATCTTACAAAGTTCATATAATTTTTATTCTTACTTGTTTTTGTTTTTTAAATTTTGGAGAGGCTTGGGGGGCTTGTTTTTGCTTTTTCTGGTCTATATTTTTGTCATGCCTTTACTTCTTACACGGTCAAAAGGAGGTGAGCTATACCCCTCCCCACTTTCTTCTCATGGACCCTGTCCATCTGGCCACAGCTTCACCCCCTCACATCCATCGCCTATTCCCTGGGAGCCTTTTTCCTTCAAGAAGCTCCCAGTCTCCAAGTCAAGCCTGAAGGAATGGTTAGGAGGGATGGTGGGTATGAACAGTCACCACTCAGATATTAGTCAGTGGCATCACTGGGTAAACAGCACTCAAAGTGAGTAATTCCCGCTCAGCCCGGTTCCTTTCCACACAGCAAGAGTCAGCGTTGGGGATCCCCTCAGCTGCACTGTTGGAGCCAAGTTGTTTGACTTCTCTTGTGTTTTCACTCTTCCTGATATTTCCTCTGCTAAGCTCAGCATAGTTGGGCTTGATGAAAAAAGATTAATTTTCTACTGCATGGTGGAATCTTGGCAGGAGCTACGTTTAAAAAATGTTGATACATCAGTAGATGTATCAGATAGACAGATAGCCAGCCAGACAGATGTGTGTGTGTATGTCCAGCCTTGTTCTTCCATTCTGGTTGGCGGAGTTAACAATATCTGAATTTTTTTTTCAAAGTTTCACTTCTGAATTCCTTTTTTGCTTGTATCTATAATATGGCCAGAAACAATGGACATAGAAAAAAGGGTATAAAATGCTGTCTTTGAAATCAGCATTTCCCTGTCTCACCAATTCCATGATCTTACACACATCAAGTCAGTATTTCCTCTAAAACATATATAATAGGGATGTTCTGTGGACTAAAGAGATCACTACAATAAGGTTGACAGCATTGTCTCAGCTAAGCGTCAATTCCTTTTCCCTGGTTTTCTCCTTCTCTTTCAGCTTGCCCAGACTTGGCAGAAACAAGGCCCTTTCTGCTTGGTTTTCCACGTTGCTCTGAAGTAAGGCCGAACCACTATTCCCACTCACAGAGCTGCTCTCTGAACCTGCTTCTCGACCCCAAGCTGCTGCCTCGGTTGCTCATCATTCTTTATTTCATTCGATTTTTCTTCCTGGCTAAATCATGGCCTAAATCACGGTGGGGCTTGGCAGGGTCTATTTGTGAGATCAAAGGCAATGATGGAAGAGCCTAATCCTGGGACCAGCCTGAGGGGTGGGAGGTGGGCTTGAGAACAGCATGTCTGGGGGTCGGGTCATTGTGGTTGGGGTCAGATCCAGAATGGGGTGCAGAATTTTAAGTGGAGATATAAGCAAAGGTTCACG
The DNA here is from genome assembly GCF_042477335.2 of Ovis canadensis. Classification (NCBI taxonomy): domain Eukaryota; kingdom Metazoa; phylum Chordata; class Mammalia; order Artiodactyla; family Bovidae; genus Ovis; species Ovis canadensis. Next base: position 22,528,907 of record NC_091264.1, on the reverse strand, counting down.
GCCAGTATCAGCACCAAGTCACTGACCAGACCTCAGGGACCTAGGGGCCAAGTCAGGGGAATTCCTTATGGAAGACAGAAGGTGCAGCAAGGGATCCAGTATAGGAACCAAGAGACGTGTGTGTGTGTGAGCGTGTGTGTGTGTGAGTGTGAGAGTGTGTGTGAGTGTGAGAGAGTATGTGAGAGAGTGTGTGTATGAGTGTGTGTGAGTGTGAGTGTGTGTATGTGTGTGAGTGTGTGTATGTGTGTGTGAGTGTGTGTGAGTGTGTATGAGTGCGTGTGTGAGTGTGTGTGAGTGTGAGAGTGTGTGTGAGAGAGTGTGTGTGTATGAGTGTGAGTGTGTGTGTGAGTGTGTGTGAGTGTGAGTGTGTGTGTGAGAGAGTGTGTGTGTATGAGTGTGAGTGTGTGTGTGTGTGAGTGTGAGAGTGTGAGTGTGACAGTGTGTGTGAGTGTGACAGTGTGTGTGTGAGTGTGTGTGTATGAGTGTGAGTGTGTATGTGTGTGTGAGTGTGAGAGTGTGTGTGAGTGTGAGAGTGTGTGTGAGTGTGAGAGAGTGTGTGTATGAGTGTGAGTGTGTGTATGTGTGTGTGTGTATGTGTGTGTGTGAGAGTGTGTATGAGTGCGTGTGTGAGTGTGTCGGGGTGGGGCATGTTGGACGGCACTTGTTCTCTCTCAAATCAAGAATATAGAACAGCAGGTCGTGGTGGCCAGGAACCCAGGAGAACAGCCACCCCCACTTCCCATCACAGAGCAGGAAGTTTCACTCAGATGGAGATACAGGGCTTTCTGACCACTTAGAACTATCATCCTATTAGTTAACTTTACAGCTTTCGTTTCCCTGGGGTTACTTAGAGTTAGAAACATACAAGCAGGCTTAAAAAACCATTGTTTTGTTTGGTTGGTTGGTTTTAAGAAAGAGAAGAAAAGGATGAGAGAAAATATGAAACTGTCTCCTTTTTTTCTGTAGCCAAGTCTGAAAAGCAAAGTCTAGTCAGGAAGACAGGAAATCATCATTTTGGGAGGAACTCAGTGTCTCTACAACCTGCCTTTCTGGGGAAGCCCATTGCAGAGGCAGAAGAGAAGAAAGTATTGGTGGCTAGCCAGTGTTGTGTTCTCATAGTCTCAGAAATTATAAGAGCAATGATTCTGTGAGTACAGCTGATAGCATTTTAGTAATTCTGGTTTTTCAAACGAACACCCGGCAGAAAAATCTTATTACGGGAGACGTAAATCCCTTTTCTCCTCTAACTTCTAATCAAACATTAGCTTGCTGCTGCTGCTGCTGCTAAGTCGCTTCAGTCATGTCTGACTCTGCAACCCCATAGACGGCAACCCACCGGGCTCCCCCGTCCCTGGGATTCTCCAGGCAAGAACACTGGAGTGGGTTGCCATTTCCTTCTCCAATGCGTGAAAGTGAAAAGTGACTTGACAAGAATAGCTCTGTCCTCATCTGGCAGACGCATATGAGAAATATTTTATTGCATATCAACATTTACTTGCTATACAAGGACACACAAATAATTGAAGCTTGGCAAGGACAGTGGGTTCCTCTTACTTTGACAAGAAGCTAGTCTTATCTTGGCCATCTTCGGCTGAGGTGAGGCCCCCCTGGGGGTGACCGGCCCGGTACCCCACCAGGGGAGGCCACTGTTGTGGAGAGGAGGGCGCAGGCACCAGGGAAGGAGTTGGCTGAAGGACCCCGGAGACAACGTGTCTAGCAGAAGGACACGGTGTACGGAACCAGGGGTTTAGGCCACGTTAATAGGCCTCTCTGAACCTGTTTTCTCTTCTACGAAGTGGGTATAATAGACTCTAACGACCAGGAGTCGAATGCTAGGCACATCATGAGATGGAGTCTGTAAGGGATGAGCGCAGAACCTGGACAGTGGTCCAGCCTGGTGTCGACCAGTTCTGTCTCCTTCACTTCCGAGTGATGACCACGTCTCCCATTCCTGACGTGATCACCCATCCCAGTTTGCCCAGAGGACTTTCTCAGTTTTATTGCTAAAAGTTCCATGTCCACCAAACTCCTCAACCCTGGGCAAACCCAGGAGGGTTGTCTACCCTACCTTTACCCCACCTTAATGTCAGCTCCCCACCTGCCAGCCCTAAGGCAGGGCCAGGGAGACTGTTTGGGGATCTATGCTGGGGCATGGGGATGGATGCGGATACCAAGGTGGTCTCATCACCGTTATTATTTGTTTAATATTTATATATTTGACTGTGCTGGGTGTTAATTGCAGCATGCGGGATCTTTAGTTGCCAAGTGCAAACTCTTAGTTGCTGAATGTGGGATCCAGCTCCCTGACCTGGGGTCGAACCCGGGCCCCCTGCATGGGCAGCTTGGAGTCTTAGGTACTGGACCACAAGGGAAGTTCCCTATGGTTTGTTCATGCTTCAAGTCTTTCCCCAGGCACTGGGCAGGTTAAAGATCTAAAGAATAAGACATAGTTCCTACTTCACAAAGGAGCTGTGGGAAACGTGTCCTAGGGGGCAAAATTAAGGGGGAAGGAAGCTAGGTGTGAAGTGAAAGAGGAAGTGGCCGTCTGTGCACCGAGAGAGCCCTCGAAGGCTGGTGGGAACAGCCACGTAGACACTGTGTGAGGAGCCACAGAGCTCGACGCTGCTGCTGGGGTCTGCGAAGTGCATGAAGGAGGGGCCTGGACGGGGCTGCAAGCTCAGCGGGGCCCCTTGGAAGGCGTGTGCCGATGGACGTGTCATGGGGGATGGACAGGCAGCGTTACCTTCACAGTGGAGGTGACGAGCTGTTTATGGAGATTGTGTAGGACTTGCTGATGGTGGAAAGGGCATCTTCTGGGCAGAGAGAACAGCATGTGCCAAGATCCAGTGGCAGCAAAAAGCTGGGGAGAATCTGGGAAGGTCTCTCTTTGGCTGAGTTGAGCACAGGGTTCAGAGGAGGGTGGATGAGGGACATAAATTTCTGGATGTAGCAAGGGCTGGAGCGAGGCCTTGCAAAGGAGTTTAAACCTTAGAGGTAATAAGCAACACGACAGGATTTCTTTCCTCAGCGATCTCCCTGGCAGCAGCAGGGCGGGCAGGTGGGGGCCCACGAGGGGTGGACTCAGTGGCAACAGGACTGAGACTGCAGACTGGAAAGAAGGGACTTCCCTGCTGGTCCAGCGGTCAGAACTCGGCACTCCCACTGCCAAGGGCTGAGATTCCGTCCTTGGTCCTGGAACTGAGATCCTGCAAACCATGGAGCACCCCCCCCCCCAAAAAAAAATAACTAGGAAAGAGAGAGTTGTGACAGTCCAGCTGGAGGAGCACCGAAAGGGGAGAAGTGACAGAGGGAGGCTCGGGAGGCCTCGCTGGCTGCGCAGAGCAGGGCGGCGGCAGAGGGCTCACCAGGCTCGGTCTGGCTGGAGCGTCCCGGGGAGTGCAGCGCGTTAGCGACACTGACTTGGCTACTGACTTGCTGCGGGATGGCTACTCAATGGCTCTGAGCCTCAGTTTCCTCATTTGTAAAAGGCTGATGCATATCAATGTGTGGGATTATTGTGAGGACTTCATTTTATTTACGTATTTTTTAAAGACTGACTGTATAGTTGATGTACATGTTCTGTTAGTTCCTGCTGTATAGCAGAGTGAGTCAGGTGCTCATATACATACATCCACTCTTTTCTAGACTGTTTTCCTATACAGGTCTTTATAGTGATTAAAGTTGAGGACTTCATTTTTATTTTTAAATTTATTTTTTTTAATTGACGTACATAGTTGATTTACAGTGTTGTGTTACTTTCGGGAGGTGTACAGCAAAGGGATTCACTTATTACATGAATCTACTCTTCAAATTCTTTTCCCACTTAGGTTATTGCAGAATATTGAGCAGTTCCCCATGCTATATGGTAGGTCCTTGTTGGTTATCTCTGGCTATCTATTTTATTTGTTTTTAAATATTTATTTATTTTTGGCTGTGCTGGGCCTTCATTGCTGCACGTGGGCTTTCTCGTATTGCCGCGAGTGGGGGTACCCTAGTGATGGTGCGCAGGCTTCTCATTGCAGAGGTTTGTCTTGTTGGGGAGCACGGGCTCTAGAGCAGGCTCAGCGGTGTGGGGCACGGGCCTGGCTGCCCCTCGGCATGTGGGATCTTTCTGGACCAGGGATTGAACAGGTGTCCCCCGTGTTGCAAAACAGATTCTTAACCACTGGACCACCAGGGAAGGCTGGTTACCTATTTTAAATATAACATATGTGTACCTGTCAATCCCAAACTCTGAATCTATCCCTTCCCCCCTCCCCTCAGGACTTCATTTTAAAGGGATTTTAAGTGTCTGGCACATTAACAAGGGGCTTCTGTACAAAGTGCTTGTTACATAAATGGGTAACTCACAGAGACACGTTTGGGGAAAAGACAGGATCTTTTCTGGATGTGTGTAGAGTGCCAGGAGCCTACGGGACATTGCTATGAGGCTGTTGAAAAACAGACTTGGAACTCTGGAACAAGGTCTAGACAGAGATAGACTTTATGAGTGGGAGTTGCCTCCAGAGGAATGGAGGAAATTGCTTAGAAATACTGCACCGGTAAGAAGAGGGAAAGGGAAGTAACAGGATGGACAACAACATGTGGAAACTGAAGCCGAGACTCTGGAGAAAACGACCAAGTAGGGCTGACTACCGAGGATGCGTGCTGAGAACCCGGGACCAGGGAGGCTGAGAGCTCGTACAGGGAGACAAGGATCTCCGGGTCAGAAAAGAGAAGGCTCATCTTTCAAGAGCTGAAGTAGAGGAGGTGAGCAGGAAAGACAGACCTAAAGCTGGAAGGGTGGACACAAAAGTACCCAGCATGGAAATTCAGGAGGACGTCATGGGCAACATGCTCACCAGGTGGCGCCAAAGACCCTCCGCGGAGATTAACACCTGTTAAGAAACAGTGTCAGACTATTTTGGGGGCTCCCAAATCACTGCAGATGGTGATTGCAGCCATGAAATTAAAAGACGCTTACTCCTTGGAAGGACAGTTATGACCAACCTAGACAGCATATTCAAAAGCAGAGACACTACTTTGCCAACAAAGGTCCGTCTAGTCAAGGCTACGGTTTTTCCAGTGGTCATGTATGGATGTGAGACTTGGACTGTGAAGAAAGCTGAGTGCAGAAAAATTGATGCTTTTGAAGTGTGGTGTTGGAGAAGACTCTTGAGAGTCCCTTGGACTGCAAGGAGATCCAACCAGTCCATTCTAAAGGAGATCAGTCCTGGGTGTTCTTTGGAAGGAATGATGCTGAAGCTGAAACTCCAGTACTTTGGCCACCTCATGCAAAGAGTTGACTCATTGGAAAAGACTCTGATGCTGGGAGGGATTGGGGGCAGGAGGAGAAGGGGATGTCAGAGGATGAGATGGTTGCATGGCATCACCGACTTGATGGACATGAGTTTGAGTGAACTCCGGGAGTTGGTGATGGACAGGGAGGCCTGGCGTGCTGCAATTCATGGGGTCGCAAAGAGTCGAACACGACTGAGCGACTGAATTGAACTGAACTGAAGCATCCTTTCCAGATGTGATAGTCGCTCAGCCATGTCCAACTCTTTGTGACCCCATAGACTGCGGCCCGCCGGGCTCTTCTGTCCATGGAATTCTCTAGGCAAGAATACTGGAGTGGATAGCCATTCTCTTGGAGAGGGAAGCCATGGCTACTGGAATGGGATCTTCCCAACCCAGGGGCTGAGCTCTGGCCTCCTGCACTGCAGGTGGATTTTCTTCCATCTGAGCCACCAAGGAAGCCTAAATAGTCATCGGAAGGACTGATGCTGAAGCTGAAGCTCCAGTACTGTGGCCTCCTGACAGGACGCGCTGACTCACTGGAAAAGACCCTGATGGGAAGGATTGAAGGCGGGAGGAGAAGGGGACGACAGAGGATGAGATGGTTGGATGGCATCACTGACTCAGTGGACATGGGTCTGAGCAAACTGCGGGAGACAGTGAAGGACAGGTGAGTCTGGCATCCACGGGGTCGCAAAGAGTCAGACGTGACTGCAGAACCTCGCTGCTCCCTAGGCGAGCCTCCCGGACTTGCGTTCAAACCTAATGGTCAGCTGAAGGCCTTCCTTCAGTAAGGAGCCATCAGGCTCCCACTGCTGGAGGGCTCTGAGGGCTACGGGCACACACACTCTTCCTTTGGCACGTGGAGGTCAAATAAGAACCTTTAGAAAATAGTCCCGTCCATTTTGTCTCTTGCGTAGTTTTCTAAGCCATCTGTGCCTCTTCATGCTTATTTCCAAACCGCTGTCCTGAGGCGGGGGCCCACATTGCCTCGGCTTTCTAAATGCCGCCTGCCTCCATTCTCACTGCCCTGCTAACCCGACGTGACTCTCCTCACTGCAATTTCTCCGGAGGAAGTGCGTCTCCCAGCTCCCCACCGACCCGTGGCATTGGGATTCCTAGCCAGATTGTGAAAGTGAAAAATGTTTGTCACCCAGTCGGGTCGGGCTGGCTTCAAATCCCCCCCCTCCAACTCACTGGCTGTGTTGAGGTAAGAAAGGCTTACCTCACAGAACTAGAATGAGGCCGAATGAGCTTACAGTTTACTTCCAGCACAGTGCTTGGTACACCGTAATTGCTTGATAAATGAGAGTTGTTACAAAAACCTTCAGGATAAACATTCAAACTTTGACGGCAGCCTTTGGTCCAGCTCTGCGCGACTTTCTGACCTTATCTGGAAGCCCACACCCTTTCCTGCTGCCTCAGCATGGCCTGCTCTCAGGCAGTTCTCATCGCGGTTTCTTTTCTTGCTTTTCTTTTGGCTGCTTGGCTAGCAGGACTTCGCCACTGCAGTGAAAGCGTGGCGTCCTAACCTCTGGACCCTAGGAAACTCCCATTGCTGTTTCCTCCGCTGGCACCACTCACTCCCATCCTTCCTGACACAGTTTCCAGATCTGTATGAACAGTGCTCAAAAGTCTCTCAGATCAGAACGCTCTCTCCTACATTCTTTGCAGACCTTTGCCTATGGTGCTGCTACCACTTACAATTTTTATTAAAAACTGGGACTGGTTGCCTAATATCACCCCATCCCTATTCCCAGCATGTGAAGTATGGGGACAGAAAGACCTGCTGTCTTGCTAGTGGGATTCTGCCGAGATGGCACTGGGGTGATGATCCAGGGAAGGGGAAGAGGTGCGGACGGCGGTCACTACGTCATCAGGTCGGATTCGCCCAGCCTTTCCGGCCCCTCTCCCAGCTCGCTGTTGCGGCTTGACAGTCCCTTAGCTGTGTCTCTCTCTGTGCCACCCCATGGACTGCAGCACGCCAGGCTGCCCTGCCCGTCACCATCTCCTGATGTTTTCTCAGACTCATGTCCGTTGAGTTGGTGATGCCATCCCACTATTTCATTCTCCGTCGCCCCTTTCTCCTTCTGCCCTCAATCTTTCCCAGCATCAGGTGGTCAAAGTATCGGAGCTTCAAACTTCAGTTTTTCCAATGAATATTCAGGGTGATTTCCTTTAGAACTGACTCGTTTGATCTCTTTGCTGTCCAAGGGACTCTCAAAATAGTCTTCTGTGCTATCACTTCAGTCGTGTCTGACTCTTTGTGACTCCATGGGTAGCCCACGAGGCTCCTCTGCCCATGGAATTCTCCAGGCAAGAATACTGGAGTGGGTTCCCATTCCCTTCTCCAGGGGATCTTCCTGACCCAGGGATTGAACTCGGGTCTCCTGCACTGCAGGCAGATTCTCTACCATCTAAGCCACCAGGAAGCCCCAAGAGTCTTCTCCAGAACAATTCGAGAGCATCAGTTCTTTAGTGCTCAGCCTTCCCAGCTCTCTGAGTCCCTTTCTCATTGCTCAGGGAGCCCTCCCCCACCTTACTCTTGGCAAGTCTCAGTGAGTAACTCCAACCAGCTTTGGTGCTTATCCTAGGAGCCCCTCAGGGAGGTGAGGCTTTTTAGTCAGGATAGTCCTGAGAGAACGCAAGAGCAAGGCAGGCAGGGCTCGGACTTGTGTGCACACTGGGATTCAATTAGAAGGAATCATCTGGAACAAGTCACGCCTTCATTTCGAAGCAGATCAGTTCAATAACTGCACCACGAAAGTTAACTGCACTGATAAACCTTCAAAGACAAGGTAAGGGCCTTGTATCTTCACTCTCACACCTCCTGACTTAACAGTTAGGCAACATCTAGGTTTATTGCTGTAATGCTGTTTGTTGAAAAATAAAGACAATCAAAGGAACTCAATAAAATGTGGTGATTGAATAAATGAAAGCATTAAAGATGAGTAAATGGCATGAGATAGGGAAAAATAAAAGCAGAAGCAGTGGAACTGATGCTTACAGAAGGAGCTGGAAATTAAGAGCATGGGAGGAAATACTGCCCACAGTCGGACCCCACAGTTGTTTCTCCCCCGGTTGAGCTGGGGACTGTACTTGTTAAAGTGAAAGTGAAGTCGATCAGTCGTATCCAACTCTTTGGGACCCCATGGACTGTAGCCTAGGGCTCTTCCGTCCATGGGATTTTCCAGGCAAGAATACTGCAGTGGGTTGCCATTTCCTTCTCCAGATCTTCCTGACCCAGGGATTGAACCCGGGTCTCCCACATTGTAGGCAGATGCTTTACTGTCTGAGCCACCGGGGAAGTGGCTTGTTATTCTGGAAGGCAGTAATTTCAATCAAGATGGGGATCAGACTCCTGAAACCATTACAATGCCTCAAGCAGATGGGATGGGGGGTAGAGCTAAGGTTTGGACCAGTAAACTCAATTAAGGGAAAAAGTAAGTTGAAGGGCCATATGGCAACCTCAAAGGTCAGGGACCAAGACAAGGACTCTACCAACAGACTTATGCTTGGGAAATCCACAAACACTGGTAAGCTGCCTACTCAAGGTGGCAAGGTGGGAAGTGTAAACCAGGTCCAGAGGCACCTCTCCCAGCCTCAGCCTGTCTACACTCAAGGGGATACGCCAGGCTGCTTTCTCTTCAGTTCAGTTCAGTCGCTCAGTCGTGTTCAACTCTTTGTGACCCCATGAATCGCAGCATGCTAGGCCTCCCTGTCCATCACCAACTCCCGGAGTTCACCCAAACTCAAGTCCATCAAGTCAGTGATGCCATACAGCCATCTCATCCTCTGTCGTCCTCTTCTTCTCCTGCCCCCAATCCCTCCAAGCATCAGAGTCTTTTCCAGTGAGCCAACTCTTCACATGAAGTGGCCAAAGTACTGGAGTTTCAGCTTCAGCATCATTCCTTCCAAAGAACACCCAGGACAGATCTCCTTTAGAATGGACTGGTTGGATCCCCTTGCAGTCCAAGGGACTCTCAAGAGTCTTCTCCAACACCACACTTCAAAAGCATCAATTTTTCTGCACTCAGCTTTCTTCACAGTCCGAATTTCACATCCATACATGACCACTGGAAAAACCATAGCTTGATTAGATGGACCTTTGTTGGCAAAGTAATGTCTCTGCTTTTGAACATGCTGTTTAGGTTGGTCATAACTTTCCTTCCAAGGAGTAAGCATCTTTTAATTTCATGGCTGCAATCACCATCTGCAGTGATTTGGGAGCCCAAAAAAATAAAGTCTGACACTGTTTCCACATCTATCGCCCATGAAGTGATGGGACCGGATGCCATGATCTTCGTTTTCTGAATGCTGAACTTTAAGCCAACTTTTTCACTCTCCTCTTTCACTTTCATCAAGAGGCTTTTTAGCTCCTCTTCACTTTCTGCCATAAGGGTGGTGTCATCTGCATATCTGAGGTTATTGATATTTCTCCCAGCAATCTTGATTCCAGCTTGTGCTTCTTCCAGCCCAGCGTTTCTCATGATGTACTCCACATTTGAGTTAAATAAGCAGGGTGACAATATACAGCCTTGACGTACTCCTTTTCCTATTTGGAACCAGTCTGTTGTTCCATGTCCAGTTCAAACTGTTGCTTCCTGACCTGCATATAGGTCTCTCAAGAGGCAGATCTGGTGGTCTGGTATTTCCATCTCTTTCAGAAGTTTCCACAGTTTATTGTGATCCACACAGTCAAAGCCTTTGGCATAGTCAATAAAGCAGAAATAGATGTTTTTCTGGAACTCTCTTGCTTTTTCCATGATCCAGCAGATGTTGGCAATTTGGTCTCTGGTTCCTCTGCCTTTTCTAAAACCAGCTTGAACATCTAAAAGTTCATGGTTCACGTATTGCTGAAGCCTGGCTTGGAGAATTTTGAGCATTACTTTACTAGCATGTGAGATGAGTGCAATTGTGCGGTCATTTGAGCATTCTTTGGCATTGCCTTTCTTTGGAATTGGAATGAAAACTGACCTTTTCCAGTCCTGTGGCCACTGCTGAGTCTTCCAAATTTGCTGGCATATTGAGTGCAGCACTTTCACAGCATCATCTTTTAGGATTTGAAATAGCTCCACTGGAATGCCATCACCTCTACTAGCTTTGTTCGTAGTGATGCTTTCTAAGGCCCACTTGACTTCACATTCCAGGAGGTGTAAACCAGGTCCAGAGGCACTCTCGCCCAGTCTCACCCTGTTTTGCAGTCAATGGGATAAGCCAGGCTGCTTTCTCTTACCAGGTATCAAATTGCCAACATCTGTTGGATCATAGGAAAAGAGAAGTCCAGGAAAAAACCTACCTCTGCTTCAATGACTATGCTAAAGCCTTTGACTGTGTGGATCACAACAGCAGAAACTGTGGAAAATTCTTAAAGGGATGGGGATATCAGACAACCTTACCTGCCTCCAGAGAAACCTGTATGTAGGTCAAGAGGCAAGTTAGAGCAAGACATGGAACAACTGACTGGTTCAAAATTGGGAAAGGAATACATCAAGGCTGTTGTCACCCTGCTCACTTAACTTCTATGCAGAGTACATCACGCAAAATGCCCAGCTGGATGAAGCACAAGCTGGAATCATGATTGCCAGGAGAAATATCAGGTATGCAGATGCCACCATTCTAATGGCAGAAAGTGAAGAGGAACTACAGAGCTTCTTGATGAAGGTGAAAGAGGGAAGTGAAAAAGCTTAAAACTCAACATTCAAAAACCTTAAGAGCATGGCATTCAGTCCCATCACTTCAAGGCAAATGTTAGTCACTCAGCTGTGTTTGACTCTGTGATCCCATGGACTGTAGCCCACCAGGCTCCTGTGCCCATCAGATTTTCCAGGCAAATTCTGGAGTGGGTTCCCATCTCCTTCTTTAGGGGATCTTCCTAGGAATCCTCTCTAGGGATTGAACCTGGGTCTCCTGCATTGTGGGCAGATTCTTTACTATCTGTGCCACCCGGAGAAGGCAATGGCACCCCACTCCAGTACTCTTGCCTGGAAAATCCCATGGACCGAGGAGCCTGGTGGGCTGAAGTGACTTAGCAGCAGCAGCAGCAGGGAAGCCATGGCAAATAGGAAAAAAAAAAGACTGGCAGATTTTCTTGGGCTCCAAAATCACCGAAGTGACTGCAGCCATGAAATTAACAAGATGCTTGCTCCTTGGAAAAAAAGCTATGACCAACCTAGATCGCACATTATAAAGCAGAGACATCACTGTGCTACCAAATCTGTATAGTCAAAGCTATGGTTTTTCTAACAGTAATGTACCGCTCTGAGTTGGACCATAAAGAATGTGAGTGTCAAAGAACTGATGCTTTTGAACTGGAACTCAGAAGACTGAGTCCCTTGGACTGAGAGGAAATCAATCCTGAATATTCACTGGAAGGACTGATGCTGAAGCTATAATACTTTGGCCACCTGAGGCAAAGAGCTGACTCATTGGAAAAGACCGATACTGGGAAAGATTGAGGGCAGAAGAGGGTGACAGACGATGGGATTGTTGGATGTCCTCAATGGACAAGTTGCAGGAAACTCCAGATGGTGAATGGCAGGGAAGCCTGGCGTGCTGCAGTCCACTGGGTCAGAGAGTCAGACAGGACTTAGCAACTGAACAGGTAAAGTCACTTAGCTTCTGAGAGTTGAAATCTTTATATTCCCAAACCACAATTTAGAAATACTTGAAGGGGATACAGCCATAGACGTTAAGATTCTAACTGGTCTCCTTTCCAAACTCACTCAAACCTTCAGTTCCCTTTTAAATGGGACATAGTGCTAGGCAAACAGACACACATCTAATTGAAACCATTTATCCTTCTAGATTTAAATTCTACCCCACTCCAATTAAGTATTTCTGGCTTCCCTGGTGCCTCAGAGGTTAAAGCATCTGCCTGCAATGCAGGAGACCTGGGTTCAATCCCTGGGTTGGGAAGATACTCTGGAGAAGGAAATGGCAACCCACTCCAGTATTCTTGCCTGGAGAATCCCATGGACAGAAGAGCCGGGTAGGCTACAGTCCACAGGGTGACAGAGTTAGACACGACTGAGCGACTTCACTTTCACTTAAGTACTTCTGAACTTTCAGGACAAGAATTTAAATGCAGTTGGGGAAAAAAGGGGGAAAAAATAAATAAATGCAGTTGGAGTTCACTCACTGAGCCTCACAAGTTGGCTCAAAACCCCCTCAAGATCTCATTTAAAAAGCTAAGGCCCTTGCACAAGTATAACAAGCAAGCAATCTCAACCCTGCCTGTGTTACTCTTTGAGCTGGTGCCCAGGCCTCCATTTAAGACTTTAGGTAATTCCCTGGGGGCCCAGCAGTTAGACCTCATCAGTACTTTCACTGCCAGCACGGGTTCAATCCCTGGCCAGGGAATTAAGATCACACAAACCACAGGGTGTGGCCAAAACAATTTTCAGATATAATTTCAAGTTACTAGCTTTCAGTGGCTCTGCAGATCAAAGATTCGAGAGCTGAGAATCTGCTAGAACCCAGCCTTCTGCAATTTCCAAAATCACCACCACTATTTCTGTGTTTCTGGCAACATACCGAATAAGCCAGCCTTCACTTAGAAAATTCAAGATTTTCTACCATACCTGTTATACTGAAGGCTCTTGCTTTTGTATGGTCTAAGGCCCCAAATTCTGGTACCCAAATGTTTCATCGTTCTTAACTATAGAGCCCTTCTGTCTTTAGCAAAAGGGCTAGACTTGTACAGTTTTCGTGATTTCCATTTGGTAGACTGCTGGAATCCTGTAAATTAGGCAACTCTGCAAAGCTCCACAAACACGCAATTTGAAGCCAAACCAGCATATTATAAAAATAGGCACACCCGCCTCTTAAGGCAGATGCCCAATGCAAAAATGTACCCATTGTTGGCTACTCTCATCCCTTTCACATCTAATTGGTAACTTCAAGTGTTCAGGGGACAATCTACACATCCAGGACCAGCGAAAAATCTGAGCCTATTCAAAGTCCTGAGTTTGAAACTCTTGGCCAAATGAGCCAGGTATTGGGCTTCATCTAAATCAGAGCAGATTGTGAACCTTGTCACAGCAACCGCCTACTGATTTATTTAAAACAGGATGATCCTTCTTCCCGCCCGACCCCCAACACATTCCTCAAAATTCTCAAACGTATTCCATTTGTTTTGAAGCAACTACAAAAACAACCGTCATTAAGGTAATGAACTCAGAACATGAATAGTATTTCTTTATTTACAAGTTAGAATCAACAGACAAAAAAAAGACAATCCAGGGGACCAACTGGGGAGATGACTGAAACCCCTGGGGGCCCCAAATGGAGCAGAAGGAAAAGGGAAAACTGAGTAGAAAAAAAAAGTCAACGTAAAAAAAGAGCTCCCCCTTCCTCCCTCCCCATGGAAGCTGAGGGACCATGGCCCCACCCCTCTGCAGCCTTACCTAGCTTAAAATAAATTAGAACAAACAATCTCAAAACAGGGCCCTTCTAAGCGAACAGGGCAGCGTGGCCTCAGGCAAGCCCTATTAGGGCCTCTGCCCATTCCCACCCGATACCCCTGCCTGCCCCAGCCATTTTGAATGGGGGCTCTGTGCCTAAGGGGGCACTCTTCACAGGGCTGGGAGCTCAGTCCTCCTTTGTCCGTTTCTCCGTCCCTCCCTTAGTCTTGTCCCTGCACCCCTCCCCCCTGCAGAGCCAGCTCTCTCACAGAGGGGGGAGGGGGTGAGATGAGAAGTGTCACAGCACAGGGAGGGAGCGGGCGGGGCAGGGCGGTCTGGGGGTCCGGTCCTGCGGAGCCTCCTGCCCCGTCTGGCCTGGCCCTTTAGCCTGAGTCTGAATCACTGGTGTCTGAAGAGGAGGAAGATGAGGAGGAGGAGCTGGAGTCCGAGCTGGAGCTGGAAGCACTGAGGCGGGACACCGCGACCTGCTGTGCTGCGGAGGTCTCTGTTTTCTCACTCGCTGAAGAACAGGGGTGAAGTTTAAAGATGTGTGAGCCTGTATTCCCCTTTTGAAGAACCAGGAGGGCAGGGTGTAATGAGCTCACAGTGGCTTATGGGACACTCACCTTTCTTGGGGGGCTTTTTGGTAGAATTGAGCTGCCCACTAACATCTTGTAACCGCTTTTCTAGTTCCCGCTTCTTCTCCAAAGCCAGCTCCTCCTTTGTCTTTCCCACAGGTTTTTTAATAGCTAGAAAAGAAACAAACCAGGACTAACATAGCCAGGGGCACTCCGGTTTCCCTGTCCCATGCGTGTCGTTGCCAAATGCCTTTCTTGAACTTAAGCAGGCAACTAACGCAGCCCGTCATCCCGGGAACTGATGATTCCAAGGGCATCAAGCATAACCCCCACCTCCTTCTCTAAACTGTCCTCAGAATCACACAAGGATTTGCTAGGGTAACTTGGGGACCTCACTTCATACTCACTATACGGCTTCCGGGGTTTCTTTCGCAGGCAGGAAAGAACGTAACGTTCAAGCTCTCTAAGTGTGGACGGCTTGAGTGTTTCAAAGTCAATCTCAATTTCTTCTGGGTTTGAGTCACGTAAAGAGGGCTCCCTGGCTTGGATTATGTGCACAACACGACCCAGTTTCTCCCCGGGCAGCTTGTTGATGTCCAGGCTCAACTGCCGCTTCTCATCGTAACTCATGGGCCTGCTTTCTTCCTCCTCCTCTGAGTCGTAGCCAGCAGGCAGGGCAGGGGGGGCTGTCTTTGTGGCCTTTTTGGGGAGCCTGAGCAAAAGAAAATTATCACTTGGGGGAACACATTATCTCAATACATTCTCACTGTTCAATCCAGTGATCTGGATTTCACACGTGAAGAACTGTTTCCATTAAGGCAAATGAGTGAGTCAGAGATGGGCTACGGGGCACTTGTCTATCAGGGGAGCAGAGCTTCTTTACACAGCTAATATTTTAATCTCGGTTGGGCTTTGAAAAATAAATACAAGTGTGTCAGCACAGGTCTATCGTTTTTTTTTTGTACCTAAAGCACTAACCCACCCCCGACTACAGAAAAAAAGAACATACAAAAAGGCTTAGAGAAGAGGTAGGCAGATTACACTGTCAAGAGTTAAGCAGCTTCAAAAGACCCTATGTTCTTCAAGGTCTATTTCATCATCTGGACACTTGTCAGAGGGGGAAAAAAACAACCCCAATCACTGGCCCCCCCCCCCATTTAGAGAAAACTGCAAGCAACGGGAGAAATCTCTGCTTCCGTTCCTGTTGGAACTCACTTGGTGCCCCCTCCTCCAGAAGGTCCAAAGCCAGGAGGGCCCAGCGTGGCAGCGCCACTGCTCCCACCGCTACCGGCCTTCTTGGACTTCTTGGGCTGAGACGGGCGGGGTGCCCGAGGCCCTTTGTCATCTTCATCAGCCCCAGCTCGGCCTCGATGCTTCTCTGCCTTCCGTTTCTTCTTTTTCTCTTTTTTCTCTCTCTTTCGCTTGGGCTTGGATATTGGGCCTTGGGACAAGGCAGCCAGTTGTTCATGTACTGCTCTAAGCTTGAGAGGAAAAAAAAAATTTGAAAAAAAATACATAGGTAAAGCAATGGAAAAAAAAAATTAAGCCAAAGACTGCATGAACCTCATCCAGTAATCAACAGTGACAAAATACCTGCTCCTGTAGTTCAGCCAAGCGATGAGCCCTTTCTTCCTCGGAGTCAGAGCTCTCACTCTCTTCCTCCTCCTCCTCATCATCCTCATCTTCCTCCTCCTCTTCCTCAGAAGAACTCTCACTGCTACTTTCCTCACTGGAGGACTCTGAAGATGACTTGGCCAAGCCAGGGGGCAAGGCAGTAGAGACTGGTAAAGGCCCTGGTTCCAGTGGTTCATCTGGCATTTTGGCATAACGGAACTCAAACACATCCTAGAAAGAGACAGCAGACTCAAAACCGGGCTAACAGATATGCCCTGATCACACCCAGCCATTCGGCAGCTCCAACGTACAACTGCGTACACCGGGAGCGCCTCATGTTCAGGCTCCGCAGCACAGACGGCAAAACGCCCCCCCAGCTCCATCTGCCCTCCCGACCGCGGCCCTGCCCTCACCTGCAGCTTCCGGGCCATGGCCACAACATCGTGGTCTGGAGGGTTGTATTTATAGCAGTTGGAGAACATAAGCCGCACGTCAGCAGCAAACTCCTGTGCGTCCCGATAGTCGCGATTCTCCATCTTCCGCTGCAGAAGGAGGCAGCATCAGAAGCTGCACAGGCAGGGAGACTCACCTTTCCCTGCCAGGCCCAGACACTGCCAAGAACAGCCCTCTAGACAGCACAGTGGGGGGTGGGATGTGTGTGACGGGAAGGACCTATACCCTGGGGCTCAAGTTTGAAGTCAAAGGAATTTGGGTGGGCTGAACAAATGTCTATGTCTAAGAAAAAAAAAATCATTATTTCTAAGTGAAAGTTGGGGGTGTGTGTGGCCTCCAACTATTGGGCTACCCCCTTTACTCCACTACCCTAACCCAACATTTCCAATACACAGGACTTGAGTATAAGCAGTGACGCTCTGAACGTAAAACCCACCAGTTTCCAATTCCAGAAAATACACTCATTAGAGTATGTGACCTTTTGCCTATTTCGTAAAAGTAAAACGCCAAGATAGCTGCATGCCCATAAAAAGTGACTGTTTTATTGATCCTTAGGCTCCGATCACTGCCTGCGTATCCCATCTGCCCCATGCAGTGGGTACCTTGACAGTGCTGAGGTCCATGGGGTGCTTAATGATGTCATGGTAGTCATGCAGGCCAAGAGCAGAAGCGTCCACTGGTTTATAGAAAGGCCAGGCATAGGCAGCGTGCTTCTTAGACAGTAACTCCTTCAAAATGCCATTGCAATGTTTTAACTGTTCTGACAACTTTCCTTTCTTGGAGCTCTGGTGTTGTTGCTGAGAGTCAGGCAAGTCTTTGCGTGGGGGCTTGATAGGGCGGCCACTTTCTCTACGCACAGGGGGGAGCCGGGCTGCCTTAGGCTCCAGACCCCCTGGAGGGCTAGCTGGGGACCCAGGAGCCAGGATAGCTGTAGGTGTAGGGGTGGTAGTATCTGCTTTCCGCTTTACCCCTTTTTTCTGTGGAGAAAAGACAGGTGCCTTTTACTCTGGGGATCCACCCCATTTAAGACCTTCCCCTCCTCATTACCCCAAAGATATCCACAGATGTATACCTTGGCAAGGGGCTGTGCTGGGGGAGCTGCAGAGACAGCAAGGAGTGGGGGTCCAGCGGAGTGCAAGGACTTGAGAAGGGGAGAAGAGATGACCGACGGGTGGGGAATGTTGAGGACAGTGGTAGGTATCTCAGGCGGTGGAGTATACAGGGCAGTGTGAGACACAGAAGAGACAGCGGGCACCTGATGGGCACTGGTGATGCTGCCCTGGAGCGCTGCAGGGGAGACAAAGAGTCTAGTTTGATTACCACTGCCATCTCTTGGTCTCCATTAGCAAAACTCCTTCTCTTCCTACCTGCCAATTTGGCCCCTTTCTTGTGGCTGTTCTTAGGGATAGTAACCACAAGTTCTTGTTCTTCTTGCGGCATTGATGCCACTTTCTGCAGAAAGATCTTTTCCAGCGTTTGTGCCATCAGAACAATATCATCAGTGGGCTACAGGAAACAAAAAGTTCAAATGCTAGGAAGAGAGGTAAAACCATTTTCTCTGGGAAATACCTAGCCCCAGGCATCATCACTACTTCCTTACACAACTCCATCAAAGTACTAAAAATTACCTATACCGGGCCACTCATTTCCCTTTTATCTCGTCCAACTTTGCCCCTCAGAATGCAACAAAGATAAAAAGTGAGTGAAGTGTTGTATTTAAACATCTCTTAATCCTGGATCTCTGAAGCCACATCAGTTTTCAGTGGCACCTTTGCAAACAGACTTTCTAGATACCAAACTGCTGAGAACACCTTCAGTAAAAGATTTAAACTTTACAATGATAAAGTAGTGGTAAGAAACACACTCTCTCCCCCCAACTAATAACACACAAGAACTCACCTTGTTGTAGATGTAGCAGTTGGTGAACATGGTGTTGAAATCCTGCATACACTCTGAGGCAGCCCAATAGTAGTTGTTTTCAAGTCTCCTCTTGATAGTACCCATATCCATAGGCTGCTTTATAATTTTGTGATAATCCTAAAGAAAAAAGTGGTAGGTCAGACCACAGAAAGAAAAATGCCTGTTCTCAGGCAAACTACCAACCCCTACACACACACACACACACACCCAAGTCTGTCAGAGGAGTACATAGTCTCCTCAACTGCGGCCCCAATCAAAACTATGGGATAGGGTTAAAAAATGGGAACAGGACTCTGATCACCCATAAGGAGACCCCTATCGCCTTGCTCTAACCACCCATCTCCCACCCACTCTGGAAAAGTTTCCCATCCTGTGACATTACCTCTGGGGCTGGCTATCCATGGGCTGCATGAGGGAAAGGAAGAAGCTAAGAATTTTGGCCACCGTGGTCCTCTCCCAACCTGGGGTGGGAATCTGTAAAATGGAGCCAGGGCACAAAAGTTAAGGACACATGGAGGGCACAATGAGAGATCCTAGATAGCAAGCGGTTGGATCAATCACAAAGGACCAAAAATCTAGAATTCTGGTGGCTATCTGCCCTACAGGGTAGAAATGGGAACGCCCTAGGGGCCGCAGCACCTACCTACACTAGGCAGCCGACCTCCAAGCACACGCATTCTTTTCATTTCCACACCTCCCCACTCCAACCTCTCTACTCACCGGCAGACCCAGTTTGACGGCATCCACAGGCTGCCGGAAGGGCCATGCAAACTGATGTTTCCATAGAGCCTTCATCACCACCTTGTGCAGATATTGCAGCTGGTTGGTAACCCGTCCTGGCTTTTTGGGATTGGACACCTCAGGAGGTGGTGGGTTGGCAGGGGTTAGTTGCAAAGCCGGCACTGAAGCCATTGTGGGGCTCTCGAATCCCTCATACAATAGAGAGGGCTTTCGAATCCTTTTCCCAGGCGCTGCTGCTTCTGGGCCCAGGCCCAGTAACCCTGCATTCCCCTCCCCAGGGAGCCTGTGAAGATAGGAAACAAAATCAGATGTGGTAATCTGGTGGAGTTTAGTAGAACTCCACAATTCACAGATTTGCACTATGTACCCTCAGCACATCTAGGCTTGGAAAAACAGTGGTAAAGATTATGAAAATGAATTCAGCATCCAAACAATCCGTGGAGCTTTTGTTCTTGTACCTCTTATTACCTTTTCTATACCCACAGAAGCCCTATCTTCTGAGTTCTTAAAATCTAATAGGCTTCTTCACCTGTTTTAAACTGAAAAAGCCCAAGTAGCTTCTCATAGGGCCCAGCCATTTAAGAATCACAGCCTTGCAGGGACAGAACTTAAGTAAAATGGGTGGAGCCAAGAAACTCAAGCCCCAAGCTTCCTCCTCACTAGGGGCTTGGTGGTTGCCATGGTGGTTGAGCCTGAGGGGAACGGATGAAAAGAAACAAAATAGAAAAATATCATAAATCGCTGATGAGACAGACACCTAAGAATCCACCTGTGCAAAAGGAATTCGCATTCTCCACAAAGCTCGGAATAGTTAACTCCAAACAACGGGCAAGCAATCTAACGGATCCATACCAAAAAAAAAAAAGAACCAGACAAGGGAGTATTTGTCAGACTTCAGAGCCTGGAATACCTCAAGCTACCAGCCTCCAGGAATTAACTATTCGAAAATTCAGTCTCCTCCCTCGAAGGGACTCAAAAAATAGAGCTGTCCAAACAGTCAAGGTCAGCAAATTCCCCCATAAAAGTGATCCAGACCTCCCCCTACCCAACCTCTGCCAAAAACTGCGATGCCATTAACTGGTTCCACTGTAGCATCACCTCTAAAGATCAAAGGCCAACAGTGCATCAGGTTTACATTCTCTCAGGGGCTCCTCAAGACCAGGTGTTACCCAAGGCCCAAGATCTCATTGTTTACATCCCCAGAGCAGAACTAAAGAGTGCTTAGCTCCACCTCTCTACCCTGAAGGAAACTCTCAATGGTACCTCACACTCTCATACACACACACAAGAGAAGAAATCCAACCTTCAGCAACACAACGCACACCTCTCAACACAAAACCAAACCACTCACCGAAAATCAAGAATTTAAAGATCTGTCCCCGACATTAGGAACCCACAGTAAGAGTGGTCCTTGTACCCTACTCAGGGAATCCCCGTTTCCAGTCCCCGAAGCTCTATCACCATGGCAACCCTGTAAAGCACAAGATGTGAACACGAACCCCCGCCCCAGAAGGCCCGACAAACGGTCGCTTAGACAGCAGACTTACTACCCTCAGGACCCGCTGCCCAATCCAAGTCCTCCCCCGGTACATATTCCGCCGCCACCTCGCTCTGCCCGACTCAGCCAAGATCTGACCACAGCGGGAAAGTAACGCGTAGACTGACTACCTGGGCTCCCTCCATACGCATGATCTGGGGCCGCTACCACGGTCCCCAAACCGCCGCTCACCCCTGCGCGAGCCTCGACAACCAACAGTTGCGCCACGAAACAGCAACGCGCCCGAGTCGGTTCCACACTCCTTCCGAACCCGACACCTCACACCCGCGCGCCGCAGCCCCCCAACGCCCCCTTCCCACACGCGGCTCGCAGGGACGTACTTGTTGTGGGGAGTCACGTTTTGCAGCATCTTGATCACGGGGAACCGGCGCTGCCCTCAGCCGCGGGAAGTCCGGGTGGCCTCGGTTCCCCTTACCTCCCGGTCCAGCATAACCTGGGAAGTGGGGGGAGGGCGGGGGCCGCCGCCCTCGGCCCTCCAGGCGACAACCCACCCCGCCGGGCTGGCACGAAAGCAATCTCCTCCGCTGTTCCTCGGAGAACTCCCAGCAGCTTGGCGCGCTCCGCAGGAGGCGGACAGCGAGAAAATGGCGGCGGCCTCAGCTGAGGCGGGCGAACGAAACGGGACGGGCTCTTCAAACCCCAGGATGGCCCCCGATCCCAGACACCGTCGCCAATACTGCCCGCCGTTGGTCTGCAAGGATCCCCTCTTCCTGCCGGGACCGTCCGGGGCGGACGAGGTCCCGTTTCGATCTCGGATGGAGGCGGATGAACACGAAAAGTGGTTTAGGGAGCCGCCGCCTCCATCTTTGAAATCCTCTTGAGGGCGGAGTAGAGGGGGTGGACAGACTCCGAGAACTGGGCGGGGCCCGAAAAAGGGGAGCTTCGGGGGCTTCTATGGGGTCTGTACTGTCCGCCGGGGCCGGTCATAGGCCGAGACGAAGGCCATTTCCAAGCGGATGGACGTGGATTGTAATGGCGGCCCCAGACGACTCGAAGGCTCTGTGTAGACACGCAGAATCCTCCAGCTCGTTCTAGAGGCTGCTCCACTCCAGCGCGAAATGGCGCCTCTGAGCCCCGCGCCAGCCCTTTATATATAGGCAAGGGGGAGGAGCCTCGCCGCTCATGCGCGCCACCGTGCTCGCGATTTCCCCCACCCCCTTCGCGCGCGCTCGCTCGCTCACGCGCGTGAAGAAGCAGAGTCGAAGGGGGAGGAACACCTCTCCGCGGGAGCGTTCTCTATTGGTCGGCGGAAGCGATGACGTCATAAACCTCATTTCCAAAGCGTCAGTCACCAGGCAGAAGAGTGCCGCATAGACCCCCAGGGAAGCGGCAACCCGCCACATCTCTGAGCCAATTGGCTGCGCTGTGGTTCGGCAACTCCAGGGAAAGAGGGAGGTTGGCAGGGGTGCAGCACCCTCTCCCTGCCTCCCCTTCCAACAAAGTCTTTCCAGCCGTCCAAGCCCAGTGCGACTGGCGACTGCCAAGCTTGGGCAGGTCGTGCCATTCGTAGCTCCTCCATTGGCCAGGCCGGCAGGACTGGAGGGGGCCGCGTGGGCGTAGCCAGGATCGGCCCGCCGGGGTGTGGCCACAGGACGCCGGCGGTGGTTGTTCTCGGGATCGAGGCGGCCGCCGCAGTGAAGAACCTGAAATGAGGAAGACGACGCCATCTTAGAAGCCGCGGCCTGCCACTGTGGCAAACGGCCGAGGGCTCCCAAACACAGCGAGGAAGGAACCTAACGTTCCTCTGCTTCGCAATCAAAAGTGCAGAATTACCAGAGTCTTCAAATCCTCCTCTTCCTCCCCCAGGCCAAGCAGTCGAAATCAAAAACGCTCCCCAGAATCTACCCTCTGTGAACTCAAAGGCTTCTCTCCAAGGCAACTAAACAGAGACCATGTTCTAAATACTTGCACCCCAAGCACCTCTTCAATCCCTCCCTCTGATACCTTCAGTTACCAATACAAATATCTACCTGGTCGACAAAACCTCGGCAACCCTTTAGTGGGAGCAAAATCTCCAACAAAAGCACCCGTATACCCTGTAAAATGAAACCCACCTCCTCCCCAAACTTCTCTCCAGTGTCTGGCTCAGAGCGGAAAAAACAAGGCCTTCGAGGGGCGAATCAGGGTGCGCACCCTCCCCCTCCTGGCGAGCTCAGACCTCTCCCCACGCTCCCCGCCCTTCCCCCCACTCCGAAGGCGGGCCCGCACCCCCTCTCAGGGTCCTGGCGTCGGGGGGGCGGAAGGGCTCCCCCATCCCCCCCACGAGGGTCCGGAGTCCTCCCCACGGAGCGGCTGGTCTATCGGTCAGCGCCAGGGAGGAGGGCGAGCGGAGGAGGCGGCGGCGGCTGCGGCTCCGACTAGCCCTCCCCCTCCTCCCCTCCCCCCTCCCCCCGGGCCGTCCGCCTCCGAGGAGGGGCAGGAGCCATTTTGGGAGCTCAATTTCGCCCCCTCCCCCCAGCCCACTCAAATCTTTCCCACCACCTAGTAACCCGAATGAGGTTACAGACTACATGTGAATAGAGCCGCAGCGCAAGGTTAGGATCGCTAAAGCCATCTCTTGGACTCCCCCGGTCCCCTTCACCGGAGAGGGAAAGAATTTCCCCCGCCCAGGCTTTAGTTGGGGGCCCTCCCCCCTCCTCCTTGTCCCCTTTTCTGGCTACCAAGTAAGAAAACAGTCTATGCGTATCTGAATAAGGAAATTAATCACGAAAGTCAACGAATATAAAAGCCCCCCCCCCCACCCCCAACCGCAGGGCTTCGTGAAGGCATAAGTCCTCGAACTGTTACCCTCTTTCCTTCGTAGCACCCCTGGAGCCTTAACCTCGGTTACTGCGTCTAAAATGGCCGTCAACCTTTAGTCTTCTAGACCACCAACTCGGGCAAACCCTGCGGGGGTGGGGGGAAGCACGCACAGGGACGGCAGTCTCTCCTCTCCTCCCCCCCCTCCGATCAGGCCTCGGCCTCAAAAGTACAAGCGGGCCCGCCCGGGTGGCTGCAGCAAGGAGAGCAATGACACAGCAACTTTCGCCCAGAGGCCTTCTCCCCTCCCCCTCGTGGCCCAGCCTCCCCAGTCTGCCATTCTTCCATGAGGGGCCTTGCAAGTCTGCACCGAGGCCTATCTGAGGGCCGGTCAGGGAAGAAAAAGAGGTCGAGAGACCACAGGGCCTTATTAGAAAGTAGAAGGGCAGCCAGACATTCTGGCTTATTTCCCTGCATTCCGGAAAATCACTGTTTTCCTCTGCCTCCCAATCGTCCCTTCCCCCAAATGAGTCACACGGGAGGCTACTGGTACTCAGTAATTTGGAAAAGTAACTCTTCCCTCCTTTCCGCTCCCTCCCCCGCAATACACAAGGAGAGACTGTTCAGGAATGGGGGAGGGGATGAAGGAGGCAAAAGACACCACCCAGGAGAAAACTGAAACTTTGGGAGCTGTGAAATCATCCCAGGTCCCAAGACTCACTCTCCTGTGTCTCAAGCCACGATTTTCAACCTCTCCCAAGCCCCTCGTTGGGCCTGGTTCCTGATCCAAAGAAGACCCCAAGCTTCTAGCCTGCAAACTCTCCTCAGCCGGTGATAGACACATGCTCAGCTAAGACCCCGCCGGGGCAACCAAGATTTATTCAGAAGGCTCCGCAGGCCAGGTCCACGTGAATGCACACAAACTCGATAACCCACTCGAAGCGTAACCTCCACCATGACATGTGATGACTGCCAGGTTCCTACCGCTGACACAAAAGCAGCACAGAAATGCTCCTTCTAGAGCCTCTGGGGAGAAAGGGAGTGAGCGCCTGGAAACAATTTCAGTTCACAGCCTGGGTTGCCAACTCTCAGTATTCCCCTCTAGGAGTAGGAACTACAGTCACCACTCCCACTCCTCAGCCCACTAGATCACCCCACCCTCCGACCGCCAAAGGATCCCTTCTCACCTGGCTCCAAGCTCCTGTACCCCTAAGGGACGAATGGAATCGGGGGGACACACCGCCCCCACGCCCCTTTGCCCTCCAATTGGTAAGAGGACAGAGGTTGGCCATTCCCCTCCCCCACCCGAGGGGCCCTCGCCTGCTCGCCCCCTCCCCGCTCCTATTGGTTGTAAACTGTTTGAAGGACAAGTGCTCCCACCCTCAAACGGTTCTTCTCTGCACCCCAAGAATCTCCCTTTCCGACTCCCCACATTGGTTAGGCATTTAAATGAGTCAACATGCCCGCCCGGCAAGGGCCCCTTCTCACCTGGATCCCGGAACCTTCCAGGGGGGCTCCACTGTTCCCCTTGGCTTGGTGCGGGGGGAGGATGTAATCCGGGGTGTCACCCCCCCCGGAAACTGAGGTTGCGTTGGGGGAGGGGGCGTAGCCCCCAGCCCCTCCCTTCCCGGCCGAGCTGGGGGGTGGGGAGAGCATCGGGACCGCGCGGCCACGTCAGCGTCACCCAGATTGGCTGATCCGGGTCACGTGCCAGCCACCCCCCTTCCCCACCGCCACGGGGGTCGGTTTTTCCGAAGGTTCTCGGGGGTCGCGCAAGGGGCCAAGGGGGCCGCATGGCCCAGGCCTTTCTCTACAGACCCAAAGCACCCTAACGCCGCCGCTTCACATCCTCAGCTGCCTATCCCGCTGTCCTCAACCCTATCCCCCCCACTAGTCGCGCCGTACGGGCTCAGCATGGCTGCCGCAGCCCGGGAACGTGCACAGCGCAGGCGCAAGGGTGCGACCGGCTTGGGGGAGGGGGAAGGAGAGTGGGAGGTGGCGGGGAGAGCGGCAGTGCGCAGGCGTCGGCCGTGGCCCCGGCGGCTGGGCTCGGAGCGCGCGCAGTGGGTGGGGCGGAAGCGGGCGCGGCGCGCGCCCTCCCGCCTCAGCAGCCCCTCCCCCACCGCAGGCGGCCTCGCGGGGCGTCCTGAGGGGGCCCAGCTCGGTTCCTTTTCCGCAGGTGTGAGGGGTGGCTTGGGACGCCCGGGCGCGGAGTCCAGCGGGAGCGCGCGCTGCTGAGCTGTAGTCAGTGGAGGAGGAAGGGGCCTGGACCTGGAGTTGTGAGGGTTTGCAGGGTGGGGTCCCTCCGCGGTGTAGTGTGGTTCCACAGCGGGAGGGTTGTCACCACCCTCGTCGTGCCTGCGGCGGCGAGCGGAGGTTGTGGGCTTTGTGTTCGGCCTCTTTTGTCTTTAGGCCCGTAACCTCTCAATCGCCTGAGTCTACCTAGACTGCCTTCATTGAATGCTGCGGGGCGAGAGGGAGAGGGAAGGTGTCTGGACTCTGCGTGCTGCAAAAGTTAACAGCCTTCTGATCGCTTCCTTTTGCTTTGAGCAACTTTGGGATTCTTAGGGCAGGAGCCACCCAGGTATGAATTTGTAATGAACCTTGCCCTGTTACCAACTCTGATGTTTAGATTGATGAGCCTCACTGTGCAGGAGGCACAGGGGCTTCCGAATTCGGTAACAGGGATGGTTGGCACCTAAAGCTTTGTTCCTGGGCAGTAATCCGACCCATGACCCTCAGTGTGGTTCAGTCTGTAGTTCATTACCCCACTCCCCTCCCACACACCGGAGCAGAAAGGCCAACTTGCCCGACAATTCTGGCTTTCCGTTTCCCACCTGTAAACGCCCTGTATGTGTCTCTTTACCATTTTATCAGTACTAGAAGTCCTCTTTTCGGATTAAAGACACGTATTTTCCTTTCGACCTGTCAACTCGATCTGTTACGCTGAAGCTTTCCATTTTCTACCAATTGGCGTTTTAAACTGCTCCCTTCTAGGGGTTTTTCCCCTTCTAAAAATAAGGAAAGAAAGAAAATAACCTTAATCAATATCATAGCCCTTTATGGACTCTCTTATGTACTTGTCAGCTCCTCTTCCCAGTCAAGACCTGAAATTGTGTTAATTTTCCTCTCTCTGCCTCATTTCCCATTCTTTAGCCCATTTCTTCCACTACTGACACTGTCTTGGCAAATGTCACCAAGGACCTTCTAATTGGCAAAATCAGGAAGCACTTTTCAGCTCTCACCTTATTTGACCTCACTGAAGTATTTGACATTTGATCAGGCTTCCTTCCTGAGATTCTCTACACCCTTGATTTCTGTGACTACTTCTCACTTGATTCTTTTCCTGCTTGTCCTACTGTTCCTCTGGTGTCCTTTGTGGACTCTTCTTTAGCCTGTGTTGATGTTTGCCTGGATTTTGCCTCAGTTTGCTTCTAATTGTGTTCATCTTTTCTAAGTAATGTCACTCAGTGGCTCAGAGACTCTCAAATCTGTATCTTTAGTTCAGTCAACTCTCCTGAGCAAAACTCAGTACTTAATTTTACCACTTAGATAGCCCTCAGACACTTCAACACGTTCAAAACGGTGCAACCTATATGCAGCCTAGACCTGCTCCTATTAATGTATTATCCTGGCTGATAGCAGAAATTCAGCCAAAAAACCTAGAATCTGGGAGCAGTTCTTGATTTATTTTTCTCACGGTTTTGTATCCCCTTGACTTATCATTGTGCCTCTGATACAGCTATTGACTCACCCTCTGCCCTAGTCAGATCGCCTGAGCTATATCAACAGCTTCCTAACTGATTTGCTTGTCTAAAGCTGCACTGTTCATTATGGTAGCCACTAGCCATACGTGGCTGTTTAACACTAAATACTGTTTTAAATTTAGTTCCTCAGGTGCCCTAGCCACATTTTAAGTTCTCATTAGCCCTGTGTGGCTAGCAGCTGTTGCATTGGACAGGACAGATTACAGAGCATTTCCATCACTGGAGAAAGTTCTCTGGGACACTGCTGCTCTAGATTTTCGTCTCTGTCTCTGCCACAACACTGCCAGAAATAAGCTTTCCAAAATACAACTGGAGCCATATGCTACTGTTAAGTCCTGTATTAATTCCTCATTGCCTGTGTGATACAGTTCAAATTCCTGTGCTGGCCAGAAAGGTCTGCCTACCTCTCCAGCATCATGTCTAGCCACTTGTTTGTGGGCCCTATACTCCAGCCATATGGAACTGTTCCCCAACACGCCATTTTGTTTTACACAATATTTTACACACACTGCTCTTCCTACGTGAAATAGGCTTTTTTGCTCAGTCCATGTAAGCCCAAATACCATCATCCAAAAAGCCTACCCTTGCCTTCCAAATTGAGATGGTGTCTCTTTCTCATAATTGCACCTTTCACAGCGAATGGCATTTATGTGAGCCACGTTTCCCTCCCTTACTTGATTTTGATCCTGAGAACAGGTCCATGCTATAGTCTTTAAAACAACCACAGCAGCAAACTTCCAGCTTCTGGCTCAGGATCTGGCCAATAAGAGGTGCTCACAGAGTATGCAAATGTTGAAGCAAGTTGATGTTTAAGTAAGTACGTGACTTAGGTAAGATTGTAATGTTTGTGGTTGGGGGCCTCCATGCGTAGTGTGGGAGAAGTAATTGTAGTGAGACAAAATTATTGTTATCAGATAAACATTTGAGACACTGGGGTTGTGTGAGAAAAGACAGAACAGAGCAGGTCATTTTCACAGAGCATTGCAGTTCAGTCTGGCCAGACAGAATAAGTTACAAGAAGTAGAGCCGGAGGAGACTGGAAGGTACATTTATTTGAGGCAACATGATGAATTCCAGTGCTGTTAAGTTTGGACCTAATAGGGAACCACTGAAAGTTATTGAGCAACAGCTTGATCAGGATTATATCATTGGATAGGAATTCTGTCTTCATATCTGTGGTGGCTATCACTGTACCTGTTAATAAACACCAAATAAAAATGTCAGGTGTTGGAAGGAGATGAGCCTAGTGGTAGCTAACATTTATTGAGTTGAAATGTCTCAGACCCTATTAAAAGTGCTTTATGTGTATGAACTCTTCTTGTAACCCTGTAAAGTAGAGTCTATTGTTATCACTCCCAGTTTTCAAATGAAGCAACTAAAGCAAGAGATATTAAATAAACGGTTACATGTTTAATAAGTGTCTGGAGTCGGGATTTGAACCCAGGAAGTCTGCCACTGAATGGTATGTTATTCTGGTTGTTAGGCTAAGGGATCGAAGCAGGTGGGGGAAGCACCAAGTCCTAACCTAAAGTCTAAGGTTGAGGTTTGAGGAAAAAAGATTGGTAGAGGTAGATTTGGGAGTCACCTTTGGGGTATAGTTTGAATCTGTCATGCAGGTAGGTGAGATTTGTAAGGGAGGAAGTATGGGACAATTTAGTTGTAGGTTAAACATTGAGATCTGGGTTACATCCTCACACAGGCAGCAAGAATAGGAAGTGGAACCAGAGGAAGAGCATCAAACAAGAAGGAAAAGCAGAACAATGCAATATGAGCAACCCAGAACAAGAGAGGGCTCCAGTGAGGACCTCATGTTTACAGAATGTATGACTAATCAGGAGTTTTTTAAGCTTGTCTGTGCTATGGACTTGGGCAATTTGGTGGAGCCTTTGGACCTTGTCTGATGATAATATTTATAAGGGCATAAATAAAATATGCAGTTATCAAAGTATTTAAAGAACAGGGTGATCATCTAGTAATATGTATTCCCTTACTAATAGAATGCTAATACATTAAGTTAAATGATTTATTTGAAGTCTAACAACTCATAATTGTAGAGATATCCATTTTGAGACTGTGATATGAAAATTTAATTGATGGTGATCTCTATTGATGACAACATTACAGGTACTGTTGATACTACAAAGACTTATTCTTTTCATTGATAAAGTTTAGTTTCAGTTAGTTAGATGTTCTTAAAAATAAAGGTGGCTCTTTTTATTCCATCCAGGTTCATGGACCCCTGAATTTTATGGCATGTGGGCTGCAGGTTAAGAACCCGTGTTCTTTTCTTTCTTTTTTGATAGTGCTGTACAGCTTGTGAATCTTAGTTCCCCAACCAGGGATCGAACCAGATAGGGGAAGCACCAAGCCCTAATCACTGGTCTGCCAGGGAATTCCCAAGAACCCCTATTCTGATTGAAAGAGGAGACAAGATCCTGCACAGGGTGTGAGAGCATGAAGAAAAGGGGAAAACTTTTAGGTTAGTAATTGGGGATTGTTACTGACAGTGGAGAGCAGTTTCTGTCATCTAGGGATAGAGGTCAAAGTACAGGGGATCTGAAAACCCAGGCCAGGTAATTCAGACTGAATCTTGTAGAAAGGGAGGAGCTGCTTAATTTTTCTGAAAGGAGAAGCTAGAGTTACTTTTATAGGAAGTCTTACTTAACAGCGTGCACCATGGATTGGCTTTGGAGAGACTGGAGGCAGATCAGGAACCACAGCATACATTCACACATGAAATGAAAAGGAATAAAGTTGTCACAGCATTAGAGCTAATTGCACTTAGAAACCTCACTGTGGTTCAGGAGGCCCTATGTGGTCTTGCTTCTTCCTGCCTCTTGCCTCATGTCTGTCTGTTGTCTCTTAATCACTAATTACTATACGCCAGCCACACAGGTCTCCTCCATGAAAGAACCAGCCCCTCGCCTGCCTCAGCGCCTTCTCTCCTTCCCACCGCTTCGCTAACCCCTACTCACACTTCATATCCCATCACAACATCACTAGGTTCCATTTCAGTTAGTCTTTCTATGGGATCTCAGTTCTTTTCCTTTATGCTGCCTTTTACAATTTGCTTTTGTAGGTTTGTGTGTTTACTTATTTAATGTCTCTAGACATTAGAGATAAGTTTTCATTAGATTACAAGTTTGATCATGTAGGTGCCTGGTGCCCAGCATACTATCAAGTACATAGAGGACAGTCCATAAATATTTGCTAAATAAATGAATGAACCTCTTTGAGCCCAGGATTTCTTATTTATGTAATGGTAATAGTAAATTCCAACCTTGTAGAGTAGTTGACAGCATTACTATATTCTAATAATGTAGCCAAAAAGGAAGAGTGAATATGGATGTGAAGAGATACCCGGAGCAGGAAATGAAGGGGAGGGTGAGAGCTGGGTGGCCAGGTTTACTCTGGGCTGTGGCAGAGGGGAAGAAGAAAATGGGAAGAGGGGTGGTATGCATGGGGAAGGCAGTGGGAGTGAAGATGTCTGTAGAGTGGCCCATAGACATGCCTGGTGAGATTTACTGTTGAAATACCAGTATTAGAAGAAACTCATTCATTTAAGGCTTGAAGGTTCTTCCAGGCCCAATTTTGTACCTTCAGTAACCTACAGCCCATTTATTCATACAGTGAGCAGTCACTTGCTGGTGGGCTTTCTTGGTACATGCTGAGAGTGTTAAAAAAAAAAGGATAAGATCCCTTGAGACCCTGCAGTGGGAGTGAGGTGACTAAAGCAGACATTAACAGAATGATAAAATACAGATGGAAGGGCAGGCCAGTGCTATGGACACATACTGAGGAGGTCCCTCGTCTCCACTCGGTTCCAAGGCTTTCTGAGGGAGCTGAAATTTCAAAGGACTAATACAGAGATAGATTAAGAGGGTCCCGATCATTTAAGTATCATGTCAAGGAAAGCAGACTGCAGAGAACTAGTGAAGGTTTTCATATAAATACGATGTGATCAAATGTACTAGTAAAAAGATTCCCATGGCGGTACTGGTAAATGGGAGATTGGAGGCAGAGAGATCAATTCTAAGAAAACTGCAGTAATCCAGGAAAAAAATCTAACCACCGAGGGCCTGAACCAGTAGGAATGGAGGACAGATTCAGGAGATGCGGAAGAGGTAGGATCGGTAGTGAACAACTGGGCAAGATGGTTTGAGGAAGATGAAGTTGTCAAACTTGACTCCCACATTTGTGACTCATCTGATTGGGTAGACAGTCAGCCTACACACTGAGCTCTTGAATACAGGAGCTGGATCATGCTGGGAAGGGAAGCTGGTGAGGTTAGTTTTGTAGATTTTGAGATAGAAGTACATTCAGTGTAGCAATTCCTGAACTTAATTTGCCTAAAAATTCATTACTGAACATTTAACAGGTTTATGAGACATCATGTAAAATAGGAAAGTAGTTTTAAAAAATAAAAGCACAATTTGAAAACCACAAGAGTGCTTTCTATTTCAAACTTTCTCTTAGGCATTTTTGAGATAGGCAGGGGGGAAAAATGAACACAAGACTGGGTTAAGTTAAGCAGTCATTTTTAATTTTGTTACTTGTAGTGATGGTATGGCAGTTAAGGAAAATTTATTATAGATACTCTTAGAAATGTTTCCTTGTGAAATATAACGATAGCATTTAACCACTCTAGGAGAATAGATGTTACAAGAATGGAAGACTTCTAGCATGTTTAAATTACTGAAACTGCGAGCATATAGGGGGAGACTTCTGGTGAGCCAATGCTTCTGGGAGACTGGTGAGCCAGTGCTCAAGAATCTGTCCTGCAATGCAGGGGAGCAGGGTCAGACCCCTGGATGGAGAACTAAGATCCCACATGCTGTGGAGCAGCTAAGCCTATGTGCTGCAGCTACTGAGCCTGTGAAGTTGCTCGGTCATGTACGACTCTTTGCAGTCCCATGGACAGTAGCCTGCCAGGCTCCTCCGTGCATGGCATTTTCCAGGCAAGAGTGCTAGAGTGGGTCTCTGTTTCCTTCTCCAGGGGATCTTCCCGACCTGGGGATCGAACCCAGGTCTCCTGCCTTGTGGGAGATGCTTTACCATCTGAACTACAAGGGAAGCCCAACTGAGTCAAGAGTCTGTTCACTGAAGACCTGATGCAGCCAAATTAATTTAAAAAAAAGTGTGTATGGGTTTACTATTCTTTTGTGTTTGTTTGAAATTTTCCATGATAAAAAAAAAATTTCAGGGACTTTCCTGGTGGTCCAGTGGCTAAGGCTCTGAGCTCCCAATGCAGGGAGCCAGGGTTCGAACCCTGGTCAGGGAACTAGAGCCCACATTCTGCAACTAAGGCCCAGAGCAGCCAAACAAATAAGAAAAATTCAAACTTGGTCATAGATCCAAAGGAAATCATTTAGTGGGATATAGATATTAGAATCAATTAATCAACATTGAGTCAAGTCATAAAGTATATTCTGAATTTGTGGCAAGACCTGTGATAGACCAGAAGTCATCAAGTAGATGATAGACATCATTTGGGAGTTGACTGGGAAATGCTGTCTGAATATTTATACGCAGATTTCATGTTATGTTTATGCCTCAGGTGATCTCATGCCATTGTCTGGGATGCCGTATGTTCAAGATAGCTATGTTGAGGTGGTGGTTTGGTTTGTGATAATTCTCTTTTCTTCAGGAATAGCTCTAAGACATAGAGATGATATTCTGCCTGGCCACCACTAATTGATCCAGAGGTCCATACCTAATACAAGCTGAGACAGTCAGATTGTCTCTTGTAGCAACATGAAACTTGAAAGATAAGATGCTGGAGGCCTTTGAAGATGAGGTATATTAATGGCAACTCAACCCCTGCTGCTAAGGCCCCTGTGACTCCCCTTCCTGAGACTAGCTGATTTATCCCTTTTGATTTTGTGAGCTAGCTCTATATCTGTCCAATAAATCTCCCCTTTAAGGGGCTTCCATGGTGGCTGAGAATCTGCAGGGCTGACTCTGCCTGCAATGCGAGAGACCTGGGTTCGATCCCTAGGTCAGGAAGATCCCCTGGAGCAGGAAATGGCAGTCTACTCTGGTACTTTTGCTTGGAGAATTCCATGGACACGGGGGCCTGGTGGACTATAGTCTCTGGGGCTACAAAGAGTTGGACAGAACTGAGCGACTAATGGGCTTAGCTGATAAAGAATCCACCGGCAATTCAGGAGACCCCCAGTTCAATTCCTGGGTCAGGAAGTTCCCCTGGAGCAGGGACAGGCTACCCATTCCAGTATTCTTGGGCTTCCCTGGTGGCTCAGATGGTAAAGAATCCACCTGCAATGCAGGAGACTTGGGTTCGATCCCTGGGTTGGGAAGATCCCCTGGAGGAGGGCATAGCAACCCACTCCAGTATTCTTGCTTGGAGAATCCCACAGACAGAGGAACCTGGTGGGCTACAGTCCATGGGGTCACAAAGAGTCGGATGTGACTGAGCGACTAAGCACAGCACAGAGTGACTAACGCTTTGACTTTTCGCTTAGAAGTTAACTAGGATTGGTTTCTGTTGCTTAAAATCAAAATAACCTGATTAAATATAATTATTGCATAATAAAAATTACTGTATAAACATCTTTGTTGTCTTATTACCTCTGTGTTGGAATACATTTAAAAATAAAAACTCCTACTATCAAATTTACATTTACAAAAATTTCTTGTGGGACCCTATTTTGTGGTGGGTACAATTTGAGAACCGCTGTGTACAACATCCAAGTGGAGATGCCTAAAGGCATCTCCTTTAGGTTTGGTGTAAGGATGGTGGAATCAGCAAGGTCTCAGCCAAAGAAGGGAATTTGGAAAATGTCAGCAAATAGGTGCTAATGGAAGATAAGTGAGGGTAAATGCCATCGAGAGCAGGTGTAGAGTATAAGAGGGGTGAGGACAGAACTCCAGGGACTTAAGGGTTAGCCGAAAGGAGTCCATAAAGGTGACAGGATGCCAGAGAAGTTGGAGGAAAAACTAGGAGAGAGTGCAGACAGGGATGCCGAAAAATAAACCGTTTTAGGAAGCAGGGCATGGCCAACGGTGTCAAATGTTGCTGAGACTGCAAAGAGTCCATTTGATTTAGCAACACAAAGATGTTGAACTGTTTCATTGTTTAGGGTTAAGGATTAAATGGCAAATATGAAAGAGAGATGGTTGCCCACAACTTTTTCAGGAAACTTGGCTCTGTCAAGAAATAGAAAATCGGGCAGGAGTACAGACACATGAAGGGCTGGGTGTTAGAAAGCCGGGACCTATTGGTTTCACAGGTATGAGGGCTCTATTTTCAGAGGCGTTCATATCATCAAAGACAGTGAGTTACTGGGACACAGAACTGGCCACCTCCTCTTGCCTGCAATTCCCACTTCCCTAAACTGATGACATACTATTTGTGAGATATCTGTTAATAGAGTTTGTTGCACGGTCCTGGGAGGAAGAAGAATTACATAGAGGGAAGGGTAGTTAGAAATGTTTTAACTTGTTCCCATTTGTACAGGGAAAGAATGGTTAACCACAGCCTTGCCTCCTTCTTAATGATGGACAGTTGACTTTCTCTGCATGCTGGACTTGTCTACACTGTACTCTTGGTGGGGA
Source organism: Ovis canadensis (assembly GCF_042477335.2). NCBI lineage: Eukaryota > Metazoa > Chordata > Mammalia > Artiodactyla > Bovidae > Ovis > Ovis canadensis. Next base: position 22,494,280 of record NC_091264.1, on the reverse strand, counting down.
GCTTGGATCCTCTTTGCCTTGTCCCTCCACCCAGTGTATTGCAGTGTCTGCCCCCACGTGTTCCTAGACCTCCCACTAATCCTCGTGCTCCTCCCCCAGACTTCCCCCTGAACAGTGTTAATCTGGGACACATTAATGAATTGCCATCCTCAAGGAGGACTGGGGCTCTTTGGAGGGTGGGTTTATTTTGGTTCCCCTACCCCATTTCTGACCACACAGAACCATGTGCAGCAAACTATGGTCTGAGTAATATTCAGCCCATCTGCTTTTATATGGCCTGGGAACTCAGAATGGTTTTTTGTTTATAAATGATTGGAAAAAAAAGTGAAAGAATTGGGGACATCCCTGGCTGTCCAGTGGTTAAGACTCCACTTCCAATGCAGGGGACTCAAGTTTGAACCCTGGTCAGGGAACTAAGATCCCACATGCCTTGTGGTAAGACCAATAAATAAATGATTTGAAGACTCTGCCTGACTGCCCTTGCTCTCTCCCGCTCCCCCCCCCCATAAAAAAGGATTATATTTTGTGACTCATCAAAATTATATGAAATTTAATTTTCAGTGATTTACAATCTGGTCCTTTATAGAAAAAGGTTGCTCACTCCTGGTGTAGAACTGTAGGTGGCCATGTGCCATCTGTCTCCACCGATAGTTTTGGTGATGTTAATATGACAGAAACAGTGAAAGCTGCTGTCGTATCCAACTCTTTGCAACCCCATGGATGGTAGCCTGCCAGGCTCCTCTGTCCATGGAATTCTCCAGGCCAGAATACTGGAGTGGGTAGCTGTTCCCTTCTCCAGGAATCTTCCAAACTCAGGGATCAAACCTAGGTCTCCCTCATTGCAGATGGATTCTTTACTGTCTGAGTCACCTCCTCTCTAATTTCCTCGGGCTTTCCTAGTGGCTTAGATGGTAAAGAATCTGCCTGCAATGCAGGAGACGTGGGTTCTATCCCTGGGTTGGGGAGATCACCTGGAGAAAAGAGTGGTTACCCACTTCAATATTTTTGCCTGGAAAATCTCATGCACAGAGGAGCCTGACGGGCTTAGTCCATGTTGCAGAGTCCGGTTGCAGAGTCGGACACGACTGAATGACTAACACTACTTTCCTAAGGGGTGAATCTTCCCCACCACAGGAATTCCTGATGGATTAATCCACAAAGGAAGCCTACCCCAACCCTGGCCTTCTACCCACCACCACACACACACTCACACACACATGTATGTACCCTTTAGTGTTTGGGGATATGCAGAAAGTCATGGGGGAGTGTTTGGGGCTGTCAGGACTGCTGTTGTTTGTTTCTCAGAAGGGAGGATGGATTTTGAAAGGACCGTGTTCACATAGATTGATTTTTAAGATTACTACTTAATTGCCACATTAGATTTTTCTCACTGCCTCCCCCTCAAACCCCTTCTGTCTTTCTTTTTCTGCTCTATCATACTTGCAGCATATACACTGACAGTTTCTTCCTCTTCTCCTGCTTCCCAGCCCACCACAATCTGGAGTCCACTCCCGCTAGAGTGCTGAAACTGCTCCCAGCACGTTTCTCAGCCATCTCATAACCGCCAAACCTGAGGACGCTTTCCAGTGCTCCCTCGACTTCCGAGCTGCATCTGACCGTGCTGACCTCGCCCATCTCATAACTGCCAAACCTGAGGACGCTTTCCAGTGCTCCCTCGACTTCCGAGCTGCATCCGAGCGTGCTGGCCTCGCCCCTCGCCGTGGAGCGCCTCTGTTTCCCTGAGTGCTCGTCGTCTTTTATTCGCGTCGCTCCCGGGGTGCTCCTCTTGCCACGGGCTTCATACAAGTCAGTGTGTTTTGGTGGCCTGGCTAACGCGCGGTGTCGGCGCCACGCCTTGTCTCCTGTATTGTGTTCTAGACTGTTCTGTCTAGGAGTCTGCGTTTCCCAGCCTTCCTGGGAGGTTGGCTTCCTGTTAGATGCTCTCAGTAGGAGGCATGGGCTCATATTTATGCCTTAGGCAGGAGTTTCAAACTCAGGACTTGGAATAGGCTCAGGTTTTCCTCTGGTGCTGGATGTATGGATTGTCTTGGACTCTTAGTCATCAAGAGGTGGAAGGGATGGGAATAGCCAACGGTGCGTCCTTCTTTGCATTGGACATCTGCCTTAAAACTAGGATCCTGCATGCCGTGTGGTGCAGCAGGAAGCAAAGAAACAAAAACCCCACCTGCCTTCTGGTGTAACAGAGCCTATATGATCTAGCTCTTGCCTAAATTTTTAGCTCATTATAAATCAACTATACCCCAATAAACTTAAAAAAAAAGATAAATAAGTAACTCCTAAAAAAAAAATTCTAGCTCCTCTTGACATTCCACCTTCATCCCCTGCCAGTTACCAAACAGGAACACGTGAACAACCTCCAACTATTACAGTCCAACTATACAGAGGTCTCCAAAGAAAGGAGCTCTGAATGCCTTTGACCTTCACCCCTTTGCCTGCTCCTTGCCCTGGGTGTTTTTTCTCTCTTCACATTCTGCTGGCCTGTTTCTCCTTCAAGACTCTTATCAGCCTTCCTAATTACATCCCACCTGTTCCTCCATCCTCAGTCTGAAGAGCCCTGTGTCTGGGTGAGGGGGTGCGGTTTGCTATGGAAAAATGAGCTTCCTCAGTTTATTATTTGGCCACGGGGTGGTGCTGCTCAGAAGAGTCCCTTGGTCTGGTTACAAGCTGAGGCTGACAGACAGATTCTAAAGAGGGATCCCCACCAGGAGGCAGACATTCCTCCACGGCCTCCCCACGCCGCCAGCTACACCCCATGCCTGGCCGGGTGAAAGAGCCAAGTCCTAAGAAGATGGCTTGCTCCAGGTCTCTCCCCAGCGACTAATAACGTCAAACCCTACACTCTTTATGATTGGCTTATCCAGAATGACAAGGGCAGTGGTGGGAAGTGAGCTGGAGAAACATGATCTGGGAAGGAATTTGGGGACCTGGGTCAGCTGGCTGGTAGTTCCTAGTCCCCCGGGGAAGTGTGAAGATATGGATCGTGAGCCGAGCCAGGAAACTGCGCTGCTACGGCTGCTCTCCTTTCTGTGGCTGTTGCCCCTGTCCTGGACCGCCCCTGAAGGTATGACAGTACCTCTCACTGACTTCCATCCTGATTGGGGTAGAGCCTAGGGAGCTGGGGTATTTGAAAGTGACAAGAGTGCTTAGTAAATGGTGAAAGTGTGACGAGAGAGCAAAACGATAGCAGAGTTGGGAAAGAGCCATGCTGTAGATGGACGGTAAACAGTGCCAGAGGTGCTTCGTAGGTTCCATTGAAGACAGTCTCTTGAAGCAGAGATTATTATATCCATTTTCCAGCTGAAGGAAATGAGACTCAGAGTTTAAGTAACTTGGGCAAGTTCACCCCTTTGGTAAGTGGTAGAGCTGGGATTTGAACAAAACAGATGTTATCTCCACTGTTCCTGCGTAGGAACCCTGCACTCTGAAATCAATTCACCTTAACAATTCTTGAGAAACCTCTTAACTTTATTGGTCCTTAGTTTCTTTCTCTGAAAAGGATGGAGTGGAATGGAAGAAGAACCTGGAAGATCCCTCTTACTCTGTCTATCATTCTGGGTACTGGGTTTTGAATAGAATCTTTCTGGCTGGGGAGATTCCTGCCAGGAGTTTCAAAGAATTAGGGATTATTTCCTGCAGCTATGGTACTATTCCCCCAGGCCTGTCTTTGCAAGATCTGCAGGGCTGAGGGAGGGAAGACATATTCAGAGAGGCCTGGTGCCAATGAAGTGCCTGAAAAGAAGCCTGGAGAGTGGTTTTATAGTCTGCTGTGCACTTGCTCAGATGGTTAAGTGTCTGCCTACAATGCGGGATACTCGGGTTCAATCCCTGGGTCGGGAATATCTCCTGGAGAAGGAAATGGCAACCCACTCTAGTATTCTTGCCTGGAAAATCCCATGGATGGAAGAGCCTGGTAGGTTACAGTTCATGGGGTTGCAAAGAGTCGGGCACGACTGAACGACTTCACTTGTGTGTGTCTGAGTGTAGGGTAGGGCACTGTTGTCTATGGCTTAAATCACCATTCCTCCATCCACGTGAAGACTGGGAAACCCATACAGGCCCTTCACAAGTCAACAGGATGGCCTCCTGGGAATTACACAAAGGTCTCTTCTGGGGGAGAAAGTAGCCCTGTGCCAGGACTTCCCAGGTGGGGCTAGCGGTAAAGAACCTGCCTGCCAGTGCAGGAGGTGAGTCCTGCCTGGAGAATCCCATGAACAGAGGAACCTGCTGGCTACAGTCCATAGGGTCGCAAATAATTGGACACGACTGAATGGACTTAGCACGCACACACACAACTCTGTGCCAAGATGCATGGCTTGGTAAGCAAAATGCAAGCTGAATTTCAGCCACAACTTACCTCCTTGGCTGGGTGCTTTGGGGCACAAAAATACAGTCAATGCTGTGACTCTGTCAACTGAATTTGTCACTTTAGATCCTAGAACCTTTGACTTGTTACAGCTTTAGATGTTTTTGTGGACTGGGAAAGTTTGGAGAGATTCTGTAATTTCTTTTTCGCCCTTTTCAGAGCCTAAGAGACAGACACAAGAGGGGTTGTAAACCCGCTACTGCCCCCCTCCTCCCTGGAGCAGGGCTTGCTGTTTTCTTTTTTAAAAAATATTTATTTATTTGGCTGTACTGGATTTTAGTTGAGGTAAGCAGAATCTTCATTAGGTTATGCAGGATCTTCCGTTGTGGCAAGTGGATTCTCTAGTTGTGGCACAAAGGCCCCTGAACTATTGCTCAGTAGCTGCAGTGCACAGGCTTAGTTGCTTCTCAGCTACGGGACCTTCATTTCTGGACCAGGGATCCAACCCAAGTCCCCTGCATTGCAAGGGGGATTCTTAACCCCTGGACCACCAAGGAAGTCCCTTGCTGTTTTCTAAGCTGAAGGGGATCCCACCTCCCTGAACCCCACCTGTCTCTCTTGCAGCTCCTGCTCCAGGGTGGACGGATGACCTACAAAACCACACGCTCCTGCACACAGTGTACTGCCAGGACTGGAGCCCCAGCGTGGGGCTCTCTGAGGCCTACGACGGGGACCAGCTTTTCTCCTTCGACTTTTCCCAGAACATCCGAGTGCCTCGCTTGCCTGAATTTGCCGACTGGGCTCACCAGCATGGAGATACGTCCAACATTATGTTTGACAAAGGTTTTTGCCGGACCATGATCGAGGAAATTGGCCCAAAACTTGAAGGGAAGATCCCTGTGTCTAGAGGTCAGGGCATTTTTCTGTAGAGGTGGGGAGGGGAGCTGCCCTCTTAACCTCATTATACACTGAATTTTTCCCTTTCACACCAATTCCCCATCTCTCATGCTTTCTGGTTCTCCCCTTGAACCTTGATTTTTTTTACCACCCATGGTCTGCACTCTGTTTTTGTTGTAGGCAGAAGAAAAGCCCCTGGGGTGTAGTAGGATTCAAAACTATGGAACTTGATAAATTTAGCAGGGACCAACTGATGCCTTCTGACTGTTAGCACTTGGGTTATGATTGATACTCAGCAAAATGGAAGGGGAGAATGGAAGTATCTGATGATGTGTCTGAATTTCGTTTTATTTATTTATTTTAAAACTTGAGTTTATTAGGGAATACTGATGGATCATAGTAGATGAAAACCCTAGCTGAGTTAACGAAATGGTAGTTAACTGCCTTGGTAAACTAGGCTTAACTACATGGATTAAGTAAGCTTTGTTAATATTTATTTTCTTATTCTGCCATGATTGTTTGGCCATCACAATGTGTTTTTTTAATTGGAATATAGTTGATCCACAGTGCTGTGCCAGTCTCCGCTGCGCAGCCAAGCGACACAGTCATGCACACACATACATTCTGTTTTTAATATTCTTCTCCATCATTGTTTATCCCAGGAGATTGGATATAATTCCCCATGCCACACAGCAGCACCTTGTTGTCCAACTGTTCTAAAGAAAATAGTTTGCAATAATAATGTGTTTTAATGTACATTTTTCAAGATTTAAACAATACCACATCAAAACTGAGTTGACATTAATTGCATGACAAGGTAACTTAAAAAACACATATAGATGTGATCAGCAAGTCTTTCAAATATGTCCAAACATATAGTTCTTGAAACTATCCTTCAAATCAGTATTTTCAATGTTTTTTTAGCAATTGGTTCTTTTTTTTCTGGTGGTTACCTTTATTTTTTAATTTTTGTTTTATATTGGAGTATAGTTGATGTACAATGTTGTGTTAGTTTTAGGTGTACAGTAAAGTGGTTCCCTTACACACATACATATATTCATTCTTTTTCAGTTTCTTTTCCCACATAGGTTATCACAGAATATTGAGTAGAGTTCCTAGTGCCGTAAAGTAGGTCCTTATTGATTATTGATCTTATATATAGCAGTGTGTCTGTTAATCCCAAACTCCTGGTTAAAATGTGCCTGCATTTTTAATGAGAAGACAGCTCATGGTCAGGAGCCCCCCGTGCGGTCCAGTTAGGATGGCGGGGCCCGCGTGGTCTGCCTCTGGTCCAGGTGTGGTTCTTGCCTGGGCAAAGACCTCTCCCATAGCCCCAGTTCCTCATCTCTCCTCCACGTGCCACGGCCCCTCCATAAACGGGGTTCCCATCTGAGCTTCCTTCCCTCACACCTCAATCCCCTCACAGGGTTCCCCATCGTTCAGGTATTCACACTGAAGCCCCTGGAGTTTGGCAAGCCCAACACGCTGGTCTGTTTCATCAGTAACCTCTTTCCACCCACACTGACCGTGGAGTGGGAGCATCAGTCGGCGCCCGTGGAAGGAGTCGGGCCCACTTTTGTCTCTGCGGTTGATGGACTCACCTTCCAGGCCTTTTCCTACCTAAACTTCACACCAGCATCCTCTGATCTTTTTTCTTGCATCGTGACTCATGAGATCGATGGCTACACAGCAATCGCTTTTTGGGGTGAGACCCTTCTCCCTGGAAGCCTGGTTCCTTTGTGGGGCAGAAGAGAGGGGGACCCATGGGAGGGCTTCTTTCTCCACCTGGCCCTTGTTCAGGCCGTTCCCGCTCTGCGCCGACCTCAGTCTTCCCAGCCTCGGGGTCTGCCCTGTCGTAGACAGCCACAGCATCCCCAACCAGGTCTCGGGGCTGATCAGCTCCCCTTTTTCTCCAGTGCCCCAGAACGCGCTGCCTTCTGATCTTCTGGAGAATGTGCTGTGCGGCGTGGCTTTTGGCCTGGGTGTGCTGGGCATCACTGTTGGCGTGGTCCTTATCATCTACTCCCGGAAGCCGTGCTCAGGGGGTACGTTGGGGCATCTGGAGGGGGCGGGAGAGCCAGACACAGTGGCGCACATGTGAGTTTGCCGGGGACCGTCTTGTGACCCAGGGAGCACACAGTGGCCCTTGGGTGGGCAGGCCTGTATCTGCACACCCATCCTCCTGGTTGAGGCCCCGGCTGCACATACACAGTTACAGGTCGGGAGGATGTCTTTGCATGGGGGAGGAGCGGTGGGGGAGCTGGAGGAAGGGCGTTTGGAGATGATCTGGAGACAAGGAGAGAGCAACTTCTGGATGGTGTGTTGCTGGTGGGGAAGGGCCTTTGGGGATGAGAAGGACCCCCCTGATGGATTTTCTCCATCCTTCTCTCTCCTCAGGCTGACTCTTCCTGACCAGAGTCTGATACCAACAGCTGCAGCCATGCAACCAGGAGGTGTTCAGGTTCTCACATCCTGACCAGGATCTCTCCTTCTCAGAGCAGGAGGCCCTGGGACTCCTCTGGGGTGTGTGTGTGTGTGTGTGTGTGTGTGTGTCTGTCTGTCTGTCTGTCTGTCTGTCTGTCTGTGCGAGCATGACAGCCCTCTCAGCTGAGGGCTCTGCATCCAGGGGAACCCAGAGTGGCCTTCTGATCACAACCACACCCCTGCTGTGTCAAGGCAATAAATTTCATTTCTTAATATTGATGTGGCTTCTTTTTTAACTCATGATATTTTATTTCTGGATATTTTAACTCGAGTAGGTTATCATGTCAAACTCAACATGCCTTTACCTGACACAGTTTGCCCTCATTAGGGAGAGAAATGGGAAAACCCCCAACTCCTGGCTGACTCCTGCTTCCTGGTCTCCACACAGCATGACGGCTTTTACTCCTATTAGTCTGTGCAAAATATGTGAGTAATGAAATCAGAGCCTCTTTCTGATAATCTGCTCACACAATAGTGGAGGAAGCTGCTTGCTTTTTTTTCTTTTTTTTAGCACTCTACTCTTTGTGAAAGTGTTCATGCCTAGTAGAGGCTGCCTTGAGGAATATATAACTACCTTCAACCTTCACCATAGCTGGGAAAACAAGAGCTTCAGAGTGGGAAAAATAAGACTTCAGATGCTGTTCTAAGTCATCTTGGTTTTGTGAAAACAGTATAATCAAAAATCACTGAAGTGAAGTGTGAACAGCCTGGAAGGGCCCAGAACTCACGCGTCCTCTCCGATGGCCTGTTCCGTGGCCTGAGGGGACTATCCAGGGAGAACCGTGCTGCTGCTGCCCCGGGTGGGCGGTGGTGGTGTGGTGGGGGGCACATGGCGAATGGTAGTAACTCCCTTTGTCTGCACTTTCTTTCTTGCTTTTCTCGAGGTCTGGGAGTTGCTTTCAAGGAGGGAGTGGCGTTAAGATGAAAAGTGAAATTATTTTGGTGTTGGTGCAAGAGTCTCTGCTTTCTGCATTGTATCAGAATCTCAGGGAAAATATTCGCTTCTTCTGAGAAGCTGGCACCTCCTCTGAACCACCTTATTGCTAAGAGCAGCATGTGTACTGGTTAAGAAGATGGGGTGCAGAACCAGACCACTGGGGATTCAGTCATGACTGTAGCTGTGTTCCCTTGGATGAGTTCCTCAACCTCTCTGTGTCTTGGTGTCATTTTCTGTAAAAGGATGATGTTAACAGTGGTGCCTCCCTGAATAAGGTTGCTGTGAAGCTTACATAAATTAATATCTTGCAGAATGCTTAGAACAGTACTTGGCACGTAGAAAAAGTGCTTGTAACTTAGCCAAGATTTTCACTGGGGAATTCAGCAGCATCATTAACTTGTTTTCTGGAAACAACTTTGACTCTACCTTCAAGTATTATGTGGTCTCTCTTTGAGACCCTTTCCTTTCACTTTACCATTTTGTGTCTGTCCCTTGTTGCTTTCTAGTTCTTCTTGATTTCTCTCTCTCCATTTTCCAACCTATCCAGAAACTTCCTGCCACTCAAGCCTTAAAAGTGGTTTTATTTATTTATCTGTGAGAATTTTTTGGCTGCACCTCTTGGCTTGTGGGATCTTAGTTCCCCGACCAGGAGTGAATCTGGGCCCTTGGCAGTGAAAGTGCAGAGTCGAAAATCACTGGACCACCAGAAAGTTTCCAAACCTTTTTTTAAACTACACTGTGTGACCTTAGACAAGTCACACCCTCTCTCTGGGCCTCAAACTCCTCATCTGTAAAGCCGTGGGCTTAGGTTAGGTGCTCTCTGATCAAGCATTCTGTGATACTGTCACTTATAATATTCAAGAAGCCTTCCAGACCCTCTCTCATCTGATGTCCCTCTTTTAATAAAAATCTTAGTGCCTCCTCTTCCGTGAACCTATGCCTAATCTTCCAGCCCTATCTGACCTTGACTGAAGTCTTCCAAGACGTGATACACTCAGCCCAGACTCTGCCCTCACGGCTATGCCGTCTTGGCTCATGGGTTAGTTTTTTCACACAATTGCTTTGTCATTTCAGTGATTCAGGGACCATGAACAGTTTACACGCTCACCAACTCTCACTTTCCTTTATTGTCATTAGCACTTGAAATTATTTGACTTTCAAATGTTGGCAATTCAGTGGGTGTCAAGTGGTCTCATGTTTTAATTTGCTTTTTTTTGCCTTGCTAGTGAGGCTGGACATCATCTCCTAGGTTTCTCTCTGTGTGAGTTGTTGATTTATATTGTTCATCTATCTTAAAAATGGTTTTTTCATGTGACTGTGGGGGTGGGTGTTTCTGATATATTCCGTATAGTAATCCTATGTCAGCATATAAATACTATAAGTGCCTTCTTCCACTTTGCTGCTCGTCAGTTAAGTTTGTATATGGTCCCTTTCCTAAATAGAATGATTTCATTTTCATGATCAAAACCCATATGGTGGGAAATCCCTGGGGGTCCAGTGGTTAAGACTCCATGCTTCCAATGGAGAAGGCACTGGTTTAATTCCTGGTCATCAAACTAAGATATCACATACACCTGATGTGACCAAAAACTTAAAAAAAACCCACAAAACCCATATGGTTTGTGTTTTCATAATCTTAAGAAATTCTTTCCAAACCCAGGGCAGTAACGTTATAAATTTTGCTGGAACATAAAGTGATAAGGTGAGTCTCCATATTCTCAGTGAGAATATTTTTAAAACATTTGACCAGTTTCAAAATATAAAGCTTTAGGTATATAGAAGTTATAGGCAAATAGTCAAACGTCTGCTAACTACTTTTATTTAGTTACTCACAAGTTTAAAATCACATAATTTATAACATAGTATTTTAACACATATTGCTGTTTCCACTTTCATGTTCCATAATTTTTAATCTAATTCTTCTCATGTATTTATTTTTGATTATGCTAATGGTTTCTAGATTATCTGATTGATTGATTTAAAAATAAATCCATTTATTTAAACTAAAATGCCCCACCCAAACCAGTTTATTCTTCTCTCCCATCTCCCGGCCCCTGTCTCGGCACCCACAAATCTGTTCTCTTCCATTCCTATAAGCTTGTTTATGACTATTATTCCACATAATAAAGAGATTATATGGTATTTTTCTTTTCCCAACTTATTTCATTTCACATAATGCCCTTGAGGTCCATCCATGTTGTTGAAAATGACAACATTTTATTTTTTATGACTGAATAGTATCCCATTATATGTACACACGACAATTTCTATTTTCTTTCATTCACTGATGGACAGTTAGGTTGTTTCCATTTTGTGTCTATAGTAAATAATGCTGCAGTGAACATGGGGGTATATATATATACACATATTTGAATTAATGTTTTTGTTTTCTTTGAATCAAGACCCAGAAGTGGAATTGCTAGATCATATGGTAGTTCTGTTTTTTTATTGTTTTGAGGAACTTCTGTACTGTTGCTGAATCCTTATGCAATATGGTAGGAATGGAAGTTGGTTAAGCCACTCTGGAAAACAGTATGCAGGCTCCTCAGCTATTTGTTAATTGAAATCATTTTAGAATAATGTATCTTCTCCAAAGAACTTTGAAAGAGTGGCCATAATTTGGAAAGGGAAGAATTTAAGGACTTATATCGAAGGTAATTCTCTCTTTTCTGATGGATAATTTTGGGTAAAAATGCTTTGCTTTGCTTTGTGTTTATCTGGCCATCTATGATGTTGCACTGAGCCTTCTATTAGTGTTTGTCATTCTCCTTTCACATTTGGATCTTGACTGATCTGGAGTCTTTGCATGTGGTGTGAGTATGTTGACAGCTTCCTTTTTCTCCAAACACTGAATTGACATTAATGTCATTTAGAAACTATTTGATTTATTCCCAGGAATTTTATGCCAAATTCCTCCGTATGCATGGATTTGTCTCTGAATTATTCTGTTCAATGGCTTTGTCAGTTTCTTGCTCAGTTAAACATGTTTAAATTATTACGGCTTTTTATAAATGTTTTCATATTTGACAATGCTAGTTTCCATTTCTTTGCCACCTCACTTCCCAGAAAACTATATTATGCTCTTCTTTATCAAAATTGTCTAAGATTCTCATGGACTTTATTATCATATATATTTTAGAGTCAGTTTGTCAAATTCTGCTTTGATTTTGGTTAGGAATATGGGGGGAACCTGACTTCTTCATTGTGATAGGATGCCTCATCCATGAATAATGTTATGTCTCTTCACTTCTTGAGGTCTTCATTTATGTACTTTAATAAAGTTTTCCTTTTATTCCATTAAGTTCTTATACTTTTGTATATTAATTTCTAAATATATAAATATATTACGGTTTTTAAATTCCTATTAGAAATGGTTGACAATTTTCCATTATTTTCTGATTATTAAGATATTATTATAGGGCTTCCCTGGTGGCTTAGATGGTGAAGAATCTGTTTCTAATGCAGGAAACCTGGGTTTGATCCCTGGGTCAAGGAGAACCCCTGGAGAAGGAAATGGCTACCCACTCCAGTGTTCTTGCCTGGAGAATTCCATGGACAGAGGAGCCTGGCTACAATCCATGGGGTTGCAAAGAGTCAGACAGGATTGAATGACTAATACTTTCACTTTTTCAAGATATTATTATAGTGTAGGATTTTGAATCATAAATCCTGAGTTCAAGTCATCGCGCTATTACCCAGCATCTGAGCAAAGCTGAGCAATCACTAACTTCCCTCTGCCTCCATTTTTTCATAGCTAAGATGGGGAGGTAATAACATGATTCAAAGGTGGTGGTGGCAGGACTTCCCTGGGGGTCCAGTGTCTAAGACTCCATGTTCCCAATGCAGGGGGCCCGAGTTTGATCCCTGGTCAGGGAATAAGATCCAACATGCCACAGCTAAAGGTCTTGCATGCTGCAACTAAGTCCTGGCTGAGTCAAATAAATTAAATATTTTTTTAAAAAGACTTGTGGCAAATCAGGTAAAATATATGCTAGTAGTTCAAGTAATCCGGCTGCAGGACGGAAAGATGTTGAACTAGTTATAGCTACTGTAACCCAAAGGTCAGGGTCTAGAGTAGCGAATCCTAACAGAGAAGATGAAGAGTGAGAAGAGGTGAGATGGCAGGTGGGCGGACGTGAAGCTGAACAGACGGGGAAGTCACGTAATCCTGACCCAATGCAGAAGTGTGTAGTTTTGGGAAGACATTGAAGGAAGTCACAAATGTGGTCTTATACTCTTGGTTTTCAATTGCAGATGTTGGATGGATTGAACAATTTTTGACTTTATAAAACGGAAGCTTAAGGGAAAACCATCTGTCAGGAGAGGAGCCTGTGTGCATACAGGGACACTAGGAAATACCTAGAAGAGCTCCAGTATTATGGCCAGCCTCTCGGAAAAAGCGTAAGACCACATTGGTGAATTTCATCCATGTGCCAATGATGTCACTGTAGTTGGTTTTGTTTTCACCAGTCCAGGTGGCTGGTAGACCCTCAACAGAAACATACACTTCCAAGCTTGTGCGGTTATACACCAACCGCCTTCCTCTTCTCTGATGTGAAGGCAGCCCACTTCCAGGCCTACTCAATGGAGAGGACTTCCTGGGCACCAGACCCACAATGACGTCTCTTTTCTCTTTTAAGTCCCCCATTCAGACTGCTTGCCTGCTTTAACAAAAACTCTTCTCTTTCTAGGTGTTTCTTCTCACTCTCCAACTGACCTGCAAGTGAACGACATGGAGGCAGAGGTCACATCTCTTAGCTCTTGGGAGTCTGTATAATGCTTTGCACACACACACCATAGTTAGTCCACTTCTGGCCTTGGTGGCTAGGTTGGTGGAAGAGGCAGTGGGCAAGGAGGGGACTCACTCTTTGGGCCCTCCTATAGCGGCAGTAAAAGAGGGACAGGGACTCCCCTGGTAGCCCAGTGGTTGAGAATCCACGTGCCAGTGCAGGGGACCCAGGTTTGATCTCTAATTTAGGAAGATCCTACAAGCCACAGGAAAACTAAGCCCGTGCACCAGGACTATTGAAGTCCGCGAGCCCTATAGACTGTGCTCTGCAGCAAGAGGTCCTTACACCACAGCTGGAGAAAGCCCATGAGCAGCAGTGAAGACCAGGTATAGCCAATAAATAAATAAATACAGAGGGACAGCACAAGAGAAGCTGCCTGGGGTTCCCTAATGTCAGTCCTGGGTTCTACATAAATGGTCATCCAATCACCGACAGCCACAGGACTGGAAAAGGTCAGTTTTCACTCCAATCCCAAAGAAAGGCAATGCCAAAGAAAGCTCACACTACCGCACAATTGCACTCATCTCACATGCTAGCAAAGTAATGCTCAAAATTCTCCAAGCCAGGCTTCAACAGTATGTGAATCATGAACTTCCAGATGTTTAAGCTTGATTTAGAAAAGGCAGAGGAACCAGAGGTCAAATTACCAACATCTGGTAATTCAAAATGGATTACCAATGTTGGATCATTGAAAAAGCAAGAGAGTTCCAGAAAAACATCTGCTTCTGCTTTATCGCCTACGCCAAAGCCTTAGACTGTGTGGATCACAACAAACTGTGGAAAATTCAAGAGATGGGAATACCAGACCACCTGACCTGCCTCCTGAGAAATCTGTATGCAAGGCAAGAAGCAACAGTTAGAACCAGATGTGGAACAACAGACTGGTTCCAAATTGGGAAAGGAGTACGTCAGGCTGTATATTGTTACTCTGCTTATTTAACTCATATGCAGAGTACATCATGCAAAATGCCTGGCTGGATGAAGCACAAGCTGGAATCAAGACTGCTGGGAGAAATATCAATAACCTCAGATATGCAGATGACACCACCCTTATGGCAGAAAACGAAGAGGAACTAAAGAGCCTCTTGATGAAAGTGAAAGATTAGAGTGAAAAGGTTGGCTTAAAGCTCAACATTCAGAAAACGAAGATCATGGCATCCAGTCCCATCACTTCATGGCGAATAGATGGGGAAACGATAGAAACAGTGACAGATTTTATTTTTCTGGGCTCCAAAATCACTGCATATGGTGACTGCAGCCATGAAATTAAAAGACACTTGCTCCTTGGAAGAAAAGCTATGACCAACATAGACAGTATATTAAAAAGCAGACACATTACTTTACCAACAAATGTCCATCTAGTCAAAGCTATAGCTTTTCCAGTAGTCATGTATGGATGTGAGAGTTGGACTGTAAAGAAAGCTGAGTGCTGAAGAATTGATGCTTTTGAACTGTGGTGTTGGAGAAGACTCTTGAAGCGTCTCTTGAATTGCAAGGAGATCAAACCAGTCCATCCTAAAGGAAATCAATCCTGAGCGTTCATTGGAAGGACTGATGTTGAAGCTGAAACTCCAATACTTTGGCCATCTGATGCGAAGAACTGACTCATTGGAAAAGACCCTGATGCTGGGAAAGATTGAAGGCAGGAGGGGAAGGGGACGACAGAGGATGAGATGGTTGGATGGTATCACCGAGTTAATGGATATGAGTCTGACTCTGGGAGCTGGTGATTGACAGGGAGGCCTGGCGTGTAGCGGTTCATGGAGTCGCAAAGAGTCGGACACGACTGAGCGACTGAACTGAACTGAAGTGAATTACCAACAATGCTCAAGACAGTTGAAATATTCTTTGGAGTTGACTAGAAGTGGGGACAGAGCTATGTGTGTAAAAACAAACACAAAAAAGTAGAGTCAAGAGGAAAAAGGGAAGGAAGAAACCGCTTCGCTGAGCACAGGTCGCTGGGTTTTTCTGTCCAGCTTAATTCTAAAACCACATTCAATCTTCTCATTAATAGAGAAGTGAAATTGCCTGCGTTTCCTGTTGCTGCCTTATGGAAGGTTTCACATCTTTGGCTGCCTGAGCAGAGACCCAGGCACAAGAGGGAGCTCTCCGAGCCTCCAGAAGCTGGCGGAAGGCCACGCAGGGAGCATTCCAGTTCCAGGCAGGCTTTGGAGACCTTGATAAGGATCCCGAGACCTGGTTCCTAAGGTTAGGGTCACCACCTACCTAGGAGGAGAGACTTTCAAAGGGGAAGTGAACATGTGTGCAGGGGAACTCACACAGTTTTGAGGCTGTTGAAAGACAAAGTAGAAGAGACACTGGTTCAGAGTGGGAGGAACTCTGAGCATTGGAAAGAGAAGACTCAGAGGCATGTGCTGGCTCTTCCCGTTTTCCTTTTCTCAGCTTGGGCCACCACAGGCTACCTCTATGTGCTCCTCTCAGTCCTAGGACAGTGAGTGTGTGGGCACACTCAAATGTTTGTGTGTGTGTACCTTGAAACCTTTGGTGTGAATCTTCAACTTGTTTTCCAAATTATAAAAAGGACCATTAACAGGACTTTTAAGATTAAATGAAATAGTGTGGCTCTCATAGTATCCGCCACAAAGTAGAAGCTCACTAAATTTTGGACTCCCCCCCACCTCCTCCGTTTTCGGTTCATTCAACACCCTTCACGGCTGATTAGAGAAGTTCAAGTGTAGAACAATCTTGTAACCAGGTGGGGCTGAGGGCGGGGGTGGTAGGAAAACACGGTCAGAGCATCAGTGAAGCTCAACTAATTACACAAAACCAGCCTTTGGTTCCTGATATTCGTCTATATTTTCATTTGGAGGATATAGTTTCCCCTTTCCTCTCTTCTTCAGAAATATCATATTCTCTTGGAGTCAGGGACTTGGAGGGAGGATGGGTGTTAAGGGGTTCCCTCCTCATCCTCTTTTGTTTAGCTCACTATTAAGTCAAGTTCAAGAGCTTTCAGGAACCAAGCTGGGGAGAGGCAGCCCTGAAGACTGGTGGGGACCACAGGGAAGTCAACTGAGGGTTTTCCATTTGTAATGGAAAAATCTACCAGTTGTATAGGTCACAGGTGAGAATGAATTGCTAAGTGAAGTTTGTCTTTTCCTGGGGAAGAAGAACAGGGAACGTTTATCTCATTTTCCTAGTGGCTTCACAATGCGAGGAGGGCCTGCCCCAAGACAGATGGGACCTGTCAGGGAAACACATAGGGGAATTTTGAGTTTGGGGGAGACAAGTGAGCTTTGGGCACTGGCTCATGACCAGCTATATATCAAGCAGATTAGTGGGGTTGCCCAGCGGTCTGCCCTGAGATGGTTCAAAGGATAGGGTGTCCTGGCTCCAGAAAGCAGAAAGGGGAAAATGAAACTCGTCTGGCTAGAACGGAAGAAGCAATGGAAGCCCAGGGAGGGACTGTTCAGGGCTGTGGCCCTGAGCTCTTAGGAACAGCACCTCTTATTCTGCCATCTTGCTTTGAGGCCAGAAAAGAAGGGCCTCTTGTCCATCTGTTTCCTGGGTGACAGGACAGACCACGGGTTATGTAATCAAGGGTTAAGTTCCCCAGTAACTTCCCTTAAAGGAGCAAGAGAGGTGACCTTGTCTCAGTATCTGGGGAGACCTTGAGAGAAAACAGTTAGACCAGTGGGCAGTCTAGGCTGCATACATCCTGGGAATACAGGGTTATTCTCTCCACCAATCTAGGGAAATCCACCTGTGTGTGTGTGTGGGTGTGTGTGTGAGAGTTGCTCAGTCGTGTCCGACTCTGCAACCCCATGGACTGCAGCCCACCAGGCTCCGCTGTCCAAGGGAGTCTCCAGGCAAGAGCACTGGAGCGGGATGCCATTTCCTTCTCAAGGGAAATCCACCTGCAGACTGGTTGTTCTGTGGGATAGTAAGAGACCAGTTGCTAAAAGCCCAGGGCAGGATGAGATCTACCTGGTAACTGATGATGCTGGGCTGAGATGCTCAATGATTTGTCTCTATACTTGTCCCCGCCTACCTAGGCAGTCTGACAATTCTCAGTTTGGAACGCTCACATGATCTGGCAAGGAACAGGTTTATTATCTCGGGCCTTAGTAGCCCCAAACTGCTCATTTAGAGAGCATCAAGGGGCCCCGGGCAGTACCACATTCCCACTTAGTGTGTAGAGATACTCTACCCAGGCTGGAACTTTTGGGGTAGACGAAGACCCAGGGCCCCTGGAGGAGCTGGTCCAGGGGACCGAACTCCCCGTGTCTCCCCAGAGCAAAGAATGACTGTCCTCTTGCCGCTGCTGCTGGGCCTCAGCCTGGGCTGCACCGCAGCAGGTAAGGACTCTCCCTTCCTCTGCTCCCTTTGGATTGGGAGGTTCTGTTTTGCTATTGGATTCGGATACCCCAAAGCAGTCTATCTCCCTATTATATACTCCCACCACACTTTGTACTGTAGCGTTGCAGCAATTTTTTGAATTTATATTTTTAAATTGAAGTATTGTTGATTTACAATATTGTGTTAATTTCTGCTGAGCAAAGTGACTCAGTTATGCACATGTATAGTTCTTTTTTATATCCTTTTTCATTATGGTTTATCCCAGGATATTACTATAGCTGCCAGCGCTACACAGTAGAAACTTGTTCATCCATGTAGCAAATTTAATGCAATTAAGCTGTGTAATTATTTGTGTGACAGATATCTCTTGCTGGAATGTAGGCAAAGGTGATGACGGCCCTGTTGATAGCTGCTGTGTCCCCAGTTCCTCGCGTGGTGTCTGGCACACGGCGAGTCCTCCAGATATACATGCGGCATGGATATTTAATAATGTATACGGCACAGAACAAGCCTGACTCTTTCCTTTGACCCCCTTTTCTCACTCAGTCATTGGTCTTACTGAAAATCTTAATCCTGGGAGATTGTTGTGTTTAAACATGCAAATAATTTTGGGTCACTTGTGTCTCCATGCTGAGTCTTCTGTAAAGAGGAAATGGGATCTAGGAACTTCTCTGTTAGGATTACCTAGTGCCTGCATCAAGACTTGCAGAGACTCCTGTTCATGAGCTTGGTGAGCAGATGATGCCTCAGGCAGGAATTCTGTGCCCTCCTCACCAGGTGTAACTGAGGCTTGGGCTCCTGCAGAGGACTCTGAGCTGCCCCCTTTCTCTGGCTCCTGCAGGTGGCTTTGTGGCACACGTGGAAAGCACCTGTCTGTTGGACGATGATGGGAATCCAAAAGAGTTCACGTATTGCGTCTCCTTCAACAAGGACTTGCTGACCTGCTGGGATCCCCTGCAGGCCAGTATGGTTCCTCGTGAATTTGGGGTGCTGAACGGCTTGGCCAAGTACCTCTCAGATTCCCTCAACAGTGACGATGTCCTGATCCAGCGCTTGTCCAGTGGTCTGCAGGACTGTGCCGTGCACACCCAGCCCTTCTGGAGCTCTCTGACCCACAGGACACGTAAGGAGAGAGGGGAGCAGAGGGATGGTGCGGAGAGGGGAGGCTGGAAGGCTCCCTCCACTGACAGGGGGTTTAATGTGGGCAGAAAAGAAGCAGATAAATGGGAGGACCTGTGATGTAGAAAGAGAGGGAAACAAGGGGGTTGACAGGGATGGGGCTGGAATGCAAACTGGGTGGTGATATTTGAGCAGGCAAGGAGCTTCTGCAGGGAGAGTAAGAATGTTCTCCTTTGATTCAGGGCATCTCAGGAGACAGATCCAAGTTCAGCCAGGGGTTGAACTGTCAGAATAACCAGAATGGCTTTCCCCAAAATGCTTGTGCCTCTGTATCCCAGGTTCTGGTGTCCCGGGTCTAAGATGGGCCCAGGCATGGGACAATTTGGAAAGCCTCCCAGGGAATTCTGAAGTAAAGTGAAAGTGAAAGTCGTTCAGTTGTGTCCGACTCTTTGCAACCCCATGGACTGTACAGTCCGTGGAATTCTCCAGGCCAGAATACTGTGGATAGCCTTTCCCTTCTCCAGGGGATCTTCCCAATCCTGGGATCGAACCCAGGTCTCCCATGTTGCAGGCGGACTCTTTACCAGCTAAGTCACAAGGGAAGCAAACTCTTTCCCTAATCACTTGCATAGAGAATGACTTGAGATTGGTTAAAAAAAACAAACAAACCCAAACTTGAAGTTCTCTATCTTAAAAAGTATTGTGTCTCAAGATATCATTTCTCAGAATTGCCTGGGGAAGGTGCTTGTTAAAAATGCAAGTCCTGGGATTTCCCTGGTGGTCCAGTGGTCAAGAATCAGTGCTTCCAGTGCAGGGGGCTCAGGTTCAACCCCTGGTCAGGGAACTAGGATCCCGGAAGCTGCGTGGCACAGCCAAAAACAAAAACAGAAATAAATTTAAAATAAAAACATAAAAATAAAAATGCAAGTCCTTGAGAGCTACTGCAGATCTGTTGAATAAAAATATCCAGGGATGCAGGCTAGGGAATCTGCATTTTAACACAATATCTTGGATTTTTATCGAGGATTTTATTTGAAAGACACCCAAGCAAGCTGAAGGGTCACCTAGAAAAATAAATTACTAACAGGTGGCAATATGAACGATCTGATGAATTGGGTCCACCCTCATCCAAATTTAAGAGTTAGTCCTGAATTAGTCTTGCTTCCTTAAACTATTCAGGCTTCCCAGATGGCACAGTGGTAAAGAATCTGCCTGCTAGTGCAGGAGACTCAGGAGATAGGGGTTCAATCCCTGGATCAGGAAGATCCCCTGGCGTAGGAAACGGCAACCCACTCCAGTATTCTTGCCTGGGAAATCCCATGGACAGAGGAAACTGGCAGGCTCCAGTCCATGAGCTCGCAAAGAGTCAGACACGACTGAGCACGCAAACATGCCTTAAACTCTTCAAGGGAAAAAAAATACTTTCTTTACCAAGTTAATCTGTTCAATGTGATTTGAGGACAAGGGTGTTTTCCTACTTTTGCTCACCCCCATCTATAAGTCTGGATGACAATTTGCTTTTAAATACTTGCAATGAATACAATGCCTTCTGAAACAGCTTGCAGTTCAGCCCCAGCTTCTACTTACAGTGATCAAACAGGATTTTGGAGGAACGAGAAAGAAAGGAGCAGGGATGGAGTGGGAGACAGGAAAGAGTACAGAGGAATATATTCCAGCCTCTCATTTTCAGAGGGATGTGTGCAGGCCTGGGGTGAGCGCGGGGAGGGTGGGTGGGCAAAATCCAAGAAGCATTGAAGTAGGAGAGAAACCAGGTTGGAGGAAAAGCCAGGGTGGTACCCTCCTTCGTGACTGTTTCTTCCTCCTGTGCAGGCCCGCCGACCGTGCAGGTAGCCAGAACCACTCCTTTTAACACGAGGGAGTCTGTGATGCTGGCCTGCTACGTGTGGGGCTTCTACCCAGCGGACGTGGCCATCACGTGGAGGAGGAATGGGCAGGAGGTCCTCCCACACGGCACAGCCTGGAGGGTCATCCAGCCCAATGGAGACTGGACGTACCAGACCGTCTCCCATCTGGCCACAACGCCCTCTTTTGGGGACACCTACACTTGTGTGGTCGAGCACATTGGGGCTCCTGAACTCATCCTTCAGGACTGGAGTAAGTGTGCAGCAGGCGGGAGGAATTAGCGTTAAAGCAGAGAGCTACTGGAATTCCCTGGCAGCCCAGTGGCTAAGATTCTTCGCTTCCACTTGCAGGGGGCCCAGGTTTGATCCCTGGTCAGGGAATTGAGACCCACACGTGCTGCTCTAGCGTGGCCAACAAAAACAACAAAAAGCAGAGACCTACTGCAAGTGGGTTGGAGAAGGCAATGGCACCCCACTCCAGTACTCTTGCCTGGAAAATCCCATGGACAGAGGAGCCTGGTGGGCTGCAGTCCGTGGGGTCGCTGAGTCGGACACGACTGAGCGACTTTACTTTCACT
Source organism: Ovis canadensis (assembly GCF_042477335.2). Classification (NCBI taxonomy): domain Eukaryota; kingdom Metazoa; phylum Chordata; class Mammalia; order Artiodactyla; family Bovidae; genus Ovis; species Ovis canadensis. Next base: position 22,472,972 of record NC_091264.1, on the reverse strand, counting down.
TTTCACTTTCATGCATTGGGGAAGGAAATGGCAACCCACTCCAGTGTTCTTGCCTGGAGAATCCCAGGGACGGGGGAGCCTGGTGGGCTGCCGTCTCTGGGGTCGCACAGAGTTGGACACGACTGAAGCGACTTAGCAGCAGCAGCAGCAGCACTGCAAGTAGGTGGTTGTAAAAAAAAAACACCGGTACTTTGGCAGAGGGAGGAAGCTGTAGAGAGGTCCACGGTACAGGGAAGAGAGGGAGATGCTGAAAACGAGCAAGTCTGGAGGAACTCGTGGAGCGTGCTTGACCAGAGATGGGGCCAGGGGATACTGGGGCATAAAGAGTTAATCATCCTTGCTGTTGCTATGGTGCTGTGGTTGGTGTTCTGCGCTTGTTGGAAGGTGGGAGGGGAGCCTGATTGTCTTGAGAAGAGGATGTTGATTTGGTAACCGTATTTTCAGAGCCCCAAATTGTGATGCAGTATTCTAGGATCTTCAGATTTCCACTGTTCCGTTGTCAGGTCAGGGATGGGAACTGGAGAAATAAAGATCGCAGGAGAGCGAGGAGCCTCTTGGTGTCAGAGAGGGGAAGCCCAGGCTGACAGATGCTTTGATGTGCACATTTGAGGGCTACCGTGTCAAGCCAATCATCACTGTTTGAACCCTAGGACTGGAAGTAGTTAAAGGAAAGGAATTTGGGAGGGGCACAGGATTCAGACTAGGACCAGTTCCAGGATGTGGGGGCTGTGGAGGTGGGATAGACACAGGTTCTGGAAGGACCCACGGCCAGTCTGAAAGCGGACAGGCAGAGACACCTAAGCCCTCGGATAGCAAGGAACTGCAGAAAGGAAAGGGGGAAAGACAATTTAATGGGAAAATGCTCGAATAAAGCAGTCAAGGGAGCAAGTATTGTCACCACAGGCAAGTGAAGAGAGGAGTGGGGGGCCCTGCATTCTCCGGTCAGGGTGCCTTTGGGGTGAAGAAAGAAAACGGGAAGCCTGGAGGGCCCTACGGTCTCAGAGAGCATCTGGAAGCCGGGGTACAAACCTGGGGAGAGGGGTTCCTCAGGGACCTTCAGGAACAGAGACCCACGGGACAGGGGTTTTGAGGAAAGGCCACTTGCTCAGGCCTGGATTGGTGTGAGCCCCGGGCCCCGGATGAGCACCTCTGAACCTCTGGGCGGAGGTCGCAGTCAGCGAAGGCGCTCTGGGGGCCAGCTCTGGGAACTGGTTGCAGTTCAGTTCCTGTGTCCGCAGCTCCTGGGCTGTTGCCTGTGCAGGCGGTGAAGGTTTCCTTGTCTCTGGTAACGCTGGTCCTGGGCTTCATCGTCTTCGTTTTTGGTCTGCGCAGTTGGCAGAGAGCCGCCTCCTCCGGTGAGTGAGCCTCCCGAAACGCCAGACCCAACCTCTGCTCACTTTGTGTTTGTGACTGGCTCTCCCGTGGCGTCCCCCATCGCCATGGGGGAGACTTTCATCCACCAGGCCTGTCCTGGGCGGGAGGGATCAACGGAGAGATGGGGATCGGCATCTACACACTGCTATGGATAAAGCAGATCACTAACAGGAACCTGCTGTATAACACAGAAAACTCCCCAGCACTCTGCAGTGGCTTAGATGGGAAAAGAATCGAAGATGAGAGGGGTATAGGTAGATGTATGCACTTTGCTGTACACTTGAAACCAATACAACAGCGTAAATCAACTATAGTCTAATAAAAATTAAAAAAGAAAAGAAAAGACTGTCCTCAACGCAAATATTTTCTTCTCCTAGGCTACATTTTCCTCCCGGGGTCCACTTATCCAGAAGGTAATGTCTCTGTTGGTCTGTGCACCTCCTGGTCCCTTGGAGGGGGAGACAGAGGGCGTTATCTCTGGTGCTGATGGCGGGGGCGGTGCGCGTCTGCTGGGATCAGGCTGAGTGTGATTGAAGCTGCTGCTGTTGGGCTCAGGAGCAGAAAGCAGGAGCACCGGCCCCCTCCGCTTCTGCCCGACAGTGTGTCTGAAAGTGGCTTCTAGTGCTTGGTGCTCTAGAATTTTCCACCTCACTGTGTTAAGGGCTCTGGCATGGATGGTTATAGGGACAAACAGGGTCAAGTTGGCTCGAAGCATTATTATCTCCTTTTCCTTTCTTCTGCAGGTCATCACGATTGATAGAGGCCGGACCCTACAGCTTTCCCTCCACGTGAGGAGGAGGCCTGAACTCTTGGGGATGCTGCTGGGGCCCTCCACATCTTCTTGGACCCTGTGGTTTCTCTATTTAATTCTTTGAATTTCCCAGTGTTCCCTGTGTGAGGGCTTTCCTGGTGGCTCAGCTAGTAAAGAATCCGCCTGCAATGCGGGAGACCTAGGTGTGATCCCTGGGTTGGGACGATCCCCTGGAGAAGGGAAAGGCTACCCACTCCAGTATTCTGGCCTGGAGAATTCCACAGATTGTAAAGTCCATGGGGTCACAAAGAGCTGGACACGACTGAGCGACTTTCACTTCACTTCACTTCCCTATGTGAACCTTAGTAATTTGGGGAAACTCATTCCTGGTAAAAATATTCTGTAACCAAGGTGCTGTCCATAGGCAGACCCCAGGGCTAAATATCTGGGGTGAATATCATCTGGGGAGGAAGGTTAAAGACCCTCTTGGGGGCCCCCCTGTGTCACAGAGGGCGTGAGTCACTGTTGATTGTCTCTGAGGAATAAACTGGTGGAATCCTGTTTTTTTCCATGCTTTTTCCTGCGGTCCTGGGGAGGGACAGCGGGCAGTCGGGCTGGGCTTGATTCGCTCCAGTCGGTGTTTCCTCCCATTTTCCCATCTGGACATGACAGAACTGGGGGCTGTTTTCTGCTGGATAATTCATAAGCAGACTTTAAATTTTGGTGGGAGGGAGTCACAGAGTCAGAGATAGTAGGAGGTTAACAGTTTTCTGAACTCATAAGGGATCTTAATGAGGCTTAAATGAGTTCATACTTGTAATTGGCCAAGAACAGTACCTGGCACCCAGCCAGCCCGCCTCCGTGACGTTAGCTGTCAGCGGTCACTCTACTTTCCGGGCCAGGCTTCCTACCAGGTGCTTTACTTGCTCTGTTTCATTTGATCTTCATCACAACTCTGACAGACCCTCAGGCAGGGTTCAAGGGGCAGAGCTCAACTTCAGATCTGAATTCTGGGCCGTTACTCCTTCCACAACCAGCATGGGAAAGGGACCACAGCTCGAGCGCTTGTCACGACGTGGGCAGTGGGCTAGGTGCTTTATGCTGTGTCTCATTCACGCTCCACAATCACCCGGTAAGGGGGACGTGGTCTGCCTCCAAGTCCCAAGATGAAAGTGAGGTTCAGAGAGGTTAAATAGCTTGCCCAAGATTGAACAGCAAATTCTCTACAGGATGTTGGTCTGGCTTAGCTGGAAGTAACTAGGCTGCTGTATTCGGAGGACTTTCCTGCTGGCGCACGCACCATTCTTCAGAGCCCCCCTTTCATTCCCTCCACCTGGTGCCCATGGGGGCATGCACCGTTTGGGACTGGATTTCACACAGGACAAGAGGGTGCTTTAAAGAGAGCTGAGCGCCGAAGAATTGATGCTTTTGAACTGTGGTGTTGGAGAACATTCTTGAGAGTCCAAACTGCAAGGAGATCCAACCAGTCCATCCTAAAGGAGATCAGTCCTGGGTGTTCATTGGAGGAACTGATGTTGAAGCTGAAACTCCAATACTTTGGCCACCTGATGTGAAGAACTGACTCACTAGAAAAGACCCTGATGCTGGGAAAGATTGAAGGCAGGAAGAGAAGGGGACGACAGAGGATGAGATGGTTGGATGGCATCACTGACTCGATGGACATGGGTTTGGGTGGACTCCGGGGGTTGGTGATGGACAGGGAAGCCTGGCGTGCTGCAGTCCATGGGGTCGCAAAGACATGACGGAGTGACTGAACTGAACTGAACTGAACTGGAGAGGTGCTGATCATTCCCAGTGAAGGGTGACACCTGCTGGACCCAGGTGGCATTGTCTTTGGAATGAGAGTTGGCGTCTAGAAAGAATCCAGAAATGAAAACACATACTGGAGGAGTTTAGCCTGACAGAAAGTTGTGGACAGAGAACAAGCGGTTAAGAATGCACGTCTGCCAAAAAAGAAAAAAAAGAATACATGTCTGTGTGTGGGTGTCTATGTAGGAACATGGTAAGCAGAATCTGATGAGCTGCGGGAAGGGGTCAGAAGACAGTGTGTGGAATCTTCCTGGCTTGTCTCCATGGTGGTCTGTGTGGGTGCCTGGTGGGTGGGGTTGGGTCCCTTCCTCCTTGCATGGTTTCTGTCCTGATGGGGGCCTGGAGAACAGTGGGGATAGCACTGATCGTACAGCCTTCATATCCAAGGCAGGTGCTCAGGCATAAAAAAAGAAGAAAACAATTCCATTTGCAGCAACATGGATGGGCCTAGAGATTATTTTACTAAGTGAAGCAAGTCAGAAAGAGGAAGACAAATACCATGTGATACCACTTATATGTCGAATCTAAAATAAGATACAAATGAATTTATCTACGAAACAGACTCACAGATACAGAGAATGGATGGATGGTTGCCAAGAGGTGGGCTTGGGAGAGGGACGGTTTGGGAGTTTGGGGTTGGCAGATACAAATTATTGTATATAGAATGTATCAACAAGGTCCTACTGTAGAGCCCAGGGAATTATAGTCAGTATCCTGTGATAAATCATAATGGAAACGAATATAAAAAAGGAGGCATATATATAAACTCCGGGAGTTGGTGATGGACAGGGAGGCCTGGCGTGCTGCAGTCCATGGGGCTGCAAAGAGTCGGACACGACTGAGCGACTGACCTGAACTGATGTGTGTATGTGTGTGTGTGTGTGTGTGTATGTGTATAACTGAATCACTTTGCTGTACAGAAGAAATTAACACAACATTGTCGAGCAACTATGATTCAATTGAAAAAAAGAGTAGGTGCTCAGGGTTTGTCTAATCAGTGAATTGATTTCCACTACGTCCATGCTTTCCCCAGAAAGATCCTTGTGATCAAGGCACCTCTTCTGGAAGGAGTTTCGCCAGAAAGTCAAGGAAATGGGAAAATGTTCCTGAGTTCAAAATGGCTCTTCTCTGAGCTGGGCCATGTAAGGTAGGAAGCAGTTGGGTGCTCTGTGCTGTGATTGGTGAGTGTAGGCTCAGACACAAATCCCTACAAATTTTATCAATTTTATGTTTCATTGAAAAAAGGTTTTTATAGGGACTTCCCTGGCAGTGCAGTGGTTAAGACCCCAGGCTTCCACTTCAGGGGGCTTGGGTTCGATCCCTGGGCAGGGAACTAAGATCCCAAATGCTGTGCACTGCAGCCAAAAAAAAAAAAAAAAGGAAACAGTTTTTATGTAACATTTAATTAATTAGCCTGTATATCATGTAAATAATCTATCACCTCTACCCAACTCTGAGCTTCCTTTAAGAACTTGCCGTCTGAAGCCTTGCCATATCCTTTCATTTTCACTTTTCCATTCACTGTTCTTGCTTTTGTTTGCTTGACAAAGCTAATTCCTTCTGAAATTCTAGTCTAGTCTGGAGTGAGGCTTTGGTCTAGGCTTGGCCATTTATGAAGGAGACGCTGTACATTCGGAGGGTATGGGTGTGGTCTCAGCGGTGGAAATCAAGGGGGCAGGACCCCAGGGGAAGGAGGGAGAGAGGCAGCTAATGAGTGCACCTCCAGTCTCCCTCTGGAGATCCCAGGCAAGCTTGCTCTGCCCTAATCTTACTGGGTTTTGTTTTATAGGGAAGGCTGTCCTCTTTCAGATGGGGAGCTGAAAGAAAAATACCACGTAGATCTCCTGGGATCCAGCAAGCCAGATTACAAGGGGAGAGGAAGGAGGATGTGTGTGCTGCACAGGCAAGCGAGTGGAGCCTGGGAGGAAGGCAGGATGATGGGTCACCTCCCGCACTGCGTGAGGAGAGTAGGATGCCACGCACAGCAAGTGCCAGAAAGGGGGGTGTGCATGTGCCTGTGTGTGTGTGAGACAGAGAGAGCTGGGCTTTTGCGTTATACCTAATACAAGGGGCACAATGATTGGTTCTCTCCCTTCAATGTCTGCTTTGTTTTAAAAACTGAACTGGAAGCTGGGAATTGACTCTGAAGGTCATCTAGTCCAACTCTCACAGCATAGCGGACATGCGTCTGTGTCCATGAGGGCAGACACCAACGCTGTAGTCAAAGGTGTTGACCCCAAGTTTGAGGCTCTTTGGGCCCTTGAAGACGATGGGAATAAAACCAGATGCACCCCCCCCACCTGAAAAGAACACAACATTGTAAGCCAACTATGCGCTAATGAAACTAAAAAAATGTAAAAGGAAAAAACGAAGGGAACACCAAGGATGGCCGGCAACCCCGGAAGCGGGAGAGAGGCAGGGAACAGATTTCTCCTTAAAATCTCCAGGGAGGACTAGTCCTCTCGGCAGCTTGATCGTGGCCTTCTGGGCTTCTCAGCAGTGAGAGAATCAATTTCTGCTCCACCCCCCCTTTTTAAAGCGTCAAGTGCACCCCAGAGGCTGTCTCCTCACGGCCCCACGTTCCAGGTGCTTTGCTTCCCTAGTGCACGTTCATGGGAAAGGAGCAGACAGGGATTGGTAGCTAATCTCACTGTTCATTTAGGAAAAATAACGTAGGGAAATCATTTTCAGACCATCTTCTCAAGTAATTCTGTTTCTGAAGTAAAATCAGATGGATCAGATGAGAAATGAGGGTGGAGTGGAACCTTGGTTGGAGTGCCTGCTATTCCCGAGAGTCCTCAAACTGCCCTAGGGCAGGGTCTGGGGGATTCCTCCTGGGTGTTGAAACCAAGCAGTGCCTGTGGGGCTTCCAGGCATGGAGGCCCTTCTTGTCTCCTGTTTCTTGTAGGCGAGACTCCAGCTTCCACAACCCACCCTGAGTTCCACTTCCAACAGCTGCTTATCACGGGAAGGGCAGCCAAGAAACAACCCGAGGCAAGATTAAAGGGACCTGAGGAGGTTAGGTCCTTATGATTATCCAGTGGAAGTGAGAAATAGATTTAAGGGCCTAGATCTGATAGACAGAGTGCCTGATGAACTATGGAATGAGGTTCGTGACACTGTACAGGAGACGGGGTCAAGACCATCCCCATGGAAAAGAAATGCAAAAAAGCAAAATGGCTGTCTGGGGAGGCCTTACAAATAGCTGTGAAAAGAAGAGACACGAAAAGCAAAGGAGAAAAGGAAAGATATACCCATTTGAATGCAGAGTTCCAAAGAATAGCAAGGAGAGATAAGAAAGCCTTCCTCAGAGATCAGTGCAAAGAAATAGAGGAAAACAACAGAATGGGAAAGACTAGAGATCTCTTCAAGAAAATCAGAGATACCAAGGGAAAATTTCATGCAAAGATGGGCTGGATAAAGGACAGAAATGGTATGGACCTAACAGAAGTGGAAGATATTAAGAAGAGGTGGCAAGAATACACAGAAGAACTGTACAAAAAAAGATCCTCACGACCCAGATAATCACGATGGTATGATCACTCATCTAGAGCCAGACATCTTGGAAAGTGAAGTCAAGTGGGCCTTAGAAAGCATCACTACGAACAAAGCTAGTGGAGGTGATGGAATTCCAGTGGAGCTATTTCAAATCCTGAAAGATGATGCTGTGAAAGTGCTGCACTCAATATGCCAGTAAATTTGGAAAACTCAGAAGTGGCCACAAGACTGGAAAAGGTCAGTTTTCATTCCAATCCCAAAGAAAGGCAATGCCAGAGAATGCTCAAACTACCACACAATTGCACTCATTCACATGCTAGTAAAGTAATGCTCAAAATTCTCCAAGCCAGGCTTCAGCAATATGTGAACTGTGAACTTCCTGATGTTCAAGCTGGTTTTCAAAAAGGCAGAGGAACCAGAGATCAAATTGCCAACATCTGCTGGATCATGGAAAAAGCAAGAGAGTTCCAGAGAAACATCTATTTCTGCTTTATTGACTATGTCATTTGACTGTGTGGATCATAATAAACTGTGGAAAATTCTGAAAGAGATGGGAATACCAGACGACCTGACCTGCCTCTTGAGAAATCTGTATGCAGGTCAGGAAGCAACAGTTAGAACTGGACATGGAACAACAGACTGGTTCCAAATAGGAAAAGGAGTACGTCAAGGCTGTATATTGTCACCCTGCTTATTTAACTTCTATGCAGGGTACATCATGAGAAACGCTGGGCTGGAAGAAGCACAAGCTGGAATCAAGATTGCCGGGAGAAACATCAATAACCTCAGATATGCAGATGACACCACCCTTATGGCAGAGAGTGAAAAGGAGCTAAAAAGCCTCTTGATGAAAGTGAAAGTGGAGAGTGAAAAAGTTGGCTTAAAGTTCATCTTTCAGAAAATGAAGATCATGGCATCTGGTCCCGTCACTTAATGTGAAATAGATGGGAAAACAGTGGAAACAGTGTCAGACTTTATTTTTTGGGGCTCCAAAATCACTGCAGATGGTGAATGCAGCCATGAAATTAAAAGACGCTTACTCCTTGGAAGAAAAGTTATGACCAACCTAGATAGTATATTCAAAAGCAGAGACAATACTTTGCCAACTAAGGTCCGTCTAGTCAAGGCTATGGTTTTTCCTGTGGTCATGTATGGATGTAAGAGTTGGACTGTGAAGAAGGCTGAGTGCAGAAGAATGGATGCTTTTGAACTGTGGTGTTGGAGAAGACTCTTGAGAGTCCCTTGGACTGCAAGGAGATCCAGCCAGTCCATTCTGAAGGAGACCAGCCCTGGGATTTCTTTGGGGGGAATGATGCTAAAGCTGAAACTCCAGTACTTTGGCCACCTCATGTGAAGAGTTGACACATTGGGAAAGACTCTGATGCTGGGAGGGATTGGGTGCAGGAGGAGAAGGGGACGACAGAGGATGAGATGGCTGGATGGCATCACTGACTCGATGGACCTGAGTCTGGGAGTTGGTGATGGACAGGGAGGCCTGGTGTACTGCGATTCATGGGGTCGCAAAGAGTTGGACTCGACTGAGCGACTGAACTGAACTGAACTGAGGAGGTCAGGAGACAGACTGCCTGAGAAGAGTTTAAGGAAGTGCTAGCCTTGTTCCCACAGCTGAGGCTTCCCTGGTGGCTCAGAGGGTAAGGAGTCTGCCTACAATGTGGGAGACGTGGCCCTGGATCAGGAAGATCCCCTGCAGAAGGAATCCGCTCCAGCATTCTTGCTTGGAAAATCCCATGGACAGAGAAGCCTGGCGGGCTACACAGTCCAGGGCCGGGTCACAAAGAGCTGGACAGGACTTCACTAGCCTTGTTCCCACTCTAATCTTGTCAGACCCCACCGTTGACCCACCTTTATAAAAATCCTCATCAAATCCTCCTGGGTGGCAACAGTTTTTCAAGGCAGAAGCCTGGTGTGTCTCCCTTTGGCTGGCAAAGTAATAAAGTGATCCTTTTCTACCTCACCCAAAACTGTGTCTCCAGGATTTTATTTGGCACCAGCTACAGAGAGGCCATAAAGGTGGTGTCATCTGCATATCTGAGGTTATTGATATTTCTCCTGGCAGTCTTGATTTCAGCTTGTGCTTCTTCCAGCCCAGCGTTTCTCATGATGTACCCTGCATAGAAGTTAAATAAGCAGGGTGACAATATACAGCCTTGACGTACTCCTTTTCCTATTTGGAACCAGTCTGTTGTTCCATGTCCAGTTCTAACTGTTGCTTCCTGACCTGCATATAGGTTTCTCAAGAGGCAGGTCGGGTGGTCTGGTATTCCCATTTCTTTCAGAATTTTCCACAGTTTATTGTGATCCACACAGTCAAAGCCTTTGGCATAGTCAATAAAGCAGAAATAGATTGTTTTCTGGAACTCTCTTGCTTTTTCCATGATCCAGCGGATGTTGGCAATTTGATCTTTGGTTCCTCTGCCTTTTCTAAAACCAGCTTGAACATCTGGAAGTTCACGGTTCACTTGATTAATGTGAAGGAAGAGAGTGAAAAAGTTGGCTTAAAGCTCAACATTCAGAAAACGAAGATCATGGCATCCAGTCCCATCACTTCATGAGAAATAGATGGGGAAACAGTGGAAACAGTGTCAGACTTTATTTTTTTGGGCTCCCAAATCACTGCAGATGGTGACTGCAGCCATCAAATTAAAAGACGCTTACTCCTTGGAAGAAAAGTTATGACCAACCTAGATAGTATATTCAAAAGCAGAGACATTACTTTGCTGACTAAGTTCCGTCTAGTCAAGGCTATGGTTTTTCTTGTGGTTATGAATGGATGTGAGAGTTGGACTGTGAAGAAGGCTGAGTGCAGAAGAATGGATGCTTTTGAACTGTGGTGTTGGAGAAGACTCTTGAGAGTCCCTTGGACTGCAAGGAGATCCAGCCAGTCCATTCTGAAGGAGACCAGCCCTGGGATTTCTTTGGAGGGAATGATGCTAAAGCTGAAACTCCAGTACTTTGGCCACCTCATAAGAGTTGACTCATTGGAAAAGACTCTGATGCTGGGAGGAATTGGGGGCAGGATGAGAAGGGGACGACAGAGGATGAGATGGCTGGATGGCATCACTGACTCGATGGACGTGAGTCTGAGTAAAGTCCGGGAGTTGGTGATGGACAGGGAGGCCTGGTGTGCTGCGATTCATGGGGTCGCAAAGAGTTAGACACGACTGAGGGACTGAACTGAATTGACTGACAGGCCAAGGTTTCAGCCCAGAGCTTCCTGCCACCTCTTGGCCTGACCGGCCCCCAGGGGGGCTGCAGCAAAAGGCCCCAAATTCAGAGTCTACTCCTAGACTGGGACTCACTGACTCTCTTGACCCTGACTCTCCCTCTTTTCCATTGCACACGAGGCTTCAAGCGCCCCTGGCCAGACTGCATTGGGGCAGGGAATGAAGACATAAGTGACTTTCATTGTCACTTTCAAATGTCACTTATTTCAGGGCCGCAACCAGGATAGTTCAAGGAGAGTCTGTTTATGAGGAAGCGAGTGGAGGACAGGACAGTAGCAGCAGCTGAGCCGTCACCAGCCCACCCCTGCCCGCAATGGGAGGGGCTGTCAGGACCCAGAGGAGGGCGAATCCCGCAGCGTCCCCGCCTTGCCGGCAGATGCCCTTCAGCCCAGGGACACAGCCGGCCTAAGGTGACCTTGCAGGGTGAGAGCCAAGGGAATAAACACCCTAACCTCACTGTCTTCCCTCCCTCTCTGGGTGAGGCTGAAAGCAAGAGAAGGCCAGGGAGCAGGTATCCTGTGATGTCATACAGACCCCCAGGTGGAGAATACAGAGGGCGGGGCCAGAAGGCAGAGGGAGGAGGTCAGTACAGTTTATAACGTGAAGGAAAGAAGCCAAGGTTGGGGCGTGTGGGTGTGTGTGTCGGGGAGATGCAAAGCGCCGGTTTCTCTGGCCCTGGATAAGACCTCAGTAGCAAGAAGACCAGGTTTGTGCTTTCCTGCTGGGATACGGGGTGGAACACTCCCTTCTCCACCCCTTCCCCCGCAAGGTTTTGTAACTCTTTCTGAATCTTCCTTTTTTCTCCTTCTTAGTTCACAGTAAGTTTGTTGAGTTCTCAGAATGAAAGTAGAATTTTGATTGAGGTTATACTGAATATATACAGCAACGTGAGGAGAATTGATTTCCTTTTCCTATCAAGTCATCCCACAGAAAAGCAGAGGGTATGTCCTCATTAATTCAAATGACTTATTTGCTCTTAGTTGCTTTTTCACTGCACCGTGGAGCTTGTAGGATCTTAGTTTCCCAACCAGGGATTGAACCTGGGCCTTGGCAGTAAAAGCCCAGATTCCTAACCACTAAGCCACCAGGGAACTTATATGTTTTTAAAAACTCACTTTTTCATAGTGACCAGGGTATGGTTGGTTAACTCTTGGACATTTTAGAGATTTTGTTGTAATTGGGATAGGTGTCTTATTGTAATTCTACTTTCAAGTCAGTTATTTCTGGTACAGAAAAATATAGCCAATTTTTAAAAATTGTGGTAAACATTTATTGTAAAATTGACCATTTTAACTATTCTAAAGTATACGTTTCAATGCTAGGCATGTTCACGTGTTGCATATTTGTGTAGCAAATTGCTCAAATGTCTTCATCGTGCAAAACTGAGTTTTTGTACCCATTAAACACCAATTCTCCAGGTCCCTCTCTCCCCAGCCCCTGGTGACCACTGCGCTTCTTTATGTTTGACTGAATTTGACTGCTTTAGATTCCTCATGTCAACTTAAAAAAATGCACAATGTGAAAGCTACAAGCTGAGTTTTACTTGGGGCAAAATAAGGACTGTAGCCTGAGAGACAGCGCCTCAGAGAGCTCTGAGAAACTGCTCCAACGAGGTGGGGGCGGGGGGCGGGTGGGGAGGACAGTACATGTGTGTGATTGTTGATGAAAGGAGAGTGCTTGCAATCAGGCACATGTTTTTGCAGAAGATCTCTGTTAGTCACAGGGAACAGTCATCACCATGAAGGATTTCAGCGCTTTTCTAGATATGAAGAGAGACAAGAATTGGACTCATACAACCAGCTCCTGAAAATATCTATTAATAACTGTCTGAAGACCTGTCCTGCCAGTTTTTCCCTAAGCACAGAGTGCCTCCTTTCTGTTCTCCACCCTGAACTCCTTTCAGGGGGTGTTGAAAATCAGCAGCTGCAGCGGCAGATGATGTAATCCTCGTAGAGGTAGACGGGCAAGTGCCAATTTGTGGTTGACACCCATATAAGCCATACAGTATTTGTCTTTTTATGGCTGACATTTTACTTAGCACAATGTTCTTAAAATTCACCCATGTTGTCACATATGATAAGATTTCTTTCCTTTTGGAAAGCTGAATAATATTCCATTGTATGTATTTACCACATACTACTGCTTATCCATTCATCCATTGATGGATGTTTGCCTGTTGCTTCCACCTCTCGACAACTGTATATAGCGCTGCTATGAACATGAGTGTGCAAATATCTGTTCTTTTCTTCTTTTTTAATCGTAGGTATCCAAATGGTTGGAGAAGGAAATGGCTATCCACTCCAGTATTCTTGCCTGGAAAATTCCCTGGACAGAGGAACCTGGTGGGCTACAGTCCATGGGGTCGCAAACAGTCAGCCACGACTGAGCTCACATCCCAGTGGTATGTCACTGTGGTTCTGATTTACACATCTCTGATGAGGAGTAGTGTAGAATGCCTTTAGATAGGCTTGCTGGCTATACCTGTAGAGATGTGTCTGTTCAAGTCTTTTGCCCATTTTTCAGTTGTTTTTGTGCATGGTCTTATTTGTTGTTGTTAAGTTACAGGAATTTAAAAAAATTTTTTTTTAAATTTTATTTGGAGGCTAATTACTTTACAGTATTGTAGTGGTTTTTAGATTCTGGATATTGCTGAAGCCATGAGTGGGGCTGAGCTCCATGAGGCTTGGCTTGGCCCCAATGCTGCCCTGGCTGCTGAGGTGAACTTTTATTTTCAACACTTGAAAATATTTTCAATACTTGAATGAAGTATTTTCAATATTTCATTCCTGCCCTGTTCAGCTCCACAGCTCCCAGCTAGTAAGTTTCTGCTCCTTGGCGGGAATTCTGACTATTCAAATAAACCAGACACCCCACATGTATCACGTAAGTTAAAAAAAATAGATTCTAGATATTAATCCCTTATCAGATGTATGATTTGCAAATATTACTTCTAGCCTACCAGTTTGGTTATAGTGAAGCTTCCCAGGTGGCACAGGTGGTAAAAAACCTGCCTGCCAATGCAGGAGATATAAGAGACTCGGGTTCTGTCCCTGGGTGGGAAAGATCCCCTGGAGGAGGGCATGGCAACCCACCTCAGTATTCTTGCCTGGAGAATCCCATGGACAGAAGAGCCTGGCGGGCTACAGTCCACAGGATCGCAAAGAGTCAGACACGACTGAATCAACTTAGCATGCACTCATGTGGCTATACTGGCACCAGTTCAGTTCAGCCCCTCAATCGTGCCCGACTGTTTGAGACCCCGTGGACTACAGCAGGCCAGGCCTCCCTGTCCATCAACAACTCTCAGAGTTTACTCAAACTCATGTCCATTGAGTTGGTGATGCCATCCAACCATCCAACCTGTCGTCCCCTTCTCCTCCTGCCTTCAGTCTTTCCCAGCATCAGGGTCTTTTCCAGTGAGTGAGTTCTTCACATCAGGTGGCCAAAGTATTGGAGTTTCAGCTTTAGCATCAGTCCTTTCAGGACTCATTTCTTTTAGGATAAACTGGTTTGATCTCCTTGCAGTTCAAGGGACTCTCAAAAATCTTCTCCAACACCACAGTTCAAAAGCATCAGTTCTTTGGTGCTCAGCTTTCTTTCTAGTCCAACTCTCATATCCATACATGACTACTGGAAAAACCACAGCTTTGACTGGAGGGACCTTTGTTGACATACTGGCATACCTCAGGATATTGTATGTTTGGTTCCAGACCACTGCAATAAAGACAATATCAAGTTAAGCAAGTCACATTTTTTTTGTTTCTAGTGCATATAAATTCATATTTGCACTATACCATAGCTGCCGTCTATGGGGTCGCACAGAGTCGGACACGACTGAAGCGACTTAGCAGCAGCATAGTCTATCACATGTGCAAAAACATTATGTCTAACAGAACAATGTATGTATCTTCATTTAAAAATAATGCTGCTGGAAAAATGATGCTGATAGATTTGCGTGGTGCAAGGTTGTCACAAACCTTGAATCTGTTTAAAAAAAACCCACAATATCTGCAAAAATGCGATGCAGTGAAGTGCAACAAAATGAGGCATGACTGTATTTGAACTGAGTTTCTTGCAGTTAGCATATCTTCGGTATACCTTTTGAAAGTCAACTCTTCCAATCTCTTTTAATTGATGTATTTAGACTGTTTACATTTAATGTAATTATTGATATGTACATTTCCTTGAGCTGCCATAACAAAATACCACCAATTGGATGGCTTAACAAACAGAAATTCAGTTTCTCGATTCTGATCTCAGACTGCCAGGATGACTGGCTTCTGGTAAGAACTCTCTCCCTGGCTGGCAGATGGTGCCTTCTTGTTGGATCTTCCCACGGATGGTGTGGGCAGTCCTCTGATCTTGGCCTTCTAGATGGTTTGCCTTCTTATCTCTACCTTTCTGAGTCTTATGTTTGTATATATATGATGCCTGGGGTTTTTGGGTGTACTTAGCGGGAGGAGTTAGAGAAGGAAATGGCAACCCGCTCCAGTGTTCTTGCCTGGAGAATCCCAGGGACGGGGGAGCCTGGTGGGCTGCCGTCTATGGGGTCGCACAGAGTCGGACACGACTGAAGCGACTTAGCCGCAGCAGCAGCAGCGGGAGGGGTAGGAAATACATGTCTATTTCTTCCTCCCAGAAACAGAACTCCTTTCTGAAGGTTTTTGAGTACAATCTTCACTAAATTAAGTAGGTTTCCTTTCATTCCTAGTTTTCTGAGTTTTTTTAAAATAAAAAAAAAAATCATAAATAGATGTTGAAATAAAAAAAATAGTTTCCCAGGATTGATTTATTTCATTATATATATATTTCCCCTCTTAATCTCCGAACGTAGTGAATTATACTGAGAGATTTTTGATGTGAACGATTTTTGCCTTCTTGTGATAAACCCTGTTTGATCATCCTATGCTGCTGCTGCTGGTGCTAAGTCACTGCAGTCGTGTCCAACTCTGTGCGACCCCATAGACGGCAGCCCACCAGGCTCCCCCGTCCCTGGAATTTTCCAGGCAAGAATATTGGAGTGGGTTGCCATTTCCTTCTCCAATGCATGAAAGTGAAAAGTCAAAGCGAAGTCGCTCAGTCGTGTCCGACTCTTCGCAATCCCATGGACTGCAGCCCACCAGGCTCCTCTGTCCATGGGATTTTCCAGGCAAGAGAACTGGCGTGGGGCGCCATTGCCTTCTCCTATAATTACATATTAATGTTGGTTTTATTTAGATAATATTTTACTTAGGGTATATATTTACTTTTATAAAGCATGGACATAAAATTTGTTTTTATTTCCTTATTTATTTTTGCAGTAGAAATTCCTTTATACAATGTGCTGAGCAGATTTTGTTCTTCTGTTTTCTGGAACAAGGTACACATTTATCTTTTCAAACACCCAGCTTTTGTTTTCATTAATTACTTTATTGCTTTCTGTTCTCTATTTCACTAATCTCTAGCCTTATCTGTATCATTTCCTTCCTTCTTTGGGTTTGTTCTATTAATCTTAAAAAAACATTTATTTATTTTCAGCTGCACTGGGTCTTCACTGCTGCCTGCAGGCTTTCTCTAATAGCGGCAAGCAGAGGCTACTCTGCCTCAGTGCTGGGGCTTCTCATTGTGGCGGCTTCTCTTGTCGCAGAGCATGCACTCTAGGGCTCGAGGGCCCAGTAGTTGGGGCTCACAGGCTTAGTTTTTCTGCAGCATGTGGAATCTCCCCACACCCGGGACTGAACCCGTGTCCCCTCCATTAGCAGGCAGAATTCCTAACCACTGGACCACCAGGGAAGCTCCATCTTAACTTTTGAGTTGAATGGTTAGCTCATTTTATTCACATCTTTTTATTCCTGAAAAGTATAGTTAAAGGTAAAAAACTTCCTTTAAGTTCTGCTTTCGTTATATCTAACACATTTTGACATGTACTGATTTAATTTCTATTCAGTTTGAATTCGTCTTAATAATTTTAACTTGAAAGTTATTTATGAAAAATGTAAACATTTTATTTTGAAATAATTTCAAATTTACAGAAAAGTTATAAGAATAGGACAAAGATTCCTATGTACACTTCATCCCGATTCAAGTTTTTAACATTTTTCCATATTTGCTTTTTTTTTTCTGTTTCTGCCCCTTTCTCTAAGATTTTTTTCCTAATATTTTAGAGTAAGTTGAAACAGATGCTCCTTTACTACTAAGTATTTTAGTGTATTTCCTGACAGCAAGGATATTCTTTTATATAAATACAGAAGAAGAATAATGTCTAAGATATTTTAATTTTGTTATAAAACTATTATTTAATCCACAGTGCATATTCAAGTTTCACTAATTTCCCCAGTAAAGATCCTCAAAGTCTCCCATCCCCAACCTTCTGCCCTGCAATCCAGAATCATGCATTTCAGAAAGTTGTCTTATCTCTTTTTTATTTTTAATTAATTAATTAATTTGGCTGCACAGCTTTGGGGGAGAGCTTGAACCTATACCAGAGACTGAACCTACACCTCCCCACCCCCCACACTGAAAGCATGGAGTCCTCACCTCTGGACTGCCAGGGAATTCTCAAGTTGTCTTATCTCTTTAGTCATTTATAATCTGGAAGAGTTCTTCAGTTTCTTATTTACTGAGATCCGAATACCTTGATATTCTGCTATTTAAGATCTTTTTATTTTCTAACTTCCATAGTTTGACAGGGGTTTGTTAAAATCTCCAACTGCGATTTAAAAAGACCCACAGCTTCCAATTATAGTTTTTTTAGTGCTTGCTTTATAAATTGTGAGGCTGAATTGTTAATTTTATGTATATATTTATGATACTCTTCTGGGTCTATTGTTTTCTTTTTAATTATATAAACACATTTTGTTTTTTCCTTTCTGCACTTTTATTAAAACTTGAATTCTATTTTGTTGTGTAATTGTTGCCCAGTTTTTTGGGGGGTCATATTTGCCACCTGGTTAATCTTTTTCTTTCTTTTAATTTCAACCTTTATGTGTGTCTTCTTGCTCTAGGAGTATTTGTATGTGGATAACCCATGCTGCTGCTGCTGCTAAGTAGCGTCAGTCGTGTCCGACTCTTAGCAACCCCATGGACTGTAGCTTACCAGGCTCCTCCGTCCATGGGATTCTCCAGGCAAGAGTACTGGAGTGGGTGCCATACCATAGTATGGTCTTTTTACTTCCTCCGTTATGAGAGGATCTGTCTTTTTGATTTGTGACTGCTGACTTAGTAAGGCTTATTTTGGAATTCATCTCACGCTTTATATTTATTCTACATTGTTTCTTCCCTTTTTTTGCTTTCAATTTGATAGACTGATTTTTTTTTTCCTGCTGGATTAAAAAATATACATACTGATTCTGTTCTTTTGTGGTTGCCTTTAAGACATACATTTGTGTTTACTTACCTTTATTCTTTCCTTTTTTTATTCTTAAGGTATTTATTACCATACTGGATATACTTCCTCAACGTTATTTTTAATCTTGAAAATTTTATGAAATGCAGCATATATGCATGCATGCGTATATTTCTTGTTCCTTAAGTTAAATGACTATCATTTTCACAAAATGCATTCCAGATCTGTTTGTAAGGTTTTCTTTTTCTTATTTTTTCTTTTTTTTAAAAAACAATATGAATTATATTTAATCTTTATGAAAATTAATCTCTTGATGGAAAGGTAACACATTGGAATTTTATATATGTATCTATCTATCTATATAACAATAAATATTTTATAGATTTTTATTTTTGCCATTTTAACCAGTTTTAAGTGTTTAGTAGTGTTTAGTGTGTAAGTATCTTCATGTTGCTGTGCAACCATAGTTTTTCTTAAGTGGAACTTAGTTTATTGATGAATGTGGTATTGCTGAAGCAATTTCTTCATGTTTATTCCACTTTATTATTCTTTCTCCAGAATATGTATCAACTTGAAGGCACTGGGTTTTCAAATATTCCTTAACTTATAGACCACGACTATACAATAAAACGTGACATCACTAAGCAGTTAGGTGTAGTTCTGTTGAATCCTGTTCCTAAGGTAGGTGTCTACGTACACTGTGAGACTTTTTTTATTTAAAACACTAATCTCATTGAAGTATAGTTGCTTTACAATAATGTGTCAATTTCAGGTGTACAGCACAACAATTCAGTTGAAGCTGATCGGTTTTATGAAGACCAACACCCTTGAGACCTAACACCAAAAAAGGATGTCCTTTTTACCATAGGGGATTGGAATGCAAAAGCAGGAAGTCAAGAGATACCCAGAAAAACAGGCAAGTTTGGCCCTGGGGTACACAAAGAAACAGGGCAAAGACTAACAGTTTTGTCAAGAGAACACGTTGGGCATAGCAAACACCCTTTTCCAACAACCCAAGAGACGACTCTACACATGGATATCACCAGATGGTCAATACCGACATCAGACTGATTATGTTCTTTGCAGTCAAAGATGGAGAAGCTCTATACAGTCAGCAGAAACAAGACCAGGAGCTGACAGTTGCTCAGCTCATAAGCTCCTTATTGCAAAATTCAGGCTGAAATTGAAGAAAGTAGGAAAAACCAATAGGCCATTCAAGTATGACCTAAATCAAATCACAGTGGAGGTGATGAATAGATTCAAGGGATTAGATCTGGTAGGCAGAGTTATTGAAGAACTAAGGACAGAGGTTTGTAATACTGTATAGGAGGGCGTGACCAAAACCATTCCCAAGAAAAAGAAACACAAGAAGGGAAAGTGGTTGTCTGAGGAGGCTATACAAAGAGCTAAAGAAAGAAGAGAAGTGAAAGAAAGGGAGAAAAGGAAAGATATACTCAGAGATCAGAGATCAGAGTTCCAGAGAATAGCTAAGAGAGATAAGAAGGCCTTCCTCAATGAACAGTGTGAAGAAATAGAGGAAAACAATAGAATGGATAAAGACTAGAGATCTCTTCAAGAAAATTGGAGGTATCAAGGGAATATCTCATGCAAGGATGGGCACCATAGACAGAAATGGTAAGGACCTCACAGAAGCAAAGGAGATTAGGAAGAGGTGGCAAGAATACATGGAAAAACTAAAGAAAAAGGTCTTAGTGATCTGGATAACCATGATGGTGTGGTCACTCACCTAGAACCAGACATCTGGAAGTGTGAAGTCTGGTGGACTTAGGAAGCATCACTTCACATAAAACTAGTGGAGGTGACTATCTGAGCTCTTTAAAATCCTGAGATGATGCTTTCCAGCTGAGCGATTTCAAATACTAAAGGAAGATGCTGTTAAAGTGCTGCACTCAATATATTAGCCAATTTGGGAAACTCTGCAGGGCCACAGGACTGGAAAAACTGTTCTCATCCTAATCCCAAAGAAGGGCAATGCCAAAGAATGTTCGAGTGTGTTAATTGCTTCGTTGTGTCTGATTCTTTGCGACCCCATGGACTGTAGCCTGCCAGGCTCCTCTGTCCATGAAATTTTTCAGGCAAGAATACTAAAGTGAATAGCCATTCTCTTCTCCAGGGGATTTTCCTGACCCAGGGATCGAACCCTGGTCTTCTGCGTTGCAGGCAGATCCTTTACCATCTGAGCCACCAGCAAAGCCCCAAAATGTTCAAACTACTGTACACGACTGTGCTCATTTCATATGCTAGCAAAATTATGCTCAAAATCCTTCAAGTTAGGCTTCAGCAGTACATGAACTGAGATATTCCACATGTACAAGCTAGGTTTCAAAGAAGCAGAAGAACCAGAGATCGAATTGCCAACATTTGTTGGATCATGGAGAGAGCAAAGGAGTTCCAGAAAAAAACATCTACTTCTGCTTTGTTGACTATGCTAAAGCCTTTGACAGTATGGATCACAATAAACTATGGAAAATTCTTAAAGGGATGGGAGTACCAGATCATCTTACCTGTTTCCTGAGAAACCTGTATGTGGACCAAGAAGCAGCAGTTAGAATCAGACATGGAACAACTGACTGGTTCCAAACTTGGAAAGGAGTATGACAAGGCTGTAAATTGTCACCCTGCTTATTTAACTTACATGCAGAGCGCATCATGCAAAATGCTGGTCTGGATGAATCACAGGCTAGAACCAAGATTGCCAGGAGAAATAACAACCTCAGAAATGCAGATGATGCCACTTCAAAGGCAGAAATCAAACAGAAACTAAAGAATCTCTTAATGAGGGTGAAAGAGGAGCATGGACAAAGCTGACTGGAAACTCAACATTCGAAAAACTAAAAGCATGGCACCCAGTCCCATCACTTCATGGCAAATAGATGGGGAAAAAGTGGAAACAGTGACAGATTTTATTTTGGGGGCTTCAAAGTCATCGTGAACAACAGTGACTGCAGTTATGAAATCTGAAGATGCTGGCTCCTTGGAAGAAAACCTATGACAAACCTAGACAGCGTATTAAAAAGCAGAGACATCATTTTGTTGATGGTTTTTTCAGCAGTCATGTATGGATGTGAGAGTTGGGTCATAAAGAAGGCCAAATGTTAAAGATATGATGCTTTTGAATTGTGCTGGAGAAGACTCTTGAGAGTCCCTTGGATTGCAAGGAAATCAAACCAGTCAGTGCTAAACAAAATCAACCCTGAGTATTCATTGAAAGGACTGTTGCTGAAGCTCTAATACTTTGGCAGCTGATATGAAGAGACTCATTGGAAAAGACCCTGATGCTGGGAAAAAACCGAAGGCAAAAGAAGAAGAGGGCAGCAGAGAATGAGATGGTTAGATAGCATCATTGACTCAGTGAATGTGAATTTGAGCAAACTCAGGGAGGTAGTGGAGGACAGAGGAGCCCGGTGTGCTACAGTCCTTGGGTTTGCAAAGAGTTCGACATGAATTAACTACTAAACAACAATAGCAATATATATATATATATATATATATATATATATATATATATATATATATATATATATATATAATACCGATACATCTATCTACCTATTCTTCTTTAGACTCTCTTTCCTTATAAGTTGTATACGTCACATCTTTATCCATTCATCTGTCGATGGACATTTAGGTGGCTTCCATGTCTTGGCTACTGTAAACAGTGCTGCGATGAACACTGGGGTGTAGGTATCTTTTCTATCTATGCCCAGGAATGGGATTGGAGGATCATATGGTAATTCTACTTTTAGTTTTTTAAGGAGCCTCCATATTGTTCTCCATAATGGTTGTACCAAATTACTTTCCTACCACAGTGTAGGAGGGTTCCATTTTTGCCACACCTCTCCAGCGTTTATTATTTGTAGACTTTTTGATGATGGCCATTCTGGCCGGTGTGAGGTGATACCTCATTGTACTTTTGATTTGCATCCCTCTGATAATTAGTTCTGTTGAGCGTTCTTTTCATATACCTATTTGCCATCTGTGTTTCTTCTTTGAAGAAATGTCTATTTAGATCTTCTCTCCATTTTTTGATTGGGTTGGTTGATTTTTGATGTTGAGCTGTATAGGCTGTTTGTATATTTTG
Source organism: Ovis canadensis (assembly GCF_042477335.2). Classification (NCBI taxonomy): domain Eukaryota; kingdom Metazoa; phylum Chordata; class Mammalia; order Artiodactyla; family Bovidae; genus Ovis; species Ovis canadensis. The sequence goes on along the minus strand of NC_091264.1, from coordinate 22,450,848 downwards.
GAAATTAATCCCTTGTTGGCCACATTATTTACAAATGGGAGAAAATATCAATATTTGCAAATATGACCAATGAAGGATTAGCTTCCAAAATATACAACAGTCATTGATTTCCTAAAAAAGATTTGAAACAAGTAAGGCAAAATATTAAGATTTAATAAACCTGGGTGTTCAGGCAATGGATGTTTTTTAGTCTTTATGTCTAAATATGTAACAGTTAAAATAAAAATCATTAAATGGATTTTTATTAAATGGATTTAAATCAGTAAATGGATTTTAAGAAATACTAAATATAGGAAGAAAATCAGTTGTTACTTGCCCAAAGAACCAGATATAATTAATAATACCTGATTCCATTAGAACTAGATAGAATTAAAACTTATTCTATCATCTCTACATGGATTATGAGAATAAGAAGTTTGATCTGAAGAGTAGCATTCTATAATTGGCAGCATGAGGGATCTAGAGTACATTTTACATTGTTATAACTAATATGAAACATTTCTAACACACAGAAAACATAGAATCATACTTATGGACTGACTTAAGTTCCACCATTTTTTTCCCTCCGCAGATGTAATTATTATCTTAAAGTCAGTGCGTATCATTTCTCACCATGTTTTGAGAAATGTCCTTGTGAGATGTTGTAAAATATTTAAATCTGTCTAATAACACAATGAATGTTCTTCTTTGGGAATTCAAAGATTCACTATTAATATTCACTGGACTGTCATAACTATCCACAAAACACTTAAAGTTTTTAAAGGCCAAGGATGCTTTCATGTTCCACTTGGTACCAAGGGAGGAATCGGTGTGGTATGTGTGAGTTACACCACGTGTGTTGAACAGCTGGGCAGTCAGAGGTGAAAACCTCTCCAAGTGTTCAGGACATGGACATTAGGGAACTGGTACTTCTTTGTTTCATCTTAGAGGAAAAAACCCCAGAAGTTCCTGTGTTGCAGGTAGAACTTATTTGCTCTGCTTTATCCATCGTGGCCCTGTGTCTGTGCTGGTATTTGTTCCAGGCTCCAAGAGCAGCAGTCTTTAAACTGGGGTTCTTGTATTTCTGGGTGTATCAGAAAAATGTCCAAGGGGTACCTAGGCGCAGACAACTGTAAGGGAATCTAGATGCCCAGCACCCACGTGCACATTGGCTGTAACAGTGCTCGCTGCTCTTACAGTAAGCACTCTTTCCCACTGCCCCCATCATAATAATTTTCCTCTCACTTTGCACAAGAAAGGCATACAGCTTACCTATCCCAAGTATAACTACAGTACTCTGACCTGAGTACTAAAGGAAAGGACAGTTCAAAACCTGCATCCGTGAAGCCTTCTTTCATCGCAGCGCTGGGTCTTCCTTGTCTCATGTCTTATTTCTGTGAAGGGCAATGGCCCTGAGACACTCGCTCCCCAGGAAACATCTGCAGCATCTGCAGACACTTTTGGTTGTCTCTGGGGTCAGAGATGGGTGCTCCTGGCATCTAGTGAGCAGAGCTGGGGGGATGCTACACGGTACATTCTACATGGCATGGGACAGCCCCCTACCATGCAAAATTATTGAACCTCAAATGTCAATAATACTTTGGTTGAAAAAATGCCATCTGAAGCAACGTGGATGGACCTTAAGATTATCATACTAAGTGAGGTCAGTCAGACAAAGACAAATATCATCTGATATCACTTATATTGTGGAAATTGAAAAAATGATACAAATGAACTTGTTTACAATACAAAATTAGACTAACAGACATAGGAAACAAACGTATGGTTACCAAAGGGTAAAGTGGTGGGGAGAGACAAATTGGGAATTTGGGATTAACAGATACATACTACTATATATAAAATAATAAGGATCTACTGAATAGTACAGGGAACTACATTCAATATTTTATAATCTATAGTGGAAAAGAATCTGAACAAAAATATGTATGTGTGTGTATGTAACTGGATCACTTTGCTTTACACCTGAAACACTGTAAATCAACTGTATTTAATTAAAAAGGATAAATAATGCTTCAGCTTGAGTGGGAACTTTGTGTTAAGGGTGAGGTGGCATTAGAAAAAAAAAGAGCTTTCGGCTTCCCTGGTGGCTCAGAGGTTAAAACGGCTGCCCGCAATGCGGGAGACCTGGGTTCAATCCGGTCGGGAAGCTCCCCTGGAGAAGGAAATGGCAACCCACTCCAGTATTATTGCCTGGAGAATCCCAAGGACGGAGGAGCCCGGGGTCGCAAAGAGTCAGACACGACTGAGTGACTTCACTTTTCACTTTCTTTTCCAACAATATTCCAGATTCATGTAATCTCTCGGTGGAGAAGCTAGGATGCTGAAAAATTTTCATCTGATGATTTTGATGCTTCCTCTCTGATAATGATTAAGGATGAATAGCTCTTTGGCACTGGCAAGAAATACTGATGGTAGTGGTGATTTCATTCAAGTGACAAACTCAAGGCAAGGTTCCAATCCTTACCTGTTTCAGGATTAGGATATGTAATTTATAAAACCATGGAAAGAAACAGTAACTTGCTGCAAAGCAGTCTAAGCTAAAAAGACTTACTCGTGTCTCACCCGTACTTTACTTGCTTAGTTTGCAGGATTTCGAGGCAGTGAAGGCAAAGGTCTCAACATTGATTTCTGACTCACCAACACCACATTTTACAGTAAAAGAAACACATATCAGGGGTACTTTAATATATATTTTCTTAAACTTATTCAGACTCATAGGAGAAATGTGTTTTTTAAATTTATTTATTTTAATCAGAGGTTAATTGCTTTACAATATTGTGTTGGTTTTGCCATACATCAGCATGTACCTGCCACAGGTATACACGTGTTCCCCATCCTGAACTCCCCTCCCTCCTCCTTCCCCGTACCATCCCTCTGGGTCGTCTCAGTGCACCAACCCCAAGGATCCAGTATCATGCATTGAACCTGGACTGGTGACTCGTTTCATATATGATATTATACATGTTTCAATGCCATTCTCCCAAATCATACCACCCTCTCCCTCTCCCACAGGGTCCAAAAGACTGTTCTATACATCTGTGTCTCTCTTGCTGTCTTGCATACAGGGTTATCATTACCATCTTTCTAAATTCCGTATATATGTGTTAGTATACTGTATTGGTGTTTTTCTTTCTGGCTTACTTCACTCTGTATAATAGGCTCCAGTTTCATCCACCTCATTAGAACTGATTCAAATGTATTCTTTTCAATGGCTGAGTAATACTCCATTGTGTATATGTACCACAGCTTTCTTATCCATTCATCTGCTGATGGACATCTAGGCTGCTTCCATGTACCGGCTATTATAAACAGTGCTGCGATGAACATTGGGGTACACGTGTCTCTTTCAATTCTGGTTTCCTCGGTGTGTATGCCCAGCAGTGGGATTGCTGGGTCATATGGAAGTTCTATCTCCAGTTTTTAAGGAATCTCCACACTGTTCTCCATAGTGGCTGTACTAGTTTGCATTTGCACCAACAGTGTAAGAGGGTTCCCTTTTCTCCACACCCTCTCCAGCATTTATTGCTTGTAGACTTTTGGATCGCAGCCATTCTGACTGGCGGGAAATGGTACCTCATTGTGGTTTTGATTTGCATTTCTCTGATAATGAGTGATGTTGAGCATCTTTTCATGTGTTTGTTAGCCATCTGTATGTCTGCTTTGGAGAAATGTCTGTTTAGTTCTTTGGCCCATATTTTGATTGGGTTGTTTATTTTTCTGGAATTGAGCTGCAGGAGTTGCTTGTATATTTTTGAGATTAGTTATTTGTCCGTTGCTTCATTTGCTATTATTTTCTCCCATTCTGAAGGCTGTCTTTTCACCTTGCTTATAGTTTCCTTAGTTGTGCAGAAGCTTTTAAGTTTAATTAGGTCCCATTTGTTTATTTTTGCTTTTATTTCCGATATTCTGCTTTTACCAAATATTACTGGATTGTAGAAATACATTTTTCTGCTTGGGTTCTGGTCTATGATAGACTGTTATTTCTCGGCTCATTTATTTATTATCATATACTAACCAGATTCAGATTAATCTGATGAAAAGATCTTGTGAATTCTGTTTAACATAATGCACACAGCAATCAGTGATTGGATTTCTGTAACTAACACACTGATGACCTAATACTTTCTTTTCATTTTGCTGTTGATTTTCATTAAGTAGATTAAATGGTGTTCTTCAAAGCAGAAAGCCACTTATGAATAAATACAAAACAAAATGTTCCCAAATACAATTTTAGATGTAATACCTTAAATTAAAAAAACCCAGGTTTGTTTACTTTGGATTAATTTCTCTGTCTTGGATGTTGCCACATGGTTTTTCATTTGTCAAGTGAAAAATTATGAAACATCATTTTGACAATGAAATAAAATGATATACACATGTTAAAGTATCCTCTTTGCCATATTTTTCACTATAACTACATTTCCAGATGACATTAACAAGTGGAAAAAAGTCTATTCAGAACCTACTGAATTTTCATTTTCAATTTTGTGCACTTGTTTCTTTCTAACCCCATTTTCACGTAGTTTGAGTTTCACAAACGATGTCTCTTCAGTGAAGGGCTAACACATATAATTATTAGTTATTTCTATAAGCATTTGTGGGAGAAGGCAATGGCACCCCACTGCAGTACTCTTGCCTGGAAAATCCCATGGATGGAGAAGCCTGGTAGGCTGCAGTCCATGGGGTCGCGAAGAGTCGGTCACGACTGAGCGACTTCACTTTGACTTTTCACTTTCATGCATTGGAGAAGGAAATGGCAACCCGCTCCAGTGTTCTTGCCTGGAGAATCCCAGGGGTGGGGGAGCCTGGTGGGCTGCCGTCTATGGGGTCGCACGGAGTCGGACACGACTGAAGTGACTTGGCGGCGGCAGCATCATAAGCATTTGTCAAGCCTTTTTGGCATTGAGAAAGTGATAAAACCTTATGTATGTGTTTTGCAAATCAAGTAATCTCTAATTCTTTGCTTCAACAAAACTGAAGAAAAATTCTATGTTTGAGTTGTGCGGCTATTAAAAATAGCATTTAATAAGAGCTTGCTATGTGAGTTTTTGGCATTTAAACTAAGAGAAAATTTGTAAAATTGGGTGAAGTTGCTACAAGAAGATTCTTTTCACCACTCCCTTATTTTTTCTGTTTCCCATACTTATATACATGAACAAAATTCTTTAGACATTCCATGTTAAACTTTTTTTCTAAGGAACAGAAATCGTGCAGAACCTGGCCTCACTATCGGTAAGTAACTTTCATCAGCATGAAGCTGGGAAAATAAGTCTCCTGATCCTCTCAGGAAGAGATGCATTTTGGTTAAATTTTACTTTTAAAAAATTTATACTATTTACATATGTGTATCTTTTACAGACATTGTTCTCTGCATATTTTTAAAAGTTCATTTTTATCTATTTATTTGGCTGCTCTGGTTCTCAGATGCCCCACACGAGATCTTTTGGTTGCAGCAGGTGAACACTTGCTGCAGTTCATGGGATCTAGCTCCCCGACCAGGGATTGAACTTGGGGCCCCAGCATTGCAAGTGTGGAGTCTTAGCGACTAGAAAACCAGAAAGTCCCTCTACTTTCTATATTTTTATTTACCATAACCTGTCTTATTTGTATTGTTTTGACCAACTGTGTATCTTTAATAATTGTAATATTATTTTAATCCACATGACTTTTTAAGCACTTAGCAGAGAAAAGTAAAAATTCATTTTAAGAGCGTACTTTACTGCAAAGAAACATAATAGCTGGATCAAGAAAAGATTTCCAAGAACAAAAACATATTACATTAGGATGCAGCCAGCATGGAGAATTCAAAAACAATTCTATAGGGGATAGTAAAATGAAAACAGGAATTCACAGGAAAAAGAAGGAGGAGCAAAGTAAAAAATTCCAACTGTTAAGGGGTTGCTTGTGCATTTCAAAAATTAATGATGGGTGTCAATCATTGTGGTACATGGATTCCACTGGACGTGTGATGGAGTGATTGACAGTTTAATGTAAGTATATAATATACTGAAATTTATTTTCTTTGAAACTATTTGAATCCATGCTGAGAATTTCAGGTCAACTTCAGCCCGAAGTGGAAAGATGTTTCACATTTCTTTTAGGAGTGATGTGGACAGACAAGCACTAAGTAACTCTACCCTCTCTGTGTTACCGTGATAGGAACACAGACCTGCAACTGGGGAAGGAAGCTCTGCGTCAGCAGAGATGGGAAGGAGGGAACTGTTTCTCATTTCTATGCTGGGAAGTCCACTCAACCTGAGGCAAGAGAGAATAAGACACACGAGCTTTGAAGCCCTTGGTATTCTGGAGGGCCTGCCCGCACCACCAATGACCAACCTCCAAAGCTCCCTTCTGCTCAGTAGACTGTTCTTAAACTCTCAGCAACTCTTCCCCACAGCAAAGAACCAGTTTTCCCTTTCCCATGTGATTTGAGTCCATCCCCTTTATTTTCCCCACAATGAAGATCCTACCGTTTCTGATTTCTGTGAAGAGAAAATGGCCCTGCGGGGTCAGGGTGCAGGTGGAGGTTGAGGTTGTGACGTCCTGGAGCAGCCCCATCAGTCTTCTCTTTGAAGTAGTATAAAAAGGTGGACGCCAGGCCGAGGGTGATGTCCGGAAACAAGGGAGGGGAAGATGGACAGAGACTGTCTTAGAGGTCTGTCCTGCAGCAGTGACTTTCCTCCAGTGGACCCTGCATCTGGAGACCACACCATTGCTTCAACTTTACAATTCTCCTCCTCTCTGCTTGGGGTAGGTGTCCCCTTCTGACTGTTCAGCACGCCAGCTGTAGTGCCATCCATACCCACACACGCTCACCTAGAGCTTTCGGGGTTGGTTTCTGTTTTTAACCAAGGCTGGCACCTGGTTTCCTCCCATGGAATCGCTGTTGACAAACTGGAGAAGAGGATTCCTGGAGAGGATCTCTTGAAGACAGGAGAACCGTTGCTCGGGTGCCTGGGTCCCCTTCTGGTCCCTCTCCAGGCCCCTGGCTCAGCTCCCCCAGCTGTCTGAGTAAGCAGGGGAGGTCTGAGTGCAGACCAGGCACATGGGCGCAGCCCACATCCCTGCTGGAAGCCTGCCCCTGGGCCCCGGGACATCTGGAAAACCTGGACTGCTGATTTTGTACTTCTCCATCTTGACTGCTGCCTGGACTGCCCACGAGGCTGAGTTTTCAGCAGCCTCTCGCCTTCCCTCATTTCACACAAGCAGCGCTGGGAACGCACTTGCACATTCTGGCCCCTCAAGCGAGTGGCTACTTGGCCAAACCCTTCTACCAAGCTGGACTTGTCTGCCTGACATCAGACAGCCCCCTGCGCTCTGCAGCACACCTGTGAGTCACCATCTCTGGCCCTGGAGTAAGAGTGGGGGGAGATCGTGTAACTCCCCAACTTGAGTGGGAAACCCACAAGTCAGGGTAAACAGATCTGGCATCCTCACTCAAGTTTTCCATCTAGGGACTTCCCTGTGCTCCAGTGGTTAAGACCTCACCTTCCAATGCAGATACCTGGTGGAGGAGTTAAGATTCCACATGCCTCAGGGTCAAAAAACTCAAAACAGAAGCAATATTGTAACAAATTCAATCGACTTTTTTTTTAAGCTTTTCCTCTATATTATCAATCTCCATTCTGATAACCAGAGTACCAAGGAAGAGCAGGCCAGCCATTATATCCATAATGGTTTTTTCTTCTTTTTTTAGGGTTACAGAAAAACGGAAGTTCATTCAACATTTTATCAGTAAATTTTTTGCTTCATTAGTCCTTTTCTATACCAACTGAAACATCTATAAAAGGGTGGGCTAAATAGTTCAGATTGAATATAGAATACATGAGATATCTTACTTTAATAGAAGATTATTTCTGAGATGCAAAAAGCTCTTGGCTTTTATTTTAAATTATGAAACCAAATTAAAATTGCTTTTTAGATATTAATGTGAGGATTCCATAAAAATCTCTTGCTTCTACAACTAAAATTTTTAATTGTACATTTTATCTTTGTTTTAGACTTCCATGATTATACCATTCCCAACTGTAAAAAAAAAAGAAGTTAATATATTTACTTTCAGGACTATGTATAGAATAAATATCTACAATACTATTTATCCCATGTGTGTGGAGATATTTCTGATCACTGACATTTCAGTTAGAAATATGATATTCAGAAGACGTTCAACTTAGGGTTTTTTTTTCCTTAAATTTCTTTACTAGTTTGAATTATGGAGCAACCGTGTCCATGATTACAAGAAGGTAGCAAAATGGGTTTTGAGTAGAGGAAAGGAGATGGCTTCTGATTCTCTCTTGGCTGGAACTCTGGTCCTGCTTAAGGCGCCTTGGATGGCTCCTGATTGCCCCGGTCTGATAAGAGCTTCCCTTGCCCACATCCCTCCTTCCTAAGTAACCCTTCCTAAGGTGACAGATGTGGGTGTGAGGCTCAGAGGGTAACGTATAAGAGAAGCAACTATTGCACAAACCAAGGCCGCCACAGGTTAAGCAGAACGAGTTAGGCATCCAAACGAAGGCAGTGAGACATGAAGGGATAAAGGTCCCATCCCTAGTGTTCTCCTAGGACTCTCTCCAAGGACCTGGGTTCCCTTCACGACCCTGAAGGGGCACTCAGTGCGCCTGCCAGCAGCAGCAGAGGGTCTACAGGTCTGGGCAGCCCCGCCCCCACCATACACCAGGGCTTCCTGGAGGAAAGGAGAAAGGACTCTCCAGGTCCAGATTCCTTCTTCACTGCCCTACTTCGCTTTCCATTCTGCCTGCCCTCTGATGGAAAAGGATAAGAGGCTTACAGAAGCTTTCTGATGGGAGAGACTGACTGAGGGGGAAACTGGGTCTTGTTCTCATAGGAGGGGCCATGCTCAGATCTTCAATCCAATTTTCTGTTGATGGGCAGGCCTGTGCTCCCTCCCTGTTGCTTGACCTGAGGCCAAACTGTGGTAGGGGTAATGAAGACAATGGTGACCTCCTTCAAAAGGTCCCATGCACGCACTGCTGCAGAGTGCCCCCGACCCTGCAGCAGGCCACCGCCAACCCACACTTCTGCCGGAGACTCCTGGACACTCAAAGGCAAGTCTGGGTCCCACTCATGTGCAGTCAGCTTCCTGTGGGGTCCCTGCTCCTTTCCCCCAGGTCCCAGGACACATGAGGTTTTGTCTGTGCCCTCCAAGAGTCTGTTTCTCCAGTCCTGTGTAAGCTCTGGAGGCTCTGTGGTGGGGTTAACAGCGGCCTCCTTCAGGAGGGCGTATACCATACTCAAGTCTGCTGCACCCAAAGCCCCTGCCCCTGCGGCAGGCCACTGCTGACCCGCACCCCACAGCAGACACTCAGACACAGCTCTGGCTCAGTCTCTGTGGGTTGGGCATGTGTTTTGTGCCCTTCCCAGTTCTGAGCAGCTCAGGCGACCTTGATGAAAGTGAAAGAGCAGAGTGAAAAAGTTGGCTTAAATCTCAAAATTCAGAAAACGAAGATCATGGCATCCGGTCCCATCACTTCACGGCAAATAGATGGGGAAACAATGGAAACAGTGAGAGACTTTATTTTGGGGGCTCCAAAATCACTACAGATGGTGACTGCAGCCATGAAATTAAAAGACACTTGCTCCTTAGAAGAAAAGCTGTGATCAACCTAGACAGCATATTAAAAAGCACAGACATTACTTTACCAACCAAGGTCCATTTAGTCAAAGCTATGGGTTTTCCAGTAGTCGTGTATGGATGTGAGAGTTGGACTACTAAGAAAGCTGAGCACCGAAAAATCGATGCTTTTGAACTGTGGTGTTGGAGGAGACTCTGAGAGTCCCTTGGACAGCAAGGAGATCAAACCAGTCAATCCTAAAGGAAATCAGTCCTGAATATTCCTTGGAAGGACGGATGCTGAAGCTGAAGCTCCAATACTTTGGCCAGCTCACGCGAAGAACTGACTCACTGGAAAAGACTCTGCTGCTGGGAACGATTGAAGGCAGGGAGAGAAGGGGAGACAGAGGACGAGATGCTTGGATGGCATCACCGGTGTGATGGACATGAGTTTGAGTGGGCCCTGGGAGTTGGTGATGGACAGGGAAGCCTGGCGTGCTGCAGTCCATGGGGTCGCAAAGAGTCGGACACGACTGAGCGACTGAACTGAACTGAACCCTACTTAGGTGATCCCTGGGGGCTACAATCACCGTCCCAATTTCACCCGCTATAAGCGTCTCCTGCGCGCTCTGTAGCTGTGTGCCAGCCACCGAACGGATGCCCTTTTCCTCCAGCCAGGCACTCCAGGACTTTTCGCAATCTCCCAAGGAGCCTGGGCTTTCGAGCCGCAGCTTCCGCTTCTGTCGAGTCTTCAGGTCCGGGTGCAAACTTTTAAGGAGGGCTGTCTGAGGCGCGGAGAAGCGGGACTCCCGGGGCGCTCCTCCCGGGCTGATGATACCGCAGCACCGGGTTCGGAGGATTCTCCGCCCCCGCGCGTGGCGCACTCGGGCCCCACCCACTCGGGTCGGAAGGTATGATTGGCTCTCTGGAACGCCAGTCACAGCCCGGCGCCCGGCCCAGGGCACAGAGCCCCACCCTCCCGCTTGGACTCTGCAGGGCTGCTCTCCGCTCTCCCGGGAGGAGCGCCGTCCCGCCGAGACCCGAGCTGTCCCGTCTCAGCGCGGTTCCCCACGCACCTGCTCGCCCCTGCGGCAGGGCCCATGAAAGGAGCCGGACGGGCACGTCTAGTAGCTATCGGGTTCCGGATGCCACAGCACGCAGTGGGAACTCAGCAAGGAAATTCCCTGCCTTTGACTTGATCAGTGCGAATCTTGACTAAGGCTGGAATCTTCCTCGTGGGCGGGTAGAAGAGAGAAACCTGGAGTCACTGGCACCACGAATGTGGAAAGGTGGGTCCTGGGGATCCCCAGCGCGGGTCACGCTCCTGGATCCATTCCCGAGCCTCATCCGCGGCGCTGAAAGCCTGTGTGTATGTGTGTTATTAGTGGAATGGGGTAAGTAATGTAAATGTATGTAATATTTGTATATATTTTATATATAATATATGGGCGTGCTAACGTCGCTCTAGTCGTGTCCGACTCTTTGAACGACAGCTATGGACTGTCTAGCCCGCCAGGCTTCTCTGTCTATGGGATTTTCTAGGCGAGAATCCTGGAATGGGTTGCCATGCCCTTCTCAAGGGGATCTTACCGACCCAGGGATCGAACCCTTGTCTCTTAGGTCTCCTGCATTGGCAGGCGGGTTCTTTACCACTAGTGCCATCTATATATATCTATATCTATACATATATTGATAAAATATATAGTAATATGTATCTCCAGGCAAGAATACCGGAGTGGGTTGCCATTTCCTTCTCCAGGGGATCTTCCTAACCCAGGAATCGAACCCGGGTCTCCTACATTGCAGGATTCTTTACCAGCTGAGCCACCAGGGAAGCCCTATATGACATAAATATACTATAAATATGTATTTAGTGGAATGGAATATAATACAGTAGAATAGAAAGTAGCAACCACAGATATTGAGTGTAACTACAGTTTCGTGAAACGCTTCAGGTAAATATATTTGTGTGTATCAACAGGTGAATATATTAAAAAAAAACTTGCTTCTTTGTAAATACTTAAATTTTTAAAATTAATTAATTTATTTTTGGCAGCACTGGGCCCTCACTGCTGTGCACGGGCTTTCTCCCCGCGGTGCATGGCTCCTCACTGCGGTGGGTTCTCTTGATGCAGAGCATGAGCTCCAGAGTTTGTGGATTCAGTAGCTGTGGATCACAGGCTTAGTTTGCTCCACAGCATGTGGGATCTTCTCGGACCAGGGATTGAACCCGTGTCCCCTGCATTGACAGGTGCATTCTTAACCACTGGACCACCAGGAAAGTCCTAAACAAAACATTTAATTTTTTTTTTAAGTTTGAAAAGCACTGATCCCTCTCCATGAACTGAACTCCTGGTGCCCTTGCTTCCAAAGTAAACCAGCAGGAGCAACATGGATGGATCCAGTGAGTCAGGAACAGAAAGAAAAATACCATGTACACTTATGTGCGGGCTGGGGGAGACGGGCTGTTCCCTGGTGGCTCCGTGGTGAAGAATCTGCCTACAAGGCAGGAGCTGCAGGAGCTGTGGGTTTGATCCCTGAGTTGGGAAGATCTCCTGGAGGAGGGCCTGGCAACCCACTGCAGTGTTCTTGCCTGGAGAATCCCACGGACAGAAGAACCTGGCAAGTTACAGTCCATAGAATTGCAGAGTCAGACACAACTGAAGTGACCTAGTACCCCCCACCCCACACACGCACTTACATGTGGAATCTAAAATCTGACACAAATGAACCTTTCTACAAAACAGAAACGGACTCACAGACATAAAGAACACACTTGTAGTTGCCAAGGAGTTTGGGGGCAGGAGAGACATGGATTGGGAATTTGGGATTAGCAGATGCAAACTATAGTATATAGGATGGATAACAACAAGGCCCTACTGTATAGCAGAGGGAACTTTATTCAATACCCTGTGATAAACCATAATGGAAAAGAATACTATATATATATATATATAGCTGAATCACTTTGCTGTATAGCATAAATTAACACATTGTAAATCAACTATATGTAAGTAAAATTTTTAAAAGTAAAGCAAAGAAAAACACAACCCCCACCCCAACCCCCGACCAAGGCTTCTCCCTCTGAGCCCTAATCTACCACCCTTAGACTCATTTTTAAGGAAAGGAGCCCAGAGTCAGAGTGACCTTCCTTCAGGACATGGCATGTAATGGAAAGGGCTCTGTTATTTCTTTCTGAAAATAGCTCTGGTTGGAGGGTCCACACAGTGATCAACTGCGTCATTTTTCAGCTGCATTGAATTCTTTGTTTGAATAATCGTGTAGGAAAAATTAAATTGCTTGTTGAATGTCTTTGCATGAAAGAAACGCAAACCCTGAATGCTACACCAGTAAGTTGTACTGAGAGCTTCTCTGATGGCTCAGTAGGAAAGGGTCTGCCTGCAATGCAGAGACTCGGGTGGATGCAGGTCCAATCCCTGGGTTGGGAAGATCCCCTGGAGAAGGAAATGGTAACCTGCTTCAGTATTCTTGTCTGGAGAATCCCATGGACAGAGGAGTCTGGCGGATTACAGTCCCTGGGGTCTCCAAAGAGTTCGGACGTGACTTAGCAACTCAATAACAACAAAGTTGTATCAAACAATTAAGGAAGAAGCAATTCTAATCCTATAGAAATTCTTACAGAATATTAAAGGAGAGTATATCCCATACTTATTTCAGGAGGCTTGTGCTGTGCTTAGTTGCTCGGTCGTATACTACTCTGTAAAGCTATGGACTGCAGCCTGCCAGGCTCCTCTGCTCTTGGGGATTCCCCAGGAAAGAATACTGGAGTGGGTTGCCATGCCTTCCTCCAGGGGATCGTCCCAACCCAGGGATCGAACCTATGTCTCCTGAATTCTTTACTGGCTGGGCTACCAGGGAAGCCCTTTAGGAGGCTTATGTAAACTTTACACTAGAAATTTCACAAAGGCAGTACAAGAAAGGAAAATAAGTCAGTCTCATCCATGAATATAGACACAAGCATCCTAAACACACGGCCCACATGGGCTTTCACAACAGGGAAAATAAATCTCACGCTCTAATAAAGGAGAAATCATTAACTTCTTGGGAAAGCTGGAGATTGTACGATAGCGTTTTCCTGCCAAGGAAAAGAAAGAAGAAAAACACGTACATCTAGAAGAGAATAAAAAGCACATGGCCTCCTTATGTTTCCTTAATAAAAACTTGGGGTGGTGGGTTGTGGGTGTCCTACTGAGGAAAAGCCACCTATTGCAACCTCTGGGCTCTGCAGCATGGACTTAACCCGGGCTGGGTTGTTCTCAGGCCTCCCCATGGAGACACTCTCCAGCTCAGCCTCATTTCTCACAAAGAATCACTCACCTGGAATAAGATGAATTTAGAGCACAACCAACTTAGAAAAATGAATACTAGAACGTATGCTGGAATTACAGTTGCTTTTCTACTCCAGTAATTCTCAACATGTGGTCTTCAGACTAGAAGCCTCAGCATCACCCAGAGATGTACTTAAAACGCAAATTCTATGTCTGAACTCAAACCTTCTGAATCAGACATTCTGGATACAGGACCCAGGAATCTGCATTTTAACACACTTTACAGAGAGTTTCTATGCACTCCAGTTTGGGAATGTCTGCTTGGATTCAACCAGTACACTCACAGATGAGACTCCACCTGGACCCACACCTGTGACAGCCGGCAAAAATCTTTAGACAAAAATCAACAATGCAAGAAAATCCTGTAATTTTCTTACTTTCTAATAGCTCTGGAGTTTTAGTACAAATGAGTCTTGAGTGACAGAGTTTTGGGATCTCTGGGGGAAGATCACAGAACCGGGCAGACTCCCACTGAAGCCCGAACAGAGATTTGTCTTACTTGATATTTTAGGATTAAAAACTTTTCTTCTTATTATTACTGTGGGCTCATTTTTAGGCTCAGCATAGAATCACTCACCTTATGGTTCTACTTTCTGTTTGGTTCAGTCATTCAACTGTCTCTCATTCTTTGTTTAATATAAAGTCCAGTAGAGTCATTTTATTCTGTGTATGAGAAGAGAGAAAGGCCAGTTATTCTTTTTCTTTTTTGACAGAAAAAGTTTTCAAGTAAATTTAGCTTCCTGCAGATGGAGGTGTTAACAATATCACTAGGGCTCTCTACATTGTTAAGAAAGATGAATGCTCAGACTTATAGATGTTTTACAGGTTAAGGGATATTTTATGTGGTCTATGTCCAAAGTCTTTGAGGTCTAAGGGTTTGACAAATTATCTTTGTTAGATATAGCATTTACAAAGACAGATTTATGTTAAAAATGCATTCATTGTTCTCCCCAGCTTCCTGAGAAGAAAAGAACATCTTTTTCTTTTTATCTTACACAGAATTTTGTCACCTGTGTCTTAAGGCTAAGAACTGAAATTCTATCGTTGGCATTGAGTTGAAAAGAGGTAGACCCTTCTAGAGAGTCAAATGTTATACTGTGAGATGGAAAATGGCATATGGAGTTCCTTAGGCAGAGAATTGAGGAATTTTAACAACAGCCAAAAGAAAGAAAGGAAAGAAGGCAAGAAGGAAAAATATAGTTAGAAGGGTGGGAAAGGAAGAAAACAAGTCTTCATTATTCATATGTGATATGACTGTCTACAGGAAAAATACCCCAAAATCTAAGATATAAGGATAAATAACAGTTTAGCCAGGCGGTGGGATAAATACACGCAAAAATCAATTGCACTTTCAAAACAAACAAGTGGGACATGAGATAAAATGGTCTTATTTAATAACAAACTTACAGGAACTAGAAATAAATTCTCAGAAAGAAAAGACACACAAGATTTAAATGGAGGAAACTAAAAATATTGAAAGTCCCGTGGAAATGGAGAGATATACCACAATCATGGTTAGGAAGCCTCAATATTAGAAAATGTCAGTTTTCCCCTGTATGATCTATAACTTCAATGCAATTCCTCCAAAAAAAAAAATCTCTATTGGGTATTTCATAGAATGTGGGTGCTAAGTGGCTTCAGCTGTGTCTGACTTTTTGGGACGGTATGGATTAGAGCCTGCCAGGCTCCTCTGTCCATGAGATTCTCCAGACAAGAATGCTGGAGTGGGTTGCTGTGCCCTCCTCCAGGAGATCTTCTGGACCCGGGGATTGAACTTGCATCTCTTGTGGCCCCTGCATGACAGGCTGAGCCACCAGGGAGCCTAAAAATGGAATGTAGACAAACTGATTCTAAATGAAATAAAGTAGAAAAAGGTTAAGAAGAGGCAAGATCCACTGAAGAGAAACAGGAAGTTGAGGGGATTTCTCAACCGTATAACAAGATATTACAATGCCGCTGTAGTTAAGAGCTGCACTACTGATGATGGTGTATGTATAGCCAACTGGACCAATAAAATAGAACAGAAAGACAGCATCAGGTCCCCTTGTACCAATATATGAAGCGTGGGCATTCACTTCAAGTGGGTAAAAGAGGTGCTCTTAAATAAAAGACACTGAAATAATTGAATGTACATTCATCACACGTAAAAATACATTTCAAAAGAGCTAAGGTTTAAAAGGGTTTCCCAGGTGGTGCTAGTGGTAAAGAACCTGCCTGCCTATGCAGGAGACATAAGAGACGTGGGTTTGATCCCTGGGTTGGGAAGATCTGCTGGAGAATGGCACAGCAACCCACTCCAGTATTTCTTGCCTGGAGAATCCCATGGACAGTGGAGCCTGGCGGGCTACAGTCCATAGGGTCACAAAGAATTGGACACGACTGAATCAGTTTAGCACGCATGCAAGGGATAAAATGTTAGAGACAAGACATTAAAACTTTCAGATAAAAATGTAAAAAAATTAACTATGACTTCAAGATGGGAAAACAGTTATCAAATAAGACACACACAAATACTTGAAAACAGAAAAATAAAGGAAAGGTTAATAAATCTGACGATATTAAAATTAGAAACTTTCATCAAAATACGCTTTAAAGAAAGAAAACCAAAAGCTACAAACTAGATTTACTTGCATCACACATAATTTACATAGGATTATATTCAGAATAGTTAATAGCAATCCAAGAGAAAATGGTCAAAGATGGGAATAGGCATTTCACAAAAGAAGGAAATATGAACGGCCAATAAATATACAAAATTATGTACATCCTCAATAATTATCAGAATTATGAATTAGAACGGCCTTTTAAAATTATTTATTTTTAATTGAAGGATAATTGCTGTATAATATTGTGTTGGTTTCTGCCGTATATCAGCATGAGTCAGCCGAGATATACATAGGTTCCCTCCTGAACCTCCCTCCCACCTCCCTCCCCGTCCCACCCCTCTAGATTGTCACAGAGCCCTGAGCTCTCTGAGTCATAGCAAATTCCCACTGACTATTTTACATAAGGTTCAGTTCAGTTCAGTTCAGTCATTCAGTCGTGTCTGACTCTTTGCTACCCCATGGACTGCAGCACGCCAGGCCTCCCTGTCTATCACCAGCTCCAGGAGCTTGCTCAAACTCACGTCCATGCAACCATCTCATCCTCTGTCGTCCCCTTCTCCTCCCGCCTTCAGTCTTTCCCAGCATCAGGGTCTGTTCATGAATATGTTTCTAAGCTACCCTCTCCATTCTTCCCGCGTGTCTACAAGTCTGTTCTCTCTCTCTGCATCTTCATTGCTGCCCTGCAATAGAAATGCATTTGGAATCACATTTTATTTTATTCTTTTATTGAGTTGTATTAACACACAGTATTACATTTACATTAGTTTCAGTTTATGACACAGTGATCCAAATCTTTGTATATGACATGGTCACTGCAATAAGACCAGTTACTATTTGTCCCCATACATAGCTGTTACAATAGTATTTGCTATATTCCCTATGTGTACATTACATTCAGGTGACTTGGTTACTTTATATCTGGCAGTGTGTGCCTGTTGATCTCCTTCACTGATTTCATCCGCCCTCCCAGCCCCTTGTCCTCTTGTTCTCTGTATCTGTGAGTCTATTTCTATTTTTTGCTGTTGTCCATATTTTTTTTGTTACTGCCTATGTAGATCCCTATATAAATTCACATGGGATTTGTTTTTCTTTGACATTTCATTTAGTATAATACCCTCCAGGTCCATTCACGTTGCTGCAAATGGCAAGATTTCATCTTTTTTATGGCTGAGGGGTATTCTGCTGTATCTTTTTTCTTCATCTATCTATTGATCCCGGAGAAGGCAATGGCACCCCATTCCAGTACTCTTGCCTGGAAAATCCCATGGATGGAGGAGCTTGGAAGGCTGCAGTCCATGGGGTCGTTGAGGGTAGGACACGACTGAGTGACTTCATATTCACTTTTTACTTTCATGCATTGGAGAAGGAAATGGCAACCCACTCCAGTGTTCTTGTCTGGAGAATCCCAGGGATGGGGGAGCCTGGTGGGCTGCCATCTACCAGGGATGGGGGAGCCTGGTGGGCTGCTGTCTATGGGGTTGCACAGAGTCGGGCACGACTGAAGCGACTCAGCAGCAGCAGCAGCAGCATCTATTGATCCACATCTAGGTCGATTCCAATCTTGGCTATTGTAAATAGTACTTCAGTGAACATAGAAGTGTGTATATATGTATATGTATATATATCACATTTAAAATTAATGTTTCATGTTCTTCAGATAAAGACCCAGGCTTGCTGGATCCTATGATAGCTCTATCTTTAGGGCTTTTCGGGACCTCCATACTGTTTTCCACGATGATGACACCAGTATTTCTGCCAGCTCTCCATGAGGGCGCCCTGTGCTCCACACCCTCATGAACGCTTGTTATTTCTTGTCCTCTCGACGGCCGTTCCGGCAGGTATGCAGTGGTGTCTCCACAGGGTTTGACTTGCCTTTCTGTGATGGTTAGTGAAGTTGCGCGCCTTCTCGTGCGCTTGTTGGCCATCTGTGCGTCTTGGGGGAAAGCGTTGCTGCAGGTCCTCTGCCCAGTGTTTCATTAGGTTGTGCTTTTCTGCTTAGTTGCATGAGTTCATTATGTATTTTGGATACCAACCCAGTATTGGGTATGTCACTGGCAAATACTGTCTTCAGCTCAGTAGGGTGCCTTTTCGTGCTGTTGGTGATGTCTTTTGCTGTACTTTTAGTTTGGTGTAATCCCATTTCTTTATTTTTTCTTTGCTTTTGCCTAAGGAGAGATATCCAAAACATATAAGGGACTAAGTGTTGATTGTTTTTCTTTCCAAAGAATTAATTCTTAGTCTCTTAATTAATCTTCTCCTTTTAAAAAGTCTGCATTTCATGTATTTCTGCTCTAATCTTTATTTTCTTTCCTCTATGAATGTTGGGCTTTATCTGTTCTTCTTTTTCTAATTCCTTTAGGTGTAAAAGTAGATTATTTATTTGAGATTTCTCTTGTTTCTTGGGATTAGGCCTGTGTTGCTTTGAACTTCCCCCTTAGGATTTCTGTGTCTCATAGATTTTGGACCGATGTGTTTCTATTTTCGCTTCTCTCAAGGTAGTTTTTGACTTCTTCCTTGATTTCTTCCTTGGCCCATTGGTTGTTTAGTAGCATGTAGTTTAGTCTGCATGTGTTTGTGTTTTTTGCAGCTTTTTTCTTGTAGTTGATTGTCGTTTTATACTGTTGTGATCCCAAAAGATGCTTGATATGATTTCAACCTTAAATTTCTTGAGACTTATTTTGTGGCCAAACATGCGATCTGTTTTGGAGGCTGTCCCACGTGCACTTGAGAAGAACGTGTGTCCTGCTGCCTTTGGGTGGAGTGGGCACTGCGACTGGGTGGAGACATGAGGGTCATTGACGCGATGGGTCAAGCATACTGGAGATTGGGCGAGGGTGCTGCAGCCCACTTGTGGGAGGCTCCTCCTTCAGAACACCATCCTCCCGCTATCCAGGGAGACTTAAGGGGAGGAATGTGTGCAGATTCAATGTATATTTCTGCAATTTCACTTTGGCTAAGGAAAAAATATATATGTTATCAGTATGTATCTCTTCTCAAGATTCCCTTATTCCATAATGCATCTCAATTATTCAATTTTCTTTTTTTTCCTAGAAGTCCTTAAAAAAATTTTTTTTTTTAATCTTTTAAGCCTGGAGAGAAAGGTTGAATTAACAGATTAAAAAAACCCATGTCTCTGAACCTCTATAGTTTCTCTGTTAGATCTTCCGTGGAAGAGACAACCAACAATTTAATTCTTTCCTTCAGGATGCAAAGTTGTTATATCTGAATTTCTCAACTCCTTAGAGTAAAAGTCACAAGACATAGTATCACATAGTATCATAACAGTGAAACTTCAATAATTATTTAATTTTAAGAAATCCTTTCAGACTTCTGCAACCAAAGAAAGCAAGCTTTTTATACTTTTTTTTAAAATTGAAGGATAATTGCTTTACAATGTTGTGGTGGTTTCAGCTGTACATCAACACGAATCAGTCATAATTGTATATATATATATCCCCTCCCTCTTGAGCTCCACCCCCCCCCCCCATTTCCACCCCTCTAGGTCATCACAGAGAGCCAGGCTGGGCTCCCGGTATTATGACTTCAATTTCACTGGAAGTACATCTCAGGCTAGTTTTCAGACAGGTAGGTTATAGGAGAGCATGGCCAGAAAAGCATCGCTCAAACGGATAAATCTGTTATGTAGTGTTCATGAAGCAATGAAACCTCAGACTGAACTTCTAAATAAACGTTTGTAGCTACAAATGAGCTAGAGCCTTTTCTTCTCAGCTTAGTAAGTATTTCCTTCTGCCCTATAGGGTCAGACTAATATTGATTGTAATTCTCTACTACCACCTAGTGGAAAATCCATCCATTTCTTATTTTAAAAATTCCATAGTAAATACCTGATTGCTTGTTGTAAAGTTATCTTGTTATAAAAAGTTCAAACCCTATAGAAGAGTGTAAAAAGGGTAACTGCTGCTGCTGCTGCTAAGTTGCTTCAGTCGTGTCCGACTCTGTGCGACCCCATAGACGGCAGCCCACCAGGCTCCCCCGTCCCTGGGATTCTCCAGGCAAAAACACTGGAGTGGGTTGCCATTTCTTCCTCCAATGCATGAAAGTGAAAAGTGAAAGTGAAGTCGCTCAGTCATGTCTGACTCTTAGCGACCCCGTGGACTACAGCCTACCAGGCTCCTCTGTCCATGGGATTTTCCAGGCAAGAGTACTGGAGTGGGGTGTCATTGCCTTCTCCAAAAAGGGTAAAAGGGCTCCTTTTTCACTTGCCCTTCCCCTATCACTCTGCTTCCCAAAGGTAACTGGGCCCTGTGGCCTATATCCTGCAAGAACACTTCCTGTATTTTTTACATATTCAGAGGTACAGCAGAAAAATTCTAAGACATCAGCTGAAGATTGTTTTGTCTTTCTATTATAGAGACGGAAAGCATCACCACTTCATGCCTTGAGTGGCCACAGGCGGACAAAGATGGTCAAAAGGTTAAACTCTTGGAGGGATAGATTAGGAGTTAGAGATTAACATAAACACACTACTATATAAAACAGATAACTAAGATCCACTGTATAACACAGGGAACTGTACTCAATATTTTATAATAACCTGTAAGGGGAGAGAATCTGAAAAAAATGTATAACCGAGTCACTTTACACCTTAAGCTAACAGCACTGTAAATCAACTATACTTCAGTTTTGTTTTTTTTTAAGATAAAAAATGGTGAAGCTTTTGAACTTAAAGTTTACTTTTGAAAACTATGGTAGAAGAAAGAAGAATGAAAGGCCTAAACTGGTAAATATCTGGTCAGTAAATGGTAGATTTGGGAAGGACTCCTGATGAAGTTAGTGCCACTTTTCTTGCCTGGAGTTGATACGGGATCTATGGGCTGAGGAGAGTGTCAGGGACGGGACCAGAGCCTTACACTCTAATCCTTCTAATCTGTGTCACAGATGTTTTTGTTTTAGTTTAGTTTAAATAATTTGAGTTTAAAAATCTGATCTACTAAATTTGGGAGCGTAAAAGGAAATAGCGTATTTGCTGTGCTCTTCTTGACCTATAAACTATTTGGTTTTGCTAGTCCAATAACTAGGGTGACAATAAAACATTTAAAAATAAATGTAAGAAGGTAACATGATAATTATAAGAAGTTTTAGGTCTCTTATGACTCAGAGGGTTTTGTTATTTGCTTTTACAATGATTTAAGAACATGAAAAACTTTATTGAGGTGTAATTTACATAAAACCAATGGAACCATTTGAAGTATTCAGCTTGATGAGTTTTAACAAATGAATACATGTGTAACCACCACCTCAACTGATACATAGAACATTTTTCTTGTCTCAGAAAGTTCACTCTCTCTTGACATTTAGCAGTCACTTCCCACTCTATTAGACACTTACTAATTTGATTTCTATCACTTTAAATTGATCTTGGGGAAAAAAAACTAAAGGACTTCTGTCCTCAGATTCATTTTGCTGTCTCAATTTCTGGGAAGCAAACCTAAATGTAAGCATACCTATTTAATCTAATTAACACAGGACATGCTTTTATTTTTTAACTATTGGTTCTTGTGAACTTTAGACAATGTTGCAAATCATTTGACAGTTTCTCCACTTACTTTCTCCCTAAAAATTTGAAATTTCACCTCTAAGTGAAAACTTCTAAGATCAATAGTGATTATGTTAACTTTATGCTGCTAAGTTGCTTCAGTCGTGTCTGACTCTGTGTGACCCTATAGACAGCAGCCCACCAGGCTCCCCTCTCCCTGGGATTCTCCAGGCAAGAACACTGGAGTGGGTTGCCATTTCCTTCTCCAATGCATGAAAGCGAAAAGTGAAAGTGAAGTCGCTCAGTTGTGTCCAACCCTTAGTGACCCCACGGACTGCAGCCTTCCAGGCTCCTCCGCCCACGGGATTTTCCGAGCAAGAGGACTGGAGTGGGCTGCCACTGCCATTGCCTTCTCCGATGTTAACTTTGTAGTCTCACCTAAATGATTTTATAACTTCGGACTAATTTAAATTGAGCTAATCAAGAAATAACTTTTGATTACTTGAAACATGCTTAAAAGAAATAATAATTTATAGAGACAAAAGAAAAAAAATACTGACTCACTGAAAAAGACTGAATCAGCTTTTGTGTATATACTCTTAACAATATTTATTTTTTGTAAAACTCAAATTAAGATGGTCAACTTAAGCTGAATGGATGAAAAAATGTGGCATATGTGTATGTGTGTATATATATATATATTTATGTATAATGGAATATTTCTCAGCCATAAAAAAGAATGAAATAATGCCATTTGCAGCAACCTAGATGGGCCTAGAGATGATCATATTAAGTGAAGTCAGTCAGACAAAGAAAGACAAATACCATATATAACCCACGGATCGAACCCTGGTCTCCTGCATTGCAGGCAGCTTCTTTACCATCTGAGTCACCAAGGAAGTCCCATGTATAACTTATATGTGGTAATTAATAAAACGATATAAATGAACTTGTTTATAAAACAGATTCACAGACATAGGAAACAAACTTATGGTTACCAAAGGGGAAAGGTTGGCGGGAGGGATAAATTAGGAATTTGGAAGTAACATAACACGCACACTATTATATATAAAATAGATAACCAACAAGGACCCACTGTATGGCACTGAGAACTATACTCAATATTTTGTCCTGGTGTGCTGCAGTCTATGGGGTCACAGAGTCAGACACGACTGAGCACCTGAGCTGAACTGATACAGGAAAACAATCTGAAAAGGAATATGTGTGCTCAGGCACCTCTGATTCTTGGAGACCCTATGGACCACAGATCACCAGGCTCCTCTGTCCAGGGAATTTTCCAGGCAAGAACACTGGAGTGGGCTGCCATTTCCTACTCCAGGCGCTCTTTCCGACCCAGGGATTGAACCTGCATCTCTCGCCTCTCCTGCATTGGCAGGCAGATTATTTACCGCTGTGCCACCTGGGAAGCCCCCGTACTACACTTGATCTTGGCCAGGAGGCCGAGAAATGAAAAGGAATATATACACATATACATTTGCATGTGTGCACGCTCAGTCACTTCAGTCGTGTCTGACTCTTTGCGACCCCATGGACTGTAGGCTCCTCCGTTCACGGGGATTCTCCAGGCAAGAATACTGGAGTGGGTTGCCACGCTCTCCTCCAGAGGATCTTCCTGACCCAGGGATGGCACCCATGTCTCTGTGTCTCCTGCATTGGGAGGCAGCTTCTTTACCACTAGCACCACCTGAGAAGCCCGCATATATGTAAAACTGTACATCTGAAACTAACACAGCACTGTAAATCAACTATACTTCAATAAAAAAATGATGGCAAGCTCAGTGTCACACCCACGTTACTGTATTGTATTAATAAGACTAATTTACACTTAAAGCTGAAGTTGAAAGCTTTAAATAATATTGTCATCTAACTATATTTCTGTATATTTAAAACACATACATAATGATGAATTAAAATTAATAAGCAAAAAAAAGAGAGGATTTGTTCAAATTTGCTCTTGGAATATGCACTGCACTCTTACAAAGAAATAAAAAAAGTTGTTTTTTTCCCCTTGAGTGTAATCAGCCCAGCCAACAGCCATTTCTTTTCAGAATACTCTCACTCACTCAGTATCCTGATAATTTGCATATTTTGCTGATACTGTCCATGTTCTTAAATTGTTTTATAAACAAATAACAAAAACCCTCTGAATCATGAGAGACCTAAAGCTTCTTATAATTATTATGTTAACTTCTTTATTTTAAAATGTTTTATTTTCATTCTGGTTATTGGGATAGCAAAAGCTTTAACAACTGCCCACTCTTAAGTACCTGTCCGCTTATATTAAGTGACTGACCAGTTTCCTCTGATAAAAAAATTTTTTTCCCCTTCCTGAAGCCTAAACTCTGAATTGAAAATACTAAAATTGTCCAACTATTTTTTACTCTTAAAAAAACCTTCCCTCTCCCTCACTGCTGCTGGTGCTGCTGCTAAGTTGCTTCAGTCGTGTCCGACTCTGTGCGACCCCATAGACGGCAGCCCACCAGGCTCCGCCGCCCCTGGGATTCTCCACGCAAGAACACTGGAGTGGGTTGCCATTTCCTTCTCCAATGCATGAAAGTGAAAAGTCAAAGTGAAGTCGCTCAGTCGTGTCCGGCTCTTTGCGACCCCATGGACTGCAGCCCACCAGGCTCCTCCGTCCATGGGATTTTCCAGGCAAGAGCACTGGAGTGGGCTGCCATTGCCTTCTCCGTTCCCCCCACTAGATAGCCACTACTTATTTGACCACTAGGTGGCGCCAAAGGCTTAATCTATCAGCACATGCGCAGCAGAAGGACGTTATTTGGGTGCACTTGGCAGGCTTCATACAATTCCACCAAGTGTAGCACTCAGCACACGCTGTGATGAAGGGCGGCCCAGCGCATTCACTTGGAAGTCATTCTGTACTCTCAAAAGAGCTACTTTGTGTATCAACCCCACAATGTAGAGTAAGCTGATAAATCACAGGGTGCTCAAACTTTCCTTGATTAATCTTGTCCAGATAAAAATATTGCAGATTGTGTGCGTGTGTGCATGTGTTGCTTGGCCGTGTCTGTGATCCCATGGGCCGTAGCCCACCAGGCTCCGCTGTCCATGGGACTCCCCGGGCAAGAACACTGGAGTGGGTTACCGTTTCCTACTCCAGAGGATCTTCCCCACCCAGGGACTGAACCTGGGTCTCCTGCATTGCAGGCAGATTCTTTACCATCTGAGCCTCCAGGGAAGCCCCACTGCAGATTGTAGGTGTTTATTTAATGACTGTAGCCCTGGAGGAGGGCCCGGCAACCCACTCCAGTATTCTTGCCTGGAGAACCCCATGGACAGAGGAGCCTGGCGGGCTGCAGTCCACGGGTTCGCAGAGTCGGACATGACTGGAGTGACTTAGTATGCACTCACATAGATGTTTCAGAAAGAGTAAAGCACACTCTGGTTCATATTCCAAGTCTGGCAGGCTCATTTTAATACATTCATTTTAAAGAAGCTTTGTTTTTGGGTTTAAAATATCCTTGTCGATTAGTAGAAACCCATGTGAGAGTTGGACTGTGAAGAAGGCTGAGTGCCGAAGAATTGATGCTCTTGAACTGTGGTGTTGGAGAAGACTCTTGAGAATCCCTTGCACTGCAAGGAGGTCCAACCAGTCCATTCTGAAGGAGATCAACCCCGGGTGTTCTTTGGAAGGAATGATGCTAAAGCTGAAGCTCCAGTACTCTGGCCACCTCATGCGAAGAGTAGACTCATTGGAAAAGACTCTGATGCTGGGAGGGATTGGGGGCAGGAGGAGAAGGGGACGACAGAGGATGCGATGGCTGGATGGCATCACTGACTCGACGGACGCGAGTCTGAGTGAACTCCGGGAGTTGGTGATGGACAGGGAGGCCTGGCGTGCTTCGATTCATGGGACAGAGTCGGACACAACTGAGCGACTGAACTGAACTGAACTAGTCTGCAATTTACAGGCTGGGTTAGAAGACCATGGAAAGTTGCCAAAGTCCCTCGCTGTCCAGAATGTGTGCTTACCTTTGGGATAATGACTATAAGTCTTTGTGAAACTGTGAGATTTCTAGATTCTATTCCTCTATTCTGATATTGTTGGTTACTGCGATTAATTAAACCCCGCCAACAGGACCAAAGAGATGTTTTCTGTTTTTCTCTCATAATTCCTGAAGCCCTTTGCTAGAAGCTGTCATCAAAAATTGGGTCTTCTGGGATTTCCATGGTGGTCCGATGGCTAATACCCTATGCTCCTGATGCAGTTCCATCCTGGTGGAGGAACTAGGTCCTGAATGCCTCAACTAAGACCTAGCACAGCCAAATAAATAATAAAGAAGGAAAAATAAATGTTGGAAAATTTGGTCTTCTAAAACAACAGAAAAGGAGACTCTCAGGGCTCAGTTGAAATGAGATGACCATGATTTCTTGATCCTTGCTCTTGCAGAGAATAGAATTATGAGAACAAACCGGCCAGTTTAAGCTCCCATTGCCACCTATTGACACTTGTCAAACTGCACCAGGGACTTAAAAATGGGAACTTGTAAGAGCGCTTTAGTACAGAAGTAGAGGAAGTCACCATCATAGTCTGCTAGCCCTTGTTGTTGCTGTTGCTGTCGTTCAGTCGTGTCCGACTCTTTGTGACCCCACAGACTGCAGCTCACCAGGCTTCCCTGTCCTTCACCATCTCCTGGAGCTTGCTCAAACTCATGTCCATTGAGTCGGTGATGCCATCCAACCATCTCATCCTCTGTCATCCCCTTCTCCTCCTGCCTTCATTCTTTTTCAGCATCAGGGTCTTTTCTAATGAGTTGGCTCTTCCCATCAGGTAGCCAAAGTGTTGGAACTTCAGCTTCAGCATCAGTCCTTCCAATGAAGATTCAGGACTGATTTCCTTTAGGATGGACTGGTTGGATCTCCTTGTAGTCCAAGGGACTCTCAAGAGTCTTCTCCAACACCACAGTTTGAAAGCATCAATTTTTTGGCGCTCAGCCTTCTTTATGGTCCAACTCTCACATCCATACATGACTACTGGAAAAACCATAGCTTTGACTAGAGGGACCTTTGTTGGTAAAGTAATGTCTCTGCTTTTTATTTTATTTATTTTTAAATTTTACATTAAAAAATAATTAATTGATTTTAGTTTACAATATTGTATTGGTTTTGCCATACGTTGACTTGAATCTGCCATGGGTATACATGTGTTCCCCATCCTGAACCCCCCTCCCGCCTCTCTCCCCCATCCCATCATCCCAGTGCACCAGCCCTGAGCACCCTGTATCATGCATCAAACTTGGACTGGTGATTCGTTTCACGTATGATAATATACATGTTTTAATGCCATTTGGAATCCAAAAGACTGTTCTATACATCTGTGTCTCTTCTGCTGTCTCACATACAGGGCTATCGTTACCATCTTTTAAATTCCATATATATGCGTTAGTGTACAGTATTGGTGTTTTTCTTTCTGGCTTACTTCACTCTGTATAATAGGCTCCAGTTTCATCCACCTCATTAGAACTGACTCAAATGTATTCTTTTTAACGGCTGAGTAATACTCCATTGTGTATATGCACCACAGCTTTCTTATCCACTCGTCTGCTGATGGACATCTAGGTTGCTTCCATGTCCTGGCTATTATAAACAGGGCTGCGATGAACATTGGGGTACACACGTCTCTTTCAATTCTGGTTTCCTCGGTATGTATGCCCAGCAGTGGGATTGCTGGGTCATAAGGCAGTTCTATTTCCAGTTTTTTAAGGAATCGCCACACTGTTCTCCATAGTGGCTGTACTAGTTTGCATTCCCACCAACAGTGTAGGAGGGTTTCCTTTTCTCCACACCCTCTCCAGCATATATTGCTTGTAGACTTTTGGATCACAGCCATTCTGACTGATGTGAAATGGTACCTCTTTGTGGTTTTGATTTGCAGTTCTCTGATAATGAGTGATGTTGAGCATCTTTTCATGTGTTTGTTAGCCATCTGTATGTCTGCTTTGGAGAAATGTCTGTTTAGTTCTTTGGCCCATTTTTTGACTGGGTCATTTATTTTTCTGGAATTGAGCTGCAGGAGTTGCTTGTATATTTTTGAGATTAGTCGTTTGTCCGTTGCTTCATTTGCTATTATTTTCTCCCATTCTGAGGGCTGTCTTTTCACTTTGTTTATAGTTTCCTTTGTTGTGCAGAAGGTTTTAATGTCTCTGTTTTTTAATATGCTGTCTAGGTTGGTCATAGCTTTTCTTCCAAGGAGCAAAGCGTTTTTTAATTTCATAGCTGCAGTCAGCATCTGCAGTGATTTTGGAACCCAAGAAAATAAAGTCTGTCACTGTTTCCATTGTTCCCCCATCTATTTGCCATGAAGTGATGGGACAGGATGCCATAATCTTAGTTTTCTGAATGTTGAGTTTTAAGCCAACTTTTTCACTCTCCTCTTTCACTTTCATCAGGAGGCTCTTTAGTTCTTCTTCACTTTCTGCCATAAGGGTGGTGTCATCTGCATATCTGAGGTTATTGATATTTCTCCCGGCAATCTTGATTCCAGCTTGTGCTTCATCCAGCTTGGCATTTTGTATGATGTACTCTGCATGTAAGTTAAATAAGCAGGATGACAATATACAGCCCTGATGTACTCCTTTCCCAATTTGGAACCAGTCCCGTTCTGACTGTTGCTTTTTGACCTGCATACAGGTTTCTCGGGAGGCAGATCAGGTGGTCTGGTATTCTCATCTCTTTAAGAATTTTCCACAGTTTGTTGTGATCCACACAGTCAAAGGCTTTAGCATAGTCAATGAAGCAGAAGTGGATGTTTTTCTGGAACTCTCTTGCCTTTTCTATGATCTAACGGATGTTGGCAATTTGATCTCTGGTTCCTCTCCCTCTTCTAAACCCAGGTTGAACATCTGGAAGTTCTCCATTCATATTCTGCTGAAGCCTGGCTTGGAGAATTTTGAGCATTACTTTGCTAGTGTGTGAAATGAGTGTAATTGGGTGTTAGTTTGAACATTCTTTGGCATTAAGATAGTCTGCCAGCCCTAGATCAATGGAATAGGGAATAAGAGTGAATGAAACTGTTAACCAATATTTAATTATGGTGACTTGTTTTACAATATGGTGTTAAATGTTCTGTTTTCTGATAAGCATGTGAATAAGCCATTCTATTTTCTTCTTATCTATCTATAATCCTCGACTGTAGCCTGTGCCTGTGAAAATGAAACTCAGTGTTCTCTGAACCATGTCTTTCTTGTTCCAATGAAACTTCAGAACTCAGGAAAAGTATTCTATCATAAATCTTAATATAGACTGAAAACTGTAACTACTCAGGAAAAATGAAAGAGAATGATGACCCTAATGACTGGAATTCCGACAAATGCTTCTACAATTTTTAAGCTTAGAAAAATCCCAGCTCTCCTTGGTTAAAGGATAGTGAGTCAAATTTTGCTTTTTAGAGCTACCATACCTCTAGAGACAATAAAATATTTTTGTGGCCAGCCTCACTGGTGGAATATATGATCATTCTATAGAAAATCTCGTATATGGTTCTTCTCTGCAAATACTATGAAAAGTGCTTTTATGGGTTGCTTTGTTTGGGCAACGTAGTGGTAAGCAGTGGTTCACATCCCCTAATTCGGAATCCTGAGCAGGCCAGAAATGTCACATAGAAAGGAAAATCTCATTTAATTGGGCATGACCAGTCAGTAATAAGAGAAAGGACTGAAGTTTATATATGGAACAAGGCCTACAAAATCCTCTGAGCATGTCAGTTCCTAGTTTATTAAGTCCCTGCCTGACAGGGGAAAAGGATGTTCTTTATTTTTGTTTTTTTTTAAATGTTTATTTCCTTATTTGACTGTACCAGGTCTTAGTTGTGGCATAGGGGATCTAGTTCCCTGAACAGGGGTTGAACCCAGGACCCCTGCATTGGGAGCATGGAGTCTTAGCCACTGGACCACCAGGGAAGGCCCAGAGAGGATGTTAATTTCTGGTGAGCCAGGATCATTGATGAACTTTGGGTGTCTCAGAGAAAATGAGATTTCATCCACAGTGAAAGGCCCTATCAGCAAAGCTCTGGGAAGGTGAGTTGGGGGAGGGTTCTTGGAATCAGTAAGTTGATACATGGCAATAAAATTATTTCTGGTCATCAAAGGGGTAAATAAAACTATGACCTTATGGGCAAAAGTCTTCCAGAGAGATGACAACTCTCTAGTCTGAATATCACTGAGACCTCTATTTGTTAGCCACACAGCAAGGTGACCGCCACATCTTATTCTAAAACAGGCCATATAAAAGAGCTTGTCAGATTAAGGACATGCAGTTAGAACGTTCCTGGAAAATCTTATTTGGTCAGCTCATTACCTTAAGGGTAGGACTCATATAGGAAAAATATTCCAAAAATTGGAAATAAGGCAAAAATCAGCTTTCTTGATTAATACTGTATGTGAACATTTTCTCATAATCCTGCCTGACCAAAATCCGAGTGTTTTCAAGGATTGTAACTTGACTAAAAAACCCAGCTGGCCCTGTACCATGAGAGGTCGATGTGTAGAAAGCTGATAAGGTCTGATGACTTCGCCTTTTCTCTGGTGAGGAAGATAAGTCCATGGTTACGATTTTATTGCTTGTAGTACATTAACCATTTTGAATCTCTTAACAGCCATTTCCCCAGACTATGTACATCTTTGGTTTGCAAATACTCTTTGAATCTGGCCTCTTGTATTCTTCCTGATTCCGATTAATGTTTGGTAACACTTTAAAAAGTCTAAAAAATACATTTCTGCAACATATGGGAGGCTCTATAAACAGATAAAGCACCTCCTGCAACTGCCAGCCAGAACAGGTCTGATAAACCACTTTACTTCTGCTTATATCTAGGTTGCTGTTTGCTGTGTCGTCAGGAATTAGACTTTACAGCAACAACCACTGAAACCACGTCGAAGTCACTTCTGTGTCAGGAACTTCACCTTTTTTCACGCTGCTTCTCCAAAGCCAGTTGCTTTTCTTATCACCTTTGCCAGTGAAATGAATGGAGGGAGATTCCCGTTTCCTCCTGTTGCTTAACTGTGAATTGAGTCTCAGGTGCATGAATTTGATTTATTTTAAAAATTTTTATTCGTTTTTGGCGGTGCTGGGTCTTTGTTGCTGCTCTTGCTATGGCGAGCGGGGGCTACCCCTCATTGCGGTGTGGGGGCTTCTCACCGCGGGGGCTTCTCTTGTTGCGGAGCACGGGCTCTGGGGCACGCAAGCTTCAGTAGCTGGAGTGCGTGGGCTCCGAGGTCAGGGCTCCCGGGCTCTAAGGCCCAGGCTCAGTAGTTGGGGCTCCCGGGCTGTAAAGCACAGGCTCAGTGGTCGGGGTTCTTGGGCTCTAAAGCGAAGGCTCAGTGGTCGGGGCTCATGGGCTTAGCTGCTCCGAGGCATGTGGGGTCTTCCCGGACCCTAAGGCGCAGGCTCAGTGGTCGGGGCTCATGGGCTTAGCTGCTCCGAGGCATGTGGGGTCTTCCCGGACCAGGGATCGAACTGTGTCTCCGGCACTGGCAGGGGGATTCTTCACCACTGAGCCACCAGCAAAGCCCAAATTTGATTTTTTTAAAAAGTAGAACTTAGGTCCTCTATTGGCGCCCTGACTTCCAAGAGGGCCAGCAGCAGCTGGCTTTCCAAACTGTACTGTGGAAAGGCAGGACCCAGAAAGTCAGGGGAAATTTTACGATATTTTTAAGGTGTTCAAGTCTGATGGGACACATAACCAGTGTCCTTACATGAATTGTGAGGGGCTGTGTGGAGTGGCTGCTGTGATAAATGCTTTGGTTCCTGGGTTACATCACTAGTTCTTCAAGTTCAGTTAACCCCCAGACTCACAAGAAATCATAAAATGATTAGCTTTGTTTTAAGCCTCAAAGTCTAGGGGTGGTTTGTTCCACAGCAGTAGATATACTGTTTCTTTTTCTTTCTCTAATTTTATTGAAGAATACTTGATTTGCGATGTGTTAATTTCTGCTGCACAGCAAAATGACTCAGCTATAACATTTTTGTTCATATTCCTTTCCATCATGGTTTGTTTCAAGATATTGAACATAGTTCCCTGTGCTATACAGTAGGACCTTGTTGTTTCAAAACATACTGTATTGTGTAGCTTTGTGTATGTGTGGCTTTTTTACTCAAGTTATTTCTATGAAATTTATTTATCTTGTTGCATTATCAGTAGTTCATTAATATGCATTGCTTATGTAGTATTCTGTTGTATTAATAAGCTACGTTTTCTTTATCTGTTTCCTGTTGAGGAACTATTTTTTTTTAGGCCGTTTGAGAAAATTTATGGACATCGTGACATTTTACCCTGAAATAGTTTGGCATGCGTAGTTTAAGAATAAGGGCATTTCTTCTACAGAAGCAGAATAACATCACCTCTTAAGATACTCACTTAGGATATAACATTATCTAACGCCCAGTTCATATTTAAATTTCCCCTGTGATCCTAGTAATGCCCACGTGTAAATGATTGTTACCTTAAGCTGCTAAATTTCATTGTAATTTGTTACACAGCAATAGGTAACTAATGCCTGCAATGCAGGAGACCCGGGTTTGATCCCTGGGTCTGGAAGATCCCCTGGAGAAGGAAATGGCAGCCCACTCCAGTACTCTTGCCTGGAGAATTCCATGGACAGAGGAGCCTGGCGGGCTACAGTCCATGGGGTCACAAAGAGTTGGACACGACTGGGTGACTAACACACAACACAGAGCTGTGGGTAAGATGCCACCATAGAAAAATGTCCTTCTTTATTTCTTTAGGTTCGCTTGTTATTTTCCCAAAGTTTTAGGAGAATTTTTACATCATTTATTTTAAACATTTTTTTGTTCTAATAAATGTATTTGAAGTTATAAAATTCCCAGTACTCCTTTAATCGTACCTCCCAGAATTCGACAGCTAACAGTTTTACCCTGTGCTCTGAATGAGTAAGTTTCTTTTATGACTAGCTTTTTTTTTTTCTAGATGTTAATTTTATTTCTTTATTTTTTTTTAATTTTAAAATCTTTAATTCTTACATGTGTTCCCAAACATGACCCCCCTCCCACCTCCCTCCCCACAACATCTCTCTGGGTCATCCCCATGCACCAGCCCCAAGCATGCTGCACCCTACGTCAGACATGGACTGGCGATTCAATTCTTACATGATAGTATACATGTTAGAAATTCCCATTCTCCCAAATCATCCCACCCTCTCCCTCTCCCTCTGAGTCCAAAAGTCCGTTATACACATCTGTGTCTTTTTTCCTGTCTTGCATACAGGGTAGTCATTGCCATCTTCCTAAATTCCATATATATGTGTTAGTATACTGTATTGGTGTTTTTCTTTCTGGCTTACTTCACTCTGTATAACAGGCTCCAGTTTCATCCATCTCATCAGAACTGATTCAAATGAATTCTTTTTAATGGCTGAGTAATACTCCATTGTGTATATGTACCACAGCTTTCTTATCCATTCATCTGCTGATGGACATCTAGGTTGTTTCCATGTCCTGGCTATTATAAACAGTGCTGCGATGAACATTGGGGTACATGTGTCTCTTTCAATTCTGGTTTCCTCGGTGTGTATGCCCAGCAGTGGGATTGCTGGGTCATAAGGCAGTTCTATTTCCAGTTTTTTAAGGAATCTCCACACTGTTCTCCATAGTGGCTGTACTAGTTTGCATTCCCACCAACAGTGTAGGAGGGTTCCCTTTTCTCCACACCCTCTCCAGCATTTATTGCTTGCAGATTTTTGGATCGCAGCCATTCTGACTGGTGTGAAGTGGTACCTCATTGTGGTTTTGATTTGCATTTCTCTAATAATGAGTGATGTTGAGCATCTTTTCATGTGTTTGTTAGCCATCCGTATGTCTTCTTTGGAGAAATGTCTATTTAGTTCTTTGGCCCATTTTTTGATTGGGTCGTTTATTTTTCTGGAGTTGAGCTGCATAAGTTGCTTGTATATTTTTGAGATTAGTTGTTTGTCAGTTGCTTCATTTGCTATTATTTTCTCCCATTCAGAAGGCTGTCTTTTCACCTTACTTATATTTTCCTTTGTTGTGCAGAAGCTTTTAATTTTAATTAGATCCCATTTGTTTATTTTTGCTTTTATTTCCAGAATTCTGGGAGGTGGATCATAGAGGATCCTGCTGTGATTTATGTCGGAGAGTGTTTTGCCTATGTTCTCCTCTAGGAGTTTTATAGTTTCTGATCTTACATTTAGATCTTTAATCCATTTTGAGTTTATTTTTGTGTACGGTGTTAGAAAGTGATCTAGTTTCATTCTTTTACAAGTGGTTGACCAGTTTTCCCAGCACCACTTGTTAAAGAGATTGTCTTTACTCCATTGTATATTCTTGCCTCCTTTGTCAAAGATAAGGTGTCCATATGTGTGTGGATTTATCTCTGGGCTTTCTATTTTGTTCCATTGATCTATATGTCTGTCTTTGTGCCAGTACCATACTGTCTTGATGACTGTGGCTTTGTAGTAGAGCCTGAAGTCAGGCAAGTTGATTCCTTATGACTAGCTTTTAAATCTGCTATTTATCAAAATTTTCTTAGTTTGCAAACCATGAGAATTTTAGGTGTCCTTTTGTTATCAAGTTCTAATTTAATAGAGTGTAGCTGCAGAGTGTGGTTTCAAAGATATTAATACTTTGGAGTTTATTGGAGTTTATGGGATCATGCATATTCTCTTTCAGTAAATGTTCTACGTGACTTGAGAAATTATATATATAGGTGCTTTTGGATGACTTTCTTCCTTTATTATTATTTTTAAAATATTCTTAGAAGTTTTATTAATTTTTTAGTTAAAAAATTAAAAACTTTTTTAAATTAAAAAATTAAAAACATTTTTTTAGTTAAAAAATTAAAAACATTTTTTTTTTTGCCTGCACTGGGTCTTCAATGTGGCATGTGGGCTTATTAGTTCCCCGACCAGGGATCGAACCTGCATCCCCTGTATTGGAAGGTGGATTCTTAGTCACTGGACCATCAGGGAAGTCCCTATGGTTTTTTATAAAGCCTTCCTCCTTATATTCATTTTATTTATTTATTTTAATCTTTTGGCCACACCAGGTGGCACTTGGGCCCTTGACAGTGCAGAGTGTTAACCCCTGGACTGCCAGGGAGGTCCCTGCTTTTTAAATGAATCTTTTGAATCTTGTACCTGATTTCATTTCCTTTTTGCTTTCACTACCCTGTAGCTTAAAACCAACTAAGCTCGTGGAGAGCTGGCTGGTCAATACATGGCCTGGTAAACTGGCTTTCTGGGGTAAAAAACAAAACAAACCCCCAAGTTCTGATACGTAGCATTTCTGGTTTCTGCAGTATAAATATTTCTGCCATGGTCAAAGTCAAACTACCCGTGGTTAACAGCTGCCTTTCGAATCTCCTGAGTGGTTCACAATCTGCTCTTGTTAGGCTGTTCAAGACAGCTCCAGCGTATCACTCCTCTTTTTAAAAAAGAGGTATTCATGTTGAAGTTTAGTTTTCTCTCTTGGCTTCATTTATTTCTTCATCTTTTCTCTAATTATTTTCTTCTTCTTTTCCTCCTCCTCCTGTTTACATTGTAAGGGCTACAAGCCCTTTGTGGAATGAGGGGCACAACAATGCAAATTTTTTAGCCAGCGAAGGAAAAGCCGGCCCTCCGGTCCTTAAACGCTTGTGTCTGCATTACATTCTCAAGGCCTCTGCTGTGCTGCCCGGTTTTGTGGCAAGCATGTGCGGTTCAGGTCGTCAGGAGGATTCATCCCTAGAGTCAGGGAGTCCCCATCCCCAGCTCTCTCATCTGGGAGATCCCCCTGCGCCCTCCGGCCCACAGGGCCTGCTTTCTCACTTCCTCTGGCCAGAACCATAGTGTTTTTCTTGGAGACGCAGCTCAGCAGTGCAGCTCTTCAGTCGATGCCAGATTTCAGGGCAGAGCCGTGAGAGGAAAAGCCTCCGAGCCCTCCTTTTCCCCCAGAACGCTGCCTCCCCCCGTTTTGAGTCTCTCCACAATCCACCTGTTTTTTGTTTATTTTTCAGAGTGGTTTAGTGCTTGCTTTTGTCTACTCTCCGTGTTCTGAGTTGTGATCAGCAGGAAAAATATACTCAAACTATTACACTGAATTTCAAAATAAGTTAAATCTCGTGGCTAGAAAGAACTCAAGGCAACAGTAATTTTAGATTCGTTTTCTCCAAACTGAATACACACTACCAAGAACATAGGGATGTCTTAGGGTGCTTTGTATGTTTCGCCCGAGATCTGGAAAGAAAAGCAGACAGTAGCTTCCCACGTGGCCCACTAGGATTCTGTTAAATATACCTCTTAACTGCTCACTCGTGTGTAAAATGGCATTGACTGTCAAAGCTATAAGGCATCTCAGAAGTCACTCAACACCCCATTTGACAGAAGAGAAAACAAAGGCTCAGAGAAGGGGAGTAGTTTGTCCTGTCACTCAGGAAATGCCTGGCAAAGATAGGTCCAGAGCTCAGCCTGCTGAATACAGTTATTCAAACATCAAACAACGTCCTAAGTGTTAAATGTTGGGCTGGGTTAATTATTGCAGATTTCAGGGAGGAGATGGCATATGAGTCTTGAGGGAACAGGTTTCAGGTCAGTGGAAGAGGAAGGGCATTTGTAAACAAAATCCCACATCTCCACTTTTGAATTGCCATAACTTCCTCATAGTAACCTTCCATCTATTCTTACATAGAAGTGTCAATAGTTGTAGCCCATATCTAAGGTTTTTTGGTTTGGGTTCTAAGAGATAAACAGTTTACAGGCATGTAGCCATTGCTCAGTTCAATAAGTTTCACTTTTTGGGGTTATTGTTACTATTCTTTGAAATTCACAAGTCTCCCTTCCCCAGATAGTTAAGTATTTATCACGTTTTGGCCTCTAATGTGAATGAACACGCTATGGGAGGAACCCTCTTCCGCGTGATCTGGCTGGTGCTCCTAGCTAATTCTCAGGTGTGTAGCTGTCTTAGCTACCTGAGATCGGTCACGTACACCTGATTCTTATCTGCTCCCCCACGCCCTCCTCTGGGAAAGATGTTTTAGAGGTAGGGGACAAAGGAATACAAAGATATGCTAACGTTTGGGTGGGCAGAAGCCCCCTTCCCTAGCTTCACCTCTCTGGGTGCACACGGACCATACCAGCTTCTGGTTCCAGAAAGTTTATTACAAAATAAAGGAGAGTCTGAGGAAGGAGATTCACTCGTCATAGAATTTCGGCAGCTCGTTGCCCAGGATGACTTGATGGTCCACCCCAGCGCCTGTGATGGTGACCAGGTAGATGACGCCCCCGCTGGAGCCGTCCCGCTTCATGGCCAGGGCGATCGCTGTGGAGGTGCCGGGTGGAGAGAAGGAAGCGAGAGTGGCTTAGCTGCAGAAGTCCCATGGGACCTCCCTGGTAGTCTGGTGGCTAAGACCTCGGAGGGGGCCTGGGATCCATTCCTGGTAAAGCAACTAGATCCTGAATGCTGCAACTAAGGCCCCGTGCAGCCAGATAAATAACTATTTTAAAAAAATGGTTTCCCTTCCTTTCTGCCCATATGCCTACTACTACATGCAGACTTCAGAACACATCTCCTAGAGATGCGTATTTAGTGGTGGTCAACCAACTTAAAAAATACAAAGGTCTTCATACAACGTCCACGGTCTCAATACTCCCACCATGACTGATTTTGTAACAAGTAGATAGGCAAGCAGCTCCCAAATCCTTGAATATGTAACAACTGGCTCTTACGGGCTGGCCCAAGCGCACAACTGATTTCCTGTGGTTACCCTAGATCTTTCTTTGACGTGCACAGAAGGGCCTTGGTTTATGCCTTTTGTCCTAAAGTGTGTTAGTTCCTCAGTCGTGTCCGACTCTTTGAAACCCCATGGACTGTAGCCCGCCAGGCTCCTCTGTCCATGAAACTCTCTAGGCAAGAGTACTGGAGTGGGTAGCCATTCCCTTCTCCAGGGGATCTTTCCAACCTAGGGATCGAACCCAAGTCTCCTGCATTGCAGGTGGACTCTTGACCGTCTGAACTTTTCCTGAAAGCCCATCTAGTTTAACCTTTGCCCCTTCACTCTCAAAGGCATCCCATTTGGACATTTCATAGATGGGCATCGATATCTTTCTTGTCCTCACACTCGACGTCCTTACCACGTGTAACCCCTGCCCCAGGTGCCCTCCCGTATTACCATTCGTGGTGAAGCGTCTGCACTCCTCCGGGGACATGCCTGGTTTATACGCCGCATCCACGTAACCATAGATGCAGGTGCTGCCAGAGCCACCGATGGCAAAGGGCTGTCGAATCAGCATCCCGCTCATGGTCCCATACACCTGGGGAGGCACCCTCCGCTCAGACTCAGAGCCTGCATCCTCTGCTCAGCCCTGAGACAGGCAGGTGGTCTCCACGCCCTGCAGTGAAGCCCCAGCACCTCATATCCGTCTCCTCTGAGACCGTCCTATGCTTTTAGGGGCAGTGTCTTTGGAACTCAAGGCTGGAATGCCATATGGCTGCCATCTCCCTCTCTGGGGGAGAGGGGAACTCCGAGGAAGGGGGGACGCTGGGAGAGACTCACCTGGCCCCCTTCGCGTTGGTCCCAGCCAGCTACCATGAGATGTGCAGACAAGTCCTCTCGATATTTATAGGTGATGTTTCTCACCACGTTCGCAGCAGCCAGAACCAGCGGGGGTTCCTCCAGTTCCATCCTGAAGGAAGGGTTAGGAATAGGTGGTGATATGCTTTCCTGGAGGTCCACCCTCCTAGACCATCATCCTCATCTCTGCCAGGTGACCTCTAAAAACTAGCTGCAAGGATTCAGTCTCCAGCTCCCCTCCCACTGGTGCGGGGGAACCAGAGTCTCACATTACCCACTAGGAAGAAGGTTTCAATTGTTAATTGTTCTCCCTCCTTTACTGTGTCCCCTGCCCCCCAGTCCCCAGTTGCAAAAGTCTCCTGGCCCCCGGAGCCCTGCACATATGGGTTTAGAAGATAAGCATCACTTCTGTCCCGTGACCTTGGTTCCCACACAGTCACCACCTGATACCACGGTGGGCTATGTCCTCATCTTCTTCCTCACTATTTATATTAGGAGAGTGATCTGCAGTGTTCAAATCACTTTTACTCATATTTTTTGGTTTTGGAAATAACTATCTGGTGAGGGAGGTGCTATTAGTTATCTCTGCTTTACAGATGCAGAAACCAGCTTTGAGAGAGTCGAGTGCCAGTTCAAAGAGAAATGAAAGCTGAAGGCAAAGCAAGAAGTTTTCCTTTTCCACGGTAGCGCCCCTGGAATAGGACACGGTGTTGGCGTTCACTGAGTGGGGGAGTTCTAGGCGGCCTGGACGGGGGAGCCCACCATTTCATACCCATGGAGCTCCAGCTGGTAGGCGGCCATGTCCGCTATGGCCTGAGCGTCAGCAGCTGAGCCGGAGAGAGCGCAGTAGATGCGCTGGTGCAGGGGGGAGAGCTTGTCAAACACTCGGTTCACCACCGCCTCCCTGTCAGCAAGCAGTGCAAAGTCATCAGCATCAGAGTTGCCAATTAAAAAAAATTTAAGTATCGTTGATTTGCAGTGTTGTGTTAATTTCTACTGTATAGCAAAGTTGATTCAGTTATACATATATACTTTTTTTCATATTCTTTTCCATTATGGTTTATCACAGAATTTTGAATAAGTTCCCTGTGCTATATGGGAGGATCTTGTTGTTTATCCATTTTGAATATAACTTCGTCTGCTGATCCCAGACTCCCAATCCTTCTCCCCGCCCCCACCTCGGCAACCACAGGTCTGCTCTCTACGTCTGCGAGTCTGTTTCCCTTTTGCAGCTATGTTCATTTGTCGTAGTTTAGATTCCATGTATATGTGATATCATATGGTATCTATTTCTGACTGTGCCTAATTTGATCATTCCAGGTCCATCCACATTGCTGCAGATGGCATTATTTCATTCTTTTTTAGGACTGAGTAATAGTCCATTGTGATATACATACACACACACACACATACACATAATATGCATATATATCACATCTTTAAAAATTTTGTATAGGAGTATAGTTGATTTACACTGTTGTATTACTTTGAGGTGTATGGCAAAGTGAATTATATACAGTTATCCACTCCTTTTTAAAAATTGAGTATAAAGACAGTCCTCAGAATGAGAGAAAATATTTGCAAATGAAGCAACCAACAAGGGATTAATCTCCAAAATATACAAACAGCTCATTCAGCTGAATATCAAAAAACAAATAATTCAATCAAAAATGGGTGCAAGATCTAAATAGACATTTCTCCAAAGAAGACATACAGATAGCCAAAAAGCACATGGAAAGATGCTCAGCCACTGATTATTAGAGACACGCTCTATCCATTCTGTACAGAACAGTTTGCACCTGCTCATCCAGGACCCTGTCCTCCTCCTTTCCCCCACCCTTGCAACCCCAGGTCTGTTTTCTACGTCTGTGAGTCTGTTTCTGTTTTTGTTTGTAAAAATAAAAACTACAATGAAGTATCACCTCACACTGGTCAGCATGGCCATTATAAAGAAAAATCTACAAACAATAAATGCTGGTGAAGGTATGGAGAAAAGGGCACACTGTTACACTGTTGATGGGAATGCAAATTGGTACAGTCACTGTGGAGAAGGGTATGGAGGTTCCTTACAAATCTAAACATAGAACTACCATATCACCCGGAAATCCCACTCCTGGGCATAGATCTGGAGAAAACTATAATTCAAAAAGATATATGCACCCCAGTGTTCATTGCAGCGTTATTTACAGTAGCCAGAACACGGCAGCAACCTAAACGTCCATCAGCAGAGGACTGGATA
This sequence comes from Ovis canadensis, assembly GCF_042477335.2. Taxonomy (NCBI): domain Eukaryota; kingdom Metazoa; phylum Chordata; class Mammalia; order Artiodactyla; family Bovidae; genus Ovis; species Ovis canadensis. The sequence goes on along the minus strand of NC_091264.1, from coordinate 22,410,025 downwards.
AAGAGCATATGTACTGCCATGAACACAAGGGTGCAGGCATCTTTTTGAATTACAGTTTTGCCTGGATATACGCCCAGGAGTGGGACTGCAGGATCATACAGCGAGTTGCTAAAGTTTCTGATGTTCTTTTGACAATAGAATGGCTTCAGAGTACATGAAATTTAACGCCTGGATTAAAGCGGGAAGGAAAAAATTGTCTCAGACAAATGAAACACTGCAAGTGATGATCAAAATCGGACTTAGATTTTATAATAAAACAAAAATACTACATGAAATTAAGAATAATCTTCCCCGTACTAATTTTTCTTTGTTATTAACCATCTTGAGGAAGTTATGTGTTCTCTGGCACATAAAGTAAGTAATACTGGTCTAATCCTGTATACTTTTCTTGTATGTAGGGGAACTGGCCAAAAGGGAGAAAGACACACTTAGTTCACACAGTGGATCAGAAAGCAGGTATCTGCTCGGCAGAACCATCTTTTCTATCTCTAAACACAGGTGGAAGGAAGACCTCTGAAATCCCTGTTTCCTAAACTCTTTTCAGACCCATTTCGATGACCCCCTCTGGGACAGGCCACGTTAGCATTCAAGCCCCAGATTCTTCTCCGTGAGTTCAGAGACCCAAACCCTCACCCAATGTCTTATTATAGTGGCCTTTCTGAAAGGTTCACTCAGCTTCTCCAGAGCTTCAGTTTGCCAGTCTCTATGAATGATTAAAAATATGCATTGGGCGCCGCGGGCTTCCTTCCAAAAGTACCCAGGGTCCCTGGTACTCACCCTGCAGACACCCGGGAGTCTGATCCCACCACAACGCCCCCATCAAACTCTACTGCCATGATGGTTGTCTGCGGAGACACAAAGGACAGAACGTCAGAGCAGGAAGAGCCTTGGCCCCTTCATGTTAGATAAGGAAACATTCTCAGAGAGGGGGAGGTGACTGGCTCAAGGTTATCTGGTAATTTAGGCCAGAGTTGACTCCCAGGATGGGATTTTTTTTTTCTTTCCGTTTTCTCTATTGTCTTTCCTGGCCACAAGGGAACATCAGAGTCTGGCCAGTGGTATCACATAGAAAGAATGGCCTCCCTAAAATTCTTTCCACTGTGAAGAGAGAGGTGGGGTGAAGCTCCTAGGGCTTAAGTGCTCCCTCTGAGTGAAGGGCTCAGGGGGGCACTTCCAGACCCTGATGACGCAGCCCCACACATGCATGACCTCTGCGTGCGCTTGTGTGTGCACAGATGTGCTGCAGATCTTGCCACACAGCAAGTGACCGTGACCTTGGGAAACAAGCTCAAGCCTTTTTATTAGCCCAGAATCATCCACCCCACTCTCCCCTTAATCAGTTTACTGAACAAGGGAAAACATCTCAGAGGTCAGTGGTTACCATGGCCATGTGTCAAGGAAGGAGGAAAATATCAGGAAACACATGGGACATTTAAGAATTTCTGATCAAGAGGTAAAGAACAAGGGGACTTCCCTGGTGGTCCAGTGGTTAAGACTGTGCTTCCTTTGTAGGGGGCATGGGTTTGATCCCTGGTCAAGGAACCAAGATCCCACATGCCATGTGGTATGGCTAAAAAATAAATTTTTTTTTTCTTTAAAAGAGTAAATAGCCAGGGAAAGAGATCTGTAGCAAGAGAGGATTTGATTGGGGAGTTTTAGCTGACTTTTCCAGGTCAAGAAAAGAATTAAGTAAAAGTGGAGAATAAAGCCATTTTTTTTTTTAACTTTAAAGATCCTGCAAAGAAAGAAACTGCATCATACAGAAGGCAAGTGACTTGCCCAGGGTCACACAGGACTAAAACCCCCATCCAGCTCCCAGGGTTTGTTCTGACTTGTACTTCTTACTGTTCGTCTGGTGGTGAGGGGAAGAGTTTCTAATTTATGAATGGTTTCACTGCTATGTTCCTCAGGGCTTCATAAGTTGCTCTGGCCTCCGGGGATATTGGCCGGGGTGCTCATTTTGACACACTGATTCATCGTGAAGAGCGGACCAGAGATTAGGGGTAACCCCACCCGAGAGGTTAATCCGTTATAACAAGGCTGCCGGAAGCTGAGAGTGGTGGCGGTCGCTTGAGAGCAGAAGGCAGCCAGCCAAGGGCTGCCACCAGCCCCCCGGGGGCCCAGCCTGGGCAAAAGTCCTCCAGCAGGTTGTGGAGGTGGGTGAGGAAGACACGGGGAGGGGAGCGCGGTGCACGTGGGCCGAGTAGCTGCCTTCCTGGACCAGGCTGGGCACTGGCAGCGCCAGCTCACAGGCAACCCCCGTGAGCAGTGCCGGGGCCGTAAGTTCCCCGGCGCGAGTCCATCAAAGGTCTGTGGGGGCACGTTCCTCCCCGCACGCTCCCAAGTGCCGTCCTGTTCACTCGGGGCACCGCGTCCTCATCTCTGCGCACCTTCCCCAGCTCTCCCCCTTCATTGAAGCAGCCCCTGTCTCTAGTCCAGAGTGAAAGCGAAAGCGCTCTAAAGCAGCTTCCCCTCAACGCTTCCAGCTCCGGAGCCCAAGCACCCCTTCCCCGCCGGCCCCCGCGCCCAGTCCCTCGGCGGCCCCCCGAGCACCCCGCTTCTGTAGAGACGCCCGTGTTCCTTTTGGGATGCGCGCCCCGGCTGCTGCAAGCGGTCTCCTCCCTCTTGCGAGTCTCCGAGTTAACCCTGTGGCGCTTCCAGGGTCCGCCCGTCCCTCCGTCCCGCCACCGATGTTCCAGACTCATTACCCCGGTGTGGACTTCTCCTGCCCGGGGCAAGTCCCCGGTGGGGGCTCCGGTCCGCAGCATCCCGGCTCCGCGAGGCTCGCCGCTCCGGGCTCTGGTTTCCGACCTGGGACCGCGCGCCGCCCGCAGCCCGAGGCCCCGCCCCCGCGCCGCGCCCGCCAGGGGGCGCACGAGTCCGTGCCGCCGCGCGGGGCGGCCCGGCGCTAACTTGTGCGGGGCGGGTCTACCCGGAGACAGATGACGCAAGAGACCGGGGCCAGCGGATCTGCCCGGAGACGGATGACGCACGAGCCCCGCCTGCAGACCCGGGGCCAGAAAGTCCCGGGCAGCGCGGCTCCTGCAGGAGGCGGTGGCACGCGAGGCGGGGCTCGGGTGGCGATGGAGGAGGTCAGCCTCGGATCCGAGGTCCCTGCGCTCCTCCCAGGTGCTCTGGGCCGGCCGCCTCCGCAGGGGCCGGGCCTGGGAAACCGGGCCGCTTTCGTTTTCTCTTTCCCCTAAACCGCCCGCTTCTGGGCAGCGCCGCGGGCTCGGCGGGCTCCCGGGACTTTCCGAGGCCCCGCCCCGGCCCCTCCCCGCGGCGGTCCGGATTCCGGCCCGGGGCTCGGGCTCCCACAGCAGCCCGTCGCGGACAGCGAGAGCCGGGACCGCGCGCGCCCATGGCCTGCCCGGGGTCCCCAGCTCCCTGCGGCCGTCCGCGCCTCCCCCGCCTCGCCGTCGCGTGGCTGGGGACGGCGCTGCTGCTCCTCGCCGACTGGACGCTGCTCCGGCCGGCGCTGCCCCGAGTGGCCTCGCGGCTGGTGCCCCCTGCGCTGCCGCTGCTGCGGGTCTGGGTGGCCGGCTTGAGCCGCTGGGCGCTGCTGTGGCTGGGGGCCCGCGGCGTCGTCGGGGCCGCGCTGGGCTTCCGGAGGGAAGGCACGCGAGTCCTCGGGTGGCTGGCTGTTTTGGAGCCGCTGGCGGCGGCGCTGGGCTTGGCCCTGCCGGGACTCGCCTTGTTCCGAGAGCTGGTCTCCTGGCGAGCCCCCGAGGACGCGGACAGCGCCGGGCCCCTGCACTGGGGAAGTCGCCTGGACGCCTTCGCTCTCAGCTACTGCGCGGCACTGCCCGCGGCCACCCTGTGGTATAAGATCAGGAGCCTCTGCGTGCAAGGAGCTCGCGGGGCTTTTGGCCTGGCGATGAGCCGGCTTTTAGTCTTCCTGGGTCCGGAGAAAAGCCACGTGCAGTTCATTTTGGCCCTGGTGTTTCTCTCCTGTCTTGGTAGGTAAGGTGGGGGCGGGGGGGGGGCGTGCAACGGGAAGGGGGACGGGACTGGAGAACTGGGTAGGAATCGAGGGGCCTGATCAATGAGATCAATTGGTGTGGGTTCTCGGAAACGTGGGTGAGGGGAAGGGGACCCAGCTCAGGTCTTGATCACCCCAGTGGAGTGGGAAGGTCCTGACTGGGCAATTGTCAGGGGTCCTGGACTCCAGGGCTGCCCTGCCTGTTGTTGCTTCACTGGCCACCGTGGACAAGGGCTTTTCCGGGGCAGCCCATCCTACAACCGCTAGGCTTCCTCATTAAACCTCTAAAGGTCTTTGGGCCCCGTGTAGGTGGAGATGGTATCTCTCCACTGCTCTGCAGGAGAATGAATAAAGGCGAAAAGCCGGTGGGCCAGGGCCTGGTGAGAGCTCAGGAGAATGAATAAAGGTGAAAAGCCGGTGGGCCAGGGCCTGGTGAGAGCTCACCTGCTCAGACTTGCTATTTCTTCCCCTCCGCAGGGGAGATGGCCATTCCGTTCTACACTGGCCGGCTCACCGACTGGATTGTACAGGATGAGACAGCCGCTGCCTTCACCCGGAACGTAACCCTCATGTCGGTCCTCACCATAGCCAGGTCTGGGCACTGAAGGTGGAAGGCTGCGGGACAGGGGATTCGGAAAAAGTGGGAGTTGGAAGTTGGGGCTGCCGTCCAGGGTGAACTTCTGGGGGACCTCCTGACCACCCCGGGCCCCCTTCTCTTGTCTCCCCGTAGTGCAGTGCTGGAGTTCACAGCTGATGGAATCTACAACAGCACCATGGGCCGCATGCACAGCCACCTGCAGGGAGAGGTGTTTCAGGCTGTCCTGCGCCAGGAGACAGAGTTTTTTCAAAAGAACCAAGCAGGTTTCTCATGAAACTCTTTTCACTATCCATTCACTTACTGTTTATACACCCATAAAGTATTAAATTATTAATCTCTCAGTCATGTCCGACTCTTTGGGACCTCATGGACTGTGGCCCGCCAGGCTCTCTGTCCATGGAATTCTCTAGGCAAGAATACTGGAATGGATTCTCCAGGGGATCGTCCCGACCCAGAGATCGTACCCAGGTCTCCTGCATTGCAGGGGGATTCTTTACCATCCGAGCCACCAGGGAAGCCCATACCTCCTCTTTTACTTATAACCTTGATTTCTAGTCTCTCACACATAAACACTGTCATGTCTTATTCTCAACGTGCCTCAAGAGCAAAACATACTCCTTTTATTTAAGAAAAGCCTAGTGTTTCCATCCAAGCCTCACAGACTTATCCCTCTGTGTGTGTTTAGATAGAAATGACTGGAATTTAAACCTTGAGATTTTGAGATCACAGAGTCTAGCCACCTTGCTTTGCAGAGAAGGGAACTGAGGCCGTCCCCAAATGCTGGCGCTTGCCTAGATGCGGGCGGACAGAGATGAACTCGGAGTCAGAACCCCTCTCTTGATTCCCAGTCCAGCGCTTGCTACAGTTTCCTGGACTGCTGTTTAACGGCAACTTTGTGTCTCTCCAGCTGTTAGATGATCTGCTTGTTTCTCCTGCCCCTGTACCTGGGACATAAAAGTTCTTAGAGAACAGGAATCTGTCAGAGAAAATGAAATCCACAAGGGCATCTTTTTTTTTTTTTTTTAGCTGGAAAGTCTTTAGCCAGTCTTCTCCTCTGGACACTTTCTCCTTGTGTTGAGGTTCCAAGTCTCCCTAACCACTGACCTTGTCTTCTCAGCCTTCTGAGAACCCTTCCCCTGGCACCCTGGCTCACCTGTCCCTCCCACCACTCTGAGATTCTCATTCACACCACCCTCTTCTCCCCAACCCTTCACAGGTGAAATCACATCTCGGGTGACAGATGACACGTCCACCATGAGTGAATCTCTGAGTTCGGATCTCAGCCTGTTGCTGTGGTACCTCATCCGGGGACTGTGTCTCCTGGGGCTCATGCTCTGGGTGTCTCCGTCCCTCACTGTGGTCACCCTGGTCGCCCTGCCCCTGCTCTTTCTTCTGCCTAAGAAGCTGGGGAAATGGCACAAGGTCTGTCTGGGGAGTTGCCTCAACCTGCGCTGACTCCTGTCGCTCAGACGTGGTGGGCTCGCTTCCTGTCAGGGTTCTTTCCTGGAGCCTGCACTGATTCTGCATCTCTGTGGGTCCAATTGTCCACATTCTTGGGTTGCTCAGTGTCAGTTTTCATGTTCTCCGTGTCTTCTAACGTCTGCCCACTACCTGTCTTTAAGAATACGATCACTGAGGTTAGGATTAACATATAGACACTACTGTATATATATTAATAAAATAGATAATCAGTAATGACTGACTGGATAGCACAGGGAACTCTACTCAATACTCTGTAATGATATATAGGGAAAGAAGCTGAAAAAGAATAGATATTGGGTTGCCATTTCCTTCTCCAGGGGATCTTCCCAACCCAGGGATGGAACCTAGATCTCTTGCATTGGCAGGTGGATTCTTTATCACTGAGCCACATGGGAAGTCATATATATATATATATATACACACATATATACATACACATAAATATATATCACTTTGCTGTACTACTGAAGCTAATACAATATTGTGAATCAGCTATGTTGTTGTTTAGTTGCTAGAAAGAAAGAAAGTGAAGTCACTCAGTCATGTCCAACTCTTTGCGACCCCATGGACTGTAGCCTACGAGGCTCCTCCATCCACAGGATTTTCCAGGCAAGAGTACTGGAATGGGTTGCCATTTCCTTCTCCATGTTTAGTTGGCCGTGTAAGTCATGGCCAACTCTTTGCAACCCCCATCCTGGACTGTAGCCCACTAGGCTCCTCTGTCCATGAGGTTTCCCAGGCAAAATACTGGAGTGGGTTGCCATTTCCTTCTCCAGAGGATTTTCCCGACCCAGGGATCAAACCCATACCTCTTGAATTGGCAGGTAGATTGTCTGCCACTGAGCCACCACAGAAGCCCCCAAATAAACTGTATTGTAATAGAAAAGAAAATAAAGAATATGACACTGATCTCAGGAATATGACCCCCATGGCCCTTCTGAAGCATTTCCCTCTTTTCTGTTTCTCTTTGGCATGGGGGGATGTTGGTGAGTGGTAGGAGCTGTGTCTTTTTCTCTCTTGTCCCTCTGCTGCCTCTCACCTGTACTGATTGGAGAATTCAGGTCTTAGCATCCCTCGTGGTTTGCCAACCCCGTGTGTTATCTATGGTTCATATCTCCACAGATGCTGGCAGAACAGATGCAAGAATCTCTGGCAAAGTCCAGCCAGGTGGCCATTGAGGTGCTGTCAGCCATGCCTACAGTTCGGAGCTTTGCCAATGAAGAGGGTGAGGCCCAGAAGTTCAGGCAAAAGCTGCATGAGATGATGGTGCTCAGCCGGAAGGAGGCCCTGGCCTACGCGGTCAACCTCTGGACTGTCTCTGTGAGCACCTGGGCATGAATGCCTATCCCCTGGTCCCCGAAATGTTTCATCACCATTCCCCTTCCCCTGACCCTGCTCTGCACTCTTCCTTCACTGGGCAGGGGTGGGTTCAGTGTCTGTATCCTAGCAACCAGAGGCTGGGTGACCTAGTGTTCCGAACCCCCTCCCTCTTTCCAGGCATGCTATGTGGCTTCTTTTCCCTGTGGTGCACAGAATCTCCATGACCCCCTTTGTAGGAAAACACCATGTCTTCCAGTCCCAGGACTTCTCCTTGCCTCATGGGGCAGTGTGGGGAATGGCAGGTAGCTTTTGTTGGGCAGCTTCATGCTGGGACTAGGGGCTAGCAGAAGCCAAGAAGGAGGGGCATCCTGTGATGTAATTGACAGAGAATTAGACCATCGATCAGAAGTTCCTGCGTTGATGCTACCACTTGTTAGCTCTGTAGCCATGGGCTATTAATAGTAACTTACCTTCTCTGAAACTTATTTTCTTATTTTAAAAGATGAGAGTGATATAACCTTGTTTATAAGATCCTTGATATGAATATTAGATGACATTACATTCATGAATGCCTCTTGTGAAGAGCAGAATGCTCCCCAAACAAGGCATTCCTGGTGACGGTGATGATGGTAGTTGACTTGTATCCTGTGCACCTGAGTGATCACACCACGGGATGCTCTAATTCATTCTTTAATCCCTGTTGAGCCCCATGTGTTGCTTGGCGCAAAGGGACTTTCTCTCTCCTTGATATTAACCATTCTGGTTCTTGACCTTCCTGCTTCAGTCCCTTTTTCTCTGTGGTCTCTCCACAGCTCTCAGGGATGCTGCTGAAGGTAGGAATCCTGTATCTTGGTGGGCAGCTGGTGACAAGTGAGTCTGTCAGCAGTGGGCGTCTGGTCACCTTTATTCTGTACCAGATCCAGTTCACCATAGCTGTTGAGGTGAGGTGCTTCCGTGGCCACTCCCCAGTGCTTTTCCTTCCCGTGTGCCACCACCATCCAAGTCACTTCCCTTCCCTCCTTTGCCCTCCTCACATCGCGTAACCCTGGCAACAGACTGGCTCCCTCCTGCGTCCCACCTCACTGTTCATACCGCCCCTCCAGGTGCTGCTGTCCAGCTACCCCAGGGTACAGAAGGCTGTGGGCTCTTCAGAGAGAATATTTGAATACCTGGACCGGGTCCCTAAATGCCCAGAGAGTGGGTCATTGGCTTCCTTAACCTTGTGCGGCCTCGTCCAGTTCCAGGGTGTCTCCTTTGCCTACCCAAACCGTCCGGATGCCCCTGTGCTGCAGGTACAACCTACAGATCCCTCCGTTCCTCCAGCTGCCCTCTCAACTGGGCCATCCTAAATGGTCTTCCTGCCTTCAGCCTGCTTAGCGCCACGTATAGATAGACCCCCCCCCCCACCCTTCAGAGGCAAAGATGAGCAGCATTTGTCCCCTAAAACTGCCCCAGGGATTTCCCTGGGTGGTCCGCTGGTTAAGAATCCATCTGCCAATGCTGGGGGCATGGGTTCGACCCTGGTCCGGGAGGATCCCACACACCATGGGGCAACTAAGACCATGTGCTCTAGAGGCTGTGCTCTGTATCAAGAGACGCCACCGCAATGAGAAGTCTACACACCACAAATAGAGTAGCCCCTGCTTGTTGCGACTAGAGAAAGTCCGCATGTAGCAGTAAAGACGCAGCACCGCCAGAATACATACATACGTGAAAAGCCACCCCAAACTCAAGAACAGTCCAGATTTCCAAGGAGAATGGGAGTGGATGCTCTTAGGGTTCGTACAGGTTCTCCTGTAAGGCATCACCGAAGCAGAGGCTGTGTCTCCAGTCTTCCATTGTTTCTTTTTCTTTCCAACATGACTTTTTCTTCCCCTGCCACAGTGTCTGAGATCCAGCATGTGGCTCTTGGTGCTTAAGTTCTGCCTTTGTCTTTGTTTCATCTTCCATCTCTGCTCCACGGGGAGCGGTCTCTGTGTGCGGGAGGGGAGGAGTTGCCGTATTTCCCCCACTTTTCTCCTTTCTTCTCTGGGGGAAGAAGTAGACGGGACACCATAATGAGTGGGTGATATCTGGTCTTAAGGTTAGGGGCCTCTGGCTGTCTCTTAGTGTGTGGTTCTCCGGCTTCCAGGGGCTGACCTTCACCCTGAGTCCTGGTGAGGTGACGGCGCTGGTGGGGCCCAACGGGTCTGGGAAGAGCACGGTGGCCGCACTGCTGCAGAACCTGTACCAGCCCACTGAGGGCCAGGTGCTGCTGGATGGGGAGCCCCTTCCCAAATACGAGCACCGCTACCTGCACAGACAGGTGAGCAAGAAGATGGCATGGGGGAGGGCAGAGAGCCTCAAGTCAGGAGAGCCTTCTCCACGCGCGCTCTGAGTGGAAGTCAGGAGACCCTGGGGGGAGGTGGGCGTGTGGTCAGCAGGGAGGCCGTGCCACTTTGTGACAGGCTCTCAATGGAGATGCTCAGCCTTCAGTCTCTAGATGACCACACTCCTGTGTTCCTCTTTCTATGACTCTGCATTGTATTTTGTCCTAGGTGGCTGCTGTGGGACAAGAGCCTCTGCTGTTTGGAAGAAGCTTTAAAGAAAATATTGCCTATGGCCTGGTCCAGGAGCCGACCATGGAGGAGATCATAGCTGCTGCGGTGGAGTCCGGAGCCCATGGTTTTATCTCTGAGCTCCCTGAGGGCTACGACACAGGTGCTTGCTCCCATCGCCCCCCAGACATCTTTACCTTCACTGAAACCCCAGTAGTCTTGCCTTCATTCCTTAGCTCCTCCCACCCCACTGACATCAGTTTGAAGTTAAGATCCTGTTCTCGTGTCTCTTCCTTCCTCATAGCCTCAGAACTCCTTTACCTTCCCAGAACCTTTCTTACCCTGATGCACCCATCAGTCCTTGTGTGTGCGTGTGTGTGCACGTGTGCTTACCCAGCCCTCGCCTTGGCCCTTGTCTCTGCAGAGGTGGGTGAGGCTGGGAGCCAGCTGTCCGGGGGTCAGCGACAGGCAGTGGCCTTGGCTCGAGCCCTGATCCGGAAACCAAGCGTACTCATTCTGGATGATGCTACCAGCGCCCTGGATGCAAACAACCAATCCCTGGTGAGACAGCTGTCTTCTTATCGCCTGTTTCTCACCCAAGCTGCCTTGTTTCACTTGTCCTTTGTCATTATACCACGTGGAAATTTCCAAACCAGTCCTTGCAGTTCTCACTTCCCACGAGCTTCTCTCCAAGGTGGCCTAGTGCCCAGAGCCATATGCTCAGTCATATCTGACTCTTTGCAACCCCCTGGACTGTAGCCCACCAGGCTCCTCTGTCCCTGGGATTTCCCAGGTAAGAATACTGGAGTGGGTTGCCATTTCCTCCTCCAGAGGATCTTCCCGACCCAGGGATGGAATCCGAGTCTCCTGTGTCTCCTGCATTGTGGGTGGATTCTTTACGCACTGAGCCATCAGGGAAGCCCAAGACACGTAAACCTGGTTAGAAGAGATGGTCTACAATCCTGAATCAGCGAAGCCAAACACGAGCAAAAGGCCATCCTGTAATGCTAATGTGAACGGAACTTTTACTATGTGCCAGCCATGCTGGATGACCCTTCACATGTACTCTCTCCCTCATTTATCATGAACCCTTGTGAGCTGGGTGTTGTCATCCTCATTCAACAGATGAGCACACGGACACTGAGAGAGGTGGAATTGCCTGCTCAGTGTTGTGCAGCTGTTGAGTAGCCGAACCTGGACCCCAGTTAAAGTCTGCTTGACTTGAATGCTCATGCTCTTTACTCAGTTTTATTTCCTTAAAAGAATATAAAATTTAGGATGGAGAGACTTTCCAGTACCCTCCCCTCTCTTGTTTTGGGTTTCACCCTAGGACTCTTTACTTCTGTTCCACTGTTGCCACCTCATGTGAACAGCCCTTCACAAATTATAAGTCTGACAGAGAAGCACTCAGAAGGAGACTCTTCACTCTCTTTGGGGTTATTGGCAGAGGTGGTATTGATTGAGGCAAGGTCTCTACCACTTCTGGAAACACAGGTGTCTTCCTGAGCTGGGAGGGGTCCTCAGCTCTGACAGAATCTACGTCTTTTCTCAGGTGGAGCGGCTGCTCTATGAAAGCCCTGAGCGGGGCTCTCGGTCAGTGCTTTTCATCACCCAGCGCCTCAGTTCGGTGGAGCAGGCTGACCGCATCCTCTTTCTGGAAGGAGGCACGATCATTGAGGCAGGAACTCACCAGCAGCTCATGATGAATGAAGGACGCTATTGGGCCATGGTGCAGGCTCCTGGTGGGCCAGGGGCTCCAGAATGAAACAGTCCTCAGACCCACAGACTCTGTCTCCCTCCTTCACTCCCTCCTGCATATAGTGGAGAGTTTGAGAACAGAGGTCTTGCCAGAGCTGCAGCATGGGCAGCTGCTTCTGAAATGTAGCCCCCTAGGTGATGCCTGAAATTTTGCCATGCGTGTTACCTGCTCTCCAAGCTCCTCTTGTGGTGATGCGGATTTCAGGGTTGAAAACAGAGGTGCTAACTCCTTGTGTAACTGGGTTTGGAGCCAGGGTTGCTGTGGCTAGCACCCAGACAACAAAGAGAAATATTTAGAATACACATGGAAGGTCGGTTTCTTTCCAGTCGGACCCCAGGCGGATGCTGGCGCATAAATACACTGTAGTTTCTTGATATTTATAATAAAATTGGTGTTTTGTACTGCGGTTTCTCATGTTTTCAGTGGCCCAAGTGGCCCGCCGAACTTTGCAGCGCACTCTTCGGAAGCCGGGTCTTTCCCTCCTTCGGCATCCTCAGTGATCCCCAGCCCGAAGTGTGGCATCTTCTCCCCTAAGTTTTCTGTTCCCATGGTTGCTCTCTCCACTTCTCCAGCCCTCTGTGCCCGCCCCCCCAAGAATGAGCCAGACAGGGATGCAGCTTCCTCCAAGGCGCCAGCAGCAGCAGTGCCTCAGAGCCTGGAGCAGGAGGCTGGCGGGTGAGCACGGCTGAAAGCAGTTCATCCTTCTTGCCAGCGCCGGCCCTTTGCAGCGGGGTTCACGGTGCTGTGCGGTGGAACCTGCGGGGGTCATCAGCGAAGTGGGCGGGGCGCTCTAGTACACCTCCATTCAGAGCGCGCCGTGCTCGTGTGACGTCAACAGTTGCTGGGCAGATGAGGCCGAATCAGGTTGCAAGGCGAGGCGGGGTTTAGAAAAGGCGAGCTCCGGAGTGCTCGGTCCAGCAAGAATTACGCGAGGAGCTGGGGGCGGAAAGCGCAGTTCTTGTGGGTGGCTACAGGTTGGGGAGACCGTTGAACTGGGAGAGGCCCTAGGAGGCACCAGGCGGAAGTCTGGGGCTGTGCCTTCCCCTGGGCGCTCCGTTCCCCAACTCGTGCAGGTATATTCGGCGGACGGTCGCCCCGGGACCTGTTCTGGGACTCAGGGCCGCCAAGCACTCCTAGCCCTCCCCTCCTTTTTATAAAACGAGGCTCCTAGGCGCCCCCTCCCCCGTTTCCGCTGAAACTGCTCCCAGGTTTTCGCTGAGATTGAGCCCGTTTGGGGGTGAGGCAGCGCTTTTGATGCTATGACCCCCGCCCCGCCCCGTAACTGTCCCCGGAGGATGCAGCAGGCTGGCCGTGTCTGTCGCTGAAACCTCATCGCCAGGGGGGGTGGCTTTCGAAGCCGCTCTGTCTTTCTTCCTTTCTTCTAACGGCCCAGCACCCTCGTTTCCCCAATTTCCATGAAGGCGGAGCAGAGAAGCCCCTTCCCAACCTAACACTCCCGGTGCCCGGACTCGCACGGGACGCCTCCTCGGAAAGGGCAGGGGGATGTGGAAAACATTCTGGTTCCCTCCCCTTAAGGCTTCGGGCTTTCGCTTTCACTTCCTCCTCCGCGAGCCGCCAGATCTCTGGGTGCTGGGCGGCCATGGCGCTGCTGGACGTGTGCGGAGCCCCCCGAGGGCAGCGGGGGGACTGGGCTGTGCCCCTCGCGGGAAGCCGGCAGCGCTCGGACCCCGGCCACTACAGCTTCTCCCTGCGATCTCCGGAGCTCGCCCTCCCCCGGGGCATGCAGGTCAGGGCTCTAACAAAATCCCGTGGGAGGCAGTCGGGCGGGCACGGGGGGGCGGTGAGGGTGTGCGCAGAGTAACGGAGGAGCTGCCTGGAGGCTGTTCGGAGGCGGGGAAACGCGCAGGGGGCATCCTTTAGGAGAGCCTCGTCTGGGGTCCAGGACCGGAGCTGGGGAAGAGGCCACGTGGAACCTGGGGGCTGGCCGCCTGAGGGCTAGGAAGTGCAGATTAGGACAAAGAGTTGGGGGTGGGATCCCCGTTCTCCATCACACACAGATCACGGAGTCTTCCTTATTGGGCGACCCTATGATACAGAGGCTGTAGACTTTCTTGGGAAACCTATGACCTTGAGCCGTTGGCCTGGCCCCGGCCATTCATTGTTGTGTGCCTCGGTCAAGTCCCCTAGGACTTGGTCTAGGTCTCCTGGGCCTCTTTTCTGTAAAGTGGGGATACAATTCATAAAACGTGTTTCCTGAGGATTAAATGACCTATGAATGGAAAATCATTATAGTTACCCTTAAAATGTTTAGTTATGGTAACTTAAAAAAATTTTATTTTCATTTCTGGTTGTGCTGGTAAATGGAAAAGGTCAATGTCCTGGCCTCTTCTTTTTCTTCTCCCCAATGGTTTCCTTGCAAAGCTGGGTTGTTAACGGCTTCATTTATTCGTGGTATGGCTATCTTCACCTTCCCATGCTCTGTAAATTTGCTTTCCTGGAGCATCCAGCTTCGGAAGTTTGCAATGGTCCTTTCTCTGCCTCTTCTGTCTCATTAGCCCACTGAATTCTTCCGGTCCCTGGGTGGGAATGGAGAAAGTAATGTGCAGATCGAGATGGCCCACGGCACGACCACACTGGCCTTCAAGTTTCAGCATGGGGTGATCGTGGCCGTGGATTCTCGGGCCTCAGCTGGGAATTACATTGGTGAGTGTGTGGGTTCTGGCTGGCGGAATCTGGGGAGCTGGGCCTTCCTCTCAGTAGGAGTCCAGTATCTGCAAAGTGGGACCAAATATTGACTCAGGACATTCAGGGAAACCTGTGCGCTCATCCCCCCTCTCCCCAAACTCCATCTTCTTCCAGCCACATTAAAGGTGAACAAGGTGATTGAGATTAACCCTTACCTGCTCGGCACCATGTCCGGCTGTGCGGCTGACTGCCAGTACTGGGAGCGCCTGCTGGCCAAGGAGTGCAGGTAGGCCAGGCCTCTTACTCTCTTCTAAGCCCAGGTTCTGCATCTGGCAGGTCACTGCTCCTCCCCCACTCTCCCTACACTCACAGAGCATCTTAGTGCTAATGTCCTATCTCAAAAAGCCACCTTTTGGTGATGAAAAAACCTTCTCTCTAATCTCAAGCCTGTGCTCCTGCCAAGAAGCCAGATTGAAAGTGAAAGCGAACGTGTTAGTAGCTCAGTCCTGTCTGACTCTTTGCGACCTCATGAGCTGTATAGTCCGCCAGGCTCCTCTGTCCATGGGATTCTCCAGGCAAGAACACTGGAGTGGGTTGCCAGCCCCTTCTCCAGGGGATCTTCCCAACCCAGGGATTGAACCCAAGTCTTCTACATTCGGGCAGATTCTTTACCATTTGAGCCACCGAGGAAGCCCAGGTTATTTGTCAGTTATTTAGCAATGACCGTCAACCCTGGTGGGATATCATTTACTGGGATTTCTCTAGGCGATTTTGATGACTTCCCTGGCAGTCCAGTGGTTAAGACTCCGCACACCAACATGGGGAGCATGGGTTTGATCCCTGGTTCAAGAACTAAATCCCACATGCTCCACCAAGAGCCCATAGAATTAAAAAGAAGAAAAGAATTCTATATAAATTCCAGATCTTTGCCCGTCCTTAGATCCTACAGAACCATTCCTTTCAGATGCCTATCTCTCCAGCCATTTCCTGCCCATCAAGTAACCTGCCCAGAGGGCTGCCCTTCTGCCCCTTGTAAACTCTCTCCCTGGACTGTCCTGCCCTCACCCAGGCTGTACTATCTGCGGAATGGGGAGCGTATCTCCGTGTCGGCCGCCTCCAAGCTGCTCTCCAACATGATGTGCCAGTACCGGGGCATGGGCCTCTCCATGGGCAGCATGATCTGTGGCTGGGACAAGAAGGTGAGTCCCCTCCCTGCTCCATATTCCAAGGTGTGGATGAGAGGTAAGTTTCCCCACCGTACACTCCCCTCCCCTCCCCTACAGGACGCAGGGCACAGAGAAAGCTTAGTTGCAGAGCTGTTACTCAACAGCAATTTCTGGGTCTGGATGTGGACCATTGTTTCATAAGCTTGTCCTTTTGGATCAAATAGCTGATTCCAAGTTTTTTTTTCTCCTCAAAGTTCTACGATTGTTTCCAAAGTGCTTTCCTAGTTCCCATATTCCTGGGCTCACCAGATGTCTCTGGCCCACTTCTTGTGGCTCACACTTGAATCTGGGTGTTACCAACAGCTTCCAACCTGCAACCTTCTTGCTTCCTATAGGGTCCTGGACTCTACTATGTGGATGAGAATGGGACTCGACTCTCGGGAAACATGTTCTCCACCGGTAGTGGGAACTCCCATGCCTATGGAGTCATGGATAGTGGCTATCGACCTGACCTTAGTATTGAAGAGGCCTATGACCTGGGCCGAAGGGCAATCGTTCATGCCACCCACCGAGACAGCTATTCTGGAGGCGTTGTCAATAGTAAGAGATCAAAGTGCCCCCTCTGTCCCTGGGGTGGGGGGAGGGGGGTTGAGATTGGAGGTATGGGGGAGGCAGGGTGGCAGAGAGCAGGTCTTCAGCAGGTCTTCAGAGCCGGAAGAGGGGCACTGAAGCCCCGTCACCGGGGCTTTGAGAGCACGTGCTGCTCTTGTCACTTTTGGTGTAACAGCATCAGCAGGACCTCGCCGAGGGGAGGGTGACTCCGTGTTCTTTCCCATCTGCCCGCAGTGTACCACATGAAGGAGGACGGCTGGGTGAAAGTGGAAAGTACAGACGTCAGTGACCTGATGCACCAGTACCGGGAGGCCAGTCAGTAATGGTGGCGGTGACCCACAGGCCTCCTCGGGGGAAGCCTGGCTGACTCAGGGACCTGGGCCGGATCGCACTCTGGGAGAAGGCGGCCTGACCTGGCCCAGAGATGGAGAACCAGTGGCCACTGGAAGGCAGCACAGAGTTTATCCCTTTGTGTATTCTCTGTCTCAATGAACGTCACCCCCACCCCAACCTCCTGGATGCCCCGCTAAGCACAATAAAGGAAAACGGTTATAAAAGCTGTGTGTTGTGGCTGTGGGCTCAGGGTTGGGGTGGCTGGGGGGAGGGGACAGGAAATAGAGACAGATTTTTCCTGAGACGAGAGAAACCCCTGCTTAAGAAATGGGGCTCACCAAATCCTTCTCCTGGGCTCCCACTCTCGTTCCTCCAGGACCGCTGGAAGGCTCCGTGTTGTCTGTGGACTCCCGTGTGCAGTTTAGCCTAGGTTAGGGTCCTTTCTGCGGGCTCTCAACCAGGAGGCTCTTGTGTGGCCGCTTGTTAATGGTTTGGATATGTTGGAGGAGGGCCCTTGGAACACCTGTCTTTAACTGCGTTAGAATGGGAGGAACACGTTTCCTCCTCACATGTGTGCGGGAATTGTGAACACAGCCCCATTTACCTCAAATAGCCCCGCGGAGATGAAACCATTCACCTCAAGGTGGGACTCAAACCCAGCCAAAACTCAGTTTGGGACTCTAACCCATGCGGCCAGGGTGTGAACCCAGACAAAACTCAGAATCTTCCGACAGATCACACACCTGGCTTAAGGACTTAATGAAGCTCAGGTTCTTGACGTCTCATTGAAGAATGAATTCAGTGAGAGAGAAAGTGATAGGTAAGAAGTGGATTTATTTAGAGAGAAACACACTCCACAGAGGGAGTGTGGGCCATCTTAGAAGGCTTGAAATGTAGTATGGTTAGCTTTTATGGGCTGGGTAACTTCATAGGCTAAGGAGTGGGAGGGTTATTCCAACTATTTTGGGGAAGGGGTGGAGATTTCCAGGAACTGGGCCCCGCCCACTTTTGGGTCTTTGATGGTTGATCTTGGAACTGTCATGGCGCCTTGTGGGTGTGTCGGTTAGCTTGTTTACTTGTTACAGCGAGCGTACACCTAGGATCAAGATCGAGGGTGAGTCGACCTGCCCACCATCTTGGGCCTGTTTGGTTCAGTCAGTTTATGTTCTGTCCTTGGGCTCTGTCATTCCTTGAAAGGTTGCCCTCTTCCCTCCTGTGTCAGAGAGTGGATATTCCATGGAAAGATGGACGTCCAGTTTCATGATGGGTCACACTCATTGCAAGACGACAAGACTGCGATTGAAGTGGAAGAGGAGATAAAGGGAGCGTCACTGAAGTTGGGAAAAAATGAGGAAAAAGCAACCAGGTTAGAAAGATGAGACAGGCGCAGTGAGATGTTCTTTTTCTTTTCGCTGAGCTGCATGGTATGTGGGATCTTGGTCCCCTGACTGTTAGGGAAATTAAAATGGAGGAAGTTTTGATCAGGCTTCAGAAGCAGGAGACCAGGCCTCTGCCCTGCTTCTGACCTGCCTGGACACTGCCCGATTCCGTGGCTGTCTACACGCAGAGCAAGTCCGGTGGCACTTGAGATAAGAAAGATGGTGGTGGGGCTTCCCTGGTGGCTTAGTGGTGAAGAATCCACCTGCCAATGCGGGAGACACGGGTTTGATCCCCGATCTAGGAAGATCTCACGTGTCTCCGAGGAACTAAACCCGAGTGCTGCAGCCACTGAGCCCAAGCTCTAGAGCCTGGAGGCAGACTGCTGAGCCCGGGGACCACGACTACCGAAGCCCTCCTGCCCTAGAGCCTGCGCTCGGCGGCAAAAGAGGCCACTGCAATGAGAAGCCCACGCAAGCAGCTAGAGAGCACCCCCACGCACCACAACTAGGGAAAAGCCTGATAGCAACAAAGACCCAGCACAGCCAAAAATAAAATTACATTGAAAAAAGAGAAAGGGGTGGACCTTGGAATTCTTGAGCCCCTGGAGGTCTGGCCAGCCCCCCAAGATGTAATGAAATCCTATGACTCACAAGGTAAAAGAAACAGCCTTGGAAAAAGGTTACAGTAAAACCAGAGCTGTATTTTTGTGCACAAACTCATGATGATATCCGTCTGTGGCTTGGAATGATAATCAGGAGCGCCTGAAACTGCAATTCAAAGTCTTACTCATGGGGTGGATGCACCACTTGGGAACTTTTCCTAACTAGGATTTCAGCTTGCTGTTAATGGAGGGACTTCCCAGCTGTTTTAAGTCGGAATGTTGGTTAGCCCAATTTGGTGATGTATGTGCTGTTCAATTTTCTCAATTGTTTCTATTTCTCTTCTTTTAATGACTGTCTATTGAAATCAGGCCAGATAATCCTCTATTAAATATTAAAATCATTTCACCAGGCATCGAACCATGTCACCTGGATTAGAAACATCCCACTTGACAGCTAGGGAGATCCCCATTGTGAGATTCCCTGAATTATGTTGGGTCTGCAGGGAGAAGCAACACAGTGTCACTTTCCCAGGAGAGTTAATCAAGAGAAAAGCTTGTAAGTAGAAAGCAGCTGAGTGTGGAGGTTTGTTTGTTTGTTTGTTTGTTTTTTAATTAGAGAGAGATCCTTAAAATTCCAGAATGAACAGGGTTGGAGAAGTTCAAATAATTTCCTAACTTCAAATCTAAATTTGAAGTGACTCATGGTAATTGTGCCAATAACATTTCAAGAGGGTGGTTTGGAATTCAAGTGGTCCTCCCTTGGGGGACATTTTGAGTCTGAGAGGTAGTTTCAACCAGAAGAGTTATTTCTGGAATAAACCCAGCTGCATGTTCCACAGATGGACTCTGGGTCTGGTAGGACCTATAGAAATCCGATTACTGAGCTAATCAGTGTTAGAGTAGACCAAGAAACAAAGTCCACTTTCCTCATATGTTGAAGGCATTCCCCCAAATAACTGGAGCACAAATTTAGAGGCTTCTGAGCACGTGCTTGCTCAGGAGCTCTGCTGAGGAAGACATGAAGATGTGGGGTGAGCGCCTTCTCAGATAAGAATCTGTAGGTGGAAACTCACACAGGTCCTGGTGAGAGTGGAGGGGCCGTCTGTTTCGCAGAAGTCCTGCTTGTTTCTCACTTGGTCTCTGCTCTATTTTTTTTTTTAACCCCAAGATCCCACAACTGAAACTTGGATGGGGGAAAGAGGGCTGTTCTCAAAATAGGCTCAGTTCAGCTCAGTTCAGTTCAGTCACCCAGTCGTGTCTGATTCTTGTGACCCATGGACTGCAGCACACCAGGCTTCTCTGTCCTTCACCATCTCCTGGAGCTTGCTCAAACTCATGTCCATCAAGTTGGTGATGCCATCCAACCATCTCATCTTCTGTCGTCCCCTTCTCTTCCCACCTTCAATCTTTCCCAGCATCAGGGTCTTTTCCAATGAGTCAGTTCTTCGCATCAGGTGGCCAAAGTATTGGAGTTTCACCTTCAGCATCAGTCCTTCCAATGACTATTCAGGACTGATCTCCCTCAGAATGGACTGGTTGGATCTCCTTGCAGTCCAAGGGACTCTCAAGAGTCTTCTCCAACACCACAGTTTAAAAGCATCAATTCTTCTGTGCTCAGCTTTCTTTATGGTCCAACTCTCACATTCATACATGACTGCTGGTAAAAACCATATTTTGAACTAGACGGACCTTTGTTGGCAAAGTAATGTGCCTGCTTTTTAATATGCTGTCTAGGTTTGTCATAGCTTTTCTTCCAAGGAGCAAAAGTCTTAATGTCATGGGTGCGGTCACCTCAGAGCGGAGGTAAGAAAATCCAGCGGTTCTTCAATTGCAAAGCATCCCAATCCTTGAAACAGCGTCATCTTACTTAATGGCAGTTTTAAGAAGTGCAGGAGTTTCCTACGACAGAGTACATGTGGCTGAGGGTGGTAGATTCGTCCTGGCACGCGGAGCCGGCCTCGGGCACCGGTCTCGCGCGCCCCCGGCCCTCGCGCGCCCCCGGCCCTCGCGCGCCCCCGGCCCTCGCGCGCCCCCGGCCCTCGCGCGCCCCCGGCCCTCGCGCGCCCCCGGCCCTCGCGCGCCCCCGGCCCTCGCGCGCCCCCGGCCCTCGCGCGCCCCCGGCCCTCGCGCGCCCCCGGCCCTCGCGCGCCCCCGGCCGGCTGCCAGGCGCGCAACCAGGCCCGCGGCTGCCGGGGCGGAACCGAAAGCAAAAGCGAAAGGCCAGGAGCCTGGCCGCCCCCGGCTGGGGGAGCCTCGCCCGCCAACAGAGGCGAGACGGAGCGGAGGCCGCGCGAGGGGATCTCAGAGCTCAGCCCTCGGCACGCCAGCAGAGAGCCCGGGATCCGCCACTGGTGAGCTTGTGCGCGTGTAAGCCTGGAACGCTGACACAGGCGCAGCCCGCCCGGCACGCGCGCTGCGCCCCCGCCTCCCGCCCCTTTGGACCGGGGGCCTGGGGAGCGCGGCGGGCATCGTCTGGCCCCTGGGAACTCGGCGGCGGCTGGCGGGGCCGGGATGTGTGGAGGGGGTCACGGGACGTGTTCTAGAGGACGAGGCTGCAGATGGTCAGGCTTCTCAGCTCCCTCTGTCAGGCCGATGCCTTGGGTCCTAGGAGGAGGGTGCTGGTGAGACGGGGTACCCAGCGCATCTTTCAGGGCAGCACAGGGTTTAAAAAAAAAGGGGGGGGGAGGGGGAAGCCAGCGGACGCTTGGGCAGAGTGGGAGTGGGGACGGGGAACTGGAAGCCACCTCTGTCCTTCTCTTCTACCCCTAGATCTCGCCATGCGGCGCCCGGACCTGAGACCCTGGGCCTCCCTGCTGCTGGCGGACTTGGCCTTGCTCTGGCTGCTGCAGGGGCCCCTGGGGGCCCTGCTTCCCCGCGGGCTTCCGGGCCTGTGGCTGGAGGGCGCCTTGCGACTCGGTGGACTTTGGGGGCTGCTGAGGCTGGGAGGGCTGCTGGGGTGTGTGGAAGCGCAGCTGCCCCTCCTCTGCCTGGTGACCCCCCTGTTTCTCTCCCTGAGGGCTCTGGCCCCGGGGGCCTTGAGCGCCCCTCCGGTCAGAGTGGCTGCAGCCACCTGGGCCTGGCTGCTGCTGGGGTACTGGGCAGTGGGGCTGAGCAGGGTCCTATGGGCTGTGCTGAGCCCTCCAGGAGCCAAGGCGGAGGGGCAGGGCCAGGAGAACAGAGTCTTGATGTGGAGGCTGCTGAAGCTCTCCTGGCCTGACCTGCCTTTCCTGGTTGCGGCCTTCTCCTTCCTCTCTCTGGCTGTGTTGGGTGAGTGGGGAGAGGGCGCAGGGACTTGGGGGTTGGGAGGAGGCCCTTTAGCAGCCGCACGCTGACTGTGGCCCTCCTGCCTGTTGCAGGTGAGACCGTGATCCCTTACTATTCTGGCCTTGTGATTGACATCCTGGGGGGCGACTTTGATCCCGATGCCTTTGCCAGCGCCATCTTCTTCATGAGTCTCATCTCTGTTGGGAGGTAGGTGGTGAGCAATTTGTTAGCCCCCAGTGTTTACAGGGGACCTCACTCTCCTGTTTTCAATCCCCTTTGTGCACAAAGCACAAAATTCTTCAACAAACAAAAGCCGGTATGAGTTCATTCACTCTCTGTGTCAAGCATCCATCTATTTACTCCTTCATTCGCCGCCTGGCTCCAACATCTTCAAAGTTTATATTGCTTATTATAGTTCAGATACAATGAGTGTAGTACAGTAGGTGTTTGTGTGTCGAATGGAATGTCTCTCAGTTGCCTGTGAGCACTTTTATCTCCATGAAGTTCCATTTCTCTTTTCTGTCTCTGACCTCCCAGCTCATGTTTGTTTCCACAGTTAGCCTATTGTCAGGAGGGGCATGTTTGTTCATCCTGACCCTTCTTCCCTAACTCATCTTGTCAGTCTTGGAAGCTCTTACTCTGAGCCTTGTCACCTTTCTTTCCAGCATCTTTACTCTTTTCCACTGTTTTTACTTTCCCTTTTGTTTTTCAACACAGCCAGGAATCTGCTGTCTACAAACTAACTAACTACGTGGTAGGGGTTGGGACTAGGATGAGGTTCACTGGGTCCTCTTTTTTCCTTCCTCTGTTGATTCCTGTCCCTCATGTCTCGTATTTGTTTCTCTTCTTCTCTCTTGATATACTACCCCCAACTTTGTACTTCTTTTCCTTCTGTGCTTTTTCTTCTCCTTCCCTCCCCCTTCCTCTCTGCATCTCTCTCCCATTCATCCTCCAACCTTCTTTCCCCATAGCTCACTGTGTGCAGGCTGCCGAGGAAGCATCTTCGTCTTTACCATGTCCAGAATCAACCTGCGGATCCGGGAGATGCTTTTCTCTTCCCTCCTGCGCCAGGACCTCCCTTTCTTCCAAGAGACTAAGACAGGTAAGGCCTGGGGTGCAGGTCTGGGGTACCCCTGCATGTTCCTTGCCCACCTGCTGCTGCCTACCTGCACCCAGCCAGTCCTGCCAGCATCCTTGGTGCCAGGGCTGGGAGCTGTTTTTCTCTCTTTGGGGACCTGTCTCTCTGCATGGAGGGAGGGCTCAATGAGATGATTGGGAGGTCAGGAGGGAGTTTCTGGGGGTTCTGCATTACAACACATGCAGAACCTTTCCTTGCCTGCTCTGTCCTGCCCAGGGGAGCTGAATTCCCGGCTGAGCTCGGATACCAAACTGATGAGTTCTTGGCTTCCTCTTAACACCAATGTGCTGTCTCGAAGCCTGGTGAAAGTGCTGGGACTTTATAGCTTCATGCTCAGCCTGTCACCTCAACTCACCTTCCTGTCTCTGTTCGAGGTGCCTCTCATGATGGTGGCTGAAAAGGTGTACAATGCACGCCATCAGGTATGCGCAGATGCTGGGGAATCCCCAGGGAAGACATCATCCCAGGGGCTTTATGAGAATGTGTGTGTTTTTAAGAGAGGAGTGAGGGAGAGGGAGAGATTTTCAATGTTGATTGTGGTTCTCTGTGCTATACAGTTAATCCTTGTTGCTTCTCTACTTTGTGTCAGTGATTTATATCTGTTAATCTCAAACTCCAAATGTATCCCCTTCTCCACCTTTGGTAACCATAAGGTTTTTTCTTTTTTTATGTCTGTGAGTCTGTTTCTGTTTTGTGTATAGATTCACTTGTATTTTTTTTTTTAGATTGCACATATAAACAATATCATGTAATATT
The DNA here is from genome assembly GCF_042477335.2 of Ovis canadensis. NCBI lineage: Eukaryota > Metazoa > Chordata > Mammalia > Artiodactyla > Bovidae > Ovis > Ovis canadensis. Next base: position 22,386,451 of record NC_091264.1, on the reverse strand, counting down.
TGTCTTTCTCTGTCTTACTTCACTTAGCATGAAGGGACTGGAGTGGGCTCTGCGGGTTGGCTGTCTTCTGCCAAATTGGCCCGCTCCATCCTTGGCCCCACTGTTCCAGGCAGTCCTTTGGGAGATCCAGGACGCTGTGGCGAAAGCTGGGCAGGTGGTGCGGGAGTCGGTTGGAGGGCTGCAGACTGTACGCAGTTTTGGAGCCGAGGAGCAAGAGGTCTGTCGCTATAAGGAGGCCCTTGAACGATGCCGGCGGCTGTGGTGGCAACGGGACCTGGAACGGGCCCTCTATCTGCTCTTAAGGAGGGTGAGGAAGCTGAGGGCTGGAGGAAGGGCGCAGGTGGGGGCTGGTCTTGGGGGTCCTTGGGGTTCCCGATGCCTTTGCCAGCGTCATCTTCTTCATGAGTCTCTTCTCTGTTGGGAGGTAGGTGATGAGCGATTTGTTGGCCCCCAGTTTTCTCAGGGGGCCTCACTCTCCTGTTTTCAATCCCCTTTGTGCACGAAGTACAAAATACTTAAACGAAGAAAAGCCTGAGTTTGTTCATTCACCATCTGTGTCAAGCATCCATCCATTTACTCCTTCATTCGCCACCTAGCTCCAGCATCATCAAAGTTTATATTGCTTATTGTGGTTACAGAGTGGAGTGAATGTAGTATAACAGGTGTTTTTGTGTCAGACGGAATGTCTCGTAGGGGCAGGGAGGCCAAGGAGTGGAAGGTCCTCAGGCTCTCCTTTCCTCTCCCTCCAGATGCTGCACTTGGCGATGAAGGTGCTCTTGCTGAACCGTGCCTTACAGCAGATCCTGGCCGGGGACCTCACCCGCGGCGGGCTCCTCTCCTTCCTGCTTTACCAGGAGGACGTGGGCAACTATATGCACGTGAGTCGGGAGCTGTGCGTGCTCTCATTTTCCTCCTTTGGCTTCTATTTGTTCCCCTTAAAAAAACAAACTGAAATAACCCCAACTCATTGTCATTTAAAATTTCAAACTTGGGTTAAAAAAAGGGGAAAACGATAAATCTATAAACGTGGACCTCCTTGTACTCAGCATCTGTTTTTTTTTTTTTTTTACTTTTTGTTTAACTTTTTAAAGGCAACTTTTTACTTTGTATTGGTATATAGCCGATTAACAATGTTATGACAATTTCAGGTGTACAGCAAAGTGAATCAGTTATGCATATATATATATCTCCTTTCTTTTGTAGATTCTTTTCCCATGTAGGTCATTACAGAGTTTTAAGTAGAGTTCCCTGTGCTCTACAGTAGGTCCTTATTAGTTATCTATTTAATATATAATTGTGTGTATATATCAGAGGATATAGACTATAGTTCTCTGTGCTATACAATGGGACCTTGTTTTTTTATCTCCCAGCATCTAACAGTTATCAACTCATGGCCAATGTTATTTCACCTGTACCACCCACTGACTTCTCCCCACCCATATTACTTTGAATCAGAGCCAAGATATAGTTTCATCTGTAAATATGTATCTCTAAATGTTAACATTACAAATATATAACCACAAAGCCATAATCATACCAAAAAAATTAATAACCTCGCCAAATACAGTCAGTGGTCAGATTTCCACATGTTCCGTAGAGGTATGTATTACATTGATCTCTTTTTTTCTCTCTCATATACATCTGTGGTGATAAAGCTTAGTGTCACGATCTATTAAATTATTCAGGGTTGCAAAAATGGTGACATTTTTGGTGCCATTCCTTCATTTATTAGCCAGGATGCATCTCTCAGGGGAGATGTCTTCTCATGTGCTGATAAGCTGCTGAGTGGTATAGTTTGATTAGGAAAGGAAGAATGAGTATTTAGTTCTTTCCCTATAGACGTGTGCTCAGTTGCTCAGTCCTGTCCAACTCTTTGCAACACCATGGACTGTAGCCCACCAGGCTCCTCTGTCCATGGGCTATTAAGGCAAGAATACTGGAGTGGGTTGCCATGCCCTCCTCCGGGGATTCTTCCTTACCAGGAATTGAACCTTTGTCTCCTGCATTGGCAGGAAGATTCTTTACCACTGAGCCTCCTGGGACACCCTCCTTATATAAACCAGTTTTGAAAAGTAATTAGTTTCTGCGCCTGGGGCTTTAGTTTATAATTTGTATAAACATCTCTCACGTGTGGAGAGCTGTGTGAGGCAGTCTGGTGGCTGCAAAGATGAGGTGGGCACAGTGCTTGCATTTAAGGAGTCCCTGTCTCACCAGGCTAGATAGCTGTGTACAAGTAACACAGCACAGGAGCTGGAAAGGTATAGAGATGAAGGTGATGCTGGATGGGAGGAGTAAAGAGGTCTCCATCCTTTACATTACAGATTGGAATAATGGGGTATTGGTGCCCATTTTCAGTTCAGTTCAGTTCAGTCGCTCAGTCGTGTCCGACTCTTTGAGACCCCATGAATCGCAGCACGCCAGGCCTCCCTGTCCATCACCAACTCTGGGAGTTCACTCAGACTCGCGTCCATCAAGTCAGTGATGCCATCCAGCCATCTCATCCTCTGTCATCCCCTTCTCCTGCTGCCCCCAATCCCTCCCAGCATCAAAGTCTTTTCCAATGAGTCAACTCTTCTCATGAGGTGGCCAAAGTACTGGAGTTTCAGCTTTAGCATCATTCCTTCCAAAGAAATCCCAGGGCTAATCTCCTTCAGAATGGACTGGTTGGATCTCCTTGCAGTCCAAGGGACTCTCAAGAGTCTTCTCCAACACCACAGTTCAAAAGCATCAGTTCTTCGGCGCTCAGCCTTCTTCACAGTCCAACTCTCACATCCATACATGACCACAGGAAAAACCATAGCCTTGACTAGATGGACCTTAGTCGGCAAAGTAATGTCTCTGCTCTTGAATACACTATCTAGGTTGGTCATAACTTTTCTTCCAAGAAGTAAGCGTCTTTTAATTTCATGGCTGCAATCACCATCTGCAGTGAGTTTGGAGCCCCAAAATATAAAGTCTGACACTGTTTCCGCTGTTTTCTCATCTTATTTCCCATGAAGTGATGGGACCGGATGCCATGATCTTCGTTTTCTGAATGTTGAGCTTTAAGCCAACTTTTTCACTCTCCTCTTTCACTTTCATCAAGAGGCTTTTTAGTTCCTCTTCACTTTCTGCCCATTTTAAGTTAAGTCAAATTGCACACTTATTCCTGATAGTCCAGTGGTTAGGACTCTGTGCTTCCACTGCAGGGTGCATGGGGCAACTAGGGTCCTACTTGCCACCTGGGGCAGCCAAAATTTTTTGTAAAAATCTTTTTTTTAAAGACTCTTATACTAGTTATTTCATATGGAAGCCATCTGCCTCATTATTCAGGAAAGTGAGTGTTAGTTGCTCAGTTGCATCCGAGTCTTCAACCTGCCAGGCTCCTCTGTCCATGCAGTTTTCCAGGCAAGAATACTGGAGTGGGTTGCCATTCCTTTCTCCAGTTAAAAAAATCTTTTCTAAGAAAGTTTTTTTTTTTTTTTTTTTAAATTAAAGGTGGTGATCTTTCTGGGACAAGGGGAAAAAAACAGCCAGGGTGGAGTGTGTGGGGCTGGCGTTAGGAGCTGGGAAGCTGGTTCGTGGCGCAGCTGCCTTTGCTTAGCTGAGCCCCGCCCTCCTGTCTTGCAGACCCTGGTGTACATGTTTGGGGACATGCTGAGCAACGTGGGGGCAGCCAAGAAGGTGTTCTGCTACCTGGACCGAAAGCCAGATCTGCCTCCACCGGGGACTCTGGCCCCACCCACTCTGCAGGGCAGGGTGAATTTCCAGAACGTCTCCTTTGCGTATCCCAGTCGCCCCGACCAGCCTGCGCTCCAGGTGCCCGATCGGGGAGCCTGGGCCCCTGACTCCCTGCGCGGATGATCTGCCTCCAAGGAGAGGGGGGGCCGGGGGAAGGGCAGGCCTCTGACTCTTCCCTGGCTGTTCTAGGGTCTGACGCTCACCCTGAGTCCTGGGCAGATGACGGCGCTGGTGGGGCCTAACGGGTCTGGGAAGAGCACGGTGGCCGCGCTGCTGCAGAATCTGTACCAGCCCACCGAGGGCCAGGTGCTGCTGGACGGGAAGCCGGTCTCCGAGTATGAGCACCACTACCTGCACCGTCAGGTGGGGAGGACGGAGAAGGGTGGCAGAGGGCAGGGCAGGGGCGTGGGGCGGGCACCCGAGGCTCCGTGGTGAGCGGGGCGGGCGGGGAGCAAGGGCGGGTCCCCGCCGCGTGGGTTTCCGCACAGTCTGCTCCCGTCGCCTCCGCTCAGGTGGTCTTGGTAGGGCAGGAGCCGGTGCTGTTCTCGGGCTCGGTGAGGGACAACATCACCTACGGCCTGGAGGGCTGCAGCGACGAGAAGGTGCTGGCTGCGGCCCGGGCGGCCCGGGCGGAGGAGTTCATCCGCGAGCTGGCGCTCGGGCTCGATACAGGTACCGCGGCCACGGCGCCGCCCCCTGCGCCCGCGAGCTGCGCGCTGAGGCCTCCCGACCCCTCGGGGGCCTGCTCCCAGAGAAGCGGCCGCCCCGGAGGTCCCCCCGCCGCCCCCGTCCACGCGCACTCGTCCTCCGGCGCGGTGCCTGTGGAAGCACCAGCCGCGCCTGTGAAGCGGGCGTTGTCCGGCCCGTCTCTGAGGAGAGGGCGTTTTCTCGGTCTCCGCAGAGGTGGGGGAGAAAGGCAGCCAGCTGGCGGTGGGGCAGAAGCAACGTCTGGCCATCGCCCGGGCCCTCGTGCGGGACCCCCGCGTGCTCATCCTGGATGAAGCCACCAGTGCCCTGGACGTGGAGTGTGAGCAGGCTGTGAGTGCGGGCGGCGGGACGCCTCCTGGGGCCGGGGCGGGCGGGGGCCTCCCCATCCTCTGAGGCTGCCTGACGCGGGACGGGGGAGGGCAGCTGACCTTGCTCTTCTGCTCTGTGCTACCTTCTCGTGGCTCACGCCTCTTCCCTCTAAGCCCCGTGGGCCCCGGGCCTCCAGCCCCTTCTGACCCGGCACCCGGGGCATCGCGATCCTCCCCCTTCAGCTGCAGGACTGGAGAGCGCAGGGAGCCCGCACGGTGCTGGTGATCGCCCACAGGCTGCAGACGGTTCAGAGCGCCGACCAGGTCCTGGTGCTGAGGCAGGGGCGGCTGCAGAGCCCCGAGCAGCTCGTGGACGGGCAGGACCTCTACTCCTGGCTGGTGCAGCAGAACCGGAGCGTGGAGACCCCAGACACCCCCGGCCCCGCCCAGGGCAGTCTCAGTGACCCGGAATAGCTCCAGCCTTGGCTTTCCCTGGGGGTGTTCCCCTGGCTGGTTGTTTTTGGAGCTGGATTTAGACCGTGGGTACTTCTGCTGGGGCCGTGGGAGGGCGGGGGATGGGAGACGTGGTATCTGTCTGCATCCAGGAACCTTAGTTCCTCGACGAACAGAGCTTTGCCTGGTGCTGAGTACTGTATTGTGGCATCTTGAATATATTTAAAAGTATTTTTCTTACATAAATAGCATACATTTGTATAGTAAATGTAGACAATAGAGACAGATAAGGAGGAGAAAAGTAAAATTATGCACTGTTTCATGTCCCAGAGATAATCGCCATGACTATTTTGCTGGCTGTCTGATCAGTCTTTAGATTGTTCTTTGAGATACATAAATATTCATGAGTTTGCCCTTCCCTATATTTTTCTCAGTTCCCACAGGGTCTGATATTTTGGGGTCCACTAGGATATGGGGGAGCAGAGCACTATTAGTTAACAGTTTTAATAAAACTTTGATAACAGCTACTGTGTACAGTGTTTTAATATGTGTAGGAAATATGTGAAGTCTTTTCCATGTATTATCATTTTTAATCCTTATCCTCAACCTGTTGAGGTTGTTTACCCTCATACCCATTGTATGTATGAGAAAACTGAGTCTCAAAGAGATTAAAGGACTTTCCCAAGGTTGCACAGTGGTGGAATTGGACTTGGAATCCAGGCCTGACCCAGGAGTCCACACTCTCAACCAATTATAATGCATCTTTTGTTATAGTCTACTGTATAATCAATCTCCTAAAGCTCTTTCACTTCTAGTTGTGAACAGCTCTGAATCCCTTATTTTCTCTCTAATTCCATCGTTACAACTTTCATTCATTGTGTTGTGAAAGTGAAAGTGTTAGTCACTCAGTCCTGTCTGACTCTTTACGACCTCATGGACTGTAGCCCACCAGGCTCCTCTGTCCATGGGATTCTCCAGGCAAGAATACTGGAGTGGGTAGCCATTCCCTTCTCCAGGGATTTTTCCTGATCCAGGGATCGAACCTGGGTCTCCTGCATCACAGGCAGATTTTTTACCATCTGAGCCACCAGGGAATGTCCAAAGAGGTTCCCCTATCATTGGTTCATCTCTTCCAGACGTTGTTAATGAAGTCATTTTTCTTTCTAGGGGAAAAGTAAAGCAGTATCACTCCTGAAAAATCCTTCCTATGTCCCTACTCTTTCTGCACTGATATTTCCTCCCCAGAAACACAGCTTATGTAGCCCATTTCTCTCTGCTTTTCCTTTTGGAAAGGACTTTCCATCCATGACAAACTTCCTGCCCTCCTGATATCTTTGTGCCTCCGTATATGTCGCGCCCTGCCATTCCCAAAATGGCTCTCCCCATTAGGCCCTAGTTCTTTAAGATTCACCAGCAGCAGCAGGGTTTAAGTCTCCCAGGAATCCTTCTCTAGTTGTCTCAGAGCTCCTTTCCACGTGCTCCTGCTGCTCTGTTCCAGGGGCTCACTGTCCCTATTAAATTCTCCACCCCCACCATTGACCTCCATCCTTACACTAGACCGTGAGCCCCTGCAGGGGAGGCCATCTGTCTTATTAAGCTTTATGTCTACTGCCTGGCACAGGGCTTCATTCACACTGAATGATAAATAACTCTTTTGGGTAAATGAATGAATCTCTTTCCTCTACTGTCTTCCATCTCAATATTCCTTACACATACAAATCACTGACATTCCAGAGCTGTACATGTCACTGGTTCATGGAAGGTCTTACATTTGCTATTTTTCAGAAAACTAAAACTTTCACTTTCCCAGAAGTAGCAGGTACTTTCCAGACTCGCACTGAACTCACCAGAACTTTTGTTGTTTTGGATTTGTTCCTGCCTGGCAACTGTTGGGATCAGGGTGAGGCCAGAGTAAATAACTTCCTATGCGTGTAAACCTTTACTTCATCTGCGGTTGTCCTGCTGCTCCACACCTGTTTATTGCTCAAATTTCACCGAGGGCAAAATAAGCATTGGGAGAGAGAGAAAGTGAAAGTGAAAGTCGCTCAGTCCTGTCTGACTCTCTGCCACCCCATGAACTGTATAGTCCATGGAATTCTCCAGGCCAGAATCCTGAAGTCAGTAGCCTTTCAAATGTCACTGAGGGTGAATTAAGCATTGGGAGAGAGAAGACTGGCCTGATTCTTTCCCCTCCCCACCAAGCATCCTTCCCCCGTCTGCAAGATAGGAATAATAAGTTCTATATCCCCTGCCTTGTGGGAACTACAGTCTTCATGGAGAAAAGGATCTATTAAAATTCTTTGGTAACCTCAGTATAATTACACCCATGGATTCATAATACCTAACACTTGAAAGACATCTTAAAAATGGTATAGCTGTCAAATCTTTTACAGATAGGGAAAGGGGCCTGAAATCACAGAGCCCATCAGTCAGAGAGCTGGGAGGGAAACTCAGGCATTTGGATGGGCATCCAGGAAGGTGCAGCAGACCTTAGGATCATAAGGGGTCATGAAAATGCGTTATCCTTGAGGGAGAGTCCCAGGTAAAACTGACTTTAGAGACACAGAAAAACATTCCCTGACAGTGTATTCAACAAATTCCCAAGTGTGGTCTGCCTGGTAACCACAGGCATTAGTATTTCTGATTTGTCCAGAGTTCCAGTTCTTTAAAAAAAAAAAATTTATTTTCGGCTGTGCTGGCTTTTGGTTGATGCGTGCGGGCTTCCTCCCGTTGTGGTGAGTGGGGCACTCTTGAGTAGTGGTGCAAGGGCTTCTGATGCGGTGGTTTCTCTTGTTGCAGCGCACAGCCTCTAGGGCACATGGCTTTAGTAGTTGTGGTGTGCGGTTGCCACACAGCATGTGGGATCTTCCCAGACCAGGGATTGGACCTGCAACCCTGCAGTAGCGGGTGGATTATTAACCACTGGACCACCAGGGAAGTCCAGTTCTAGTTCTTTTCATTTTCCCCTCCCACTGCCCATCGCCGTTTCACTCCCACACCTTAAATTCCCTATCCTCTCGTCACTTACCTTCAGAGTCTTTCCACTTAGCCATGTGCTGCTCTTCTCGAAGCAAGATATGAATGGCAAAGAGGAAACTTAGGAAACTCTCAGATTACTCTGGGTCCCCAAACAACCTCCCATCCTGTCTGCCCTGCCCAAAGCGGGAACGATTTTGAACTTCAAGTCTTTCACGCGCCAGCTGAGTGGGGCAGCCACTTGCCTCTGAATGGCAGTGGGGCCTCAGAAGGAAGTGTGGAGTTGTCAGAATCTGCAGAGAAAGGACTAGGAGGAAGGGAAAACAAAGATCTTCCCTGTTTTGGGTGCTGAGTGAGAAGAACATCCATTTACTTGAATCCAGTGCCATCTACTGGTCCTGGGAAATACTGAGTTTCAAGGACTTTTATGAAATACAATATTCAGTATCAATGATAATCATTCACGGAGTGCTTTCTGTGTGCTCCTGCTGTGCTAAGAACCTGCCATATCTTACTTTACCTTTAAGGTAATCTTATGTGGCATGTATTACTTTCCCAATTGTAAGAATGAGAAATGGAGTCTGAGAAACATTTGCTCACTTGCCTGGGTCACAGAGCTAGGTGAAGGTGCACTTCGACCAACTTCACGTATTTAGAACATATTTAAGACTACAAAGGTACACACAAAGACAACTGAAGAGAAAGAGAGAGAATATAAGCAGTTTTTGGATATTTATAGTAGAAAACTAACAGGAAATATCTAAAGAAGGGAGAAACTAACCACATTATATAAAGGTAAAATCAAGATAATACCAACATAAACAGCTTTCCCCAAATCTGAAAGACTGCAATCAGGAAAACGCAAAAAGATATAGTGAAAGATTTTAAAAATGCAATACTCATATAAACATATTTAATAGAAAATAATACTCTCCAAATCATACTGAATCCATTTGCCATATTAATAATTATAAATGGACTTAACTCATTAAAATATTAAAATTAAAATATTTTCAGATTAGATTAAAAGAAAAACTCTGCTGTTTGCAATATACAAAAGATATGCTTAAAAATACAGTGACTCAGAAAGGTTCTTTTTTTTTTCACTTTTAAATTTGAATTTTTTGGCCACTCCATGTGGCATGTGGATCTTAGTTCCCTGGCCAGAGATCAAACCCACTCCTCTTGCAGTGAAAGCATGGAATCTTAACTACTGGATTGATAGGGAAGTCCTGAAAGATTCATTCATTTATTCAACAAAGAAAATGATAGACAAAGGCATAAAAGAAGAGAATGTAAACCTAAAGAAAGCAGAGGTCACAATCTTATTATTAAAGAAGGTGGCATTCAGATCCATCTACCCAAATTGATTGAGATAAGAAGGCACTTTATAATGGAAAGTGTAAAATTAAAAATGGATATCTAAGAGATATGTAAGTTCCAAATAGCATATAAGTAACCATCACGGAGCAGAAATTAAGGAAGATACTAGGAAACTATTCAGAAAAGTAGTAATAGGTGATTTTAATTCACTTTTCTTAGGACCAGAGAAATCGAGTAGATAAAAGTTATGAACACAGAAGATGCTACTTAGTCAAAAGTTAGATCTGATGAATCTATATTGACATCTTCTCACTGAAAACTGGGAAAACAATTTTTCAAGTTTCAACAAAGTATTAACGAAAATGGGCCACACATGCTGGCACAATAAACTTCAGTAATTCGCGCCCCCCCAAAGTAGGAATGATATAGATACAATTCTCCGACTATAGTGGAACAAACTAGATAATAATAATAAGGTCAGAAAAGATAAATGCCCTTCCACATGGAAACTTAAAGAAATAGTCTTTCTCTTGGGCCAGAGAGTGAGAAACCAACAACTGAAAAATTTCTAGAAAAATGACAATTGAAAATCACACATCAAAATTTTTAGGATACGGCCAAAGCAGTATTCAGAGGAGAATTCATGACTTTAATTCTTTACATCAATAAAATGAAAGAATGAAACAAAGCGAATCAAGTGACAGGGAAACAAAATCAAATGGAAACAACCTAAGTGTCTATCAGTAGATGAATGGATCAAGAAGATGGGGTACATACATATGATGGAAAGTCACTCAGTCATAAAAAAAGAAAATCACGCCGTTAGCAACAACATAGACGGGCCTAGCAGGTATCACATTAAGGCAAAGTAAGTCAGAGGAAGACACACACTGCATGGTTTCACTTACATGTGGGACCTGAAAAACAAGTGAACAAGCAAAGAGTAGAAAGACACGTTGTACAGAGTGGTTGCCAAAGGGGAGGGGACTGGGGAGAATGAGTGAGATGGGTGAGGGAGATTCAGAGGCGTAAACCTCCAGTTACAAAATGAATGTGTCACAAGAATGAAATCCACAGGGTGGCTAAAACAGTGAATACTATGGTAATAACTTTGTATGATGACAGATGGCATCTAGGTTTATCATGTTGATTACTTTGTAATGTATGGAAGTATCAAATCACTATGTTGTGCACTTGGAACTAACATAGTGTTGTAACCTAATTATATTTCAACAAAAAATAATAAAGTCACCAAGATAGCGACTCAAGAGATAGGTTTTTGCCAGGTAACATAGAGAATGATTTTTTAACACCCTCAATACACAGCTGCATCTACCATGCCCAGCTTCTCTCACTCCCTAGAGAACAGGGAGGGAACGCGGAAGAGGGATGCAAAATGAGGGGTGAGTTTTGGGGGAAAATCACAGAAAAGCCCATATCTCTATGAAGTAGAGCTCTTGGTTGAAGTCAGGCAGGAAGAGAAAAATAAAAATCCCTCATCTTTTTCAAACTCATACGAGTAGAAGAAAAAACAAAAATGTGGGAGAGGGCAACTAGGCATGACCTCTCTCTTTATTAGCTGTCTCCTCTGAAATGTCTGGTTTCTCTGAAGAGCCTGGGAAACCCCGATCCTCCCACTGGGGACAGTGACAAGCAGCATAGAAAACGACTCAACAGAGCTTCTGATTGGACCAACCGGATGCTTCCATTTATTCAAGCTGTATCACAGGCCACTGGCAAGGGAGATTCCCAGGTTGGTATTGCCTTCTCTCTTTGGTTGACCTTGCTACCTTTTCCTATAGACGGTCTCCCTGTCATTCCTTGTTCCTGATCCATGAGACCACTGACTTCTCTTAAGAGACAGGGATGGAGGTCTATCCTGGCACCAAAGTTATAATTCAGTCATTTTGACCTTTTGTGCATCTTATTGCAGGGATGTTAAAGATGTAGAAATGAGGCTTTCCTGGGTTCCCAAGTAAGAAATACAGTGCAACGAAAACAGCATAGCCCGTGGATTAACTTCCTGTGAACTCTGGTTCATTCTCTCATTTCTTCACCTCTAGAAGGGAAGTCATGATAGTATCACAGTGAAGGGTTGTTCTGATGATTCTCTCTCTCCCTCCTCCTGCCCCCCCCCCCCCATATTCACACCGTGCCTAGAAAAATGATTTGTAACAAGCAGCTGACAGATATTAACTCTTACTGTTATGATGCAGTCAAGTTAGATTTCAGAACGTACGTGCTGGGGACACATTCACACCGGAAGTAAGAAAGGACGGCGCTGCTAACTTCCGGCTCGGCATCCGTATCCTCCAGTCTTCCCCATCTAAGGACTCCTCCTCCTTCCTCCAAATGCGCGCACAAGCCCCATTTACTCTGTGTTTTCTGGGCCCCAAGGTCCTCTTCTCCCCACCGGCTTTTCTTTATCTCTGAGAGAAGGTGCAGGAGCCTGGCCACGGGGCTGGCAGCAGGGGAGGGGAGACAGGCTTGAGACCTGTGCGGCCTTCTCATCTCCGGCTTTTACTGCTTCTGGTACCCCCAGGTCACGTCCTCACTCAGCCTCAAGCAAAACACTTTTCATTTTCAGATGAGATGAGATACATGGGAAAGATACATAGATATTTGTGTGAAGAAAGAAGGAAATTAAAATTCAGTGGCTTGCGCTCCTTCTGATGGCTACCTTTTTTTTTTTTTTTAAACTCAGTGCCACACACACCCTTCCAACTGGGAGCAATACCCCCACCCAGCTCTAGAACACTCACAACCATAACACTCACACTCACAACAGGTCACACATCCCTACACTTAGTCAATTTCTGACCTGTGGTCAGGCCCCTAATTCATAAATATTCTAATCTACCTGAGGACTGTGGGTGACATTCTGGTTCCTGTTCTAGCAAGTTAAGTGAGGCTGTGGTAACAAGGACTGCTGGTGCCTTTTTCTTTTTTTTTGGCTGCACTGCATGGACTATGGGATTTTAGTTCCCTGACCAAGGACTGAACCTGACCCCTTGCAGTGGAGTCCCAATCACTGAACCTCCAGGGAGGACCCATTATCAAATGCCTTAATTAAGCAAATTATTTTGGATTCACATAGCATCTGTTGTAGATTCAGGTGATTCTCCAGGGACCTTCTTTCTCCAATGACTCATCTAATTAGACTGCTTTTATATACTGATTCCAACATTTGAACTCAAGCCTGTTTTGGTTGACTTAGTGATGTTGCCAAAATTGGACCTCTTTACAACGGTGCCAGATTACATCTTGGAGACAGAGTTTTGGTGAAATATAAAGAAATAACTTTATTCCTTTGCCAGGCTGGGGGAGGGGGGCGCAGGAGGAGGAGATAGTGAGGAATCTCACAGTGTTCAAGGAGCAGGGGTGTGGTCAGCTCGAGGATGTTCTTCTGAATGGTTGGTGATGAGGTAATCTGGAGTCAGCATCATCAACCTCCTGGTTCCTGGGGTCTAGGGTCTACATGCTTTTGGGCAGCCTACAGTTAATATCTTCCACCAGGGAGCATTTTCAGTATCTGTAAAACAGCTCACAGGATATGACTCAGAATATTATCTATAGTCCTTGAGGAAGAACTAAAGGTCCTTGCCTTTGTATAATGGCTCAGCTATTATTATTTTGTCTTGTTTCAATACTTCTTCTTCTTTTTTTTTGTGCATTTCCTCATTTCTTCAGTTGAGGTTTTTCTACAGACGAAAGGCAGGTGGAGGACATGGCTGGGGGGTCTATTGTGGGAAGACCTCATGGGGTCCTGGTCAGTTACAGTAGGGGAAGAGGAAAGTCCTCCAGAATTTAACAATCAATGCGGAGGATTCTCCTCTCAGGGGAGCTAGAACTAGTCTCTAGCACCTATAGAAGAGTAGCAGCTGCAGTTTTCTATATGCCTAAGGAATAGAGAAAGTTGGTGAACACCAATAATGTCTTCCATACTGCCCCATCTGTTTCTTTCTTTCTTTTATTTATTTATTTTTAATTTTCTATTTTTATTATTTTTAAATTATAAATTTATTTATTTTAATTGGAGACTAATTATAATATTGTATTGGTTTTGCCATACATCAACATGAATCCACCATGGGTGTACACATGTTCCCCATCCTGAACCCCCCTCCCACCTCCCTCCCCATAACATCCCTCTGGGTTATCCCAGTGCACCAGCCCTAAGCATCCTGTATCCTGCATTGAACCTGGACTGACGATTCATTTCATATATGATATTATACATGTTTCAATGCCATTCTCCTAAATCATCCCATCCTCTCCCTCTCCCACAGAGTCCAAAAGACTGTTCTATACATCTGTGTCCCTCTTGCTGTCTCGCATACAGGGTTATCGTTACCATCTTTCTAAATTCCATATATATGTGTTAGTATACTGTATTGGTGTTTTTCTTTCTGGCTTACTTCACTTTGTATAATAGGCTCCAGTTTCATCCACCTCATTAGAACGGATTCAAATGTATTCATTTTAATGACTAATACTCCATTGTGTATATGTACCACAGCTTTCTTATCCATTCATCTGCTGATGGACATCTAGGTTGCTTCCATGTCCTGGCTATTATAAACAGTGCTGTGATGAACATTGGGGTACACATGTCTCTTTCAATTCTAGTTTCCTTGGTGTGTATGCCCAGAAGTGGGATTGCTGGGTCATAAGGCAGTTCTATTTCCAGTTTTTTAAGGAATCTCCACACTGTTCTCCATAGTGGCTGTACTAGTTTGCATTCCCACCAACAGGGTAACAGGGTTCCCTTTTCTCCACACCCTCTCCAGCATTTATTGCTTGTAGACTTTTGGATCACAGCCATTCTGACTGGCGTGAAATGGTACCTCATTGTGGTTTTGATTTGCATTTCTCTGATGAGTGCTGTTGAGTATCTTTTCATGTGTTTGTTAGCCATCTGTATGTGTTCTTTGGAGAAATGTCTATTTAGTTCTTTGGCCCATTTTTTGATTGGGTTGTTTATTTTTCTGGAATTGAGCTGCAGGAGTTGCTTGTATATTTTTTGAGATTAGTTGTTTGTCAGTTGCTTCATTTGCTATTATTTTCTCCCAATCTGAAGGCTGTCTTTTCACCTTGCTTATAGTTTCCTTAGTTGTGCAGAAGCTTTTAAGTTTAATTAGGTCCCATTTGTTTATTTTTGCTTTTATTTCCAATATTCTGGGATGTGGGTCATAGAGGATCCTGCTGTGATTTATGTCAGAGAGTGTTTTGCCTATGTTCTCCTCTAGGAGTTTTATAGTTTCTGGTCTTACGTTTAGATCTTTAATCCATTTTGAGTTTATTTTTGTGTATGGTGTTAGAAAGTGATCTAGTTTCATTCTTTTACAAGTGGTTGACCAGTTTTCCCAGCACCACTTGTCTTTTCTCCATTGTATAGTCCTGCCTCCTTTGTCAAAGATAAGGTGTCCATAGGTGTGTGGATTTATCTCTGGGCTTTCTATTTTGTTCCATTGATCTATATTTCTGTCTTTGTGCCAGTACCATACTGTCTTGATGACTGTGGCTTTGTAGTAGAGCCTGAAGTCAGGCAGGTTGATTCCTCCAGTTCCATTCTTCTTTCTCAAGATTGCTTTGGCTATTTGAGTTTTTTTTTTTTTTTTTGTATTTCCATACAAATTGTGAAATTATTTGTTCTAGCTCTGTGAAAAATACCGTTGGTAGCTTGATAGGTATTGCATTGAATCTATAGATTGCTTTGGGTAGTATACTCACTTTCACTATATTGATTCTCCCAATCCGTTGTTCATGGATATATTTCTCCATGTTCATGATATGTTTCTCCATCTATTAGTGTCCTCTTTGATTTCTTTCACCAGTGTTTTATAGTTTTCTATATATTTTGTTTCCTATGGCTTGGGGAATCTTAGCTCCCGAACCAGGGATCAAACTCAGGCCCACGGTAGTGAGAGCACAGTCTTAATCCCTGGACCACCAGGGAACTCTCCCCATCTTTTTCTTATTCTTCCTGTCATGGCCTTCCAGGGGAAGAAATATTTATTCTGACTCCTCAGATCCCCGGGCAGGGCATTTTTACTAAAGTAGAGGGGGAGGGGCATCACAGGACACTAAAAGTTACAAAGTTGCATTTCACCTCCCCCACCTTCATACTTATTTAATTTATAAATCTGTGATTGAGCTGCCTTTCCCATTTTGTGTGTGTGCATGCTTAGCCATGACTGACTGTGATCCCCATGGACTGTAGCTGCGGGGCTCTTCTGTCCATGGAATTTTTCAGGCAAGAATACTGGAGTGTATTGCTATTTCTTACTCCAGGGTATCTTCCCAACCCAGGGATTGACCCCATGTTTCTTTTGTCTCCTATACTGACAGGCAGATTCTTTACCACTAGTGCCTCTCTGAGAAGAATAAATCTTTTAAAAAATGACTTCCATCTTGTTACACTTTTCCAGTATTTGAAATGAATTGTGTTTAAAAGTTTATGCTCTTTGCATTCAGTTCTTTATTTATTCAAAATTTTTGCTATAGGCTTTATCTTGAATGGACAAAACCATTCGCCCTGCATCAGTTCAGTTCAGTTCAGTTGCTCAGTCGTGTCCGACTCTTCGAGATGCCATGAATCGCAGCACGCCAGGCCTCCCTGTCCATCACCAACTCCCGGAGTTCACTCAGACTCACGGCCATCGAGTTAGTGATGCCATCCAGCCATCTCATCCTCTGTCGTCCCCTTCTCCTCCTGCCTCCAATCCCTCCCAGCATCCTCTGATGATGAGGATGAGTCAACTCTTTCCAATGAGTCAACTCTTCTCATGAGGTGGCCAAAGTACTGAAGTTTCAGCTTTAGCATCATTCCTTCCAAAGAACACCCAGGGCTGATCTCCTTTAGAATGGACTTGTTGGATCTCACAGAAGTCCCTGTATTCCTCTTGCAATTCTTTGAGGGTTTTTAAGGCTCTCATGAGAAACGCTGGGCTGGAAGAAGCACAAGCTGGAATCAAGATTGCCAGGAGAAATAACAATAACCTCAGATATGCAGATGACACCACCCTTATGGCAGAAAGTGAAGAGGAACTCAAAAGTCTCTTGATGAACGTGAAAGAGGAGAGTGAAAAAGTTGGTTTAAAGCTCAACATTCAGAAAACAAAGATCATGGCATCTGGTCCCATCACTTCCTGGGAAATAGATGTGGAAACAGTGTCAGAATTTTTTTTTGGGGGGGGGGGCTCCAAAATCACTGCAGATGGTGACTGCAGCCATGAAATTAAAAGACACCTACTCCTTGGAAGGAAAGTTATGACCGACCTAGATAGCATATTGAAAAGCAGAGACACTACTTTGCCAACAAAGGTCCGTCTAGTCAAGGCTATGGTTTTTCCAGTGGTCTTGTATGGATATGAGAGTTGAACTGTGAAGAAAGCTGAGTGCCGAAGAATTGATGCTTTTGAACTGTGGTGTTGGAGAAGACTCTGGAGAGTCCCTTGGACTGCAAGGAGATCTAACCAGTCCATCCTAAAGGAGATCAGTCCTGGGTGTTCATTGGAAAGACTGATGTTGAAGCTGAAACTCCAATACTTTGGCCTCCTCATGCAAAGAGTTGACTCATTGGAAAATATTTTG
This sequence comes from Ovis canadensis, assembly GCF_042477335.2. NCBI lineage: Eukaryota > Metazoa > Chordata > Mammalia > Artiodactyla > Bovidae > Ovis > Ovis canadensis. The sequence continues at coordinate 22,369,367 of NC_091264.1, read as the reverse complement.
ATGCTGGGAGGGACTGGGAGCAAGAGCAGAAGGGGGAGACAGAGGATGAGATGGCTGGATGGCATCACTGACTCGACGGACGTGAGTCTGAGTGAACTCCGGGAGTTGGTGATGGACAGGGAGGCCTGGTGTGCTGGGATTCATGGGGTCGCAAAGAGTCCTGACTGTTTGACTGGGCGACTGAACTGAACTGAAGGCTCTGTCCAAAATTTGTGCAGTTCTTGATGCTGCTGTAGGATCTTTGTTTCCATAGGTATCCATTTTACCATACAATTCAGAGGGAAGGTGCTTCCAAAAGACATTCACCCCCACTCTAAACTCTTCAGAAATTATATTGTGGAATACTAAAGCAGGAATGAATAATACATCTCCAGCTTTAAGGGAACATTCATACCATCTAGCCTTGGAAAACAGTAGATATTTAGATAAGTCTGCGTTATCTATGTTTGGCACTTCTGATTTAATACCTGATAATTATAAACATTGGGCATCTTGAGGACTGAATAGTATAACGCATTTTTTTCCCTGTCACTTGTATTGAGAAGTTATCCATTCCATTATAGTGGATCCAAAGTTGTAACTTTGGTGAGCTTAATTTGAAAAACACTGGAAAAGAACCATTCTTTGAAGAATTTTGGAAATTTGATATCTCCTTCCAGTAAAGGAAACTGCTTTCTGATATTTGCAAGATCCTTTCTAGGGTCTTTGCCAAGTGATCCTAGGTTGTCCTTCTCAGTCTTTTCTATTAATGCTCTCTGGTGGCCTTATGAAAAAATGTCTCTATATATGCTTGCAGTAAAAAGTGGATCCACAAAGCATGAAGTACAGTAGATCCTCTGATATAAAGAATTCCTTATGGTTTTCTTCAGTTGCCCTCTGTACCAGCTTGGTAAAAGTTTAAGAAAGTCCATGGGGCAACTGCAGCAACGTGAATCTTCACTTCTTTCCTCCTTCTGATTTGGCTCAGTGATCCACTGTCCATCAGCTTGTGAAAGTGAAGCCGCTCAGTTGTGTCTGACTCTTTGTGACCCCATGGACTATAGCCTACCAGGCTCCTCCATCCATGGGATTCTCCAGGCAAGAATACCGGAGTGGGTTGCCATTTCCTTCTCCAGGGGCTCTTCCAGACCCTTTCCAGTGATAGAACCTGGGTCTCCCACGTTGTAGGCAGACGCTTTACCATCTGAGCCACCAGGGAAGTCCTCCATCCATTTGCTTGTACATGCTCCCAAATCAATTCCTTTCAACACCAGAGGTTTTCTCTGTGGATTCAGGTGTCCCATGAACTGCCCCTGCGAATCACCCTTGAGCTGGGGTACAGAGACACGCTGCCTGTTCTCCTTCAGCTCTGGGGAACCTCCATGTTTCACCTTTCTTTTCCAGAATCTTATTTCTGCCATCTTCAACAGAGTTCCTTTGTGACCCGCCATCTTTCTTCTTCCTACACTTTATGTGCCTGGAAGTTCTAGTCCTTCAGGATTTACAGCTGGTTATCGGTAAAAGTGGAAACATGAGAACCTTGCTTGGGGTCTCATGCTTCATAGAAGCTTTACCATAAAACCCTCTATTAGAGCATCAGGGATTTGACTGGCCTTTTATTTACAATTTGCTATTACATTTATGAGTAAGAGTATTACATTTATTACATTATGGAAAAAATATTGTGTTTGTGGGCAGCTGAGGGCCTCTCAGCATGTTCGGTAACACATAACTCAAATATTCCAGACTCTCTGGGTCTAGTACCATTACAGTCTCACCTTACACACCCATCAAAACATGTGTTCTCTTAGGGAAGTGAAAAAGAAAAAAATTCTACTGTGTTCTTCTCCCATTCAGTGAATTAGTGTGCATACATATATTTATTGTGGCCAAACAGTAATTTTTAAGGAATTCCTGGCACATTTTTTGTTTCACTGTTTATTCCTTCTCTGTTGTCCCCATGCACTGGGTATTCCGAATTATAACATTTCCTGTTGGCCACTTCTGTGAAATATCAACTTGATCAGCTTCATCATGAACTCTTTCTAGACGGCTTGAATTTTCTTGTGTGCCCAAGCTTTAAAGCTCATTTGATTCTTCCTGATATTATAGTGAATTGTTTCTTTGTCACTCCACCTAAATTTTACGTTTCTTGTGGACAAGAAACATGTCTGTTTCATCTTGCAGGATTCACAATATTGGGCCATGGATCGAGAGGCAAATTAAGTAATAATACACTTATAGATCACTTTGGAGAAAAAGAAGTCTTGCTCTTCTTACTTATCAAATATTTTTTTCCAGTTTCTTTTTAACAGAAGACCTTGCCTTGTTCTAAAATAAGTTTGTTGAAGCCACACACAGCTTGAACTTCCTCATTCCCCTGTTTTTCAAATCTTCCTATTTTAATCATGTGTCTGAAAAAGTGTTTTTTCTTTCTTTCTTTTTAAAGCAATGCATTTTATTCTTTTTACCTTCTATTTATATGTACATATCTAGCTTGAAAGTACACTCAGATTCATACACTCCCTATATGTATCAAATTAGCCAGTTTCACAGAAAAAAATAATTTTAAACCACTGTTACTCACTGCTTACTTTCGTCACTGCAGAAGGTAGCTATAAAAACAAGTACTAACCTTAAAGGTGACTGACCCTCAGCATAGAGGCATATCACTTTTAGGCCACCAGAAAGAATTGGGTTGGCCCAAAATAAGTTTGGATCAATAGAATTTTTTGGTCTAGAACTTCCAGATGTTCAAGCTGGTTTTATAAAAGGCAGAGGAACCAGAGATCAAATTGCCAACATCTGCTGGATCATCCAAAAAGCAAGGGAGTTCCAGAAAAACATCTATTTCTGTTTTATTGACAATGCCAAAGCCTTTGACTGTGTGGATCACAACAAACTGTGGAAAATTCTGAAAGAGAGGGAATACCAGACCACCTGACCTGCCTCTTGAGAAACCTATATGCAGATTAGGAAGCAACAGTTAGAACTGGACATGGAACAACAGACTGGTTCCAAATAAGAAAAGGAGTACGTCAAGGCTGTACATGGTCACCCTGCTTATTTAACTTATATGCAGAGTACATCATGAGAAATGCTGGGCTGGAGGAAGCACAAGCTGGAATCAAGATTGCTGGGAGAAATATCAATAACTTCAGATATGCAGATGACACCACCCTTATGGCAGAAAGTGAAGAGGAACTAAAAAGCCTCTTGATGAAAGTGAAAGAGGAGAGTGAAAAAGTTGGCTTAAAGCTCAACATTCAGAAAATGAAGATCATGGCATCTGGCCCCATCACTTCATGGGAAATAGATGGGGAAACAGTGGAAACAGTGTCAGACTTCATTTTTTGGGGGGCTCCAAAATCACTGCAGATGGTGACTGCAGCCATGAAATTAAAAGACACTCCTTGGAAGGAAAGTTATGACCAATCTAGATAGCGTATTGAAAAGCAGAGACATTACTTTGCCAACAAAGGTCTGTCTAGTCAAGGCTATGGTTTTTCCTATGGTCATGGATGGATGTGAGAGTTGGACTCTGAAGAAAGCTGAGTGCCAAAGACTTGATGCTTTTGAAGTGTGGTGTTGGAGAAGACTCTGGAGAGTCCCTTGGACTTCAAGGAGATCCAACCAGTCCATTCTGAAGGAGATCAGTCCTGGGTGTTCATTGGAAAGACTGATGCTGAAGCTGAAGCTCCAGTACTTTGGCCACCTCATGCGAAGAGTTGACTCATTGGAAAAGACTTTGATGCTGGGAGGGATTGGGGGCGGGAGGAGAGGGGACAACAAAGGATGAATTGGCTGGATGGCATCACTGACTTGATGGACGCGAGTCTGAGTGAACTTGGGGAGCTGGTGATGGACAGGGAGGCCTAGTGTGCTGTGATTCACGGGGTTGCAAAGAGTTGGTCACGACTGAGTGACTGAACTGAACTGAATAATACAATTGATTAAGAAGTTTATGGGACTTCTCTGGTGGCTCAGATGGTAAAGAATCTGCCTGCAATGAGGGAGACTCTTGAGAGTCCCTTGGGCTGCAAAGAGATCCAACCAGTCCATCCTAAGGAAGTCAGTCCTGAATATTCATTGGAGGGACTGATGCTGAAGCTGAAGCTCAAATACTTTGGCCACCTGATGCAGAGAACTGACTCACTGGAAAATACCCTGATGCTGGGGAAGATTGGGGACAACAGAGGATGAGATGTTTGGATGGCGTCACCGACTCAATGGACATGAGTGTGAGCAAGCTCCAGGAGATGGTGATGGACAAGGAAGCCTGGTGTGCTGCAGTCCATGGGGCCCCAAAGAGTCGAACAGAACTGAGCGCCTGGACAAACAACAAAATAGTACACATACGTCAACTTCCAAAATTTCTGAAGTCCTGGTACATCTACCGCCTTCATTTTCTCGTTTTAATTCACTCTTTACCTTTTTGAAATATTGCCTCTTCTTTTAATACTCTGTTCCACTGAAGGCTACTGGTGCCCCATTAATTATAAAACATAATAATGCTTTCCCCCCCCTTTTATCCTCTTTAAACATGGTTTCAAATCTACCTGTATTAGCTTAAGAAGTTTAACATTTAGATTCACTATCCATGCTTATGTGTTATTTTCACTGTTATTATAAATATAAATCCATGAGAGCTATTGTCTCCCAGATATACACCAAACACTTTTCATCTTTTAAAAATTTTATTGGAGTATAGTTGATTTACAGTGTTGTATTAATTACTGCTGTACAGCAAAGTGAATCATATACACATATCCACACTCTCTCTTTTTATCCTTTTAAACATTTTTTTGCAGCATTTTATTCTTTCGAGAAGTTTCTCTCCATGTTTTTTTTCCTCCTTCTCCTGGTTTATAGGAAATCCTCCTCTCCAGATAATTCTGTCTCTTCCATTTTTTCTCTAATCGCCCTTTCCCTGAGTCCTCATAAGGGCCATGCCTTGGAATACTGTCCGCTGTTGTCTTCGTTTAGACGCTCTCTGTTGACAGTGTCAGTCACCGCATCATCATGGAGATCTACTGGCCACAACAGGCCAGGGACGGTGCTGGATGATGATACAAAGATCCACGGTGAGCAATCTGTCTAGTCGTCCTGAGACCACATACCCTGTAGAGTAGTTTTTCTTTTTCCTCCTGGTCCAGTTTCCAAGTCCCTGAACTGCAGCCAGTGATTCTGCAGGTGAAAAATTCTGGAGTGGTATCACATGACTTTATGAAGGCATCCTACCCAGCACCTAATGACACTAAGCTCCTCTAGCTTGATTGGTTATCTGGATGAGGAGTTTCCAATCCCGGGGTAGACAGAAAGACATCTCTGCTCTACATGAATATTTGACTGAGTGTGTGTGGCCAAGCCCCGTTCTAAAGAGGTGGAGATTTTCCTGTCTTGTTTGCTTTCTTCCAGAATGAGTCCGATCTGGGTTCCCTGGGTGGTGGCCTTCTCATCCACGGTTCTCAGGCTGGATGCTTCTATGACTCAAGGCAGAGATTCTCCAGGTAAGAACATAGTGATTTCTTTCAGGTATAGAGGCACACACTGACACGGGGGAGAGAGGCCTTTCCCTACAGGTCCAGGTTCCAGTCCAGACAGGAAGCAGCTCTGACTTCAGAGAATCTTTCTCAGAGAAAAGCTTTCCCTCCCGCTTTACCACATGAAATGGAGCGGCGGCGAAAGGGACTTCCTGTCCCAGAACCACTGATTCAACAAAAGGGAAACATATTGCTTGCTCAGGGTCCTTATGGTATTGATGGCCATCTGGAGAACTGTGAAAAATGGAGGCAGGCTGAAAATTGCCACTGTCTTTCAGCCAGGAGTTTGATGATTGTGACTCCTTTTATTTGTGACTGTTTCTTTATGCATGTATGGACTTGACTGCGTCATTTGACGTTTTTAAGCCTCTGTAACATGGTCAGATTGTACCAAGCGGTTTGACAAACAGGGGAAATTGAATGTGTGATGCCCATCCTCAGATTGCCAGGTACATATGCTTACTGGTATTTGTCTAGCTGAGAAGTTAAGCTATGCAAACATGAAATGACAGGACATTCCGAAAACATATTTATCAGAAGAAAACAGGATACAACATTCTTAAAACAGAGCCCCTTTAAATGCCAGTCGTTAAACACAAAAGAGGAACAAAACCCTAGGGTTGGGGAGGGTGGGTGTGAGGAGATCATTGTTCTTGGAGAACAGAAACCTCTCTGAGCTTATAATTTCTGTTAAACAACAACAACACACACACACACACACATGATCAGTAACACCTAAACTCTGACACAGATCTGACAGAAAAATAATTATTTTTCTAATTTAGACTGTAAGATGAAAGAGGGAATTGGAGATTAGAGACTCATCTGAGTTTGAGAGCAGTCTGGCTGGCCCAGGAAGGATGTTGCCCTCCTGACTCTCAGTTCCTCTGCACTTCGACACGAAAGCAGGTCTGCATCTGAGATCAGGATCACCCTTCACTTCTCAGCCGAAATGCCATTTCTTCCGGGAGATCGTTCCTGGTTCATCTGCACCACTAACCCATTTGAACGTCCTTTTACGTGGTTCTCAAGTGCACAGAGTGGAGTTCTCTCTCCCAACAAGCTCACAGCGCCTTGTCATCACTCGCTTCTCTCTGTCCTCTCTCCCTCCCTTCCATTCCGTGTCTGCTGTGGCTTTAAGTATCAGGGTTTATGTAGCAGTTTTCTGTGTGCATTTAAAATATTAGTAAATGTCATTATGTGTTGAATTGCATTCTGCTTTTTTAAAAAGTTTAATTTTTTAAAATTAATTTTTATTGGTGTATAGTTGCTATACAATGTTGTGTCTGTTTCTACTGTAGAGCAAGGTGGATCAGCTATACACACACGTATCCCCTGTTTTTTTGGATTTCCTTCCCAGTTACGTCACTGCAGGGCGCTGAGTAGAGTTCCCTGTGCTCTACAGTGCTGCTGCTAAGTCGCTTCAGTCGTGTCCGACTCCGTGCGACCGCAGAGATGGCAGCCCAGCAGGCTCCTCTGTCCCTGGGATTTTCCAGGCAAGAACACTGGAGTGGGGTGCCATTGCCTTCTCCAGTGCATGAAAGGAAAAGGGAAAGTGAAGTGATTCATTCATGTCCGACTCTTAGGGACCCCATGGACTGCAGCCCACCAGGCTCCTCCGTCCATGGGATTTTCCAGGCAGGAGTACTGGAGTGGGCTGCCATTGCTCTACAGTAGGTTCTCATTAGTTGTCTATTTTATACATGGTATCAATAGTGTCTATACATCAATCCTAACCTCCCAGTTTCATCCCCCCCACCTCCCATTCCCTACTTATCCATACATTTGTTCGCTACGTCTGTGTCTTTATTTCTGCTTCGCAAACAAGGTCATTTATAGCATTTTTTTTTTAGATTCCAGAGACATGCATCAATATTTGATATTTGCTTTTCTCTTTCTGACTTATTTCACTCTATATGACAGTCTCTGGGTCCATCCGCATCTCTACAAATGACCCCATCTTGTTCTTTTCTGTGGCTGAGTAATGCTCCACCGTGCATGTGAGCCACGTCTGCTTCCTCACATTCTGCTTCTTTTCTTACTTGACCCAAATGCTTTTGAGCTCTACCTTGGTGGTGGTGTGCGGGAACTGAAGCCCCGTCTTTATTGATGGGGAAGCAGGTCAGGAAGGGGAAGTGTCTGTTTCTATGAGACACCAGTAGATGCAGAACCAGAACCCCAGTCAACCGAGACCTAGCCCTCGGCCACACACCAGTTTCTCTCTTAGAGGCATCCATATCTTCAAGTTTAAGACAGCTGTCATTATCTTAGTCTGTTTGGACTGCTATGACAAATACCACAGATTCAGTGGCCTATAAACAACAGACATTGATTTCTCAAAGTTCTGGAGGCTGAGGAGTCCAAGATCAAGACTCCAGCCTGGTTGTATCCTGGGAAAGGCTGTCATCCTGGTTCGGAGCTGGTGCCTTCTCTGTGTCCTGACGTGGCAGAAGGGGCTGGGGCGCTCTCTGGAGCCTCTTCCCTAGGGGCACTCATCCCATTCATCAAGAGCTCACGCTCTCAACTGAGGTCCTTCCCCCGAAACCACCAACTACTACCATCATCCTTGGGATTTGGGATTTCAACATATGAATTTACCATAGTAAACAGTCACACTTTTTCTCACCTATGAAGATTGATTAAATAACTTTGGAAAATTAAAACTGTTTTGGAGAACCATTTAGAAATGAGGTATAGTGTATGAAAGTTAATACAGAGCTCAAACTAATCACTACCAATACTAGTAACGTACTTTGAAAGTAGAGATGGAGAATGGAGAATGGGTTTTGATTTTTATTTTTCTACTTATTTAAATTTATTTTTATTGAAGTATGGTTGAATTACATGTTGTGTTAATTACCGCTGTATGGCAAAGGGACTCAGTTATATGTGTGTGTGTGTGTATATATATATGTACACTCTGTTTCATATTCTTTTCCATTATGGTTTATCACAGAATATTGAAGGATTTAGATTTTGTTTTTGATTTGGAGTTTTAAAAATAATTTTTAAAATTTGTTTAATTACTTTGAAGCGCTTGGTCTTCATTGCTGCGTGGGCTCCTCTCCAGTCGGGACAGGCAGGGGGCGCTCTCGAGTTGCTGTGCATGGGTTTCTCGCTGCAGCGGCTTCTCTCACTGCAGAGCACGGGCCCCCGGGCGTGCGGGCTGCAGTAGTTGTGGCTCCGGGGCGCTCGAGCACAGCAGGCTCAGTAGTCGTGGCCCACGGGATTTGTTGCTCTGCGGCAGGTGGCATCTTCCTGGATCAGGGATCGAACTCGTGTCTCCTGCATTGCTAGGCGGATTTTTTTTTTTTTTTAAACCACTGAGCCTCTAGGGAATCCTTGGATTTGGATTTTTAAATTCATTCTCAGTAGAAATGCTTAATATTAAAGGCTCCAGAGAAGGTTTAAGTTAAGCTTATATTCCTTATCACCATGTTATTACAACCACTAACTGTACATATAGGGCCAATGATGGTGATGATGATGATAAAGGCGTATTCAAACCAGGGATTTATATTATTTTGCCCAAAGTTGATAGACGTAATGAGGTCATTACTTTACTAGAGCCAACAGAGGGGATGAGGTCTCTGAGTAACCATGCACAGGAAAAGGTACAGGAGAAAATTCTTGAGAAAACCTATTTAAGTGGAAAGCAGAAGGGAAATTTCTACTACTGTGAATCTGCTCTGCATTTGTTTTTTTTTGTTTGTTTGTTTTTACCTCACCTCCATATTCCTTTCATTTTACTCCAGAAAGAATATATAGAATGAAGCTGCTAATGGCAAGAAAATTGAGCTATTCCATACAGGAATGGTTGGTTTTGACTTGATAATAAGGAGAATTAAAAGTCTGGGCTTCTGGAAGCCTGGGTTGGAGACACTTAGCACTTTGTCTGGCAATACACAAACAGTCTATAAATATTGGTCAAATGAATGTATATTTGTTGAATGAATGTTCGTGTCCCTGGACTCATTTTGACTTGCTTCTTTGGGTGACATGTCTCCTATTTGGCTGGCCTGATCGGCTGGCCCTCAGGCTTCTTTCAAACAAGAAAGAATGTTCTTTTTTTAAAAAAATTATTGGAGTATAGTTAATTTATAATGTTGTTTGTTTCAGGTGAACAGCAAAGTGAATCAGTTATACATATACATACATCCACTCTTTTCATTATTTTTCCCCCCATATAGGCCATTACAGAGTATTGAGCAGAGTTCTGTATGCTATACAGCAGGTCCTTGCTGTTAGCTATTTTATATACAGTGGTATATATATGTCATTTCTGATCTCCCAATTTATCCCTCCTCTCCTTATGCCTGGCGACCATAAGTTTGTTTTCTATATCTGTACTCTATTTCTGTTGTGTAGGTAAGTTCACTTGTACGCCTTTTATTTCTGACTCCACATTTAAACAATACCATATGATATTTGCCTTTGACTTACTTCACTTAAATGATAATCTCTAGGTCCATCCATGTTGCTGCAAATGGCGTTATTTCGTTCTTTTTTATGGCTGAGTAATCTTCCTGATGTTCAAGCTGGTTTTAGAAAATGCAGAGGAACCAGAGATCAAATTGCCAAAATCTGCTGGATCATCAAAAAAGCAAGAGAGTTTCATAAAAACATCTATTTCTGCTTTATTGACTATGCCAAAGCCTTTGACTGTGTGGATCACAATAAACTGTGGAAAATTCAGAAGGAGATGGGAATACCAGACCACTTGACCTGCCTCTTGAGAAACCTGTATGCAGGTCAGGAAGAAACTGTTAGAACTGAACATGGAACAACAGACTGGTTCCAAATAGGAAAAGGAGTACGTCAAGGCTGTATATTGTCACCCTGCTTATTTAACTTACATGCAGAGTACATTATGAGAAAGGCTGGAGGAAGCACAAGCTGGAATCAAGATTGCGGGGAGAAATATCAATAACCTCAGATATGCAGATGACACCACCCTTATGGCAGAAAGTGAAGAAGAACTAAAGAACCTCTTGATGAAAGTAAAAGAGGAGAGTGAAAAAGTTGGCTTAAAGCCTAACATTCAGAAAACGAAGATCATGGCATCTGGTCCCATCACTTCGTGGCAGATAGATGGGGAAACAGTGGAAATAGTGACAGACTTTATTTTTTTGGGCTCCAAAATGACTGCAGATGGTGATTGCAGCCATGAAATTAAAAGATGCTTACTCCTTGAAAGGAAAGTTATGACCAACCTGGACAGCATATTAAAAATCAGAGACATTACTTTGTCCACAAAGGTCCATCTAGTCAAGGCTATGGTTTTTCCAGTAGTCATGTATGGATGTAAGAGTTGGACTATAAAGAAAGCTGAGTGCCAAAGACTTGATGCTTTTTAACTATGATGTTGGAGAAGACTCTTGAGAGTCCCTTGGATGGCAAGGAGATCCAATCAGTCCATCCTAAAGCAGATCAGTCCTGGGTGTTCATTGAAAGGACTGATGCTGAAGCTGAAACTCCAATACTTCGGCCACCTGATGCAAAGAGCTGACGCATTTGTAAAGACCCTGATGCTGGGAAAGATTGAGGGCAGGAGGAGAAGGGGAGGACAGAGGATGAGATGGAGGGCATCACTGACTCAATGGATATGAGTTTGGGTGGACTCCGGCAGTTGGTGATGGACAGACACAACTAAGCGACTGAACTGAACTGAACTGCATATTCCATTGTATATGTGTACCACTTCTTTTTTTTTTTAAAGAATAGATGTCTGTTTGCTAAGAGGAACCAGGGTGTGGCCCAGATGAGCAGAGGCTACTTTGTCAGATTTACTGAGGTCAAAGCCCTCCTCTCCAATCCATATGGTGCATTGTAATATACCAGGTAGGGGTTTCCTAAAGATGGGGGCTGGTTCATAGTCTTTTTTGGTTTTCCAGAAGATTTTGTGACCCAGGCAAAGGCTGACTGTTACTTCACCAATGGGACAGAAAAAGTGCGGTTTGTGGTCAGATTCATCTTCAACCTGGAGGAGTATGCACGTTTCGACAGCGACTTGGGAATGTTTGTGGCCTTGACGGAGCTGGGGAAGCCCGATGCTGAGCTGTGGAACAATCGGCCGGATATTCTGGCGAGGAGTAGAGCCTCTGTGGACATGCTTTGCAGACGCAACTACAAGCTGGGTGCACCCTTCACCGTGGGGAGGAGAGGTGAGGTGGGAGTTGGGGTCTCCTAGGTGGGAGCCTGGGTGTGGCTCTTCTTCCTTGTCTTGGGCAGTTTCCTGCTTCAGGACATCTATCCATCAGGGTCAGGTGCAGGGGAGACTATATATGATCTGTCCCCAGTTGTGACTCACTCACTGTCCTCAGGGGTCAGGTCACTGTGATCTTGGTCCCAGATACCAGTTCTTGGCACCTTTGAGGGCTAGTGTCTTCCTGAACACAAGGAAAATTGTAGGTGTGTCTGATAAAGCCCACATCCTCCTTGTGGACATTGGCATTTCCAGTGTCTGAGTCCTGGGGGTGAGCTTTCCCCACATTTCCGGTTGCCAGGTGGGTGATCTGGGGAAGAGACTCAGGGCAGAGGCAGCCCCTAAAGGCACCCCGGTGTTGGCTTTGTGGATTTCCTTCACCACCTCTCATTTTTTCTCTCTCCTCCTAGTGCAACCAGAGGTGACAGTGTATCCGGAGAAGACCCCAGCCCTGCAGCACCGCAATCTGCTGCTTTGCTTGGTGACAGGTTTCTACCCAGGGGACATCAAGGTCACCTGGTTCCGGAATGGGCAGGAACAAAGAGAGGGGGTCATGCCCACCGGCCTCATCAGGAATGGAGACTGGACCTTTCAGACGACGGTGATGCTGCCCATGACGCCTGAGCTTGGAGAGGTCTACACCTGCCTTGTTGACCATCCCAGCTTGCCGAGCCCTGTTTCTGTGGACTGGAGTGAGAACCAGCTTGTACTTTCTGAACCCAACTCGGGTCGATCTGACCCTGGACAGGGCCTGTGTTAGCTCCCTATTCACCTTGGCCACAGCACTGGTTCCTCTCTCTGACCTGAAGGAGTCATAGAAATTGGGTTCGTTGGGCTGGGGTGGAGAAAAATCATGGCAGATAGCTACCCTTGGATCTTCCAAGAAATAAGGAGGTCTGATCACCTTGTCACTCACTTCTGGTTTTGGGAACTTGTGTCCTCTGGTACTTTGGCCTTAACATTTAGGGGGGGCATTCTTATTGGCCATCAGAATTATTAACAGAAACTCCATGAGTACAAACCTTGGACCCAAAGATGTATTCTTTCTCTGGACAGCATTGTATTGCTGTCCAGCACAGACCCTGGGATTTCAGGAGAAAATGTTAGTCACTGTCATGTTTGAGTCTTTGTGACTCCATGGACTGTAGCAGCGAGGCTTCTCTGTCCATGGGATTTCCCAGGCAAGATTACTGGAGTGGGTAGCCATGCCCTCCTCCAGGGGATTTTCCCTACTCAGGGATTGAACCGGGGTCTTCTGCATTGCAGGTGGATGGAGTTTCAGAAAGGAGCACCAAATATTGGGAGCTTTTGGCCAACTTTGAGACCTGTTTCCCTTAGGAGCTCAGTCTGAATATTCTTGGAGAAAGATGCTGAGTGGAGCTGCAGCCTTCCTGGTCGGGCTAGTCTTCTTTCTGGTGGGAATTGCCATCCACATCAGGGCCCGGAAAGGTAATAAGTTTTGAGGAGCACCCTGCTACCTAACCCCCCGCCCCCAGCTTCTCCCACTTTCCACTTTTCCTAACGTCTAAGATGTGTGACAGGGGAAGGCTGACCATACTTCTCAGGGATCACTGGGATAATCTTTTCTGAAGCCAGAAACATTTCAGGGGGTAATTGGAAACGGAGTTCTGATGTTGTGGGTCATCTCCCACCACTCAGGATAATCACTTTTGATCCTAACTGATGCGTTCTATTTCTTCCTTCTTTTTTAAATTCCAGGACGTGTGGAGACTCCGTTGCTTGGCAATGAGGTAATGTCTCCTTCCTTATCTTTGGGTCCCAGATCAGTCACCCAGCCTTTGGCAGAGGGAGGGATAAGATGTAAGTGGCTCTGGCTGGGTGCGCTGTCTGCTGAGTCCTTGCCCAGCAGGGTGGGGACCTCAAGAGACTTTATCGCTCTCCCTGCAGGTCCCAAGAGCAGTGCTCCCACCACAGCCGCACTAGGTTCTAATTGATGCTTCTCCCTGGGAGCCTGAAGACCCATCAGGTGGCCTTGGACCAAGTGAAGGACTCTGTGAGGTCAATGTTCGGGATGACTCATTCTGTGAGACCTTGGAAGAGTCCTGAACTAACTCTGGAGTGCTGTGTTCTGAGATCACGCATCTCTCACCCTCCTGCCCTTTGTCCTCCTCCTTGTCTACACAAGTCCTCATTCCCAAGGACAGTGCCCAGAAATTCCCCCAAGACCTAGCTCCTTCCAGCCCCAAATGGTTTACTTTTCTGTGGTCCAGCCCTAGCCCTCTGAGTCGTGGTCTTCAACTTTCTCTCCTCCAAACGCAGCCCTGCAGTCTTCAGAAGACAAGTGTTCAGATAGTCACTGCTTCCTTTTCATTGTTTTTTTGTTTGTTTTTGGCTGTACTGTGAGGGCTGCGGGATCTTAAGCACTGCCACCAGGGATCAAACCTGTGCCCCCTACAGTGGGAGTGAAGAATCATAACCCCTGGAACCCCTGGAGAAGTCCCGTTTTCATTGATTTTTAAAGTCTTTTTTTTCCTTTAAAATAAAACTGAGGTACCAACAACCATGTAAAATGTGTTATTTAATACATGACTTAAGATAAAACCCTTGTAATCAACACCCAGTTCAAGAACTAGAACTTTTCCAGCCGCTGCAGAAGTCTCTCTGCTGTGGGCCAATCAAAGCTCCTCCTCCCTCTTCTTAAAGGGAATTATGTTTGCCAACTATTATACACAGGACGGAGGAATAGAAAGGTCTTACTCTTTAGGACAGGGAATAATATTCAGTATCCTGGGATAAACAATAATGGAAAGGAATATGAAAAATAATGTATGTATGTATATGTACATATATATATATGTACAAATGAATCACTTGGCTGTGCAGCAGAAATTAACACAATGTTGTATATCAACTATAACCTCAATAAAATTTGCAAAAGTAATCATGGGACTTCCCTGGTGGTCCAGTGGCTAAGACTCTATTCCCACGGCAGGGGCCTGGATTCAAGCCCTGGTCGGGGAACTAGATCCCACATACCACAACTAAGTTTGCACACCACAACTGAACAAGATCCTGTGAACCACAGCTAAGACCCATCGCCTTCAAACAAATAAATAAATATTTTAAAAGAGTAAATTAAATTAAAGAAGTAATCATATCTGGACTGTTATATCAACTACCTTAAAAAATTTCTTGGTGGTCTATTTACTCAAGTATAAATTTTTGGACACCCTAGCTTAGGTGTCTTTTTAAAAATTTAAATTTCTTTATTTTTAACCGGATAATTGCTTTATAATATTGTGTTGGTTTCTGCCATACATCAGCATGAACCAGCCATGGATATAGGTATGTCCCCTCCTGCATGAACCTCCCTCTCACCCCCCACCCCATCCCAGCCCTCTAGGTGGTCACAGAGCCCTCCTTTGAGCTCCCGGGTCGTACAGCAGATCCCCTGGCTCTCTAATCTTACACAGGGCAACGCGCGGGCTTCAGCACTGCTGCCTCAGCTCATCCTGCCCTCCCCTCCCCGCTCTGTGTCTGTCCTCTGTGTCTGCGTCCGTGTTGCTGCCCTGCAAACAGGGTTCATCGGTGCCACGAGATCGGATGGCTCTGGATTCCATATATATATACGTTAATACATGATGCTTGTCTTTCTCTTTCTGACTTACTTCACTTTGTATAATAAGCTCTAGGTTCACCCATCTTATTAGGACCAGTCAAATGTGCTCCTTTTAATTTAGTTGTTGTTTATGCTTATTCACGCTTACAAGTTTCTCCTGCAGCCCTGTCTGCTCCTTATGATTAGCACAGTGGCGTTTCTGAGCTACTGGCCCACACAGCTCTCTGCAGTCTGGATTTGTGGATTGAGACGCCCGGCGCTGTTAGCCATGTGCCTCTGTCCTCCGCAGCTCTCGCAAATCCGCATCTGCTTGAAGAGGTTGGATTAGACTTAGATGTCATTCCTCTGAAACGTCCATAGGTGGTGCTGTGACCTCACCATGAGACACACACCCTGCTTGTCTCCGTGAAGTTAGTAACCATTGCCTGGGTCAATTAACTCCCTGGGAAATGCAGAAATGAGCATGCTCCTGGAGTTGGTGATGGACAGGGAGGTCTGGCGTGCTGCAGTCCATGGGGTCACAAAGAGTCAGACTCGTCGGAGAGACTGAACTGAATGTAGATAGGGGATGAGCTAATTCTATCATCCCTTCTTCATTTACATGCATTGTTGCTTCTGTAAAGAGATCCTTCCCTTTACTGAGGAGTGGTTTGCCACATGGTATTGCGGAAAGAAAAGATCAAAGTTGAATTCTTTCCCTTGATTTACTAGTGTTCAAGTTAAAGTGTTTTTTGTAGTCTCATAAACTCAAGGAGAAGGCGATGGCACCCCACTCCAGTACTCTTGCCTGGAAAATCCCACGGATGGAGGAGCCTGGTGGGCTGCAGTCCATGGGGTCGCTAAGAGTGGGACACGACTGAGCGACTTCACTTTCACTTTCCACTTTCACTTTTCACTTTCATGCATTGGAGAAGGCAATGGCAACCCACTCCAGTGTTCTTGCCTGGAGAATCCCAGGGACGGGGGAGCCTGGTGGGCTGCCTTCTGTGGGGTTGTGCAGAGTCGGACACGACTGAAGCGACTTAGCAGCAAACTCAAGGATTTTAACAGTGACCTCTTAGGAGTGGGCTCCAGAGTGTGCTTAGGAGGGGAAGGTAATAAGGTGAGAGAAGCAGTCACAGGTCTTATGTGGGTGGGCTTTTGGGGACAGAACAATCTCAACTGTAGCATCCTCGGCAAACCAGGGATGAGCTGAGAGAAGACTAGGTTTCACTCAGGTGGAACCTAGGTCCAGGTCCCGGTCCAGGTGAGGGCAATGGTCACAATGCCAGATTAACCATCAAATAAAATTTCCATTGAGAAAAGTTCAGAAATGTAATCATCTTTTTTTTTTTACTCGAATATGTTTATTTATTTTTAATTTTTAAAATTATTTATTTTAATTGGAGGCTAATTACTTTACAATATTGTATTGGTTTTGCCATACATCAACATGAATCCGCCATGGATGTACACGTGGTCCCCATCCTGAACCCCCTTCCCTCCTCCCTCCCCGTACCATCACTCTAGGTCATCCCAGTGCACCAGCCCTAAGCATCCTGTATCCTGCATCGAACCTGGACTGGCGATTCATTTCATATATGATATTATACATGTTTCAATGCCATTCTCCCAAATCATCCCACCCTCTCCCTCTCCCACAGAGTCCAAAAAGGTGTTCTATACATCTGTGTCTCTTTTGCTGTCTCACATACAGGGTTATAGTTACCATCTTTCTAAATTCCATATATATGTGTTAGTATACTGTATTGGTGTTTTTCTTTCTGGCTTACTTCACTCTGTATGATGGGCTCCAGTTTCATCCACCTCATTAGAACGGATTCAAATGTATTCTTTTTAATGGCTGAGTAATACTCCATTGTGTATATGTACCACAGCTTTCTTATCCATTCATCTGCTGATGGGCATCTAGGTTGCTTCCATGTCCTGGCTATTATAAACAGTGCTGCGATGAACATTGGGGTACATGTGTCTCTTTCAATTCTGGTTTCCTCGGTGTGTATGCCCAGCAGTGGGATTGCTGGGTCATATGGAAGTTCTATCTCCAGTTTTATAAGGCATCTCCACACTGTTCTCCATAATGGCTGTACGAGTTTGCATTCCCACCAACAGGGTAACAGGGTTCCCTTTTCTCCACACCCTCTCCAGCATTTATTGCTTGTAGACTTTTGGATCGCAGCCATTCTGACTGGCATGAAATGGTACCTCATTGTGGTTTTGATTTGCATTTCTCTGATAATGAGTGATGTTGAGCATCTTTTCATGTGTTTGTTAGCCATCTGTGCGTCTTCTTTGGAAAAATGTCTGTTTAGTTCTTTGTCCCATTTTTTGATTGGGTCGTTTATTTTTCTGGAATTGAGCTGCAGGAGTTGCTTGCATATTTTTGAGATTAGTTCTTTGTCAGTTGCTTCATTTGCTATTATTTTCTCCCATTCTGAAGGCTGTCTTTTCACCTTGCTTACAGTTTCCTTAGTTGTGCAGAAGCTTTTAATTTTAATTAGGTCCCATTTGTTTATTCTTGCTTTTATTTCCAATGTAATCATCTTAAACCTGAGTCGCCTTTGCTTAGGCAACAATGGGCCGCTGCTCTGAAAATGTGATGCGGTACTGCTACAGCCAGATGGTGATCGTGGTGGAATTTAAGTTGGTTTTCTTCAAGTTCAAGAAATGCAACAAGGCAAAATGGTTGTCTGAGGTTGCCGGGGTCCAGCCCCGGTGGATCCAGGGTAATTCGAAGGGGAGACAGAATCGGTGTCTCAGAAAAGAATATTTAATTAGAAATATAAGATTAGGAAAAATAGTATAGGAGGAAAATTTAGTGGAGAAAAGAGGCTGGATAACTTGGTTTATTCGGAGAGCTAATAAAACCTCAGGACAAGAGGTTTGCACCATCTACGTTAGGCCACCGGCACCTGCTTGAATAATGGAGGGTGCCCCGCCTTGGGCTCCCTCTCGTGTGGGTCTTAGAAGCCAGGGCAAGTAAGCAGATGTGGTGAGCCTCTGCTCTCCAGATGGGAATTCAGCCTGAAAAGGAAAGGGAGGGAGAGGGAGAAAGAGAGAGAGAGAGTCTACATGGGGGGAGCCAGATTTCCAAGAAACCAGTTCGAGAAGCTGGTCTGAGAAACTGGTCCATCCTTTATTGTCCGGAAAGGCTTTTTATACTTTTAGTTGTACATAGAGATCAAGGGATAATACAAAGTTATGCAGCGTCAGCAGCCCTGACTCTTATCGAGACCAGGCTTTCACTCAGCATACCTAGCTGTATACACAAGTCGTAGGTGATTTACATCATCTTCTGGCCAGAAGGCCAATTAACATTTTACGGCCCTTTTCTGATAAGGGTCTGTCAACCAGAAAACTTATTTGTCTTAATAGTGTGTGCTTCCCAAAGTCTGGCGCCACTCTCAGAAAGCACTAAATAAAGTTACATTCTTACATAGCAAGGACACAACAATTTATAACAAAGAAAGAGGAGTACAGTGATTTATAACAAAGAGAAAATTAATTAACTCAAAAGTCTAGTGTTGCTAACATCAAAACTACTATGTTCCTTTTTCTATATCCCAATTACATTGATTAATATCCTTCAGGTGCCTAAAAGATAAAGAATATGGAGGCCTGGCAACAGTCATTGACTCAGCAATGAAACCCGTCACCAATATAATTTTTAGCTTTTAGAAAAGTCTCTATATCTTTAAGATGCTTTAATCTTCGTGGTAGGGGGCCATAAACAATTCACAAGTGTAGTTAAACCTGTCAGGCAAGTTAGAGAACCATCGGAGGGATTTGAGCTGAAACATTCTTTTCATATGCAGGAGACTAATTGGAGCTCTAAGTTAACTTTTTCCAGAGAAAGGTGATGGGGGACAGCCCCTGTTAATGTCAGAAGAGTGGAAAGCACAGTAAAATAAGGCAGGCAAACTCTAGTTTTGGGGGTAGATGCTCAGGAAAATCCAGGGGGAACCCCTGAAGCCAGATCATGCCTTTGCGTATGTCAGGCTTCCTTCCTCATGATCTTTGTCACAGGCAGGATTCCTCACGCTGGCTCCCAGCATGAGGAAGCCTTACAAATAGCTGTGAATAGAAGAGAAGTGAAAGGCAAAGGAGAAAAGGAAAGATATAAGCATCTGAGTGCAGAGTTCCAAAAAATAGCAAGGAGAGATAAGAAAGCCTGCCTCAGTGATCAGTGCAAAAAAATAGAGGAAAACGATAGAATGGGAAAGACTAGAGATCTCTTCAAGAAAATTAGAGATACCAAGGGAACATTTCATGCAAAGATGGGCAATAAAGGACAGGAATGGTATGGACCTAACAGAAGCAGAAGATATTCAGAAGAGGTGGCAAGAATACACAGAAGAACTGTACAAAAAAGATTTTCATGACCCAGATAATCATGATGGTGTGATCACTCACCTGGAGCCAGACATCCTGGAATGAGAAGTCAAGTGGGCCTTAGGAAGCATCACTATGAACAAAGCTAGTGGAGGTGATGGAATTCCAGTTGAACTATTTCAAATCCTAAAAGATAATGCTATGAAAGTGCTGCACTCAATATGCCAGCAAATTTGGAAAACTCAGCAGTGGCCACAGGACTGGAAAAGGTCAGTTTTCATTCCAATCCCAAAGAAAGGCAATGCCAAAGAATGCTCAGACTATCGCACAATTGCACTCATCTCACATGCTAGTAAAGTGATGCTCAAAATTCTCCAAGCCAGGCTTCAATAGTACGTGAACTGTGAACTTCCAGATGTTCAAGCTGGATTTAGAAAAGGCAGAGGAACCAGAGATCAAATTTCCATCATCCACTGGATCATCAAAAAAGAAAAAGAGTTCCAGAAAAACATCTATTCCTGCTTTATTGACTATGCCAAAGCCTTTGACTGTGTGGACCACAACAAACTCTGGAAAATTCTTAAAGAGATGGGAATACCAGACCACCTGACCTACCTCTTAAAAAATCTGTATGCAGGTCAGGAAACAACAGTTAGAACTGGACATGGAACAACAGACTGGTTCCAAATAGGAAAAGGAGTACGTCAAGGCTGTATATTGTCACCCTGCTTATTTAACTTATATGCAGAGTACATCATGAGAATCACTTGGCTGGAATAAGCACAAGCTGGACTCAAGATTGCCGGGAGAAATATCAATAACCTCAGATATGCAGATGGCAGACAGTGAAGAACTAAAGAGCCTCTTGATGAAAGTGAAAGAGGAGAGTGAAAAAGTTGGCTTAAAACTCAATATTCAGAAAATGAAGATCATGGCATCTGGTCCCATCACTTCATGGCAGATAGATGGGGAAACAGTGGAAACAGTGACAGACTTTATTTTCCTGGTCTTCAAAATCACTGCAGATGGTGATTGCAGCCATGAAATTAAAACACACTTGCTCCTTGGAAGAAGAGCTATAACCAACCTAGACAGTATATTAAAAAGCAGAGACATCACTTTGTCAACAAAGGTCCATCTAGTCAAGGCTATGTTTTTTCCAGTAGTCATGTATGGATGTGAGAGTTGGACTATAAAGAAAGCTCAGCACTGAAGAATTGATGCTTTTGAACTGTGATGTTGGAGAAGACTCTTGAGAGTCCCTTGGACTGCAAGGAGATCCAACTAGTCCTCCTAAAGGAGATCAGTCCTGGGTGTTCATTGGAAGGACTGATGCTGAAGCTGAAACTCCAATACTTTGGCCACCTGATATGAAGAACTGACTCACTGGAAAAGACCCTGATGCTGGGAAAGATGAAGGCAGGAAGAGAAGGGGACAACAGAGGATGAGATGGTTAGATGGCATCACTGACTTAATGGACATGAGTTTGAGTGAACTCCAGGAGTTGGTGATGGACAGGGAGGCCTGGCGTGCTGCAGTCCATGGGGTCACAAAGAGTCAGACACGACTGAGTGACTGAACTGAACTGAACTCTCCAATTTCATGGGGGGAGTCCCGGTGGAAATCTGACATTTTCTAAGGGGATTTCTGCACTAGCCTCCACGTCTCCTTTTTCTCATATTACCTCAGTCTGCAAGGCACTGAATGGAGCAATGGACAACATGGAAATTCAGGGAAGGGAGAAGAGGTGATGAGGCACTTTCCAGTCCAGCCAGAGAAGCCCTGTGTTTCTGTCCCCTCACGGCCTGTATCCATCCCTCCCTCCTTAGGCCACTGTTCTTAATTATTACTGTCACCGACCTTACAGAGGAAGTCTGCCACTGTATCGATACAGATCTGGGTGAAGGACACATTGAATTTAATATTCTATAAGAGGATCGGTTCAGTTCAGTTCAGTCGCTCAGTCATGTCCGACTCTGTATGACCCCATGAATTGCAGCACGCCAGGCCTCCCTGTCCATCACCAACTCCAGGAGTTCACTCAGACTCACGTCCATCAAGTCCGTGATGCCATCCAGCTATCTCATCCTCTGTCATCCCCTTCTCCTCCTGCCCCCAGTCCCTCCCAGCATCAGGGTCTTTTCCAGTGAGTCAACTCTTCTTATGAGGTGGCCAAAGTACTGGAGTTTCAGCTTCAGCATCATTCCTTCCAAAGAAATCCCAGGGCTGATCTCCTTCAGAATGGACTGGTTGGATCTCCTTGCAGTCCAAGGGACTCTCAAGAGTCCTCTCCAACACCACAGTTCAAAAGCATCAATTCTTCCGTGCTCAGCTTTCTTCAGAGTCCAACTCTCACATCCATACATGACCCCTGGAAAAAATATAGCCTTGACTAGATGGACCTTTGTTGGCAAAGTAATGTCTCTGCTTTTGAAAATGCTATCCAGGTTGGTCATAACTTTCCTTCCAAGGAGTAAGCGTCTTTGAATTTCATGGCTGCAGTCACCATCTACAGTGATTTTGGAGCCCCCCAAAATAAAGTCTGACACTGTTTCCACTGTTTTCCCATCTATTTCCCATGAAGTGATCATGTAGATACAAACCCAAATCTGGTTTATTTTAACTCGAGTCAATAAGAAGCAAGTCCATTGGGCAAACTGACTATTCTGTGACCTCAGGGCACTGACCAGCTTCCCAGTCACCACGAGAGGTCACCTCATCACAGGCTCTAAGGCCTAGAAGGGACAGTAGAGATGACCTAGTTCAATCCACGAATTTTTCAGAGTATAATGCAGGCAGTTCTGCTAGAACTGAGCTTCAGGAGACAAGGAATTCTTTCTTCTTCCCCACCACTGATGGATTCCTGGTGCCTAGAACAGAGCTACTCAATAAATGTTGATTCACTGAGAGTAGGAAGTCAAAAAATTCAGGCATACAGCCGAGATTAGAAAAAGAAACACATTTCCCTTTTTGATAGCCATATAAACAATGGAAGCCATATCTATTCTAACAAAAGTACCACATGCAGTTTTCTAGTACACAGCCTGCCCATTGCTGTTCATAACAACTGGCCTCTAGGGTGTATATCAAGTTCTACAAATTTGGAAACATCTACTAATTCAGTTTCTTCATTAGTTTCTGCCAAGTGAAAAAGAGAATACCCCCTTTTACTTTCACTTTGTAATTTGAAAGAGGAAATGTATGACAGAAGAGTTCTTTAGATGTCATTGGCAAAATTAATGCAACTGGTTGCCCAAAGATGGTATGGGTGAAAAATGTGCCAACTTCAAAAATATTGCAAAGAAACTGATTAATTAGTAGATGCTAATGAAGACTGTCACGACTTAACGACTAAACCACCAGTAAAGGAGAGAGTGCATTGGAGAATACCTAAGATTGCTGAGGTTGGCATAAATAAAATCACAGAAAAATTTGGTCATAATTCTTGGTTTCCAGATTAGATACAAAATAAGACATTGGGTTCTCTGATAGAAGATTCTGATGTTGACACTGAAGTCTATCCATAGAGCAAAGATTCTGAGATGCTGGCTAAAGAAGTTAGTGCTTGTCCTCAACAAACTTCCGAAACCGAGAGAACTGGCTTTTCACAGATGTGCTCACCAGAGAAGTCTCTCTCGACTGTTGTCCACTCCTCCAGTTCATATCCACGGCTTTGCCTTCTCAGTCTTTATTTCCAGGTCCACATCCGTCTATGAACATGTAAGTGTTAGTCGCTCAGTCGTGTCCGACTCTTTGCAGCCCCATGGACTGTAGCCTTCCAGGCTCCTCTGTCCATGGAACTCTCCAGACAAGAGCACTGGAGTGGATAGCCAATCCCTTCTCCAGGGGATCTTCCCAACCTGGGTCTCCTGCATTGTAGGCAGATTCTTTATCATCTGAATCATCAGGAAAGCCCCTCTGTCTATGCTCGTTGCCAAACAGGATCATTACAAGGACTTTACCCTTGTAAATCAAAAATCAAAATATTTTCTTGCTCCAAAGAAGACATACGGATGGCCAAAAAGCACATGAAAAGATGCTCAGCATCATTAATCATCAGAGAATTGCAAATCAAAACTACAGTGAAGTATCACCTCACACTGATCAGTGTGGCCATCATGAAAAAGTGTATGAAAGAAGGCTGGGGACTTACCTGGTGGTGCAGTAAACGAGTATCTGCCTGCAGTGTAGAGGGGCACGTGTATGGCCCCCAAGGACAGGCAGATGTCTCTGCTTCCTCAGTGGGCTGTGGGGTGAGTGGTGGTGGGTTTGTGGATGGGGTTTAGGTGAGAACTTACATAATGTTATCAACCAATACTACTTCAAAAAAAAAAATCTCTACTAGAGATTATATAATGTGTTGAAGGTCACAGAGTCTATTTTTTGTAAAATGATTTCTTTCACTCTACAGCATGTCAAATAACTCTACAATTTTCAGTGGTAGCATAATACTTCTTGTATGAAATTATGTTATAATTTACTTGCAAGTCCTTATTAGTTTGTTTCCTTTTTAATTTTAAAAAATTTAAAATCTTTTTTCTATGCTTTATTTCACTACTTTAAAAATTAATTTTTATTGGAGCATGGTTGCTTTACAATGCTGTGTTAGTTTCTAGGACTTCCCTCAGACGGTGGGTGAGACGGTAAAGCGTCTGTCTACAATGCAGGAGACCCGGGTTCGATCTCTGGGTCGGTAAGATCCCCTGGAGAAGGAAATGGCAATCCACTCCAGTACTATTGCCTGGAAAATCCCATGGACAGAGGAGCCTGGTAGGCTACAGTCCATGGGTCGCAAAGTGAATCAGCCATGATACTCATATATCCCCTCTTTTTCAGGGTCCCATCCCATTTAGATCACCACAGAGCACTGAGTAGAATTTCCCTGCGCTATATGGTTACAGAGTTCAATCTTTTGATACAAGTACATCTTCCTCAAAATCTGTTGTTTTACTTCATATCTCATGGTATCTCATAAGTCAAGGAGGGTAGTGAACAGCTTTTAGACAATCATCTTCTTTCCCAAGGAATATCATTTCATTTCTTTCCACCTCTGTACAGTCAAACCCTGAATATGAGAACCGGAAAAGTTGAAAAAATGTCCCAAGAAGAAATACGCCAATTCACTTTCCTTTTTGGTTCCTGAAATCTCCAAGCACATTTTCAGCGATCCAGTTCAGTGGGTTTTGGTGATGACCTAGTGATGGGTGCCTATCAACGGTCCATGAATACTTTTTGAATGGAGAACTTTCTTTGAAGGTGTTCTACCCAGAGACAAATGAGATCCCAAGTCACCGGATTGATTGGCCTTTCCCCAAGGTACTGTCCAATCCTAAAGTTCACAGGTTTTCTCATTTTCCTGCTCTGCAAAGTGAAGCGTCGGGTCCGTTGGTGGCAGCTGCGGTGACTGCCAGAGCTTCTCGTACACCGTTTCTGTTTCAGGGGTGGAAAGATGAGGGTGACCGTCCCCAGGAACCCTGGGACTGTGGCTGGAATGGTGATGGCTGTGTTTCTGGTGCTGAGGATCCCCGAGGCTCACTGCAGAGAGGCTCCGAGTAAGTGCTTGACAGCTGCTTTTCAGAGCTCTCCAGTCTGGGAATTAACCTCTTATGTCTCTTTGGTTTAGGGCTGGATACAGTGCACTCTGGTCAAATCGCAGGGAGAATTTAGAAGAGCTTCTATCAAGGTCCAGAGTTCTCCTCTTCAGAAAAAAGAATGTTGCTAGATTCCTTTTTGCAACCTCTGCATTTAGAGGGAAGGCTAGTGTCTCTCAGGGAAAAGACTTTGGGATCGCAGAGTTCTGGCAGAAAAAGAGAAAGTCCATTTCTATACCAGAGGCCAGGCAAAATGAGAAGCATTAAGACTGCTCAGAGAGTAAGTGGCAAGGATTTACTGTCTTAGGCACTCTTTGGGGCGAGGGGTGTTTATGTCCGCTCGGACTGAAGGTTGGAGAAATTCAAGGCAGCTTTACTCTCTGAAGAGGGTGAGCTCCTTGAGTGCGAGCTGCAGGTCCTCAGGCCCTTTGCCGGGTCTGAGAGGAGAAACGGGAAGGGTCCAGGCAACGATTGTCTCTAATTCTGAGTTTATGTACAACCCTGAATTCATATTGCTGAGGAATAGGGCTGTGAGACTAGTGAGAAAAGAAGAGAATTAATATTTACTGTGCATGCACAGATTTCCAAATCCTGTAGTGATACATTATACACAAGCACATGTGCACAGATGACTCTAGGGCAAGTGTTGTTAGCCACTGTTTATGTTTAAACATTGGTTATTTTGGAATACAACATTATTTGTATAACACAGACATTATGCAAAACATATATGAAAAGTTTAATAAAAGTGATACAGAAATATCCAAAAAACCAACAACCAGGTCTGAAATGACTATGCCCAGCACCCCAAAAGACCCCCATGTCCATCTTCCCAATCACACCCACTTCTAATTTCCAGAAGTCAGCTCTATTCTGACTCTTCCAATCTTAATATTACTGCTTTTCTTCACGGTTTGGACATATATGAACATGTCCTTAAACAATATAGCTTAGTTATTTCCCTCTTTACATGTTCTACAAGTTTTTTATTGTTACCAAACTATTTCTTATTGAAGAATAGTTGGTTGACAGTGTTGTGCCAATTTCTGCTGTGCGGCAAAGTGACTCACTTGCTGAGTCACATTTACACACATTCTTTTTTGTTCTTTTCCACGACGGTGTATCACAGGATGTTGACTAGAGTTCTATGTGCTCTACAGTAGGACCCTGTTGTTTATTCACCCTGAATGTAGCAATTTCCTCCCCCAAACTCCCAGTCCATTCCTCTCCTTCCCCGCAAGCTGCTAGAAACCACATACCTGTTCTCCACGTCCGTGACTCTGTTTCTGTTTTGGAGACAGGTTTGTTTGTGTCGTATTTTAGATTCCACGTTTAAGTGTTACCATATGATATTTGTCTTTCTCTTTCGGACTCACTTCATTTAGTATGATAAACTTTGGTTGCATCTGTTCTATGAATGTCTTGTCTCACTTCTGCTCAGAATAATGTTTGAGCTCTGTCATAGATCTTTCATATAACAATCATCAATCCATTTTCATTGTTGTGTAGGAGATCCCATGTTATGAGTGTGCTACAATGTACTTACCCATCCTTTTTTTTCTTTTATTTGAATTTCAAAGGTAGCACATATTCATTGTAACAATTTCAAACCTTATTAATATAATGTCAAAAGTAGAAGTAACTTCTTTCCCCTTCGTCTCCCCTTCCCCCACCCCCAATTCCACTTCCTGGAGAGAATCCCTTTATCAGTTAGGTGATAACCATCCAGATTTTTCTCTGTGCAAGTGGCTGGTTGGGATGCAAGGCTGAACTAAATCTCACTCCACGGGCTCTCCTGTAGAAAATTTCGTGTACTAGTTTATATATGGCAAATATATATGTTAATTGCCAAGTTTATCTCTGCTTGCTGTCTCATAGGACACACAGGCTTAACAAGGACAAATGGACTGTGGACTTTCTCCACTAAACTTCTTTCTCCCCCAGGTTTTCTCCTCTTTGTAAATACCACCACCATCCCACCCAGACGTTCAGGCCCTGAGGCTGGGGGACGTTCTTGAGTCCTTCTGCACTGTAGGACCCCAAGTCCAATCTGCTGGCTCTGTCTCCAAAATGTGCCCCTGTCCAGACACTTGTCACACCCTCCACTGCCAACCACCTGGCCTAAGCCCTCCTGTGCTTACCCATTTCGATGTGCGCTTTTGGATTGCTTCTACTTTTCCCCCTATGTATCCTGAAGCATATGAGCCTGCTTTTTCTTCGGCTGTATATTTAGAATGGAATTGGAGGTTCAAAATGGAATATGTATCTTTAAAACAGAATATGCAAAAGTTATTCAAATTGATTGCTTCTGATAAAAAGAACCCAGTTCTTGGCATTTTTGGTTTTTTAGATGTTATGCTTTCTTATCTGGTAGATATAGAGTTGTATTTCACTGTATTTTTCTTTTGAAGTGTAGTTGATTTACAATGTGTTAATTTCTGCTGTACAGCAAAATGATTTAGTTATATATATATATACATTCTTTTAAAAAATTATTCTGTTCCACTATGGTTTATCACAGGGTATTGAATACAGTTCCGTGTGCTGTACTGTAGGAACTTATTGTCTGTCCATTCTTAAATAACAGTTTGCATCTGCTCATCCCAAACTCCCACTCCATTCCTCCCCTCCCAAAGGAAGTGTCTGTATTTCACTGTATCTTTAACTTGAATTTCTTTGATTTTAATGAGGATGGGCAACTCTGCCTATGTTTATTGTCTACTTGTGTTTAGTCTTTATTGTAGTACCTATGTTGACATTTCTCCTTTTTTTTTCTATTATAGTATCTGTTATTTGTTTTTAAGAAATAAAAAGAATACTATACTCCAAACCAAGCATGTGGTCACCCCATGCTTTACCAGTATTTGTTGGCACTTCCTGGCTTGTCTTTTCATTCCCTTAAGATATCTTTTGATGAGCACAAGCTGTTATTCTAATGAAGTTGATCATTCATTTCTCCTTTATGACTTGTCATTTTCATGATTTGCTGAAGAAATACTTTATACTTCCAGAGTCATGAAGATGGTCTCAGATTTCATCTCTAATGTATTGGCAGGATTGCATTTCATACTCAGAGCTTTAATTCATCCAGGTTTAGTTTGTCCAGGGTGTGAAGAATGGTCTAGCTTCATCTAAATTTTTCCTGGGGATATGATTCTAGGGGTTGAGAGCAGATTTTATTTAATCCTTTGGTACTTTCCTTCTGTCGTCCATGCCTTCCTAAGACAAGTGGCTGGTTGGGATGCAAGGCTGAACTAAATCTCACTCCACGGGCTGTCCCGCAGAGAATTTCGTGTACCAGTTTAAAGGCATGTGCTACTTCACCAATGGGACGGAACACGTGAGGCTTGTGGCCAGACAGATCTACAACAAGGAAGAGATCCTGCACTTTGACAGCGACCTGGGCGAGTTTGTGGCTGTTACAGAGCTGGGCCGGGTGTGCGCTGAGATCTGGAACACCCAGAAGGACCTCCTGGCGGAGTTTCGGGCTTACGTGGAGACGCTGTGTAGACACAACTACAAGGAGACGGTCGGCTTCACTGTCCAGAGGAGAGGTGGGTTTAGGACGGGCCGAGATGCCTTCACACAGAGCCTCGTGGGGAAGGACGCAGGAAAGTGATCTTTTGTGGTTTCCCAGCATCTTGGGGGGACCAGGAGGGGTGTCAGTCTCTAAGGGGGAAAAATGTTGGAAGGTCTGGCAGGGTAGAGTTGGGAGGGTGTGAAAATCACTGGGGGCTTCCCAGGTGGCGCTAGTGGTGAAGAACCCACCTGTGAGTGCAGGAGACCTGAGAGGCGTTGGGAACAGTGTCTGGCAGCTTCAGTCCTTCGAATGTCCCAAGCCCTGGCTGTATCTGGTGGGGCTTCTGAGTCCCTGTCACCTCCTAGGCTCCACACCTTCCTACAGCATCTGACTCTTATGTACTTCCTTCATCCTTACCCTCGCAGAAGTAATCCTTCATCCTTGAAATGCTCTCCTTTTCTCCACCTTCCCTTTTTTTCTCTATTGAAATCTCTCATCCTTTCAGCCCCAACCTCAAGAGCAGTGCTTCTGTCTGCTTTGCTGGGGCAGCTAGGTGGAGCTGGCCTTGGTCCTCCAGCTGTGAGCACAGCACACTTGGCATATATGGACCCGTGCACATGGATGGTATGTATATACAGTTTAAACGTTATCCTGTCTGTTAGCAGATGCAAGCTATCATATATCGGATGGATAAACAACAAAGTCCTGCTGTAGAACACAGGGAATGATGTTCAATATCCTGTGATAAACCACAATGGAAAAGAATATGAAAAAGAGTATATACGTGTACACATATATAATTGAGCCACGTAGCTGCATAGCAGAAATAAACACATTGTACATCAACTATGTGGTGGTTTAGTTGCTAAATTGTGTCTGACTCTTACGACCCCCTGGACTATAGCCCGCCAGGCTCCTCTGTCCATGGAAATCTCCAGGCAAAAATACTGGCGTGGGTTGCCATTTCCTTCTCCAAAAAATCAACGATACCTCAATAAAAATCAACTGTACTTCAGTAAAATAACCTACTTCAGCAAAAAATTATCCAGTCTGTGTTACAAAGAGCTTTCACATAAATGATCTTGTTCAAGAAACCAGTGATTGCTAAACAAAGGTATTCTTCTCTTACAAATTAGGCTAGCATATAAGCTAAATAAACCCAGAGCTGGAATTCTAATAGGTGACAAATATTTGTTATTTTTGTGGATGTGCATGCAAGCAGGTTAAAAGAGCATTATTTATAACAAAGCCTGAAAACAACCCAACTTTTCGTCAAGAAACAAATTGAGGCATAATTATATAATAGACTACTACTCAGCAATTAAAAGGAACAAACAGGGATTTCCCTGGTGGTCCAGTGCAGGGGTAGTGGGGTTCTTGGCCAGAGAACTAAGATTCCACATGCCGTGTAGCAACTAAGCCCATGTGCCAAACAAAATATCCATGCTGTAATGGAGGCTCCCCTGCCACAGCTAAGACTGGATGCAGCCAAATACATAAATAAAATGTTAAAAAGAGAAACAAGCGAATGGACAAATGAATTGAGTTATAACCATACAATAGAATAGCATGCAGCAATGGAAGGGACAGGAAACCATTAGGTGGGCGGGTCTCATAGAAACTATGTTGAGATGCAGAAGCGAGAAGCAAGGTGGCACAGATGGCAACGTTCCATCCACACAAAAATCACAAACAGGTAAGATTAATCTACGGTGTTGGAAATTAGAATAGTAATTGCCTCTGGCCACTCCAGTGTTCTTGCCTGGAGGATCCCAGGGACGGGCGAGGCTGGTGGGCTGCTGTCTATGGGGCCGCACAGAGTCGGACACGA
This sequence comes from Ovis canadensis, assembly GCF_042477335.2. Taxonomy (NCBI): domain Eukaryota; kingdom Metazoa; phylum Chordata; class Mammalia; order Artiodactyla; family Bovidae; genus Ovis; species Ovis canadensis. Next base: position 22,338,785 of record NC_091264.1, on the reverse strand, counting down.
GTGAAGCGACTTAGCAGCAGCAGCAGCAGCAGAGGCGGTGGTAATACCTGCTATCTGGTCTACTGTGGTTTCTAAGGACAGACTGCAGCCCCTGGTAAGAATTCTTTGTTGCCTCATTCTCTAGTTTTGTCTCTTTTCCTCCTAGTGGAGCCTACAGTGCCGGTCTCTTCAGCCAGTACAGAGGCCCCGAACCTCCGTAATCTGCTGGTCTGTTCAGCGACAAATTTCTATCCTCGCCAAGTTAAAATCAAATGGTTCCGGAATCAACAGGAGCAGACAGCTGGAGTTGGGTTCACACCTCTTACTCAGAATGGGGACTGGACCTACCACATTCACGTGATGCTAGAGACAATACCACAGCTTGGAGACGTCTATGTTTGCCACGTGGACCACCCCAGCCTCCAGAGCCCCATCACAGTAGAATGGCGTAAGGGCCGCTTCATTGACCCTACGGACTCGACAGAAAAGAAAAACTTCAGGGAGAGCGCTGGGTCTGGGGGGGTGGAGTCCGTCCTCATCCCTCACGTCCTGTGTAACCCCCTGATACAATGTCTGGGCTGGAAGTGACCGAGGACTAGATCCCAGTATCTCAAGTTGAAAGGCATCTGTTGAGTCCTTATCTCATTTTCCCCCCAAGATGGGATGGTGGTCCCTTCACATGATCGGACCCCTCTCCCCTCTCCTCCAGGCTGCAGTTCAGCCTGAGTAATGCACCTTCTGAAGTGTTCAAGCTCTGGGCTTTGACATAGAGGCTGGTATCTGAAGGTGACCCGTGGAGGACAGACAAATGGACATGTCTCCTTGGGGCTGCCATCCTCTCCCCATCATCCATCAGAGCCCCTCGGGATCTTTGCCTGCCTTCCCCTCTTCTGTCTGGTTTCTGAGCCCCTCTGTCTCTTATACACACGACCAGACTCCAGGCTTCCAGACAAGGATGCTGTGGGCCGTGGGGACACTGACGTGTGGGCTTTTACTTCCAGGGGCACAGTCTGAATCTGTCCAGAGAAAGATGTGGAGCGGAATTGGAGGTTTTGTGCTGGGGCTGATCTTCCTTGGTGTGGGCCTTTTTGTCCACTTTCAGGATAAAAGAGGTAAGGCACCTTGGGAGAAAAAGGGGAAGACAGGCGCTAGGCTGAAAAGCCTCTGTTGATCCTTCTCTAGTGACTGTCTCAGTGACATTGGGGTGGTCTTCTTTTGTGGTAGTTGAATCTTTATTGTATGTGGGTGGGAGCAAAGAACGTTCTGGAACTGCCCCCCTCATTTCCTTTTGGAGGCTGAGATGAACAGAGATGTTATTTTCTCACCAGCCGGGTGAATGAGTTTTTATTTCCCTTCCTTCCAGCTAGCCAATCCTGAGGCCTCATCCACAGGTAAGACCCCTCCCCTTCTGGTCCGGAACAATGGCACACACAAGATAGATGAAGCTGTGGAGTGGGTTGGTCTGGACTCTCTCACCGGCCTCTGTTATTCCATTCTTGGTTCACACCACATTCACTCATATGAGTTGAGGTCAGGGAAAAGTCTGGAACCTTCTGTGCAGTCTCTGCAGGAAACCTCAGAGGTGGTTTCTCCAGAAGAGGACCCAGCCTTTGCTATCAGCCATTCAGAAGTGTCTGAATGATGCCCTAGACTCCACCATGACAGGAAGTACTCCTGAACTTGCCGGTAGGAGAAAGGGCAGGACCCACAGTTCTCACCAATCTGATTGGTCCATGACCTGTGCTCAGAACCTGGCCACGTGGCCCTTCAGCTGAAGATGTGTGTTCACTTTGGTAGAGTATGGTCCTTCCCTAGTGCCAGGAGACACAGTGAAGAGCAGGTGTTAGACGAGATTAATCTCAGTGTCCCCAAGGGACCCAGAGGGGCTAGGGCTGAGTCTGCCTTGGGGTGGGTGTGACTTGTGAGTCCCGCGTCTCTCCTCCAGGGTTCCGGCACTGACCCCAGTGTTCTTCCTCCTGGGGTCTGTCAGGACTCTTTCCCGATCTTGTCCTGCTAGTCTCTGTGGTTCCTGCCTCCCTTCTCTCAGGACCTGTGAACAAGCCAGCTCCGCCCGCACCATCCGTCAGGACCTGACTCCCGGTGACCCAGAAGCAGCTGTCACATGCTCTTTTTGTTTTGATTTTTCCTGAATTTCTGCCCATGACTCAACTTTCCTCTTCGGCTCTCTGAGCTGCCTGCTGAGTCTGTTTGAACCATAAATGGCCTCAACAGGCGTTTCTGATCTCGTTCTCTTCTGAAGACTGCCCGTGAATTCAGTGTCAGACTCTTTCATCTTTCCATCAAATAGTTTTCAAAATTAAATAGAATCGTGAATCCCTTGTGTTCCCAATTCTTATGGAGTGTGATGGTGGTGGTCCTGGGGAAACACTGACAAAGAAAAGGTCAGATTCTCAAGTGCAGTTATGTCCCCAAGAAGGTCAGATCCAGGCAAGGAGACTGGAAAGTCATGGGTCCCCATCCTTGGTCTAATTCAGGTATCAGGTAACAACATGAAGTGAGGTGTGAAGTAAATTCAATTTTCCACTGTCTGTGGGTCCTGGAAGCTGGGATTGTGTGCAGCAGATTTTCCTGACTTCCACTACAGTCTAGTCTGACGAGTTTTTATGTATTTGTGCAAGTGAAACGGTTTGGTCCCTTCATGGACCCAATGCCTAATGTGATGAATCAAACTGAGAGCACAGATATCTTCTGTCAAGTGCCCTGTCTCCTTGGGGCAAAAGATCAATAAAATTATTGCTCATTGAATCCAAACTGCCGGAATGTATAATTAACAGTGGAAGGTTTTATTAGCAAGTATTTTTTCCCAGTGCATATGATGAAAACTCTCCTAAAATCAGCCTAAACGGAAACATTCATTTGGGGGTCTCATGTAATTGGAAAGTTTGTGCTCGGATTTGACTTCAGAAAAATGCCTAGATCCCAGGATGTCAGTGAGACCCTCCCCCCTCTCTCTTGGCCAGTCTCTGGGCCCTCTCCCCACCTTCTGCCTCAGTCTCTCCTCTCAGCGTACCTCTCTGTATCTCTCTCCATCTGTATCTCTGTTTTCCTCTTTTTGTCTTTCCATTTCTCTTTTGCCGTCTGTCTGAAGGACCCTTTCTCTCCCTGTTAATCTGTTCGTCGGTTTTCCTGTCTTTCTGTCTCTGTGAGTGCTTTTCTTCTTATATCCGTGTTTCAGCTTCTGAGTGTCTCTCTTTCTCTGTATTTTGCTGCCTCTTCTCTCTCTGTGCCTCGCACGTGCATTTCCGCCTCTCAGAATGCCTCCTGCCCACCTCTCCACGCCTCACTCTGCTGGCTCACGTGCCTGACTGTCGCTTCTTCTCTTTCTGTCATTCTCTCTGCCTGTTATCCTTTTGTGTACATTCTCTCTTGATATTGTTTGTCCCTCTGCTTCTCTCTGTCTCCACCTCTCATTTGGGATACGGGTTTCTTGCTTTCTCTGGCTCATGCTCTGCGCGTGTCTCTTGAGTTCTGCGCTTCCCTGTTTGTGTCTCTTATTTTCTCCTATGGGAATCAAGCATTTTCCACATGGCTGGTAATACGGCCATCTCAGATTTTCAGCCCATCACCCAAACGACAAAAGACCATTCTGTTGAGTTTAATTTAAAAATCTAGATGAAGTCTGATTGAGCGACACTCCAAGCTTTCACTTGGACCGTCACAGGACAGTCACTTTATCCATAGGTATGAGGGACTCTGATTGACCAGGCTTGAACTCAATTCTCTGTTGTAGATGGAGACTTTTTTCCTTTCCCAAAACAAGGATGGAAAAGAGTAAGACTGGATGGATAAGCAACATGTCACCACCATCATCCATTATGCAAAACTTTGATACCTGAAGTTTCTCTGTCTCTGCTTTTCTGTTGGAAAAAAAATTCAGATGTTTCCTCTATGTAGAATTTATGTAGTCCGTATACAACCAATGCTTTACTTTCCTATTCTAAAGGGAGAAATACCAGATCACATTGACCTCCAAATCTAGGATCTCTGATGATGTAAATTTCTTTTTCTACCATAGATATGGCTCTTAGTGGTCCAAAAGTTGTGGTGAAATGATAAGTTCACCCCCCACTAGTACAGGAGGAAATGATGGCATAACCACAACAAACATAATCGTCAAATGAGTGAAAGGTTCAGAGTGTGTCCAACTCACTGAGCTGGCGGAGGAGCGTAATACGTCACAGAATCTGGCTGAAACTTGGCTCTGCTCCCAAGGAGGGTCTACACTGCCCCGGTCCTACCTGGTCCCTCTGTGAGATGGCCCAGGACAGGGCTCTTCTGTGTCACAATTTAGAAGTCCTCCTCATTTTGGTGGGTTTAAAGGGGCACGTGACTTTGTGTGGGCACTCTGGATGCTGAGGAATATCTTAGACATGTATACTTCTTTTTTTAAAAAATTTACCCAAGGTATTTTTTTTTTTATGATTTGGAAATAAATTAAGGATACTATCTCAGTCTACCATTCTGAAGAATTATTCATCTACACGACATAGTAAGCCTTCATTGACGTTCTTCTGCTATGAAACGAACAATCTTTAGACAGATTTGACATAACACCTAGAAATTTTTAACTTTTAAGCTTATATGTGTGTTTTTAATTGTGCATTAGAAAAGATGCAGAATTTCATAGAAGACAACTTCATATTCGAACCTATGCAGTTATTCCACTCAATGCTGAATGTAAAATCCCTAATTCTTTTTTTCTCCTGGGAATTCGTTTTTTCTCTCACTTCTTTCTTGTTTTTGCATAACCTTTATTTTTTAATATAAATTTATTTATTTTAATTGGAGGCTAATTACTTTACAATATTGTATTGGTTTTGCCATACATTGACATGAATCCACCATGGGGGTACATGTGTTCCCCATTCTGAGCCCCTCCTCCTACCTCCCTCCCATCCCATCCCTCTGGGTCATCCCAGTGCACCAGCCCCGAGCACCCTGTCTCATGCATTGAACCTGGACTGGTGATTCGTTTCACATGTGATAATATACATGTTTCAATGCCATTCTTCCATATCATCCCACCCTCGCCTTCTCCCACAGAGTCCAAAAGACTGTTCTATACATCTGTGTCTCTTTTGCTGTCTTGCATACAGGGTTATCATTACCATCTTTCTAAATTCCATATATATGTGTTAGTATACTGTATTGGTGTTTTTCTTTCTGGCTTACTTCACTCTGTATAATAGGCTCCAGTTTCATCCACCTCATTAGAACTGATTCAAATGTATTCTTTTTAATGGCTGAGTAATACTCCATTGTGTATATGTACCACAGCTTTCTTATCCATTCATCTGCTGATGGACATCTAGGTTGCTTCCATGTCCTGGCTATTATAAACAGTGCTGTGATGAATATTGGGGTATGCGTGTCTCTTTCAATTCTGGTTTCCTCGGTGTGTATGCCCAGAAGTGGGATTGCTGGGTCATAAGGCAGTTCTATTTCCAGTTTTTTAAGGAATCTCCACACTGTTCTCCATAGTGGCTGTACTAGTTTGCATTCCTACCAACAGTGTAAGAGGGTTCCCTTTTCTCCACACCCTCTCCAGCATTTATTGCTTGTAGACTTTTGGATAGCAGCCATTCTGACTGGTGTGAAATGGTACCTCTTTGTGGTTTTGATTTGCATTTCTCTGATAATGAGTGCTGTTGAGTATCTTTTCATGAGTTTGTTAGCCATCTGTATGTCTTCTTTGGAGAACTGTCTATTTAGTTCTTTGGCCCATTTTTTGATTGGGTCGTTTATTTTTCTGGAATTGAGCTGCAGGAGTTGCTTGCATATTTTTGAGATTAGTTGTTTGTCAGTTGCTTCATTTGCTATTATTTTCTCCCATTCTGAAGGCTGTCTTTTCACCTTGCTTATAGTTTCCTTAGTTGTGCAGAAGCTTTTAATTTTAATTAAGTCCCATTGTTTATTTTTGCTTTTATTTCCAATATTCTGGGATGTGGGTCATAGAGGATCCTGCTGTGATTTATGTCGGAGTGTTTTGCCTATGTTTTCCTCTAGGAGTTTTATAGTTTCTGGTCTTATGTTTAGATCTTTAATCCATTTTGAGTTTATTTTTGTGTATGGTGTTAGAAAGTGTTCTAGTTTCATTCTTTTACAAGTGGTTGGCCAGTTTTCCCAGCACCACTTGTTAAAGAGATTGTCTTTTCTCCATTGTATATTCTGGCCTTCTTTGTCAAAGATAAGGTGTCTATAGGTGCGTGGATTTATCTCTGGGCTTTCTATTTTGTTCCATTGATCTATATTTCTGTCTTTGTGCCAGTACCATACTGTCTTGATGACTGTGGCTTTGTAGTTTTTCTGAGAATTTTTGCAATAATTTATCATTTTGTGTGGTGTATTATGAAACCCTAACGGGGGAATCTGTTAGGCAGTACCTATTGATAAAACTAAATTCTTGATGAATCGAGATCCTGAAATGCAGGCTCAATTACTGTAGCTTCTCTCTCTTTTTGCTACGACTTCAAGTATTTCAACTGCAGCCCCAGGTCCTCAGCTTATCTATTCTTTCCTCCTGTGAATGAGCAGGAAAGGATGACAAAGAGATAGATTCCTCTGATCCATCTTCCCAGGTTACATTCTAGTGAAAATCTTCAAATGAGAGGCATTTAGACCTTTATTAGGGAAGAACTGCATCACATTTTAAGGTTCCTAAGTGGTCATTCTACCCCCTCACACAGATTTTCCCTGGCTCCTCCTAGGTAGCAGGCACATCTCACCCTGAGTGTTCCTTTTTTGTCTAACTTTACTTCTAACAATGTCTTTACGGAGCAGATACTTTAATTTTTAAACTATTTGACTTAGTTATGTTGGATTTTTGGCCATGAGCAGAAAGTAGGCCTCTTAAAGATGATTTATATTTATGCTTTTGATGGACCAGATTGAAAAGATTTGATTCTTTCCTGTTTAAGACACTGTCATTTCTTTTTTGAATTATTGAAACAGCCTCCCACTCATTTCTCTACTCCTTTCTCAATTCCTACAATTTACTTTCCGCAGAGCAATAAGAAATATTCTGAAAACCTAAATCACATCACATCTATGTAAGGCCTAAATATCTCAAGTGTTTCCCTACCGTACTTAAAATTAAACCTAGATTCCTCAGTTGGCTAACAAAATCCTCTGTGACTTGGTCTGTGTTCATACTTCTGAGTTCATCATATGCCTTTCTACTGTCCCACTTCATCTGTTTGGGTTATACTGGATGCTCTAAGAAATCAGTCTTAAAAATTCAGCAGATCAGCAAGGCCGCTGAAGAAAATGTAATTCCCAGCTTTTAGGTTGCGCACACTTGCCCGTCAACACCAGTATAGTCCCCGATATAGAACAGGCACGTGGTACATATTTGCGGTTGGCTTCATGGGGATCTCTGTTTCAGGGCTTCCTCTGTCTCTGGAATCTTTTCTATTTGGGTGTATATTTGTACTCTTGTGCCAATACTGCACTTCTAATGACTACACTTTTATCATCTGCTTTGGTATCTGGAGTGTCTTCCCTCTTCCACTCTAGATTTTCTTTCCAGAATTGTCTTGGCTACTTTTGCTCACCGACACACACAGACGCCTTCCTACAGCAGGATTACATCATTATCATCCCGTGTCACTTTGCTGTTTCCCATATGTCTCTCTGATGGATAGGAAATGGTCCTATTTGAGTGGGATTTAAAAGTTGTCTCCATACTGTGTTCTCTACAGGAACAGAATTGCTTCATCATACAAGATCTTAGAGTCAACAGTCTTGCTAAATTCTTATAAACCTCAAAAGTGATTTTTTTTGGATTCCCTAGCAGCATGCAGAACTTCCCCATCCAGAGGCTGAACCCACACCCCTTACCCTAGACCACTGGTCCACTGGACTGCTGTGGGGGGCTCCTCTTGTAAGTGATCTTGAAAAATTTTTTGATTGCCCCCAAACACAGTTTTTGTACACAGGTATAATGTATTAAAAATAATGGGTTTGTCTCTTCCTTTCTGACCTTTATAGCTTCTTTCTTTCTCTACTTCTTTGAAAGAGATATCCAGTAAACTAGTGAATAGATGTCATTACAAGCTGCTATACTTGTTTTGTTCCTGAGTGCATATCATCCATCTGCTTTGAAGTTCTCATTCAAAGTATCTATTTTGGGGCTGTTAGTGCCAGGGACAAGAGAAAATGGTGTTTATCTAATTTCTGTTAATCACAGAAAACATGTTAAAAAGTGATGGCTTCTCCAAGAAAACCTCTTCAGTACTCAAAAGTTGACATTTTCATATGATTCAGAGTACATCTAACTCTTCAGTATTCTGGTTCTCTATAAATGAATAAGAGGTCAATATGTCATCCATTGGGACTTGGTACCCTGAAAAAAAATGCCCATGAAGATGATGAATTGGTAGAAAGACTTAGAAGCAGGGTCTTGGCCCTTGGGTGGAGATGCCAAGGTCTACTTCTGATGAAGGTAATAAATTGGCACTGACATAGACAGCGATTGTGAATACACATTCCTAGACGTAAGGCTCCACTATAGTAGGCATTCAGCACTATTATTTATTTATGGCAGAAGCAGGCATTGATTTGGCCTAAGGAGTTTCCCTCCCCACACCTCCGGCTGTTCAAGTGATAAACATAGCCTGTTTCTACAAGAAGAGCCCAGAGGAACAAAATTTACTTTAAATGCTTTTAAGCAGAAAGGAGTTTATTAAAAGGCTTACTATGGCTTAGAGAATCAGCAAGACACGAGGTGGAAACAAATCAGGCAACCTGGGAAGCTAGCTTGAGTCAGAAGCATCACATTACAGAAGGTCCTGACTACAGGAAGCTACTGGGACACCTGTCTCTTTACACCACGAAGTGACAATATCTCCTAACTCTGTGACCAAAAAACAAAGCACACCCACTGGTGTCTTTTCAGGAAAGAACACCGTCAACATGTCCAAGCTTCTCTAGAATGCCTCTGATCAGCCAAAGCCAGATGACACCTAAGATCATCCAGGAATGTGGATGTGGGTATGATTATAACAAGTGAGGTAAGTCATACAGAGAAAGACAAATATCATATGATATCACTTGTGTCATATGATGCAAACAAGAGACATCACTTTGCTGACAAAGGTCCATATAGTCAAAGCTATGGTTTTTCCAGTAGTCATTTATGGATGTGAGAGTTAGACTATAAAGAAAGCTGAGTGCCAAAGAACTGATGCTTTCAAACTGTGGTGTTGGAGAAGACTCATGACAGTCCCTTGGACTGCAAGGAGATCCAACCAGTCAATCCTAAAGGAAATCAAGCCTGAATATTCATTGGAAGGACTGATGCTGGAGCTGAAGCTCCAATACGTTGGCCACCTGATGCGAAGAGCCAACTCATTGGAAAACACACTGATGCTGGGAAAGACTGAGGGCAGGAGGAGAAGGGGGTGACAGAGGATGAGATGGTTGGACGACATCACCAACTCAATGGACATGAGTTTGAAAAATCTCTGGGAGACAGTGAAGGACAGTGAAGCCTGGTATGCTGCAGTCCATGGGGTTGCAAAGAGTCAGACATGACTTAGTGACTGAGCAACAAATCACTTGTACGTGGAATCTAAGAAAGTGGTACAAATGAACTTATTCATAAAACAGAAACAGACTCACAGATGTAGAAAACCAATTTATGGTTACCAGGGGGAGAAGTGAGGGATAAACTGAGAGACGGAGACTGATACATACGCACTGCTGTATATAGAATAGACAACTAACAAGGACCTACTGTAGAGCTCAGGGACCTGCTCTGGACTCTGTAATGGCCTATGTGGGAAAAGAATCTAAGAAAGAACGGATTATGCATATGTATAACTGGATCACTTTGCTGTACAGCAGAAACTAACCTGACACTGTAATCAACTATACCCCCAAAATTAAAAAAAATCATGATATGATTATAGATGGAATCTCAGAAAAAACGATACAAACGAACTTATTTACGAAACAGAAACAGACTCACATAAAAAACAAACTTATGGTTATCAAAGGGGAAAGGTGGGTGGGAGTGATAAGTTAGGAGTTTGAAATTAACATATACACACTATTATACATGAAATAGATAACTAACAAGGACCTATTATGTAGCACAGGGAATTCTACACAATATTTTGTAATAACATGAATGGGAAAAGAATTTGAAAAAGCATAGATATGTGTATATTTATAACTGAATCAATTTGCTATACACCTGAAATGAATAGAACATTGTAAATCAACTATAGTCTAATACAAAATAAATTTTTTTAAAAAAGAATGAAGAAAAAAAAGATTATCCGTGAATGTGCTTTCTGTCTATAGCACAGCACAGAAGCAGTAGAAGAAGTCAAGAGGAACACTGTTTGAACACCCACTACACAGGGGACAGCGAATCCTTAAAAATACTTTATTTCAGTTAGTAATATCAGTTATTTCCAGATAGAACCCTCTGCAATAAAAAATAAGGGGGGATGATATTGTTACACAATAGGTGATGTGCGGATCAACTGCTTCTGGGTTCAGTAGACGTTTTCTGCTTAGAACAACAACAATGTCTAGTCAACTTTGTCTCAAACTCACAACCAGTTCATTTAGGTGTGATTCTCAGTGAGAAATCACTGATTCGCCGGTCTCTTTATGCACTATTTTAAGCTATTTTTATGGCTTCCTTCTTTTAGTGACTGACAGCTGGCCTGAGAATGGTCTTATCTTGCAAACACAGGCTTTGGTTTCGCTGAGGAGAAGCCAGCATCACCGCACTTTCTTTTTCAGTCTGCTGTGGGCCGGGAGTTTCCAGAAAAGCACAGAGTAATCTGGGTAATCCTTCCACAGGGTGTCTGTCCTCCCCTCTGCTTTCACTCACTTTCTGTCCTCTCACTCCAGAAAATCACATTCTTTGTCTCTTTACGGCTGTAAAACATTTTACTTGAAGTGGTAAAATAGAACTCTATATAGAAAAGCAAGTTAAATCCACTGATATCACTATACCTACACAAATGGCTAAATTAGAAAAAAACAAATGGAGACTATCTAATGTCAAGATGCCTTCTAGCCTAAATGCTCACCTTTTGCGTTTGGTTGTGTAAAATAGTACAACCAGTGCTTTAGAAGGCTGGCCATTTCTTGGAAAGATAGACTTATCCTATGACACAACAATGTTGCTTGTAAATCCTTACCTAAAGAAATGTAAACATATGTCCATAAACTGGCTTATTAAAAATGTTCAGAGCTACTGTTTATTATTTATATTAGCCCCAAACAGAAAATAACTAAAAAGTCTCTCAGCAAAATCGGAAATCAACAAATTTCCTTTCTTCAGAGAATAACAAGGAGCGAATTATTCACACAGGCAACATGGATTAAACTCACAGGCAACAACAAGCCTCATGTTGGGTGAAAGAAGCCAGACAAAAGAGAGCACAGACTGTACAATGTCTTGTTTGCGAGGTTTTGGAAGTCTACCTCGACCCCAGGGAGCTGTGGCAGTAGTAACTCTAGCACAGTGCTCCTTCGGATGAGACACATGGGATGACTAGGGATTTATCACACGTGCACCTCCAGAAAAGGGCTTCCCAGGAGGCTCAGCAACAAAGAATCTGCTGGACAATGCAGGAGACGCCAGAGACGCAGGTTCAGTCGCTGGGTTGGGAAGATCCCCTGGATGAGGAAATGGCAACCCACTCCAGTATTCTTGTCTGAGTAATCCCATGGACAGAAATTAAGATGATCCTAGACAGTGTATTAAAAAGCAGAGAGATCACTTTGCCGACAAACACCCATGTAGTCAGAGTTACAGTTTTTCCAGTAGTCGTGTATGGATGTGATAGTTAGACCATAAAGATGGCTGAGCACCTAAGAATTGATGCTTTCAAACTGCGGTGCTGGAGAAGACTCTTGAGAGTTCCTTGGACAGCAAACCAGTCAATCCTAAAGGAAGTCAACTCTAAATATTCATTCAAGGGACTGGTGCTGAAGCTCCAGTACTTTAGCCACCTGCTGTGAACAGCCAACTCCTTGGAAAAGACCCTGATACTTAGAAAGACTGAGGGCAGGAGGTGAAGGGAGTGACAGAGGATAAGATGTTTGGATATCATCACTGACTCAATGGACATGAGTTTGAGCAAACACCAGGGGATAATTGAAGGACAGGGGAGCCTGGTGTGCTTCCGTCCATGGGGTTGCAAAGAGTTGGACAGCACTGAGCAATGGAACGTGCATGCGTGCATCAGCAAAAAATGACAAGATTGTGAACAAATGGCTATGATAAGTCACCCCACTGAAAAATTACAAAATACCCAAGCCCTTGTCTTAGACTGCTTTTAGGAGAACTTGATTTAAGACAAATGCTTTGTGCAATTATTGTCAAGAGCCAGGTTAAATGTAAATTTGTTATTACATTTTAGTCACTAAGTTGTGTCTGACTTTTTGTGACCCCATGGACTATAGCCTGCCAGCCTCCTCCATCCATGGGATTTTCCAGGCAAGAATACTGGAGTTGGTATTTGGAGTTGCCATTTCTTTCTTCAGGGGGTCTTTCTGACCCATTGGATCGAACCTGTGTCTCCTGCTTGGCAGGAGGATTCTTTACCACTGAGCCACCCGGGAAACCCAAACGCAAATATATATATAGATATATATGCTTAGTTGCTCAGTTGTTTCTGACTCTTTGTGACCCCATGGACTGTAACCCACCAGGCTTCTCTGTCCATGGGATTCTCCAGGCAAGAATACTGCAGTGGGTTGCCATGCCCTCCTCCAAGGGATCTATCTTTCCAACCCAGGGATCGAACCTAGGTCTCCTGCATTGCACGCAGATTCTTTACCGTCTAAGCCACCAGGGAAGCCCAAGAATACTGGAGTGGGTAGCCTATCCATTCTCCAGGGGATCTTTCTGACCCATGAATCCATCAAGACTCTCTTGCATTGCAGATGGATTCTTTACCAGCTGAGCCACCAGGGAAACCCAATATATGCTGTGTTTTTCATGTTTCATCAAGAATGTGGACCTAGAGAATTCCCTGGTGGGCTAGTGCTTAGGACCCAGTGCTTTCACAGCTCATAGCCCAGGTTCCACCTCAGTCAGGGGAAATGGGAACTAAGATTCCACAAGCCTTTGGCTATGATAAGTCACCATACTGAAAAATTACAAAATACCCAAGCCCTTGTCTTAGACTGCTTTTAGGAGAACTTGATTTAAGACAAATGCAAAAATAAATAGATAAATAAACAAAATGCAGACCTATAATTGTTTACCTCGAAGCACACTTCATTGCATTCTGATTACAATTTCTCATCTCAAAATCAGTAACAGACTTCCAGTAGGATTTATTTCCCTGTAAATTTAAAGAGACAACATATTAATCTACTAAGTTTTGATTATGAGGTTCTTAAAATCACTGCTATACCTTGCTAATCCAACAGCCATTAGCTCCATGTTTGTTGTTAACAGAGCTCCCAAACTGAGTTTAAGAATATGGGAGTAATTATCAGCTCTTTCTGTGTGCCTCTATCAGTAAATATTTTCCTTCACAATCTTACAACATATTAAAAAAGTAATTTGTTGAGATCCAGACAATTCTTTTTTCTATTTTGACAATGTAAAATTCAAGAGAAAATGATTCTGATGAAGTACCCCTAATTACATGTCAGCATTCACTTTTTTTCAGTGCATATCTACATGAGTGAAATCCAAATCAAAGGTCTTCTGCAGGGCACACAAGCCTCACTCATTATATTGAAACAATTTATATAATTTTTTGATTGGGTCAGGTCTTAGTTCCTCCATGTGGGATCTCTAGTTCCCTGACAAAGGATGGAACCTGGGCCTCCTACGTTGGGAGCACCAAGGCTTAGCCACTGCACCACAAGGGAAGTCCCTCATTCATTATTTTTAATTCTCTGTTTTGCCACTTCTGTTAGGAAACTATTGACCAAAACCACCCGCCTTGGCCAGGCACAATGATAGCCACTTGCATGAGTTGTCTCACAAAAGGATCTCCCGATAAGGAACAAGGTGTGGCCCCCGAAAACCAACTGGGAGAATTTGCCAAAGGCGCAAAGCGGGGAGGAGACACCCGCCCACAGTATGTGCTACCGACTTCCCAGAATCCTTTGCTCTGGAATTCATCTCGGCTGAGTGATGCGTGAGCCACCAGGAAGGACCCTGCGTCAAAACGATTGGCCAGAGACAAGCGGGAAACTAACCAGTCTCCATGAGACCCGGGCCTCGAGGCAGGGGGCGGAGCAGTCCCCCGGGCTCCCCGACCCCCTGCTCCCCGCCGGGCGCGCCTTTATAGCGTCTCTAGCTCTGTCAGCACGTGTGTCTCCTGGGACGGCTCATTTCCGAGTGTCCAGTCTCGGGCCGTGGAGGGGGTTGGGTCTCCCTTCCTGCAGCTCTTCCAGTATCTGGCTGTACCAGTGATGCACTCCCCTACCCTCTGCTTTATTTTTATTCTTTGGGTTTTTACTTTTCCCTGAAGTGCTTCCCTCTTCCTTCTTGTCTTGCTTTCTGAGGTACGTGTGAAGCGACCACTTCCAGTTTCAGATCTTTCCTAAGCCTGCATCTGTCGCTTGTCCTCTGGTGATGTTCCTTTTGAGACTTTGCCACCAGAAGAACTTTCCCAAGAAGGAGTCCCGTCATCCAACAGAAGATGTTGACTATTTTCCTCTATTGTGTCCAACAATATAAGCTTCATGTAACCTTTTTACCTTGAACTGAGCCTGCAGGTCCTTTAACGAGGATAGGATGGGTAAGAGTCATCACGATCCTTCCAAGTATTTTCCTTATTGATCCATATCCTTGGGCATTGGATCTTAAATTTCTATTAGTTTAAAAGGTCTTCATGTCTCTTAAGTGTAAACATATCATTTTCCTTAAAGAGCACATTTCCTGAAGTAAACTGGATTTATATTTCCTGAACTGGGTTTATATCTAGGAAAGCTATACACACAATTCTTTAGCTCATGACTTGAGAATATTTTTATAATAGGAGATATAATAATACTAACATTTCTTTTAGAGTGACATGTAACTTCTGTCGGGAGAGTTTCATGAACCTGTGTGCAGAGTCTCATCAATAACAAACCATGCGGTTTATAAAGCAAAACACAACCAGCTTCCCAGGAGCTTCTTGTGTGCACATTCTGATTACTATCTTTTCCTTTAAGAGGAAAATATTACTCTGAATTTTGTGAAAACTATCTTCTTATTTTTCTTATGTATGCATGACTTTGAATTTAATATAAATACAAAATAACTTTATTCTGTTTGTTTCTTTTGATAAATATTTTGTTTAGGAGAACCACCATTTTCTTGTGTGTAGTTATATGCACATCCATTGTTACTGTTTAGTCACTTCAGTCGTGTCCGACTCTGTGCAACCCCATAGATGGCAGCCCACCATCCCAGGCTCCCCCGTCCCTGGGATTCTCCAGGCAAGAACACTGGAGTGAGTTGCCATTTCCTTCTCCAGTGCATGAAAGTGAAGAGTGAAAGTGAAGTTGCTCAGTCGTGTCCGACTCTTAGCGACCCCATGGACTGCAGCCTACCAGGCTCCTCCGTCCATGGGATTTTCCAGGCAAGAGTACTGGAGTGGGGTGCCATCCATTAGGATGGTTATTATCAAAAACTCAGAAAATAACAAGTGTTGGCATGAATGTGGAGAAATAGGAACCCATGTACATTGCTGACAGGAATGTAGAATGGTGTAGCCATTGTGAAAATCAGTATGGTGGGTCATCAAAAAATTAAACATACGATTACCATATGGTCTAGCAATGGAACTCTCTATTATATCTCCAAAGAGTGGAAAACAGGGACTAAAAAAGCAATGTCCACAAAAGCATTATTCACAGTAGCCAAAGATGGAAACAGCTCAAACGTTTGTTGATGGATGAGTGGATAAACAAAATGGAGTATACGGACATACGAAATACTGTGTGTGCTCAGTTGCTCAGTCATGTCCAACTCTTTGCAATCCCATGGACTGAAGCCCTCCAGGCCCCTCTGTCCATGGAATTTTCCAGGCAAGAATCCTGGAGCGGGTTACCGTTTCCTTTTCCAGGGGATCTTCCCAACCCAGGGATCAAACCTGTGTCTCTTGTGTCTCCTGCATTCCCAAGTGGATTCTTTACCACTGAGCCACCTGGGAAGCCCAGTGGAATATTATTTAACCTTAAAAAGGGAGGAAAAGTGGACAAAGGCTACAACATGGCTGAGCCTTGAAGATATTATGCTAAATTAAAATGCTGCTAAGTCACTTCAGTCGTGTCTGACTCTGTGCAACCCCAGAGATGGCAGCCCACCAGGCTCCCCCGTCCCTGGGATTCTCCAGGCAAGAACACTGGAGTGGGTTGCCATTTCCTTCTCCAATGCATGAAAGTGAAAAGTGAAAGTGAAGTTGCTCAGTTGTGTCCGTCTGTTCACGACCCCATGGACTGCAGCCCACCAGGCTCCCCCATCCATGGGATTCTCCAGGCAAGAGCACCGGAGTGGGGTGCCATCACCAATCACAAAAGGACAAATACTGTATGATTACATTTGTGTGAAGTGTCTTGAATAGTCAAATTTATAGAGATAAAAAGGAGAATGGGGATATCCCTGGTGGTCCAGGGACTAAAAATCTGCCTGCCAATGCGAGGAATGAGTTTGATCTCTGGTCAGGGAAGATCCCACACATCGCAGGGCAACTAAGCCGATGAGCCACAACCACTGAGCCTGGTCACCTAGAGCCCGGGCTCAGCAACAGGAGAAGCCACCGCAATGAGGAGCCCGTGCAAAACTAGAGAGTAGACCCCACTCTCTGCAGCTAGGGAAAGCCCTTGCACAGCAATGGAGACCCAGCACAGCCACACACACACACAACTTAATACAAAAAAGTAGAATGGTGGTTATCAGGGGCTGAAGGGAGGGTGGAAATAGAGGCATCATTTAGTAGTTACAGAGTTTCAGTTTAGGAAGATGAAAAAGTAATGGTTGACAGTAATGGTTGCATAACACAGTGTAAATGTATTTAAGGCTCCTGAACCACACCCTCAAAATGGTTAAAATGGTGAATTTTAGTTATGGCTCTTCTACCCCAATCGGACACGACTGAGTGACTGAACTGAACTGAACTGAACCATAATGAAATAGAAAAGGAAAGAAAGAGAAAGGGCAAGAAACAAGGAAGTTAAGAATACCTCATGCCTGGAATTGGTGTAAAGATGTATATAAAATTAAGTAGTTTAAGCACAAAGAATGCTCAGCAAGGACTAAATGTGACCCCTGGAGTTTGGACATTGAGATTGGAGTTTTGATTCCAGATAATATGAATTACAGTCAGAGGTAACATGATGGGTGCTTTCCATGTGACACTCATTAGGCTAAGTGTTTTATATGTATTATCTTGCGGATCCTCTCAACAGCCCATTTTGTGGTTACTAAAGGATTATACTGTATAAAAATGTGAAATATGGTGGTCTTAATACATTACTGAAATCTCAGTCTATTTACAAAGTCTCATACAATAGAACAACACCGATTAAAGATAGTATGCTAATAAACCTAATTTGGGGACTTCCCTGGGCATTCAATGGTTAAAACTCTAACTTCAGCTGTAAGGGTCATGGGTTCAATCTTTGGTCAGAGACCTTAGATCTTCCATGCCGTGCAGCACAACTGAAAATAAAATAAAAATAAAAAAACACATAATTTGTGAACTTGAGGGTGGAGTGCGTTTACATAGTACTTATAGTATTGCTAAATGGGGGTACCTTACAGGGCAGTGAGGTTGCCCCTGCTCTGGGCCTGTCAGCCAGTCTCTCCTTTCTCCTTGATATTAACCCAGATAAGAGAAAGTGCGGGGCGTTTTCTGAGACACAGACAGCATTATCTTTTTCTATCGTTCTCACTTCTATGCTCTGTCTCATCCCACCTGGAGACTTTCTGTCTCATCAGGATGAAAATGGGGAGGAGAGCTTTACATCATTCTGCTCCTTCACGGATCCATGTTTCTGACTTTGCACTCTCAAAATCCAGTTTTGATGTTTAAAAGATTTTATTTCAGTGTCTGGTCTGGCACCGCCCCCCCGCCTCAACACACACTTTTTTGCATGTTAGATATAAACACTGCACTGAGGGGAGAAATTTTGCTTTATATTCATTGATACTTAAATGTAAGAAGAGAGAGAGTGCAAAGAGAAAGTTTAGGGAGGAAAAAAGGTCCCCATTTAAGAATATCATTTTCACACTTTGGCTGTGTGGTATTAACATGATCTGAGAAACAGGTTCCATGGAGCTGACATTTCCATGAGCCTTCCAACACAGGGGCTTCCATGCTTATACAGGAGTTAGCCCTAGGAACAGAGAAAATGGACACCCTGAACAAAAATACCCTAGAAAGAGATTTGTCTTTTAAAAAAATTTCTTTTTGTTGAATTACAATGTTGTGTTAATTACTGCTGTACAGCAAAATGACTCAGTTATACATACATCCATCTGTATATATTCTTGTGGTCATTTTCCATTATGGTTTATCACAGGATACTGAAGATAGTTCCCTGTGCTACACAGTAGGACCCTGTTGTTTATCCATTCTACAAGTACCAGTTTGCATCTGCTAATCCCAAACTCCCAGTCCAACTTTCTCCATCTCCCTCCTCCCTTGGCAGCCGCCAGTCCATCTGCTATGCTCCTGATCCCGCTTCTGTTTCATAGGAAGGTTCACTTGCGTCATATTCTAGATTCCACACAGAAGTCATACCCTATGGTATTTGTCTTTCTCTTTCTGACTTACTTAGCAAGACAGTCTCTTGACGCAAGATCTATTTATTTGTTTGGAACAGATGTTGGATTAAAGTGACCAAGAAGTAGGTGGCTGGGTGGAACAATCCAGGTCTCTGTGACAGGTAGGCAATGAATCAAAGACTAAGTTGGGAGAATTCGTGAGGGTCAGTGATCTTCGAAGGAAAATTCCTCCATAAAGTCCGCCCCAGCAGGGAGAGCAGGAGGGTGTGGAAGGAGCTCTGTGATGAAGTGGACCAAGGAGCACGTCTCAGTCAAGGTCAAGATGGGGAACTGGAGCTTGAACCATGCCTTTCTTTTCTTGTAAAGACTGATCACCTGAAACACCAAGCAGCATGAGGCTGATGGTCCTGTGCTCCTGATGCTGCAGTGAAAACAGAAATGAAGACTTTCCTCTCCTGAGAACAAGTGAAAGGAACAGTGCACAGAGGAGAGAAGCAGCATACACAGACCTGAAGGAGTTAATCACCCCTAGCTTTCCTTTCAGCATTACTCAACTGTAGCCTGTATCTCACAGAATGAACCTGACACCATGTAAATTATATCCGGTACCTACTGCCCCTTAACCCTACGCAAATTACATCCTGCACCTGGTGCTTACCTTCCCAGCGCTCCCTTTGCAGACCACCCCTTGTAGCATTTTGCACTGCAGAAAGAGGGCTGCAATATTATAAATCAGAGACAAACTGACCCAATTATTGGGCTTCCTGAAGCCAGTTCTGTTCTGAAACAGTAAAGAAGAATGCAAGACTCTCACTGTTTTGTTCCTGACCACAGACCTTGGCCTGTGAACCCCAGCTATATGGTCCCCTCCAATTCCCCATCGCGTGGGGCACTAGCCTGCTATGCTCTGCTGTGTTCTTCCCGCAGCCGACAAAAGCCATCTTTCTATTCCTCCAGACTCTGTCTCCGTATTTTTTATTCAGCATCAGTGGGCAGAAAAAACCAAGATTTTGGCGGTAACTCCGTCCCAGCGTCAACCCATCTCCAATTTGCCCACAGTTGTTCAAACACATGTATGTATCCTGGATGCCAATCTTCCACCCTTGCCTTCCCTGCCTGAAGTGCCATCTTTCTAGATCTGATCCTTACCTTCCCATCTTTCAGGCCATGACTCATGGCCCTTCGACGTCTGGAGGCAGCACCTGAGCACCGGACTCGGAGGATGAGGACAGTGCCCACCACGATGCCCATGAGGCCCATGGGCAGCCCCAGGGCACAGACCACAGTCTCTGTCAGCTCTGATGTAGGGGTTGGAATCTTGGGCTCTGAGAACAAAAAGACTTATAGGGTCAAAGTGATACCGAGCAGGGTCCTGTGATGCTCCTGTGCACAAAAGCCTTTCTGTGTCTCCCCGTTTGTTGTTTGCAGGAAACGGGCTTCGTTCAGCCTCCATGACCTCTCTGAGTTCAAGAGGCAGGCTCAAACAGGTGTTATTCAGGGAAGGGAGGGGATGTGGAGACAAGGGAGGAGCAGTTAGGAAACAGCAGTGCAGCCTTGGGGCAGGGTCCTGGCTCCCCGTCAAGGGATACACACAACACTCTTTGAGCTGTTTGGCAGTTGTTGAAATCTCCAACCAGTGGCGAAATTAACTATATGCTGCCCATGGCACACTGACCCCAGACTGGCTGTCAACAGAAGGTTAATGATGCTGACTCCCTCTTGGCTCACCATCAGCCAATTAGAAGAATGTTCAGGAGCTGATCACACTCTCTTTGACCACACCATTACTATAAAACTCCTCACTACCCCCTCCAGGTGGGGACACACAGTTTTGAGAGCAGTAGTCCACTGGGGCCCCCTTTGCCTGGCAAAGAAATAAAGCTGTTCTTTCTACTTCACCCCAAACCCTGTCTCCAAGATTTGATTCAGTCTCAGAGTCCAGAGGCTGGATTCAGAAGGAATGCAGGTGGATTGGATGTGGAGAAGGGCGTGTGTTTTGGAATGCACGTACCCCAGTGCTTGACGAGGGGCTCTTCCAGGCCCCAGTGCTCCACTCTGCAGTCATAGAAGTCTTCACTGGCGGGAAGAAAGGTGAGGTAACTGAACTTGAGGAAGGAGTGGTCACTCTTGGGGTAGAAGGTGGTCTCAGTGATACCTTCTGCAACAAACTGTCCATTGTAAAACCAAGTGATGTTGATCACAGGAGGAAAGATGTTGTCCACTTGACAGATGAGGGTGTTGGGAATCCCCAGGACCACGGAGGATTTGGGAAACACAGTCACTTCAGGGATGTCTACAATGAAGACCAAAGATGGATTGGAATTTCTGACAACCGTGCCTTATGCTCCTTACTCAGTTTAGGGGAGGCTCCCCAACCCTATGCACAATCTCCCCAGCTCTTAGTGTATTATTTCCTATGTCCTTTCAGACTCACTTTACAGTCAGCCATAACCTCCCTTTATTTTCACCTGTTTCTTAGATTATATATTGATCATTATTACTATTATTTTACTGGTAGGACCACCCAAAACTTTGACCTTGGCTCTTCTATCTTCGGAATGAGGAAGATTAGTGCTATCTGTGGTGACTTCAGAACAGGGGCTGACATCTTTATCTACAGATGCTGAACTGTCCTCTGAACTGTGCTGTGAATTCTCTTCTGAACCGTCCTCTTCTTTAGGGTCACTATGAAGCTTAGAACACGTTCTTCTCGCTGGGAATCCACAGGGCAGAGTGGGTCAGTGTGTGAGAGCTAGGAGACAGATGGGCCACGGGCTGAGCAGCTGCAACTGTTCTCCTGCTGATGCTTTAGGACACAATACCAGCAGGAGCACGGGGCCCTGATGAGGTGAAAGACAAAGCGACCACAGCTTCCTCGTTCTGGTGGTCAAGGGGATTTCCCAGCCTGAGGCATGTGCAGAAGAGGTCTTCAGTCTAGGAGGACAAATGAGGAAGGAGACACCAGCCCAGAAGATGTCCTGTCAACCCCCTAGAAACCTTTGCGCCAGAATCCACCTTGGCTGAGAGATGCATGCCCATCAGGAAGAATCCTGAGTCAGGTGAAAACTGGGCACAAGCGAGATGACTGGCCCGAGACAGCCCAGAAAACTGCCCCCATATAAGCAAGCTAAATCGTCCCTACTGTGTGCAGCTCAGCCCATTTGGAGTGAGTCGCCATTTACGTTTAATAGTGAAAGACTGGTTAATAATAGCAATGCATTGTAAAAACTTCAGAAGGAAAGGAGAATCTTTTATGGACCATTTGTTTTGTGTGTGGCAGTTTTCAGTTATTAGTTTTTAAAATCAGCACTTTCTAATGGAAATAGCTTGATAAAAAATCTGTCCAGGGTTTTGAGACCCATTAAAAAATGTTAAAAAAAAAAAAATCCAAACTCTGAGTTCTTTTATGAGCTCTTCCACACATACTCTGTTTTTAATAAACACTGTCTTGATTTCACAAGCTTGGTCTCTTTGCTGAATTCTTTCTTCAAAGGAGACAAGGGCTGAGGTACTACTTGGCTACTTAGGCCAAGAGCTTGGGAATATCCTCTTTTAGAACTTCAAGGAGTGGTTCTTGGAACTTGGGGAGGGATATTTCAAGATTAAATCTGTAGCTGAGGACTGGGTATTTGCCAGGAAATGGAATAGAAAGGGGGAACAATTTAGAGTGTTGGGGGGAAGACTAGCTACCTTGGGGAGGAAAAAGAGACCAGGAACAGGAGATAGATACCGTGAAGAGAGGCCACACTTACCGTTGGTGGCAGGTGTAAAGTTGGAATTTTTCATCAAGATGTCCAAATTTCTTTTTGACATAACAATGTTTCTCAGGGCACTCTGAATTTCAAACATTGTGATATTGTTAAACTCGGGCAGCCTCCAGACAGTCTCTTTTTTCCTCAGGTCCACGTAGAAGAGCTCGTCTCCATCAAATTCAAACGTGAACTGGCCAGAGGCGCCGTACGTCTGGTAGACATTTGTGCCGTAAGTGCCCACGTGGTCCGCTGGTGCGTGGCCATGCCAAAGCAGGAAGGTAAGAACAGGGAAGCGGGATACAGGGGAGGGGAAAGAATTGGATTAAATAAAAACAGATGAGAAGTGGTCTGTCTAGGAGTGTGGGTTCATATTTGGCCTGGTCCTACACCACTTCCTATTTCTGTCTTTTTTATCCTAGGCTTAGGGAGGGTTATGTACATGCCAAGAGGTGCTAAGATGCTGTCTTAT
Source organism: Ovis canadensis (assembly GCF_042477335.2). Lineage (NCBI taxonomy): Eukaryota > Metazoa > Chordata > Mammalia > Artiodactyla > Bovidae > Ovis > Ovis canadensis. Next base: position 22,315,852 of record NC_091264.1, on the reverse strand, counting down.
TCACTCTGTACCCCAGTAACTTGAGGGGTTCATGGCACATAGCAAGATTTCAGTTAAATGAGTTAATGAATGCTTGTGTGTGTGCTAGTCTCTTCAGTTCAGTTCAGTCGCTCAGTCGTGTCCGACTCTTTGCGACCCCATGAATCGCAGCACGCCAGGCCTCCCTGTCCATCGCCAGCTCCCAGAGTTCACTCAGACTCATGTCTATCAAGTCAGTGATGCCATCCAGCCATCTCATCCTCTGTCGTCCCCTTCTCCTCCTGCCCCCCAATCCCTCCCAGCATCAGAGTCTTTTCCAATGAGTCAATTCTTTGCATGAGGTGGCCAGTCATGACCTATTGTTTGCGACCCTCTGGACTGTAGCCCAGCGGGCTCCTCTGTCCTTGGGATTCTCCTGGCAAGAATACCAGAGGGGGTTGCCATGCTCTCCTCCAGGGGACCTTCCTGACCCAGGGGTCAAACCTGTGTTTCCTGCATTGCAGTTGGATTCCTTACCCCTGAGCTGCTGGGGAAGCCCTAGGTAATGATTACATAATTTTAATTCTTAAGTTTATTTCTAGTCACCTAATCTCTTACTTCTCATAGCACCTATCTCATTCTTAACACACTATGGAATTTATTTACTTATGAAATGTGTTTTTTTTAAAAAGTTATCTGTCTGATTGTAAGAACATGAGTTTCCCGTGAATAGTAATCTTGACCTGTTGTTGTTGTTTGTGCCACATAGCATGAGGGATCTTAGTTCCCTGACCAGGGATTGAATCCTTGTCCTCCGGCAGTAGAAGCATGGAGTCCTGACCGCTGGACCACCAGGGCATTCCCAGAAATCTTGCTTTATGCCCAGAGGAGTGCTTGACACCTCGCTAAATATTTGTTCACCTAATGAATCACAGTTAGAAAATGTTTTGAAGATTCCATTCCATTCTTCTTCTCTTTTCCTTGACTTCCCACCCCACCCCACCCCGCCTTTGGGTTTCAATAACTATTGTCAATGCCCATGACACAGTAGGACAAAGTTTTGGACAGGACACTGAAATTTAGTGGAATAAGCCACCTTCAAGAAGGTGTTGTGAATACAGAATGGAGGAGCCAAGGGGGCTGATTAACCAAAATTAATCTGCTTTTATCCTCTTGTTAGAGCTTTGCTGGCTGGAGGTGACAGGACTGGTAGTTTGGGTTGACAAGCTGAGACTAACCTATTTTAAGTTCCCAGGTTTTCCACCAACATTACCTAAATTTCCAAAACAAACAATCAAATGTGAAGTTATAATAAATCATGCTATACTTGGGCATTACGTTGCTTTTTAGTCCATGGGGTCTCAAAGAGTTGGACAGAACTGAGTGACTTTCACACACATACACATACACACAACTCTTTGTTATTTAGAATGCACATCTGAAAATAGAGTTGCCATATGGTCCAGCAATCCCACTCCTGGGCATATATCCGGAAAGAACTATAATGCAAAAAGATAAATGCACCTTTATTTCACAGCAGTGCTACTTATAAGAGCCAAGACATGGAAACAACCTAAATGTCTACTGACAAATGAATGGATAAAGAAGATGTATATATATAGTTGTTTAGTTGCTAAGTCATGTCAGACTTTTTGTGACCTCATGGACTGCAGCCTGCCAGGCTCCTCTGCCCATGGAATTCTTCAGGCAAGAATACTGAAGTGGGTAGCCATTCCCTTCTCCAGGGCATCTTCCTAATCCAGGGATCAAATCTGGGTCTCCTGCATTGCAGGCAGATTCTTTACCACCTGAGCCACCATACTCCAATATAAAATAAAAATTAAAAAATTCTTCACAATTGTAAACCCCCACCCCTCAACTGTACACTCACCCACGATGTCTTCACCTCCACACAGGCTCATCATGGCTGCCAGAGCGAGAGCCCTCAGAATCAGAGCTTTCTTCATCCTCCTCCTCCTCCAAGGGTTTCCTCAGGAGTGGCTGTTCCAAGTGGTGCCTCACCAGGAAGGTGGTCTAAAGAGAACTGCTGGAGAAATCATGTTGGAGCAGCCCATGCCTCACCCTGCTCTATCGTGTTTCAGCCCATCAGAGAAATTCCCTGAGCTGACACCTCAGTTGCCAGCTGAAGCATTTTTAGGAAGAGACCTGTAAGAAGCCTGGAAAACTCCCTTGTTTTGAATTATCTAAGGGCATAGATTCAAACGCGAGCAGAAGGGTATCATACATAGGAGGAATCATCAAAGAGTAAAGCTTGTCGCAAGAAAATTTGAACGGTTTTGAGAGATCCTAAAGAAAGACGCTTGTGGCTTCCCTTGGGGCTCAGCTGGTAAAGAATCTGCCTGCAAGGCGGGAGACCTGGGTTTGATCCGTGGGTTGGGAAGATCCGCTGGAGAAGGGAAAGGCTGCCCACTCCAGTCTTCTGGCCTGGAGAATTCCATGGACATACAGTCCATGGGGCCGCAGAGTTGAACACGACTGAGCAACTTTCACACAGAGCATAGATTCAAAAGGGAGCAGAAGGAACTTCCATTGTATAAATGAAAGGAGAAACACTCTGACAGAAAATTCCAGTTGCATGGAGCTTACCTCCTATACTTTGGATTAAACTTGTCCTCAAAAAGATCTCTACCAGTACGAGTCAATAAATGTCTTTTATTTTTTTCGACCCTGATATTTTTCTGCTTGGTGTGCATTTTATGATTTGTTTAAAACTGAAGCTTGTGAACAAGGTGCATGTCAAAGAGAATTGTCCCCATTAGTTACAGGCTCTGAGGTCCTACGCGGGGTTCCACATCTGTGCAGAGTCAACTCTAGAATTGGTGGTGTGTATATTTGAAGCTACCCGTGGGCTCACACTCCACTGTCTCCTTTAACATGTGCCTTTATGGACTAGGAGATATTTCTGGGTCCACTCAGAATCTACTCCGTTTACCAGGAAGCCTCCCACTTTCTGTGTAAGAAAACCGGCTTTTTATCATATCATTCTAACCTACTTTCTATTTTGCAGAAGTCTCTTGAGATGCTAGCAGCAGACAGAATACTGTTGTTTTCAGTAATACTAGATTTCACCCGATGTTATTTTCATTTTTAATTTTTCTCATTCACTTAAGAGGCTGAATTTTTTATGCAGAAGATCAGAACACCATCAAACAGTAAGAGACCGCAGAAACAGCCTGGGAAACCCAGGCAAAGTCCTGCTACAAGCTAATAGACAATAGGGGTGCGTGCGCGCGCACGCGCAGTGCATGCGTGTGTGTGTGTGTGTGTGTGTGTGTGTACAGTTGTCAGGGAAGGTTGTAGGAAGATCTGTTACTATGACTTTCTGCCTGCCCGTCTGTCTCATCCATCCATCACACATTTAACCACTTCCTAGATGTTTTTGTGCCTGGGATGGCAGTTTTTCATTTGGACACTGACTAAAATGAATTTTTTTTCCTCAAAGGATACTGTCTAGTTTTTAAAATTTGTTAATTTTAAGTGTACAGAGTAAGGATTCAGTATCTGCATATATTGTAAAATGATCACCAAAATGAGCTGTTAAGTTCCCTCACCATACATGACCACAACACTGCTTCCCTTGTGATCAGAACTGTTAAGATCTACTCTCTCAGCAATTTTCTGATAAACAATACAGAATTATTAACTATAGTCACCATGCTATACATTACATCTCCATGGCTTTTTAACTTTATAGCTGAAGTTTTGTATCTTTTGACCCTCTGCTCCTATTTGCCCACCACATCTTGTTGTCTTTGGCAACAAGAAATGTGTTCTTTGTATCTATGAGCTCATTTTTGTTTGTTTTTCTAGATTCCACATATAAGTGAAATCATACAACATTTGTTTTTCTTTATTTGACCTGTTTTACTTAGCATAATATTTTCAAGGACTATTCTTGTCTCAAATGGCAAGTTTTTTTTTCTTTTTGGTGACTGAGTAATGTTTTCTTATATGTCTATCTATCTGTCTTATCTTTCTATATTCAGTTTATATCAGTCACTCAGTCAGCTCCAGCTCTTTGTGACCCCAAGGACTGAAGCACGCCAGGCTTCCCTGTCCATCACCAACTCCCGGAGATTACTCAAACTCATGTCCATCGAGTTGGTGATGCCATCCAACCATCTCATCCTCTGTCGTCCCCTTCTCCTCCCACCTTCAATCTTTCCCAGCATCAGGGTCTTTTCTAAGAAGTCAGTTCTTCTCATCAGGTGGCCAAAGTATTGGAGTTTCAGCTTCAGCATCAGTCCTTCCAATGAATATTCAGGATTGATTTCCTTTAGGATGGACTGGTTGGATCTCCTTGCAGTCCAAGGGACTCTCAAAAGTCTTCTCCAACACCATAGTTCAAGAGCATCAATTCTTCAGCACTCAGCTTTCTTTATGGTCCAACTCTCACAGCCATACATGACTAGAAAAACCTTAGCTTTGATGATATGGACCTTTTTTGGCAAAGTAATGTGTCTGCTTTTTAATATGCTGTCTAGGTTGGTCATAGCTCTTCTTCCAAGGAGTAAGTGTCTTTTAATTTCATGGCTGCAATCACCATCTGCAGTGATTTTGGAGCCCCCACCCAAATAGTCTGTCACTGTTTCCATTGTTTCCCCATCTATTTCCCATGAAGTGATGGGATTGGATGCCATGATCTTCGTTTTCTGAATGTTGACTTTTAAGCCAACTTTTTCACTCTCCTCTTTCACTTTCATCAAGAGGCTCTTTAGTTCCTCTTCACTTTCTGCCATAAGGGTGGTGTCATCTGCATATCTGAGGTTATTGATATTTCTCCCAGCAATCTTAATTCCAGATTGTGATTCATCCAGCCCAGCATTTTGCATGATGTACTCTGCATATAAGTTAAATAAGCAGGATGACAATATACAGGCTTGACATACTCCCTTACTTATTTGGAACCAGTCTGATGTTCTATGTCCATTTCTAATTGTTGCTTCTTGACCTGCATACACGTTTCTCAGGAGGCAGGTTAGGTGGTCTGGTATTCCCATCTCTTTAAGAATTTTCCACAGTTTGTTGTGATCCACACAGTCAAAGGCTTTGGTGTAGTCAATAAAGCAGAAGTAGATGTTTCTATATTACATTTTCTTTATCCATTCATCCATTGATAGGCCCTTAAGTTGTTTCCATATCTTGGTTGTTATAAATAGTACTGTAATGAACATGGGGGTGCATATATCTTTTTAATTTAGTTTTTTCATTTTCTTTAGACAAATACCAAGAACTGGAATTGCAGGGTCATAAGGTAGTTCTCTTTTTAATTTTTTCAGCACATTCCATAGTGTTTTTCATAGTGGTTGCACAAATTTACACTCCTACCAACAGTGCACAAGTGTTCCCTTTTCTCCACATTCTTGCCAACCATTGTTGCTCGTTGTCTTTTTGATAAAAGCCATTCTAATAGGTGTGCTGGTGCTGCTGCTGCTGCTGCTGCTGCTGCTGCTAAGTCACTTCCGTTGTGTCTGACTCTGCGTGATCCCATAGATGGCACCCCACCAGGCTCCCCTGTCCCTGGGATTCTCCAGGCAAGAACACGGAGTGGGTTGCCATTTCCTTCTCCAATGCATGAAAATAAAAAGTGAAAGTGAAGTTGCTCAGTTGTGTCCGACTCTCCACGACCCCATGGACTGCAGCCCACCAGGCTCCTCCGCCCATGGGACTTTCCAGGCAAGAGTACTGAAGTGGGTTGCCATTGCCTGAGGTGATATGATATAATATTGTGGCTTGATTTCAATTCCTTTGATAATTAGCGATGTTGAGTACCTTTTCATGTACCTGTTGGTTATCTGTATGTCTTCTCTGTAAAAATATTTATTCAGATCCTCTGACCCATTTTTAATGAAATTTTAAAAATTAAGCTATAAAGGCTCTTTATATATTTTGGATATTAACCTCTCATCAGACATATCATTTGCAAATATTTTCCTCTATTCAGGAGGTTGTGTTTCCTTTTGTTGATGATTTCCTTAGCTGTGCAGAGAATTTTTAGTTTGAAATAGTTCTACTTGTTTATTTTTAGATTTTTTGCCTTTGCTTTTGGTTCAAATCTTAAAAATCATCACCAAGACAGGTATCAATTGCATTCCCTTTAGTTATCTTCCAGGAATTTTTTTTTTTGAATTTTTATTTATGGAAATAATTTTATTTATATTTATATTTTTCATGTATTTAAACATTCATATTTTTAAAAGATCTTACTATTTTTTACTGAAATCACTTAGATGTTAACATAAATATTAACAACTGTTAATAAATTCTATTTTCATGACATTATTTATTGAGGCAGACATATAAATTAATTATAATTTTTAGAGTATAAATGATTAAATTATGTAATTTTGAAATAGTGCGTATGTTGGAAAAACCCACTGAGATCTAGATCACACAGACATGTACTCTCTCATTTCATATTTGCTAGATTTTGTGTCCACGTCTATAGAAGAGTGAGAACAATATCAATTACTTAAGGATTTAATACATAAAAATCATCTGGCACAATGATAAGATATTCAGAAACATCAAATTTAAAAACAAAACATGCAATGTTATAACCACTATATGTAACCAGAGTTATCTTTGTAGAAGTTACTTGTTTTCTGATAGCTTTATTTAACAGAAACAACGGAAACAATATTTCTGTTTTTGTGTCTGTATCATCTGAATTTATGTAAACTGATTTTATATCATGATTAATATTTTGCTTTGAAAAGACAGAATTAAATTGGGTAATTTGGATATTAATATTATGACTGCTTTAATAAATTTAACTTAAAAAGTAGTCCTCTGTTCTTGTAAACTGCTTTTATTCCAATATTGATATAGCATTTCAGATTGTAGTGTGTATCATTAATAAAGATTGCCAAATATTATTTTTAAATTTAGATCAGTTCAGTAATAAGTGCCTGACATACCACAGCTTAACTGAGCACACTCCCACTCAGCATCAGTTCAGTTCAGTTCAGTCACTCAGTCATGTCCGACTCTGCTACCCCATGAACTGTAGCACACTAGGCTTCCCTGTCCATCACCAACTCCCAGAGTCCACCCAAACCCATATCCATAGAGTTGGTAATGCCATCCAACCATCTCATCCTCTGTGGTCACCTTCTCCTCCTCCCCTCAATCTTTCCCTGCATCAGGGTCTTTTCAAATGAGTCAGCTCTTCATATCAGGTGGCAAAAATATTGGAGCTTCAGCTTCAACATCAGTCCTTCCAATGAACACCCAGGACTGATCTCCTTAAGGATGGACTGGTTGGATCGCCTTGCAGTCCAAGGGACTCTCAAGAGTCTTCTCCAACATTACAGTTTAAAAGCGTCAATTCTTCGACGCTCAGCTTTCTTCACAGTCCAACTCTCACATCCATACATGACCACTGGAAAAACCATAGCCTTGACTAGACAGACCTTTGTTGGCAAAGTAATGTCTCTGCTTTTGAATAAGCTGTCTAGGTTGTTCATAACATTCCTTCCAAGGAGTAAGCATCTTTTAATAGCATGGCTACAATCACCATCTGCCTGATTTTGGAGCCCAGAAAAATAAAGTCTGACACTGTTTCTACTGTTTCCCCATCTATTTGCCATGAAGTGATGGGACGTGATGCCATGCTCTTAGTTTTCTGAATGTTGAGCTTTGAGCCAACATTTTCACTCTCCTCTTTCACTTTCATCAAGAGGTTCTTTGAATTTTATACTGAAATCAGATTGATTTTGTTTCTTGCAGCTCAAGATGGAGAAGCTCTATACAGTCAGCAAAAATAAGACCAGGAGCGGACTGTGGCTCAGATCATGAGCTCCTTATTGCAAAATTCAGGCTTAAATTGAAGAAAGTAGGGAAAACCACTAGGCCATTTGTGTATGACCTAAATCAAATCCCTTGTGATTGTGCAGTAGAGGTGATAATTAGATTCAAGGGATTAGATCTAGCAGACAGAGTGCCTGAAGAACTATGGATGGAAGTTCATAGCATTGTACAGGAGGCAGTAACCAAAATCATCCCAAAGAAAAAGAAATGCAAGAAGGCAAAGAGGTTGTCTGAGGAGGCTTTATAAATAGCTGAGGAAAGAAGAGAAGTGAAAGGCAAAGGAGAAAGGGAAAGATACATCCAACTGAATTCAGAGTTCCAGAGAATAGCAAGGAGAGATAGGCCTTTAAAATTTTTTTAAATTTATATTTAATTGAAGGATAATTGCTTTACAACATTGTGTTGGCTTCTGCCATGCATCAAATTGTTAAGAAGGTCTTCTTAAGTGAACAAAGCAAAGAAATAGAGGGAAACAATAGAATGGGAAAGACTAGGGATCTCTTCAAGAAAAGTGGAGATATCAAGGGAATATTTCATGCAAGGATGAGTATGAGGACAGAAATGGTAAGGACCTAAAAGAAGCAGAAAAGATGAAGAAGAACCAGCAAGTGTACATGGAAGAACTATACAAAAAAAGGGTTAATGACCTGGATAACCATGATGGTGTGGTCACTCACCTCGAACCAGACATCTTGCAGTATGAAGTCAAGTGGGGCTTTGGAAGCACTACTATGAACAAAGCCAGTGAGGGTGATGGAATTCCAGCCGAGCTCTTTAAAATCCTAAATGGTGATGCTGTTAAAGTGCTGCATTCAATATGTCAGAAAATTTGGAAGACTCAGCAGTGGCCACAGGACTGGAAAAGGTCAGTTTTCACTACAAATCCAAATAAGAGCAATGACAGAATGTTCAAACTATCATATAATTGCACTCATTTCACAAGGTTATGCTCAAAATCCTTCAAGCTAGGCTTCAGCAGTACATGAATCAAGAACTTCCAGAGGTACAAGCAGGATTTAGGAAAGGCAGAGGAACCAGAGATCAAATTGCCAGTTCATTGGATCTTGGAAAAAGCAAGGGAATTCCAGAAAAATGTCTACTTCTGCTTCATTGACTATGCTAAAGCCTTTGACTGTGTGGATCACAACAAACTGTGGGAAATTCTTAAAGAGAAGGGAATACCAGAACACTTTACATGTCTTCTGAGAAACCTGAATGCAGGTCAAGAAACAACAGTTAGAACCAGACATGGAACAATGCCACTGGTTCAAAACTGGGAAAGGAAAACAAGGTTGTATATTGTCAATCCACTCATTTAACTTCTGTGCAGAGTACATAATGTGAAATGCTGTACTGGATAAATCACTAACTGGAATCAAGATTGCTGGGAGAAATATCAACAGCCTCAGATATGCAGATGATACCAGTTTAATGGCAGAAAGTGAAGAAGAACAAAAGAGCCTCTTGATGAGGGTGAAAGAGGAGAGAGGAAAGTTGACTTGAAACTCAACTTTCAAAACAACTAAGATCATGGCATCTGGTCCCATCACTTCATGGCAAACAGAAGGAGAAAAATAGATGACTTCTTTTTCTTGGACTCCAAAATCACTGTGGCTTCAAAGTCTCTCCAAAATGACCACAGTCATGAAATGAAAACATACTTGCTACTTGAAAGAAAGGCTATGACAAACACAGACAGTGTTTTAAAAAGCAGAGACATCATTTTGCCAACAAAGGTCCATATAGTCAAAGCTATGGTTTTTCCAGTAGTCACATCCAGTATGGATGTGAGAGTTGGACCACAAAGAAGGCTGAGAGCCTAAGAGTTGATGTTTTCAAACTGTGGTACTGGAGAAGACTCTTGAGATTCCCTTAGACTGCAAGGAGATCAATCCAGTCACTCATAAAGATAATCAACCCTGAATATTCATTGGAAGGGCTGACCCTGAAGCTGAAGCTCCAATATTTTGGCCACCTGATGAGAAGAACTGACCCATTGGAGAAAAAAAATACGCTGATTCTGGGAAAGACTGAAGGCAAAAGGAGAAGAGGGCAGCAGAGAATGAGATGGTTAGATAGCATCACCAACTCAGTAGACATGAATTTGAGCAAATTCCAGGAGATAGTGAAGGACAGAGGATCCTGGTGTGCTGCAGCCCATGGGGTCACAAAGAGCTGGATAAGACTTAGCAACTGAGCAACAACAACTAGGAGTTTTATGACTTCAGATCTTTAATCAAGTATTTAACCCATTTTGAGTTAATTTTTGTGTATGGTCTAAGTTAGTGATCAACTTTTATTGCTTTGCATGCAACTTTCCAATTTCCCCAATATCCCAATAATTTATTAGAGTCTGTCCTTTCCCCACTGTATATTCTTGACTTAAAAAAATAAATTCATTGATTATATATGTGTGGGTTTAATTTCTGTTTCATTGTTCCATATGTCTATTTTTATGCCAATAGCATACTGTTTGGATTACTATAGCTTTGCAATATGGTTTGAAATTAGGGTGCATGATGCCTCTAGCTTTGTTGTTGTTTCTCAAGTCTGCTTTAGCTAATCAGCATCTTCTGTACTTCCTTACAAATTTAAGGAATATTTGTTCTAGTTCTGTGAAAAATGCCATTGGAGTTTTGATAGGGATTGCATTGAATCTGTTGATTGCTTTAGTACTATGGACATTTAAACACTATTAATTCTTCTAATTTCATCAGTTTGGTATATCTTTTCATTTATTTACTGAACCTCTTATAATTTTCAGAGATTTTTCATCTCCTTTATTAGAAGTGAGCTGCTGTAGATCTATTCTTGGATTTTTTATATTGTTTCATTGATCTAAGTACCCATCCTTCCAAAATAGCCATTAGTTTTGATCACTCTAGCTATAAAATAGCTTTAATTTGGTTAAACAACATTTATATTTGGAAATAAATGTCCCACATGTTTATTTTTCTCCATTCAATTTGTTTTATCTATCCTAATTCATATGCTTTTTCATAAATGTTTCAGAATAAGTTTTCTACAACTATTAAAGATTTTGCTGGAACTTAGACTAAAATTACATTAAACCAGGATGTCAACTTGAGAAAGAATTGACATCTTTCCTATGTTCAGGGTTTCAGCTGATAGATATGGTTACACTTTCCATTTATTTATATCTTTGACTTCTTTCATCAGCCTTTTAGTGTACAAGCTCTTTACATGTTCTGTTAGTTATACTTAAGTCTCTCTTTCTGGTCTTATTGTAAATATTATATTTTTAACTTTTGTTTTATGTCTTCATTGCCATATATAGACATACATGTTGATTTTTTCAATTGATTTTGAAATCTACACTTTTGATAAAATCCATTATTAATTATATAGAATTTTTAAAATATAAATTTATTTATTTTAACTGGAGGTTAATTACTTTACAATATTGTATTGGTTTTGCCATGCATCAACATGAATCTGCCACAGGTATACACGTGTTCCCATCCTGAAGCCCCCTCCCTCCTCCCTCCCCATACCATCCCTCTGGGTCATCCCAGTGCACCAGCCCCAAGCATCCAGTATCATGCTTCAAACCCGAACTGGCAATTCGTTTCTTATATGATATTATACATGTTTCAATGCCTTTCTCCCAAATTATCCCACCCTCTCCCTCTCCCACAGAGGCCAAAAGACTGTTATATACATCTGTGTCTCTCTTGCTGTCTCACATACAGGGTTATTGTTACCATCTTTCTGAATTCCATATATATCTGTTAGTGTACTGTATTGGTGTTTTTCTTTCTGGCTTACTTCACTCTGTATAATGGGCTCCAGTTTCATCCACCTAATTAGAACTGATTCAAATGTATTCTTTTTAATGGCTGAGTAGTACTCCATTGTGTATATGTACCACAGCTTTCTTATCCATTCGTCTGCTGATGGACATCTAGGTTGCTTCCATGTCCTGGCTATTATAAACAGTGCTGTGATGAACAGTGGGGTACACATGTCTCTTTCGATTCTGGTTTCCTCGGTGTGTATGCCCAGAAGTGGGATTGCTGGGTCATAAGGCAGTTCTATCTCCAGTTTTTTAAGGAATCTCCACACTGTTCTCCATAGTGGCTGTACTAGTTTGCATTCCCACCAACAGTGTAAGAGGGATCGCTCTTCTCCACACCCTCTCCAGCATTTATTGCTTGTAGACTTTTGGATAGCAGCCATTCTGCCTGGCGTGAAATGGTACCTCACTGTGGTTTTGATTTGCATTTCTCTGATAATGAGTGATGTTGAGCATCTTTTCATGAGTTTGTTAGCCATCTGTATGTCTTCTTTGGAGAACTGTCTGTTTAGTTCTTTGGCCCATTTTTTGATTGGGTCGTTTATCTTTCTGGAATTGAGCTGCAGGAGTTGCTTGCATATTTTTGAGATTAGTTGTTTGTCAGTTGCTTCATTTGCTATTATTTTCTCCCATTCTGAAGGCTGTCTTTTCACCTTGCTTATAGTTTCCTTTGTTGAGCAGAAGCTTTTAATTTTAATTAGGTCCCATTTGTTTATTTTTGCTTTTATTTCCAATATTCTGGGAGGTGGATCATAGAGGATCCTGCCGTGATTTATGTCAGAGAGTGTTTTGCCTATGTTTTCCTCTAGGAGTTTTATAGTTTCTGGTCTTACATTTAGATCTTTAATCCATTTTGAGTTTATTTTTGTGTATCACGTTAGAAAGTGTTCCAGTTTCATTCTTTTACAAGTGGTTGACCAGTTTTCCCAGCACCACTTGTTAAAGAGATTATCTTTTCTCCATTGTATATTCTGGCCTTCTTTGTCAAAGATAAGGTGTCCATATGTGTGTGGATTTATCTCTGGGCTTTCTATTTTGTTCCATTGATCTATATTTCTGTCTTTGTGCCAGTACCATACTGTCTTGATGACTGTGACTTTGTAGTAGAGCCTGACGTCAGGCAAGTTGATTCCTCCAGTTCCATTCTTCTTTCTCAAGATTGCTTTGGCTATTTGAGGTTTTTTGTATTTGCATACAAGTTGTGAAATTATTTGTTCTAGCTCTGTGAAAAATACTGTTGGTTATAGAATTTTTTATGAAGGGGAGGGCATTCCTTGGAAATTTTTGTGTGGACCATTATATCAAATGAGGATAGGTATAATGTTATTCAGGGGTTTCCCTGGTGGCTCAGACAGTAAAGAATCTGCCTGGAGTGCAGGAGACATGGGTTTGATCTCTGGGTCGGGAAGATCCCCTGGAGAAGGGTACAGCAATCCACTCCAGTGTTCCTGCCTGTAGATTTCTCATGGACAGAAAAGCCTGGAAAGCTACAGTCCACAGGGTTGCAAAGAGTTGGACACAATTGAGTGACTAACATGCACAGACACACGCACAGACACACACACACACAATTTATTTCTGATATTTTTGTGTTCTGACCAGTTCCTCTTCATTCTGTAGATGAAGGAGGGTCCCCTACCTTTAATAGTATGAGATGGCTGAACAAACAACATCCAAATGGACAGATGAATTGATAGCAGTTTATTATGTAGACTCACAGCCTGAGGACACAACTCCCTCCATAGGGGCACATGGAGGCTGCACTCAGGAACACGGTGAATACCTAGGGGCTACGGAAGACAATCTTTGTAGCAACAAGATAATGGGGTCCCCCTGGACTTTATGGAAGGACGTTTTCGGTTGTCAGAATAGTTTCATTAGCTCATCGGGATGTGAAACCTTAGACTGAGAATCAAGGGCAGTTCAGCTGTTCAGGTTGATGGGAAGTAGCTGGGTAGAGAAACAAGCCTAGTGAAAGTAGAGAAGGAACTCATAATCTGGGACTCTTTGAGGCCTGAAGAGGTCTTGGCTGCAATTCAAATTATAGATCTCACAATATAGCACACCACTGATTTCTTTTTCTTGTTTTATGACGCTGACAAGACTTCCATTAGTGTGTTAACTAAAGAAGGAGAAAGGCATATGACCATGTGGATAGAATTATAAAATAGCTTTTAGAGATAGAATTATAAAAATTTAAACCTCTTATTAAACAATGAGTATGCAAGAGAAATTTTCTCAGTCTAAGAAGACTACTCTGCTGCACACGTCAGACTCAGTAGTGAAATATTTAAAATCTTCTTGATATCTGGAGTACTGGAGATGGTAGACAATGAAAAATGGAGAGAAAAATAAAGCTATAAGGGTTGCAATAGAGGTAAAATTGTCATTATTTACTCTTAATTTAATCCTACACTTTGAAAATAAAAATAATAGACAAACTAACAGATTTAATAGCATTGTTGGATAAAAGGCCAATATACAGAAAACCAACTCTATTATGTTCTACAAGAAATGAAGAAATATCAAAACTGAGAAAATAATATCATTCAGAGTAGCAATCCCAAATATCAAATATCTAGGAATAAACCTAACAAGATATGAGTAAGACTTCTGTACTGAAAACTACAAAACATCATTGGGAGAAGTCAGTGAACCCATGTAAGCGATGACAACAAAGATCAGAGACGGTAAGGGTAAGTATTTTAAATGCTAGTTACCTCTAAATTAATCTATATTCAATTAAATTTTCATTGAAAATCAAGATAAGGATGTTTGTTTGCTTGCTTGTTCCTTCTGCTTTCTCTTTGGTCTCTGTGTGTGTGAAGGTGTGTTTATGTGCTATTGTTCAGTCGTTCAGTCTCTCAGTTGTGTCCGACTCTTTGCGGCCCCATGGACTGCAGCACACCAGACTTCCCTGTCCTTCACCACGTCCTGGAGCTTGCTCAAACTCATGTCCATTGAGTCGGTGATGCCATCCAACCATCTCATCCTCTGTTGTCCCCTTCTCCACCTGCCTTCAATCTTTCCCAGCATCAGTATCTTTTCTAATGAATCAGCTTTTCGCATCAGGTGGCCAAAGTATTGGAGCTTCAACTTCAGCATCAGTCCTTCCAATGACTATTCAGGCTTGATTTCCTTTAGGATTGACTGGTTTCATCTCCTTGCAGTTCAACAGACTTGCAAGAGTCTTCTCCAACACCCCAGTTCAAAAGCATCAGTTCTTCAGCACTCAGCCTTCTTTATGGACCAACTCTCACGTCTGTTCATGACTACTGGAAAAACCATAGCTTTGACTATGCAGACTTTTGTTGGCAAAGTAATGTCTCTGGTTTTTAATATGCTGTCTAGGTTTGTCATAGCTTTTCTTCCAAGGAGCAAGTCGCTTTTAATTTCATGGCTGCAGTCACCATCTGCAGTGATTTTGGAGCCCAAGACAATAAAGTCTGTCACTGTTTCCTCATCTATTTGCCCCGAAGTGATGGGACTGGATGTGTATGCGTGAAGATTGTAAAACTAAATTGAAAATTTGAACATAAATCTTATAGCCTAGAATCACCTAGGAAATGTTCAAAAGTAAGAACAAACCTGGGAGGAAATTAGTACAACATAACAAAAGGCTTGTTAGATTATGCTGTGTTGTATTGGCTATGCTAATTGACACACTGTGGTATATTAATCAACATAGTGTGATGTTTGCTTGGGTGAAGATGAATAGGAAAACAGAATACAATAGAAATTCTAGAACCAGATCCTCTCTCAAATAAAATGCTCTTGTCTATGGTGGCACTGCAAAGCAATGGGAGGAAGATGGTCTTTTCAATAAACATGACTAGGTCATTTGAATGTCTCTTTGAGAAAATTTACCATGGCACTTACTCTAATCATTGGGCTTCCCGCATGGCGCTAGTGGTAAAGAATCCACCTACCAATGCAGGAGATGCAAGAGATGTGGGTTCGATCCCTGGGTAGGGAAGATCCCCTGGAGAAGGAAATGGCAAACCATTCCACGTTTCTTGCCTGGAGAAGTCCATGGACAGAGGAGCCCTGGTGGTCTACAGTGCATAGGCTCACCAAGAGTCAGACATGACTGAAGTAACTTAACACTCACATGCACACTCTAACCATTAATAAAATAAGTTCCAGACAGATTGAAACATTTGGTAGGTTTTTGAAATGGAAGGTGGTCCTTGTCCCCTCCTCCCTATGTCCTCAGCCTGCCATCTGTCTGTGGAAAAACTTTAGCCAAAGAATATGTCTAATCAGAGAAGTGAGAACACGCAGAAACAAAGGGAAATGGCCACCTCCCCTTACATCTGGACCGGCGCCGAGCTCAGACTGTGAGAACGTGGTGGAGAGGACACCACACGTCTTCTGAGACTACATCTGAAGAAGTCTTGGGGCATTTAGTTTCCTCTCGGAAGTGCTGAGCCACCAGGTGAGAACTTGTCTTCATTGCTGGTGGGACCACATGGGCCACGTTAGAGGCGCTGGATCTGCTGAGAGAGAAGCTGTCTCCACATCCCAAGGGAGCCTCAGGAGACCTCCCCCCCAGCTGCCATCTGACTGCAGCCGTATAAGGGACCTTCCGTGAGAACCACCTACTATGTTCAGTCAACTCTCAGGACTGTAAAAAAAATCACTACATGGCTGTAGTTTAAAAATAACTAATTAATTACTTTTTGGTTGCCTGGGTCTTTGTCACTGTGTGTGGGCTTTCTCCCGCTGCATGGAGCTGGGGCCACTCTCTAGCTGTGTGTGTAGGCTTCTCATTGTCCCGTCTTCTCTTTTGGTGAAGCTCGGTCTCTAGAGCGCCGGCTCAGTACTTGTGGCAGCAGGGCTTGGTTGCTCTGAGGCACGTGAAATCTTTCTGGAGCACGGATTGAAGCCATGGCCCCTGCCATTGGCAGGCAGATTCTTATTCACTATACTATCAGGGAAGTCCAAATGGCTGTAGAAGTTTTGGAGTAATATTTTTGGAAGTGGCTGTGGAAATTTTATTTTTATTTATTAAAATTTTTATTATGGAAATTTTCAAATATAACTGAAAATGGAGGAGTAGTGCAATGACTTCTACACAGAAGTATAGGTCATGAAATGGGAGAAGGCATTGGCACCCCACTCCAGCACTCTTGCCTGGAAAATCTTATAGATAGAGGCGCCTGGTAGGCTGCAGTCCATGGGGTCTCTAAGAGTCTGACATGACTGAGTGACTTCACTTTCACTTTTCACTTTGATGCATTGGAGAAGGAAATGGCAACCCACTCCAGTGTTCTTGCCTGGAGAATCCCAGGGACGGGGGAGCCTGGTGGGCTGCCGTCTATGGGGTCACACAGAGTTGGACACAACTGAAGCGACTTAGCAGCAGCAGCAGCAGCAGGTCATGAAATATTGTGGTTTTCAAAGAATTTCATTTAAAACGTCCAATCTACTGGCACAAAATTCTTTATATTCTGTTAGCATCTTTTTAATGTTTGTAGAATCTGTAGGAATGGCATCTTTTCATTATAGACGTTAATAATTTGCAAGTTGGATTTTTCTTCCTCGTCAATCTTGCAGGTGGATCATCAAAAAAGAAAGAAAGAAAGAAAGAAAATTCTAGCTTTGTGATTTTCTTTATTATACATCTATTTTCTTTTAAAATTAACTGCAAATCCTTTATTGCTATCAAATAAGAATCAATTTTTTTTTTTTTTTTTTGGCTGCACCAGATGGCATGTAGAATCTTAGTTCCATGACCTGGGACTGAACCTGTGCCCCTGCACTGGAAGCTTGAAGTCTTAGCCACTGGACCACCAGGGAAGTCTCTATACATCTATTTTCATTCTATTTATTCCCTCTCTCACTGTCGTCATATCCCTTCTTCTACTTTTCTTGGTGTGTGTTACTCCAGTTTACACAGCGTATTTTCTTAAAGACACTATTCTTTCTCCATTGGATATTTTTGGCTCCTTTGCCAAATATTAGTTGACTGTACATCCAAGGGTTTAATTCTGGGCTCTCTATTCTATTTCAATGGTCTGTGTGTCCATTTTAACATCAGGCTATATTGTTTTTATTACTATAACTTTTTACTAAAGTTTCAAATCAGGAAGTGTGGTACCTTTGGCTTTGTTCTTTCTCAGGGTTGCTTTGGGTATTCTGGGTCTTTTGTACTTTATGATTTTCTTTCTTTTTTTTTTTTGCTACCCAGGCTGGCTAGTCCTACCTTCATTCATGTAACACTTGGCATATTATCCCTTTGCATGGCTATACCATAGTTCATCTGTTCTTTCTCTGAAAATTAGACTGTTTCTTTTCTCTTCAATGACATTTTTAATATGTCATCTTGGGCACATATGTGAGAATTTATTTAGAATGCTTTTAACTAAGATGGAAATCTGGGATTATCTGACTACCCAAAGAGGTATACACCAGTATTTAACATATAATTTTTTAACATACAGAATATTTATAATCAAGATAAGTTTATAAGTTTCTCTCTTAGAATTGCTCCAAACCCTGGTGCAACAAACATTCAAGTAGAGGTTTCTTTAGGCTCATGTAGGATTGTTCCTGTAAGACAGATATTGTCTTAGTTCCTTCAGGCCCCCAGAACCAAATACTATAAGTGGGGTAGCTTATAAATAACAGAATTTTATATCTCACAGTTCTGGAGGCTGGGAAATCTGAGTTCAGGGTGCCAGCAAGGTTAAGTGCTGGTGAGAAACCTCTTCTGGGTTTGCAAACTGCCAACATCTCACTTGTAGCCTCTTATGGTGGGAAGGGAAGACACTGGTCTCTTTGGTCCTTTATAAGGGCATTAACGTCATAGACAGAAGAACCAGAGATCAAATTGCCAACATCCACTGGATCATGGGAAAAGCAAGAGAGTTCCAGAAAAACACCTATTTCTGCCCTATTGACTATGCCAAAGCCTTTGACTGTGTGGATCATAATAAACTGGAAAATTCTGAAAGAGATGGGAATACCAGACCACCTGACCTGCCTCTTGAGAAACCTATATGCAGATTAGGAAGCAACAGTTAGAACTGGACATAGAACAACAGACTGGTTCCAAATAGGAAAAGGAGTACGTCAAGGCTGTATATTGTCACCCTGCTTATTTAACTTATATGCAGAGTACATCATGAGAAATGCTGGGCTGGAAGAAGCACAAACTGGAATCAAGATTCTGGGAGAAATATCAATAACCTCAGATATGCAGATGACACCACCCTTATGGCAGAAAGTGAAGAGGAACTAAAGAGCCTCTTGATGAAAGTGAAAGAGGAGAGTGAAAAAGTTGGCTTAAAGCTCAACATTTAGAAAACTAAGATCCTGGCATCTGGTCCCATCACTTCATGGCAGATAGATGGGGAAATAGTGGAAACAGTGTCACACTTTTTTTGGGGGGGCTCCAAAATAACTGTAATGGTGATTGCAGCCATGAAATTAAAAGACGCTTACTCCTTGGAAGGAAAGTTATAACCAACCTATCTAGCATATTCAAAAGCAGAGATATTACCTTGCCAACAAAGGTCTGTCTAGTCAAGGTTATGGTTTTTCCAGTAGTCATGTATGGATGTGAGAGTTGGACTGTGAAGAAAGCTGAGCGCCAAAGAATTAATGCTTTTGAACTGTGGTGTTGGAGAGGACTCTTGAGAGTCCCTTGGACTGCAAGGAGATTGAACAAGTCCATTCTAAAGGAAACCAGTCCTGGGTGTTCATTAGAAGGAATGATGCTGAAGCTGAAACTCCAGTACTTTGGCCACCTCATGCGAAGAGTTGACTCACTGGAAAAGACTCTGATGCTGGGAGGGGTTGGGGGCAGGAGGAGAAGGGGACGACCGAGGATGAGATGGCTGGATGGCAACATCGACTTGAAGGACATGAGTTTGAGTGAACTCCGGGAGTTGGTGATGGACAGGGAGGCCTGGAGTGATGCAATTCACGGGGTAGCAAAGAGTTGGACATGACTAAGCGCCTGAACTGAACTAATAGGGGCTCAGCTTTCAAGACCTAATCACCCCCAAAGGCTCTGCTTCCTAATACCATCACATTAAGGGTCAGGTTTCAACAGACACATGTTGTAGAGGCACAAACATTCAGAACATAGCAGATACATAGATGCGGATTTTATTGTTGTCAATCATGCAACATCTGCACTCTTAATTTTAATCACCGTTTTAACTGCTCAGCTGTGTCGGACTTTTTGCGACTCCATGGACTGTGGGCTGCCGAATCCCTCTGTCCATGGGATTTTCCAGGCAAGATTTCTGGAGTGGGTTGCCATTCCCTTCTCCAGGGTATCTTCCTGACCCAGAGATTGAACCCAGGACTCCTGCATTGCAGGCATATTCTTTACCATCTGAACCATAGATACAACCAAGTTCATGATGTTACTAATAATATATGAGAGAATCCATTCTCACAGAATCTTCTAAATCCTTTATTTACAAAACCAGACTACTACATTTGCCAATTTGGGGGAGAAATATTTCATCATATTGCTATCTGAATTTGTATGTTTTTGATTATTGGTGTGTTTCAGTAAATATTTTATGCTTAATGGCCTTTGGTATATTATCATCTGTAAATAGTCTAGATCTTCGACCAATTTTCTGTTGTTTATTTTTGTTTATTTATTTATAGATTTGTTGGCGATTTTAGATGATAAGAAAGTTAATCCAATTGTCAGCCTTATGTGTTACAAAGTTTTCCTGAGCTTTACATATTTCTTTAAAACTTATTTTATCCATGCAAATATATTTTTAATTTTTATTCAAATACATATTTTTACTTATGTCTTCTAGGTCTTCTGTCTTGCTTAGGTAGACTCTTTTTCTTAAAAAAAAAAAAAAAGATTATTTTAACAAATCTCCTGAGGTGTAATTAGCTTACCACAATTTCATTCTTTCTACATGTAAAATTTAATGTTTTAGTAAATTATAGATTTTTTTTCTTGTTTTAAATTTATTTTTTATTGAGGTAACATTAATTTAGGAGAAGGGGATAACAGAGGATGGGATGGTTGGATGACATCACTGACTCTATGGACATGAGTTTGAGTAAGCTCCGGGAGTTGGTGATGGACAGGGAAGCCTGGCATGCTGCAGTCCATAGAGTCACAAAGAGTCGGACATGACTGAGCAACTGAACTGAAATGAACATTAATTTATAACACTATATAAGTTTTGCATTAAAATATTTTATTTCTACTTTTGTGTACACTAGAGCATGCCAGAAATTTAGTTCCCATTCACCTTCATGCAGTTGATCCCCTTTATCCATTTCAGCCTCCTCCCACTTCTGGGTACTTATCCAAAGACTATGCAAACACTAACTCAAAATGATATATGCATCCTCATGTTTATCACAGTAATATTTGCAATAGCCAAACTATGGAAACAACCTAAGTGCCCACCAACAGATGATTGGATTAAAACAAGACGTGGTATGTGGTATATATATATATGTATTTATACAATGGAGTACTATCAGCCATAAAAAAAGGTGAAATCTTGCCATTTGCAACCACATGGATGGACCTCGAGGGTATGATGCCAAGTAAAATAAGTCAGATAGAGAAAGATATATATTGTATGACTTTACTCATAATATGTGGAATGCAAAAACAAGCAAAACAAAATAAATAAAACATATCAAACAAAAATAAATGCTTAGATACAATGAACAGAGAAGTGGTTACCAGTGGTGTGTTTTGATTGGCTGATTCAACTTATTTACATTTAGGGTGATTATTGATCGATGAGGACACAGTACTGTTATTTTCTCTTTTGTCTTCTGGTTGTTTTCGGATCTCTATTGCTTCCTTTTTCCTTGTGTTTCTATCTGCCATTTTAACTTGGTGGCTTTGTAGTATGTCTTCTTCATTTTCCTTTTTTTTTAATGTTTCATATCTCTGCTCCAGATTTATGTTTTGTGGCCACCATGAAGTTCATATAAAACATATCGTAGTCCAGGTTCGATGCAGGATACTGGATGCTTGGGGCTGGTGCACTGAGATGACCCAGAGGGATGGTACGGGGAGGGAGGAGGGAGGGGCGTTCAGGATGGGGAACACGTGTATACCTGTGGCGGATTCATGTTGATGTATGGCAAAACCAATACAATATTGTTAAGTAATTAGCCTCCAATTAAAATAAGTAAATTTATATTAAAAAAGTGTATCGTAGATAAAATAGTCTTTTTTCCTGCTGATAGCATTTTATCTTCATTTACCTATTCGGCTTGTGTACTTTTCCCTTCCCTGTTTGTATTTTTTGTTGTCTCAAAAGAGCCCCTTTTGTGTTGTGTTTGTTCCCAAGTTGAAGTAGCTATAGCTATTTTTCTGCCTTTCCCCTCTTTAATCTTTATGCTAGGAGAAAGTGTTAAAAACTCTGTTCTGATTACAGAGTTGCAATTTTCTGCTTCTATGTATCACCTTACTCAAATTTGTTGCTTTTGGAAAGTAGCCCTTTGGCTCCTTCCCTGTTTGCCCATTTCTGTTCCTCTCTAACCTTAAAGGAACTTAGTTAGAGGAATGAGATCACTGAGCAGTTGAAACTGACTTCCGACTTATGCTCTCATGAATACACACCATGCCTTGTCTAACCTGTACAAAGATTCCACTCTCTTGTATTTCAAAAAATACATATAAAGAAATGTGTATGGAGGGAGGCAGCAGGGGTAGAGAACAAAGAGGACCAGGAAAGAATGAAGATAAGGTACTGGGATCAATCCTGGGGACTTCTGGGTGCAGGGTAGGGGCCGAAGAAGCCACCCAGGACTTTTTCTGCAGGGTCATTCAACCCAGAGCAAATTAGACCCTGAGCAAGTACTCTCGTGAGGCGTGAACGCTGTACAGCAGAAATGAAAACAACACTGCAAATCAACCATATTTCAATAAAATTAACAAATAAAGACTGCCAGGCCAGCAGCCACCAGAGGGGCATCTCTTTGATTAAAGTCTCTGAAAGTAATACAGTCAGAGGCCCACGGTCTGAAGTAGGAAACCTTTTCAAGCTGCAAAAAAGCTGGGACTGAAGGTTCTTGTCTGAGTGTCACGGTCTCTGCTCCAGCTCAGGAGACCTGCAGGGGACGGAGGAGAGGGCTGTTTCCATACCACCGCCTCACGCTGTTTCTTCCCCACTTCCTGGGGGCCTCCCCTGAGAGCTCTGCAGTAAGAAGGCGGAAATCAGTCTTAAGCCTCCCTGAACCACAGCAACCTCAGGCCATGGGCCTCTTATTTTATTATTTTTAGAGTTTTCATTGAAGAGATGCCCCTTTGGTGGCTGCTGGGCTGGCAGTCTTTATTTTTTAATTTTATTGAAATATAGTTGATTTACAGTGCTGTTTTCATGTCTGCTGTACAGCAAAGTGACCCAGTTATACACCTATATACATTTCAATGCTACTTTCCATTTATTTACGGTCGCACTGGATCTCTGTTGTGGGGCGCGGGCTTTCTCTAGTTGTGGCTGGTGGGCTTCTCACTGCGGTGGTTTCTCCTGTTGCAGAGCGCAGGCTCTAGGGCGCATGGACACAGTAGCTGTGGCATGCAGGCTTATTAGCCCTGTGGCATGTGGGATCTTAGTTCCCCAACCCCGGATGGAACCTGTGTCCCCTGCATCAGGAGGTGGCTTCTTAACCACTGGAGCACCACAGAAAACCCCACAAACATACATTTTTAAAAAGTTCTTTTCCTTTATGATTTATCTCAGGATATCGAGTTTCCTGTGCTATACAGTAGGACCTTGGTATTTATCCACCCTGTATATAATATCCATCTGCCAATCCCAGACTCCCAATCTCTCTCTTCTCCACCCCCTCCCCCTTGGCAAACACAAGTCTGTTCTCTTATTAACTGTGCAAAGCTTTACTGCAAACTGCCTAATCAGAATTCAGTCTTTCTCATTTTGTCTGTTGCCCCATTTGTCATCTCCACCACTGTTCCTAGGAGACCAAATCTCTCTCTAAAAGGGGACGAAAGGGCATTACCTTGGCTGAAGCCCAGTGTCCCCTAGGAAAGGAGAGGGAGGAGGCACATTCTCAGGATACAGTGTCTCAGCCCCTGACCACCCCCTGAGATTCCTCAACACCACAGCTTGCATCACTGAATACCAGGGTGGACAGGGGAGCAGACCCTGGAATGCATATGACCTAGGAAGCTTCCATCACACAAATCCAGCACCATTTCATCAGCCTTAGTGTCTCTTCTTGCATTTGCCCAAGGATTTCCATCTGAGATCTCCATGCATGCTAACCCTTCTCTTATCTCTACAGGCCATCACCTCTTATATTTTACCCATAGGTACTTTCTGGATTTCTAGGAAAGTTAAGATCAACTAGACAAAGGTTGTATTCAGAGAACTTCATTGAGTAAAGCCATATTTCTTCCTCCAAACAATCTGCGGGGCATCTCAGCTGCCAACAGGTCCCTTACCTCCTGATGTAGAAGAGCAGCCCCATCCCAAGGAAGAGCAGACCCAGAACACAGGCCCCAATTCCACTCAGCAGCTTTTCTTGTGAAGATTCGTCCTGTGCCCCTGAGAAAAGAAGCCAGTTTCTGAGTGATTTTTAACCCAAATCCAACTTCTGTAATTGAAATTGGGGGGAAGAAGCCTGCTCTGAAAAAACTGAAATAATTGGCCATTCCTAGAAAAGAGATGAAAATTCAAGCTGAGTTACTACAAGGTTCAGGCAGTGAATCATTTAAATATCCCAGCCCTGATAGAAGGCCACACATCTTCAACATCTGATGGATGAGGAGCCTGGGACTGGATGAGGTGGGGAAGTCTGTCTTGGCTGACAGAGCTAATAAAAGGCAGAGCTGGGACTGAACTTCCCTCAGGTCAGGAAGGTCCTTGGAGGGGGTGTGCCCCTTCTCAGATCACAGTGAACAACTCAGGGCAAGAGTGTCCGAAGCACAAGCCCAACTTGACACAGAGGACTGGTGCCCAGGAGGTCACAGGAGGCTCTGCTTGCTGGGCAGAACTGGCTCCCCAGGGGGCCCAGGCATTTACAGAAGTCATCAGGGATATCTGCAAACTATTGGAGGAGCTCCATCACAGGATGTCACACGGCAACCCCAACAACCTCAGCTGAATGAGACGAGAACATGGAGCCCATGGACACCTGTGCGGGGAGGGGAGAAACCTGACGCTTGGGGGTAAGTGGGCCCCCTCTGTGGTGGCTGAGAAACTTATGAGATCAGGGAGCGCCTCACTCCATTCTGCTGTGACAGGGCTCGTCCGGCTGGGGTGCTCCACGTGGCAGGTGTAGACCTCTCCACCCTGAGGAACTATTTCAAGCATCACCATGATCTGGAAGGTCCAGTCTCCATTAGGGATCAGGCCTGTGGAGACCACCCCGGTCTCCTCTTCCTGGCCATTCTGGAACCACTTGACTTCAATGTGGCCAGGGTAGAAACCATTCACAGAGCAGACCAGGAGGTTGTGGTGCCGTAGAGGCCGGCTCTTTACAGGAGACACAGCCACCGTAGGCTCAGCTAGGAGAGAAAACACAGCAGGGGTCATTGCAGGAGACAGACTAAGTCTCCTGACCAGACTGCAGCCTCCGACAGGCCAGGCTTCCCATGTGGCTTCAGAGGATGTGGTGCCATGAACCTTGCTTGAATTTAACCCCAAAACCTCCAACCCCTATTAGAGTTGAGAGATGTTGAGGAAAATTGTGGGGTTTCTTTTTCATAACTTGAAGGAGTTACTTATTGTTGAACTACAGTATTTACACTTTTTACAGGACACAGGGTATATTCATTAAAAGTGTGATTTCTGTAACTAGGCTCTTTGGGTTCAAATTCAGGCTCTGCTTCTATCTGGCTAATTCTGGAAGAGTTTTTAAATTACTTTGTGCCTCAATTTTCTTATCTCTAAGGAAGATAATGAAGCAAACTTACCTCTTTGAGTTAGATGAGTCATATATAAGATGGACCACTATATATAGAAAACTATAAAACACTGGTGAAAAAAATCAAAGAGGACACTAATAGATGGAGAAATATACCATGTTTATGGATCAGAAAATCAATATTGTGAAAATGAGTATCCTACACAAAGCAATCTATAGATTCAATGCAATCCCTATCAAGCTACCAACGGTATTCTTCACAGAGCTAGAACAAATAATTTCACAATTTGTATGGAAATACAAAACACCTCAAATAGCCAAAGCAATCTTGAGAAAGAAGAATGGAACTGGAGTAATCAACCTGCCCAACTTCAGGCTCTACTACAAAGTCACAGTCATCAAGACAGTATGGTACTGGCACAAAGACAGAAATATAGATCAAAGGAACAAAATAGAAAGCCCAGAGATAAATCCACGCACCTAAGAACACCTTATCTTTGACAAAGGAGGCAAGAATATACAATGGAGGAAAGATAATCTCTTTAACAAGTGGTGCTGGGAAAACTGGTCAACCACTTGTAAAAGAATGAAACTAGAACACTTTCTAACACCATACACAAAAATAAACTCAAAATGGATTAAAGATCTAAATGTAAGACCAGAAACTATAAAACTCCTAGAGGAGAACATAGGCAAAACACTCTCTGACATAAATCACAGCAGGATCCTCTATGACCCACATCCCAGAATATTGGAAATAAAAGCAAAAATAAGCAATGGGACCTAATTAAACTTAAAAGCTTCTGCACAACAAAGCAAACTATAAGCAAGGTGAAAAGACAGCCTTCAGAATGGGAGAAAATAATAGCAAATGAAGCAACTGACAAACAACTAATCTCAAAAATATGCAAGCAACTCCTGCAGCTCAATTCCAGAAAAATAGACGACCCAATCAAAAAATGGGCCAAAGAACTAAACAGACAGTTCTCCAAAGAAGACATACAGATGGCTAACAAACACATGAAAAGATGCTCAACATCACTCATTATCAGAGAAATGCAAATCAAAACCACAATGAGGTACCATTTCTTGCCAGGCAGAATGGCTGCGATCCAAAAGTCTACAAGCAATAAATGCTGGAGAGGGTGTGGAGAAAAGGGAACCCTCTTACACTGTTGGTGCAAATGCAAACTAGTACAGCCACTATGGAGAACAGTGTGGAGATTCCTTAAAAAAACTGGAAATAGAACTGCCTTATGACCCAGCAATCCCACTTCTGGGCATACACACCGAGGAAACCAGAATTGAAAGAGACACATGTACCCCAATGTTCATTGCAGCACTGTTTATAATAGCCAGGACATGGAAGCAACCTAGATGTCCATCAGCAGACGAGTGGATAAGAAAGCTGTGGTACATATACACAATGGAGTATTACTCAGACATTAAAAAGAATACATTTGAATCAGTTCTAATGAGGTGGATGAAACTGGAGCCCATTATACAGAGTGAAGTAAGCCAGCCAGAAAGAAAAACACCAATACAGTATACTAGTGCATATATATGGAATTTAGAAGATGGTAATGATAACCCTGTATGCGAGACAGAAAAGAGACACAGATGTATAGAACAGTCTTTTGGACTCTGTGGGAGAGGGAAAGGGTAGGATCATTTGGGAGAATGGCACTGAAACATGTATATTATCATACGTGAAATGAATCACCAGTCCAGGTTTGATGCATGATACAAGATGCTTGGGGCTGGTGCACTGGGATGACCCAGAGGGATGGGAGGGGAGTTCAGGATGGGGAACACACATACAATCATGGTGGATTCATGTCAATGTATGGCAATACCAATACAATATTGCAAAGTAATTAGCCTCCTATTAAAGTAAATATATATATATATATATATATATATATATATATATAAAGATGGACTACTGCTGCTAAGTCATCTCAGTCATGTCCGACTCTGTGTGACCCCATAGACAGCAGCCCACCAGGCTCCTCTGTCCATGGGATTCTCCAGGCAAAGAGTACTGGAGTGGGGTGCCATTGCCTTCTCCAAGATGGACTACTACTCAGCCATAAAAAAGAACAAAATAATGCCATTTACAACAACATGGATGCCCCTAGAGATGATCATACTAAGTGAAGTCAGTCAGATAGAGGACAGATACCACATGCTATCACTTATATGTGGAATCTAAAATATGACACAATGAACTTATTTACAAAACAGACACATGGACACAGAGAACAGACCTGTAGTTGTCAAGGGGTACGGGCTTGGGGGAGGAATGGAGTGTGAATCTGGGGTTGGTAGATGAAAGTTATTATATACAGAACAGATAAACAACACGGTCCCACTGTA
Source organism: Ovis canadensis (assembly GCF_042477335.2). Lineage (NCBI taxonomy): Eukaryota > Metazoa > Chordata > Mammalia > Artiodactyla > Bovidae > Ovis > Ovis canadensis. The sequence continues at coordinate 22,288,014 of NC_091264.1, read as the reverse complement.
TAGCACAGAGAACTATATTCAGTATCCTATGATAAAGCATAATGGAAAAGAAAAGAGTATTAAAAGAAGAATGCATGTAACTGAATCACTTTGCTGTACAGCAGAGATTAACACAACATTGTAAATCAACTCTACTTCAATAAAAAATATTGACCATCATATTTTTAAAGAAGACTTGATAGACTTAAACTATGTTAAGAAACAGCTAGGGGAATTCCCTGGTGGTCCAATGGTTAGGACTCTGCACTCTCACTGCCAAGGGCCTGGTTCAACCCCTGATTGAGGAACTAAAGTCCCACAGGTTGTGTGGAGTGGCTGGAACTTAGTGCTCAATATATGTTAGTTACTCGTTGAAATTTTTTTTTTTTTTTTTACTATGAAAGAAAATACGATTCAAAGCTTAAGGAAAAATGAGAGAACAGCAGTGGGGTTGGCAGAGTTGTAGAGCTGCATGGAAACTGTTCTTCCCCTGAGCAGCAGAGACGGCCTCAGAGGTCATTCTCCACGAGGGGTGTCTCAAGGAAAACATAAGTCCTGTACAGGAAAAGCAGCAAGGAGAGTTCATCATTTTAAAAGTTGTTTAAGCTTTATACTCAGCTGATGAATCTCTCCCTTCGTCTCCCTTTTTTCCAAAGAAAGTCACAGTGGGATCACACCAGACACTGAATCTGCCTGTGCCTTGATTTTGGACTTATTCTTCTCTAAAGCTGTGAGAAATACATTTATGTCATTTTTAACATAAAGCAGTTTATGGTAGTTTATTATAGTAGTCGGATCTGATTATAGCTGTCTGACATTATACAAATGGCAGAGTAGAAGACGTGAGCTCATCTTTTCCTGCGAGAACACCAAAATTGCAACTAGTGGCTGAACTATTGACAGCAGAATGTTGGAACCCACCAAAGAAAAGATACCCCACATCCAGGGACAAAGGAGAAACCACAGCGAGATGGTAGGAGGGGCTCAATCAGAGGCTCTTGGAGAGTACAAACAAAATTTGCCCACACCAGGACCCAGGGAAAGGAGCAGTGACCCCCACAAGAGACTGAGCCAGCCCTGCCTGTGAGTGTTTGAGGGTCTCCTGCAGAGGCACAGGTCAGTAGTGGCCTCCCACAGGGACAGGGGCTCTGGCAGCGGCAGTCCTGGGAGGCGTGGTGTGTGGCTTACGTCCACTTGGAGGAGGCTTACGTCCATTAGCCCTATCCTTAGAGCCGATAGCCCCAGCTCAGAGACTGCAGAATCCAGGACTGGGCTGCCTCAGGGAGAGAGCACAGCCCCAGCCATCAGCAGAAAACTGGATTAAAGACTTACTGAGCACGACCCTACCCTCAGAGCAAGACCCAGTTTTCCCCACAGCCAGTCTCTCCCATCAGGGAGCTGGCACAAGCCTCTTATTGTCATGCATCAGAGCTCAGACAGAATGAAACTATAAACACAGAAAACCAACCAAAATGATCACATGGATCTCAGCCTGTGTAAGCCAATGAAACTGTGAGCCATGCCGTGCAAGGCCACCCAAGACAGACGGGCCATGGTGGAGTCCTGACAAAACATGGTCCACTGGAGAAGGGAATGGTGAACCACTTCAGCATTCTTGCCTTGAGAACCCCATGAACAGTATGAAAAGGCAGAAAGAATGACCCTGAAAGATGAGCCCCCCAGGTCAGAAGGTGTCCACTATGCTACTGAGGAAGAGCAGAGAAACAGCTCTGAACTGTGGCGCTAAAAAAAACTCTTGAGAGTCCTTTGGAGAGCAAGGAGATCAAGCCAGTCCATCCTAAAAGAAATCAACCCTGATTTCTCATTGGAAGGACTGATGCCGAAGCTGAAGCTCCAATACTTTGGCCACCTGATGTGAACAGCCGGCTTGTTGGAAAAGATGCTGATGCTGGGAAAGACTGAAGGCAGGAGAAGGGGGTGACAGAGGATGAGATGGTTGGACAGCATCATTGACTCAATGGACGAGTCTGAGCAAACTCTGGGAGACACTGAAGGACAGAGAAGCCTGGTGTGCAGCAGTCCATAGGGTCACAAAGAGTTGGTCTTGACTGAGTGATTGAACAACAATGTTTGGAATTGTTATCATTTTAGTATTATCTCTCCTTCTAAACTGACATTTGTGATCAGAGTATGGCCTGGGACTCAACACCTGAAACAACCTCTAACACTATCAAAGTGAAAGTGAAGTCACTCAGTCGTGTCTGACTCTTTGCGACCCCGTGAACTGTAGCCCACCAGGCTCTTCAGTCCATGGAATTTTCCAGGCAAGAGTACTGGAGTGGGTTGCCATTTCCTTCTCTAACACTGTCAGGCCCTAGGTAAATACAATTATTTTAAAAGAAAGAAGTGGGGGATGCATTTGTACAGAAACATGAAATAGTAGATTTAAGATTGATGGTAAACCATTAGTCACGATTTTGCTGTTTCTATTTCAGTAAATAAAAACTGTTAAACACTTAACATGGAAAATATTAAACAGAATCTAATAGAAACCGCAAACTGGAGAAAATGTTGACTCAAAATGTTAATAATCTTGCTGCATAGAGAAGTCATAAAATTACTGAGAAAAACACATGGACCCCAGCGATAACAGATTAATAGTGTTTGGAGCAGTCATTGCTGCTGCTAAGTCACTTCAGTCGTGTCCGACTCTGTGTGACCCCATAGACGGCAGCACACGAGGCTCCGTCGTCCCTGGGATTCTCCAGGCAAGAACACTGGAGTGGGTTGCCGTTTCCTTCTCCAATGCTTGAAAGTGAAAAGTGAAAGCGAAGTCGCTCAGTCGGGTCCGACCCTCAGCGACCCCATGGATTGCAGCCCACCAGGCTCCTCCATCCATGGGATTCTCCAGGCAAGAGTACTGGAGTGGGGTGCCAATGCCTTCTCCGGGAGCAGTCATTACAACTGGCAAAAAAAAAAAAAAAAAAAAGTGATAAAAGAGAATTTTAGAAATAAAAGAAATATAAGTTAAAAACAATAAGATATAAATTTCCAACTAAGTGACAATATGGAAAATAAAATTTACAATGGGGAGTGCCAGGTAAATTGTTTACAACCATACAAAGGGTTAATATCTAACTACCTAAGTAGTATTACATTATAAACATGGTAATATTAGTATGTTAATATTAAGTAACAAAATTATATCCGGAAGTTGGCTTCATAATCATTTCAAATATGTAAATATGTACATACCAAGAAAGCAAAAAAGTAGTCGGAAATTTAGAACTAAAAGCAGCTTCAGAAAGGTCAGAAGGGTGTGGGAGGTTCCCCTCTACTGCACCCCTAGAAATTAGTGCCCCCACTAATTTATTCTCAGCGCAACACTGCTGCACATAGACCCCAGCGCACTTACCACGGAGGGTTCAGCAGTGAGGGGTGTGCCCAGAGCAGACTGGAGCTCTTCTTACAGTCTCCCAGTCCTTTCACATTCCTCAGCTCCCCCCCAAACCTCCTAAACCACAGACACCTCGAGGCCCCATCCCGAATCTCTGCCCCACTTCAGCCAGCCTTCCCCTCCACCCGCCCCCCAGCCCTCCCTGGGCGGCAGGAGGCCCAGACGCCCGCCCGTCCCCCGCATCTGTCTTTCCACCTCGCCCCTCTCTCCCCCTCTCAGACCCCGATCCACTCCCCCACCACACCACCCTCTCTCCGCCCACCGCACACTGACAAAATCGCACACTAGCTTTCTGACAGCAGGCTTTCACGAGGACCCCCGTAGCCTGCCCTGTCCTCCCCCATCCGACTCACTGGACTGTCTAGCTCTGTCTCTCTCTCTGTCTCTCGGTCTGTGTCTCTGTCTCTGCCTGTCTGTCTCTGTCTCTCCATCTCTGTCTCTGTCTGTGTCTCTGTCTCTGTGTCTCTGTCTCTATCTCCACCTCTGAAATCTCCATCTCTCTCTCTGTCTCTGTCTCTCTATCTCCGTCTCTCTGTGTCTCTGTCTCTCTATCTCCGTCTCTCTCTGTCTCTCCGTCTCTCTCTCTGTGTCTCTGTCTCTCTCTGTCTCTCTGTGTCTCTCACTCTGTGTCTCTGTCTCTGTGTCTCTGTCTCTCTGTGTCTCTGTCTCTGTGTCTCTGTCTCTCTACATCTCTCTGTGTCTCTCACTCTGTGTCTCTGTCTCTGTGTCTCTGTCTCTCTGTCTCTGTGTCCCTGTCTCTCTATCTCCGTCTCTCTCTGTCTCTCCGTCTCTCTCTGTCTCTCTGTGTCTCTGTCTGTGTGTCTCTGTCTCTCTATCTCCGTCTCTCTCCGTCTCTCTCTGTCTCTCTGTGTCTCTCTGTGTCTCTGTCTCTCTATCTCCGTCTCTCTCTGTCTCTCTGTGTCTCTCTCTGTCTCTGTCTCTCTATCTCCGTCTCTCTGTGTCTCTGTCTATCTCCGTCTCTCTCTGTCTCTCCGTCTCTCCGTCTCTCTCTCTGTGTCTCTGTCTCTCTCTGTCTCTCTGTGTCTCTCACTCTGTGTCTCTGTCTCTGTGTCTCTGTCTCTCTCTCTCTGTGTCTCTGTCTCTCTATCTCCGTCTCTCTGTGTCTCTGTCTCTGTGTCTCTGTCTCTCTATCTCCGTCTCTCTCTGTCTCTCCGTCTCTCCCTCTGTGTCTCTGTCTCTCTCTGTCTCTCTGTGTCTCTCACTGTGTCTCTGTCTCTGTGTCTCTGTCTCTCTACGTCTCTCTGTGTCTCTGTCTCTGTGTCTCTATCTCCGTCTCTCTCTGTCTCTCCGTCTCTGTCTCGGTCGCTCTCACACTCCCCTCCCCTGCACCGATCTCTCACCCCCATCCCGGCTCACCTCTCCTCTGCACCGTGCGGCTTGCAAAGAACTCGTAGTTGCTGGCGCAGAAATCGTGCACGGCGGCGCGGGCCCGCTGCAGGGCGTCGGGCCAGCGGTTCCAGCGCTCGGCCGCCGGCCGCCCCATCTCGGTCCGCGCCCGGTACTCGCCCACGAGGCTGTCGAAGCGCACCTGCTCATCGCGGTTGTAGATGTACCTGTCCAGGAAGCGCACCTGCTGCGTGCCGTTGTAGAAGTGACACTCGGACTTGCCCTGCACCATGAAGAGTGCTGCGGGGACGGGAGTGCCCTGGTTACCTGGCGCCCGGCGCCGCGGGGCCACGGGGACCGCCAAGGGCTCCCCTCGGAGCCCCGGTCCGTCCTCCCCCGCCAGCCGCGCAGGGGGAAGACGAGCTCTGCCCCTGAGCCGATCGGGCTCCTCTTGGCCACCAGGCTCGCCTGGCGTCGCCAAGTGTGGCCTGGTCGGGGTCCCCACCACCGCCTCCTCCTGGGACCCTCCACCGCGGACACCAGCGCTGAGTCTCCCCACGACCTCTGCCCCCGCCGCCCCTTTCCTCCTGTGCGTGCTTGATCAGGACTGCCCACCTGCCAAACCCTCGCTGCCCCTGAGATTCCAGGAAGGGGAAAGCGTGCACCGTCCCTCTATTCGTGGAGCTTGACATTTAGTGAAAGTGATGGACGGAAGCCAAATGCACAGCAATTTATACAGGAATGAGAAATGTCAGGATAACAGGGTGGCGGTCTGTGAACGATGGGAGGACCTAAGCTAGGTTAGGGCGTCAGAGGCACGGTCTCTGAAGACACTGAAAGTGTGAGGTGTAAGGGGAAGTGGCTGAGAGCTCGAGGAAGAGTGTGTGTGTTTAGGGGAAAAAGAGAGACACATTTAAAGTAGAAATGTGGAAAAGAAGTAGACGTGTGGAAAAGCTGGAAGAATTAACTGATGAACTTCCTCAAGAAGACAGTTCACTGAACCACAAAAAAGTGAGAGAAAGGAGGCTAAAAGATGAGACTGGAGAAATTACATGGAACCAGGCACTTGTAGGCACTATTAGGATTTTGACTTTATGCTAAATGTAATGAAAACTATTGATGGGTTGTAGGAGATTAAAACCGTAAGCCCAGGTCCACCATTCCTTTTCCAAGTCTGGACAGCTCAGAAAGGCAGATTTTCTAAAAATTTGGTGCCAAGATTCATTTGGCAGTTCTGACCTGCTGACAGAAAGGGTCAGCTGGGTCTCAGCGCTCTTATTGGTTGCACATGGTTCTGTAGCTTCATTGTGTGTAAAGATACAGAGATACAAATATACACACACATACCATATGAGTGTATATCTTTGTAAATTTTGGGGTCTTTTCTTAAATTGCAGTATCGTTGATTTACAATATTATATTAGTTCCAGGTGTATAACACAGTGATTCAATACTTTTATAGATTATACTCCATTTAAAGTTATTACAAAATAATGGCTATATTTCCCTGAGCTGTACTATATGTCTTTGCTGCTTATTTATTTTATACATAGTACTTTGCATCTCTTAATACCATACCCTTGCCTCATTCTTCCTGCCTTCCGGGTCCCCACCGGTAGCCACTAGTTCACACTTTGTGAGTCCGTTTCTGTTTTGCCATACACATCTGTTTGCTTTATGTTTTAGATTCCACTTATAAGTGATAACAGAGTATTCAATTTTTTCTGTCTGACTTATTCCACTAATCTTAATACTCTCTAGGTCCATCCATATTGTTGCAAATGGCAGAATTTCATTCTTTTTTATGACTAATATTCCATTATATATGTACCACATTTTTATCCATTCATCTGTCAATGGACACTTAAGTTGCTTTCACATTTTGGGTATTGTAAAAAATGCTCCAGTGAATGAACATTGGGATGCAACATTGGGATGCATGAACCCCTGCAATCTAATCGCCATGTGGTAGCTAGAATTATTAAAAAAAAATTAATATAGGGCAGTAGTTCAGTGGCTAAGACTCTGAGCTTCCCATGCACAAGGCCAGCGTTCACTCCTTGGTTAGAGAACTAGACCCCACGTGCCGCAACTAAAATCCCACATGCTGCCACTAAAAAAAAAAAGATCGTGCAGGCTGCAACTACAGATCTGCGTGCCGCAACAAAGAAGGAAGATCCCACGTGCCACGACTAAGATCCAGTGCAGCCAAATAAATAAATAAATATTTTAAAAACTATACAAGTGGACTCACTTTGTAACTTCCCTTAGTAGCTTCACGTATCTCTGTAAATAAAAGTCAAATTTCTCATCATGGCCATTTGGGCCTAACATGATTTGGCTCTTGACTTTCTCTCCAACCTCACCTTATTCCACTCCTCCACCTGCTTTATTTGTTTCAGCTGCTCAAACCTTCTTTCTGTCCCTTAAACACAGCAAACATCTTCCCACATTTCTACCTTTCCCTTGGTCCCTGGAGTATTTGTCCCTTAGATCTTTCTCATGATTGTTTTCTTCTCATCATTTATTGGATGTCACTTTCTCAGGAAAAGCCCCCTAGACACTTGCACTGAAGTCAGGTGAACACTGTATATCTATTTCTATATCTATCTATCTATCTATCTATCTATCTATCTATCTATCTATCTATATATTATGTGGCTCAGACAGTAAAGAACCTGCCTGCAATGCAGCAAACCTGTGTTTGATCCCTCCAGGGTCTGGAAGATCCCCTGGAGAGGGGAATGGCAACCCACTCCAGTATTCTTGCCTGGAGAATTCCATGGACAGAGAAGCCTGGTGGGCTACAGTCCATAGTGCAACAAAGAGTCAGACACGCTAACACTCACTCATCACATATAATATACACATATAAACAGCATTTACTACTGTTTCAAATGTTTTTCTTGGTTCAGTGTTTATTCGGTTGTTGTCTTTCTTGACATTAGGTAATTTCCATGATCATAATGGACTTCTCTGTATTATTCAAATAGAATTCACTGAGCCTAGTACATAATAGTTGCTCAAAAAAGTATTTGTCATTTATGGTTTGGGGAATTAATCTTTGTGGGGCTTCTGGAAAGCAGGAAGGGGCTCCCACTCCAACACAGTTTTGTAATCATGACAACTTAATTCCTCAGCCAGGGTTGAACCTGTGCCCTCTGCAGTTGGAGGTGGAGTTTTAACCACTGGACCACTGGGGAAGACTCTATACCTTATGTCTCTGCTATATCCTGTGAGAAATTCAGACTAACTTCCTCTTTCTCTTCTTTCTACTGTAAAGAAACATTCACAGGTGATTTTAAGAGACAAGCAACATTTTATGAAGTTTCATCTCATCCAATGGGTCTATTATAGTGCTGCAGGTTTGTGCAAACTTTGGGAATTTTCAGTAGTGGTGATGACATGGTTGGGGAAAGAATACAGAAAAATGGAGGGAGAGGTAACCAAAGATGGCTGATTATGGAAAACTGTTGGCATGATGAATGAACATATGAAAATTGGGCTCAAGACTCCAAGAGGTAATGAGTTCCCTTGACTTCCTTACTGGCTTTCAGCTCCGTGGGATGGAAACAGCCTTGACACTCTCAGTATCCTGCTCAGGGTACATGGTTTGAACCACATGAAATGGCTGATGTGTGACTATTTTGGGTTTATAAAAATATAATTTAATATGGTCTATTCTATACCGGGATTCCCAGGTGGCACTAGTGGTAAAGAACCCACCTGCCAGTGCAGGACACATGAGAGATGCAGGTTTGACCCCTGGGTTGGGAAGATCTCCTGTTGGCAATCCACTCCAGTATTCTTGCCTAGAGAATCCCTTGGACAGAGGAGCCTAGTGGGCTATGATCTATAGGATCGCATAGAGTCAGACACGACTGAGCGACTGAACACACACACACGCATTCTATATTAGTTGAATCTCTTCTTGAAGGTTCAGGCCAGATCAAGAGGCGATGTAGCAGAAACTGAGAGGATAGAAAGGTTCAAAATAGCCACAAGAAGCACTGGCCTGTGCCGGGTTTTCAGTTCTTCTTGAGTTCTTTAAGGCATCACAGAATGCCCCTTAGATGCTCCTTAACTACAGGCTATTCCGAGTACTGAGGATCCCCACTTTAGTTCCGGAGTGCGTTACGCCACAGGAGAAACGAGAGAAAACGAACCCCAACTTGTGCCAGAGAATCTCCAGTCCAGGAACACAGGCCTTATAAACCGTGGGGTTTAGGGAGAAAGAAAAGGAGACAGCAGATAACCAATAAGGACCTACTGCATAGCACAGGGGATGCTACTTAATAATTTGTAATAACCTAAAGGGGAAAAGAATCTGAAAAAGAATATATATATTATACTATAAGAATATATATACTATATATATAAAAGAATATATATGCTACATATATATGTAACTGAATTGCTGTGCTGTATACCTGAAACCAACTCAATATTATAAATCAACTATGAAAAAGTGAAAGTATTAGTTGCTCAGTTGTATCCGACTCTTTGAAACCCCACAGACTGAAGCCTGCCAGGCTTCTCTGTCCATGGAATTCTCTAAGCAGGAATACTGGAGTGGGTTGCTATTGCCTTCTCCAGGGGATCTTCCTGACCCAGGGAACGAAGCAAGATCTCCTGCACTGCCGGCAGATTCCTTACCTTCTGAGCCGCCAGGAGAGGCTAGCACATACATATCATGTGTATGTATGTATAACTGAGTTGCTGTGCTGTACACCAGAAGCTGACCCAATATTGTAAATCAATGATACTTTAATTGAAAAAAGGAGGAGACAGTGGGGAGGCCACTTGGAACATCCTCACATACTGGGGAGAGGAAGCAGTGTCACAGATCCCGTGGAGGACACAAGAAGGGTCTTCCAGGAGAGGTCTTTCTAATTTCTTTTGAATCCCCTTAATGTTTTCATTTTGAATTATTTTGGAAATCATTTCTAAATCCTCTCAAAACCCTGAGGGAATGGGATGCGAGACTGGAGAGGTTTTATTAGAAGAGAGTTGAGAAGAAATAGGCTATATGCATATATATGAAGGCTCCTTGGGCAGGTCTCCTAAAGAGGGCAAGTATCCAGGCACCTTTTGAATGGAGGATTCACATGATAAAGATAGGGCTTCCCAGGTGGCTCAGTGGATAAAGAATCCGCGTGTGATGCAGGAGATGCAGGAGACTTGAGTTCGATCCCTGGGTTGGGAAGATCCCCTGGAGGAGGGCATGACAACCCACTCCAGTACTCCTGCTTGGAAAATCCCACGGATAGAGGAGCCTGGGGGGCTACAGTCCATGGGGTTGCAAAGAGTTGGACACGACTGAAGTGGCTGAGCCTGCATGCAAGCACTCATGATAAAGATAAGTAGTCACTGGAGAAGATGCTGATTTTTGAGCGATGTGGCCTGGACAGAGAGGTAAAGCTAACTCCCTTCCTCCCCCTCCCTCCACAGCAGCTCATCATCCAAGGTGTGCACTTACTTCTGGTGTTTCCAGCCCAAGCCAGGAGAGGGCTCAGCACCATCAGTATCACTGGCAGAATTACTGTCCAGGAGCCTGGGGGGTACCAAAGGCACACCATGCAGGAGAACAGAAGAAGGCAAAGTGCAGGGGAGCAGAAAAATCTCGGTGAGGACTAAGATCCCCCCTCCACCTACATCTCAAATATTACCAACCTGGGAACTCATTGCTCTGTTTCTGGATTGGGTCGGCTGTTTGGGAGAGCCAATCAGATTCATCCGCGGACAACATCATCAGTTGCTGGTCAGATATTCAGTATGCAGTTCCTCTTTTGAATCCTTAAAAGGATTGTTTTAATTTTGTGCTTTAAAAGTTTGATCCGTTTTGTAGTTGTAGCATTTTAATTGGGGCTCTATCGTGAGCCAGCTCTGCTGGTCAGTGATGGTCACCTAAGTTTTTCAGGATCATCTCCCAACGCTGCCTCTACCTTTAGTGGACCTCCAGAATACACATAAGAGAAAGCCGCTAACAGAGAGTGATCTGTGGGCAACGGAGTGTCTTGAAGGTACCTTTGCAGAGTGTGTAACTAACAGTGTAATAGGGTCCATGTCCTAATCCCATCCTGCAGGGGCTCAGAGATAGGTCTCAAATCAGCAACTCTGCTTTAGAATAATTAGTATTTTATGTGAAAAAGTGATTAATCCCTCCATCCTGGTTCCCATTTTTGACTCTCCTCTGCCTACTGGGGACATGTCCCCTTTTCTTGCTTTACCCGAAGGAAAAACACAAGCAGATGTTGCTCAGAACACAGTGTAGAGTGTTCAGTAAACAGAACCCTGTGAAAAAAACTATTAATTACCTCTTTTGATGCAACCATGATTTAGACATATCATTCTACTTTTAGATTAATGATTACATCTTATATTGATATATGCATTATCTGTGATTCAGAATGGACTTTAAAGGAAAGCTGTCATCTAAAGCTCTGCATTAATTCTTTGTCTACCACAATTCTGATAAACAGTCCATCTTTACGTGCTTTAATGTATCTAGTGACAGGAAACTCACCATGCTACCATAAAAATGACTAGAACTGGTACTTTCCTGGTGGTCCAGTGGCTAAGACTCCATGCTCCCAATGCAGGGGGCTCAGATTTGATCCCTGTTGAGGGAACGAGATCCCACATGCCGCAACTAAGAAGTCACACGCCATAACTAAAGTTCCTGCTTGCCACAACTGAGACCCAATGCAGCCAAATAAATAAATATATTTTTAAAAATGGCTAAAATTTATTGAGCAATTTTTGAGCTGGCTTTCTGTATCATCGTTTTATTGAATTCTCACATCATCTCAGTGATTGAATTACCAGAAGATGGACAGAATAAAAGGGTGGAGAAGAGCGACTTTTGCCAGGATGCAAATCTGATGAGTGATACTCTCCACACTCAACCAAGTTAAATGTGATTCCGAACCCCACAAGATCAGCTATTACTTCATAACAATCTACATTCAATTTCTGAAGAGAACAGGGTCCTTAGATTTAAAAAAAAATGTTTTCACTGCATCTCAATGGAAATGAGAATCCAAGAGAGGCCCATTTTCGTGAATGACAGCATTTTCTGTAAACTGAGGCAGTTGCAGTGTTGCAAATCCAGTTCCTCCAAAAGTTTCCCCTCATCTTCACTGTTGCTTTCCTCTGGAAACGATGAACTTTGGCACGGATCTTTTGTCATGACACTAGAGCTCTTGTCCAAGTCTCCTTATTGAAGATAAAAATGACCTTAACATTCCTAAATCCAGTGCATTGGTCTCACTTATCATTCCAGACTTTTCAGCATAATGTAGTGCAAGTTTGAACACTGCAAAAGAGAATCAAATGGTGCCTCACTTACTTTGGGAAAAAAGGTTTCTTTGCCTGTGGAGAGTTCAAAATTTTCTTGGACAAGGAGAGCTTGAGGAGCAGTTACTATTGTCCCTGGACTTGAGGAGCATCTGTGTCCCCAGGACCCCAGTGATAATTCAGTACTGCTAGCAGCTGTGCAGTTGCCCCAGGAAACGCTCATGTTTAATTTGACAAACAGAAAATCATAATTTACTCAGAATTCACCACTTGTGACAGTGTGGAAACCCTAACAAAGGCTCACCTGAGACGACAGGATAAAAGGAATGCTGAGGAAAAGTAATTCAATATCGCAAACATACCAAAGCCCCATGAAAGAGGGCACTACCAAAACTCATTCATACAAATCTGACATAGAGCTTATATAATCATACAAAGTTCTTTTCAAAAAGGATGGGATGTATACATTTATGAGTAACCAAGAGGTACTGCTTTAAATGTTATAAATCTCAACTTTTCTTCAATACTAAACATAAGGACAATTCAGGTAAAACAATGCAGTAACCGTCACCACATCATCATCCCTAAGGTGATCTTGAGGCTGAATTTCTTCACTGAAAACAAGAGGAGAAGCAATCCTGCTCAGCTCCGACTGTGTAAGAGAAGTCTCAAGTAAGAGCTTATCTCCTGAGGAAAATGCAGTTCATCTGGTTTCTGGAATAAAGTGTAGATTCAGTGTAGAAGTTCTAGTCTCTGCTCTCGATGCATGAGACCATACGCTTGCTTCTTTGGGCAATAAATCAACACTCGGGAACAAACAAGTGAGATCACATGCACAGACCTTCACTGACCAACAAGCAGGTGGAAGTTTGTATCATTACAGGATGCTTTGAGCCCCACAGACCGTCGCAGAACAGGACTCACTTGTAGAAAGCCTGGAAAGTTGCAATACATCTGGGAAAAATGGGTTCTTCATTTTCGCAGGCTAGTTAGCATGTAGAATGTCCCTCTCTTGTCCAAGCAGTTTAATATATTCTCTGTAGTTTTCAGAAGCTATCAGCACTAAGCTGGAAACAAAAGTGAGAAGCAGGTCAGTGGTTCCTTTATTTAACGAAAAATATTAATAACAGGGAATGGATCAACAGGACCCATTTCTTCTTACCAAGGAAGATGCATATCCTCCACGGAAGACTGTGTCATTTACAGGCTGCGTCAGCCCTCAGCAGGCTTAGTAGGATGCTTTCCACTGAGGTTTTAGCGATGTCCTCCATTCAGTTCAGTTCAGTTCAGTCGCTCAGTCGTGACCGACTCTTTGCGACCCCATGAATTGCAGCACGCCAGGCCTCCCTGTCCATCACCAACTCCCGGAGGAACTTTTAAAAACTATTCGTTTTTATTAATTTATTTGGTTGTGCCAGGCATTAGCTGTGGCGTGTGAATCCAGTTCCCTGACCAGGGATGGAACCCAGGGCCCTTGCATTGGGAGCTTGGAATCTTAGCCACTGGATCACCGGGAAGATGCTTAAAGATGATCTGGGGACAAAAAAAACAAAAACCCAACAAACAACAGCAACAACAACAAAACCCTTTTTTGCGCCAATAACAGTGTCTGCTGGCCGCCGGCCCCAGAACCGGACACCGGCTGTTGAAGCTTGCGGAGCCCCGCCCGCCGAGGACAGAGGGGAGCGAAGCGGCGACGGCGCGAAGGGGCTTCAGAGCGCGAAGGAGAGACCCCGGAGCTGCCGCTGGGGAGGTGGTGCGAGCGGAAAGCCGGAGCACTAACGGGAGAGACCAGCCCCCGACCGCGCCCTCCCTCTGGTCCCGGGGAGCCCAGGAGCAGGGCAGGCGCCCTCTGGTTCTTGGGAGCTCGGAGGCTGGCGGGGCCGGGGTGTGCGGAGGGGGTCATGGAACTTTAACTTTTTAGAGGATGAAGTTGCAGATGGTCACGCTTCCTAGTTCCGTCAGGCCGAATGCCCTGGGTCCTAAGAGGGAGGTGCTGGTGAGATGGGGTACCCAGGGCATCTTTCAGGGCAGCACTGGGTAAATGTGCACCGTGGAAAATGTCCGCTGCCCATTTTTAATGAGATTTTTTTTTTTCCTATTGAGTTGTATAATACTTCCTCAGATCTCAGTGACGCTTTATTGCGACTGTGCTGCTGAGTGCAGTTATCATCTTGATTTTACATTCTTTCATCAGCCTTTTTGGAGAAGGAAATGGCAGCCCACTCCATTATTCTTGCCTGGAGAATCCCACGGACAAAGGAGCCTGGTGGGCTCCAGTCCATCGGGTAGCAGAGTCGGACACGACTGAGCAACTAACAGACGCGCGCGCGCGCGCGCGCACACACACACACACACACACACATATTGAGTTGTATGGATTTTTAAATATATTTTGGATATTAACCCCTTTATCAGATACAAGATTTGCAAGTATTTTCTCCCATTCGGTAGGTTGCATTTTTGGTAGGTTTCCTTTGCTTTGCAAGACTTTTTTACTTTGATGTAGTTCTACTTGTTTATTTTTATTGCTTTTGGGGTCAAATTTTAAAAAATCATCAAGACCTATATCAAGAAGCTTAACACCTACGTTGACTTATAGAAGTCTCTGGTTTCAGGTCTTGCATTCAAATCTTCAACCCATTTTGAGTTAATTTTTTTGTATGGTGTTATTATTGATAGTTGTCTAATTTCATTCTTTTGCATGTGGCTGTCCAGTTCTCCTTACACCATTTACTGAAGAGACTGTCATTTCCCCATCGTGTATTGGCTCTTTTGTTTTAAACTAAATGACTGCAGCCATGAAATTAAAAGACGCTTGCTCCTTGGAAGAAAAGCGATGACCAACCTAGACAGCATATTAAGAAGCAGAGACATTATTTTGCCAACAAAGGTCCGTATAGTCACAGCTATGTTTTTTCCAGTAGTCATATATGGATATGAGAGTTGGACCGTAAAAAAAAGCTGAGTGTTGAAGAATTGATGCTTTTGAACTGTGGTGTCGGAGAAGACTCTTGAGAGTCCCTTGGACTGCAAGGAGATCCAACCAGTCAATTCTAAAGGAGATCAGTCCTGAATATTCATTGGAAGGACTGATGCTGAAGCTCCAATACTTTGGCCACCTGATGTGAAGAACTGACTCATTGGAAATGACTCTGATGCTGGGAAAGATTGAGGGTGGGAGAAGAAGGGGATGACAGAGGATGAGATGGTTGGATGGCATCACCGACTCGATGGATATGAGTTTGAGCAAGCTCTGGGAGTTGGTGATGGACAGGGAAGCCTGGTGTGCTGCAGTCCATGGGGTTGCAGCGTCAGACACAACTGAGCAACTGAACCGAACTGAACTGACCAAATATATGTGAATTTGTTTCTGGGCTCTCTATTGTGTTCCATTGGTCAGTTTTTATACGAATTCCATGCTGATCACCACAGCTTTGTAATGCTGTTTGAAATAAAGTCTGGAGTCTATAGAGTCTATTGCTCTTACTGCATCTTCCATACTTCATGAGCTTCCCAGGTGGTGCTAGTGGTAAAGAACCCCTCTGCAATGCGGGAGATGTAAGAGGCACAAATCCCTGGGTGGGGAAGATCTCTTAGAAGAGAGCATGGCAACCCACTCCAGTATTCTTGCCTGGAGAATCCCACGGACAGAAGAGTATGGAAGGCTACAGTTCACAGGGTTGCACAGTGTCAGACATGACTGAAGCAACTTAGCACGCATGCACATACTTTGTAATGTTTCATTTCACTAAATGTTAAGAATGAAAGGGGCTTTAGGGACTATCCAGACAATTTCAGCCTCCATTTACCGTAAATACCAATAATCAGATTCAGATCAGTCATGTCCAACTCTTTGCAACCCCTTGAATCGCAGCACGCCAGGCCTCCCTGCCCATCACCAACTCCCGGAGTTCACTCAAACTCACATCCGTCGAGTCGGTGATGCCATCCAGCCCTCTCATCCTCTGTCATCCCCTTCTCCTCCTGCCCCCAGGCATCAGAGTCTTTTCCAATGAGTCAACTCTTTGCATGAGGTGGCCAAAGTACTGGAGTTTCAGCTTTAGCATCATTCTTTCCAAAGAAATCCCAGGGCTGATCTCCTCCAGAATGGACTGGTTGGATCTCCTTGCAGTCCAAGGGACTCTCAAGAGTCTTCTCCAACACCACAGTTCAAAAGCATCAATTCTTCGGCTCTCAGCTTTCTTCACAGTCCAACTCTCACTCCATACATGACCACAGGAAAAACCATAGCCTTGACTAGACGGACCTTAGTCAGCAAAGTAATGTCTCTGCTTTTGAATATGCTATCTAGGTTAGTCATAACTTTTTTTCCAAGGAGTAAGCGTCTTTTAATTTCATGGCTGCAGTCACCATCTGCAGTGATTTTGGAGCCCCCCCCAAAAAAATCTGACACTGTTTCCACTGTTTCCCCATCTATTTCCCAGGAAGTGATGGGACCAGATGCCATGATCTTCGTTTTCTGAATGTTGAGCTTTAAGCCAACTTTTTCACTCTCCTCAGCAGGCTTTTGAGTTCCTCTTCACTTTCTGCCATAAGGGTGGTGTCATCTGCATATCTGAGGTTATTGACATCATAATGCAAATACAGCAAGTCCACTACATACAAACCTTGTTCTGAATTTTCAAAGATGCAAACCTGCCTTCCATCATGGTCAGGCTTTAGTGAAACTGCAGCTCATCCTGTCTCCTATTGTTGACCCTTCAGCTCTGCCGTCTCCCACCTTCTCTCCCTCCTCGTCGGTAACTCTTCCTGCCTGCTCACTTGATGCCAGCCCCTGTATGTATGCCAGCTGTTGTCCTGTACTGCTGTACTTTTCAAAGAACTGTAAGATTAAAAATGTTTTATCTTTTGTGTTTGTTTTTTCATGTATTATTTGTGTGATAAGTACTATAAACCTATTACAGTACAGTACTATATAGCCGATTGCGTTAGTTGGGCATCTAGGCTAACTTTGTTGGACTTCCGAACATGGTCAGAACATGAATAGAACTTGCTTGTGTGTAGACTTACTGTAGTCTGAGGAGTGCATCTTTCCCAGCCAAGGTCACCTGCTAAGGCCTCCTCACATCCTGTCCAGACATTGGTTCCCTTCTAATTTACACTTTTGTAAATATCACTTGGCCTACATGTTCAGAAGCATTTACAGGGAATGTTAAAATATTTACACAAAAGCATCAAGAGAAGAGAGCAGCTGGGAGATCTCAGTGGCTTATCTTCATGGAACGTAGGAGCAGGGAGCCTTAATCTAAATGGAAAGTTTGTTAGCAGCACCCGTAAGAACCCTGCCGTTAAACAGCCCATGTCCAGTTCTGAGAAGGGCCCCTTCCCCAGCAGGGAACCTTGATGTCCCGGAATCCCAGGCTCATAGCCCAGGTCTCTTCCCCCACATCCGACACCACCAGTGCTTGAAGGATGCTGTTACATTTTCTCTCTGCAGGGTCCCAAGGAACCTCCTGAGATGTGGCCTCATCCTGGGTTTCCACACTTTGCACTCTTTGTGTAGGTGCTAGTTCAGAAGGAAGGGGGCCCAGGCCAGCGCCCTCCACTGAGACAGAAAGGCTCACCAACAGCTAGGGGCCAGGCGGCAGACAGAAGCATCCTGGGGCCAGGCTGGGCGGCAGACAGAAGAATCCTGGGGCCGGGCCAGGCCATGAGGCACACGGATTCGATTCCCTGACCAGAGATCCAACTTAAGCCCCCTGCCTCAGTAGCTTGGAGTTTTAACAATACAAGACCGCCAGGGGTCTGTCTGTAAACTTTTCTGTTTTTTCCAGTGCTGGGTCTCCAGCACTGCACAAGCTTTTCCCTGGTTGTGGCAAGCGGGGCTACTCCCTAACCGTGGTGCGGGCTTCCCACTGTGGTGGAGTCTTTTGCTGCAGAGCATGGGCTCCAGGGTGGTGGGTTCAGCCATGGCCCGAGGGCTGTGTGGCTCTCGGGCTTAGCTGTCCTGTGGCATGCAGGATCTTCCTTGATCAGGGATCGAAAAACCCGTATCTCTTGCACTGGCGGGCGGATTCGTCGCCACTGAGCCACCAGGGAAGCCTCCTTCACAGGTTTTGTGTGTTTGGAAACCTCTTGTAAATCCAGGAGACTTGATGGGTCAAGAAAAGGCCAGTTGTGTTCTAAGTGAGTGGGACAAGGCACTCTTCGCTTATCTCACTGTTTTCCCCCCAAAGCCTGAACCCTCAGCTGTGTTCAGGAAGAAAAGGTGATGCTTTGTCTTGGATAGAGACACAGAGCTGCCATTTGAATTTTCATACACACATGAAAGATCAGTACCAGCTGACTTAGAACAGATGTGTGTCTGAGGTACAGGAGTGATCTAAGTCCTTGTTACTCAACATAGTCCACAGACCACCAGCAGCAGCGTTGCCTGTTGGCCCCAACCCCGGGCCCACTGAGCCAGAGCTGCACTTCAAAGACGTATATGCAGATCTGTTTGGCAGTGACCCTGCCCTGGGATCATTCAGATAGATAAAAGCAGACCAGCAGGTGACGCTGAGAAAAGTGGACGGACCAGATGAACTAGGGGTCGGGGATAGGTGAGAGATGCGTGTCTGAAGACACAGGTAGGCAGTGGCTGTCTGCTGGGCCTGCTGATCCAGTCTGAGCGGATTCTCCACGGTGCACGGAGCACCTGAGTTACTTGCATGTAATTCACCACATGATCGCTGACTCAGCACGGTGACGGTTTGGAATAAAAGGAAAATTCATGTCCGGCGGCCACTGCTCCCCTCCCCACAGGGCTGAGGGCTCCTGGGGAGGTCAGGCATCTATCTGTTCTCATCACTGTGCTTCTTTCTAGAAAGAGCTGAGGATGGCGCATGATAAAGAAATCATTTTCTGGCGTACCTGGGCTAATTAAAAAAAATTCACCACCATCCGATTAGTTGCAGAACTCATTTTCAAGAGTTTTCACAATGCCAATTCCATTCTTTATTTCCTCATACCACAAACATTTTACTGCCTTTTTACAACCTGAATTTACATAAGCAAATTGCAAAGGGAAAATAGGCATTCTTTTATCCTCCAAAATGCATGTAAGAAATATAGCACAAATGAACAGGCTTAGCTGAAGCTTTATGGCAATTTCTTAAAATGAGCATGACAGTTTAAATATTTATGCCTGTAAAGGTTTGCATAATCTACTATACATAGTTATTTCAGAAGCAGTTAAGACATTAATTGGAGAAAAACTTCAACAAAAAGCTCTAACAAATGTGTGCAACTTAAATTATTTACAATTAAACATTCAGGGTCCTGATTCACAAAACTTAGTGCATATCATGATTTTTGCAGAGAAGCTAAGTAGTACGCAGAATATTCCTTGGGTAAAATCTAGAATAAATGGCTTTTAGAAGAATGTCTGTAATATGCTTATTGGAAACTAGAGGAAAAGTAACAAAACAAAAACTTCAGCAACTGCATTTGATTTGAAAATTTAAGTAGACAGCAGCAATCAGAAAAAACAGGGGCCACAAGAGAAGAGCTGGTGGCATTTGATATTAGTTTTGTTATGTACAAGGAAAAAAAACAATTCTCCCCATTTTTGTCCTTAAAAAAAACCCCAAAACACCCCCAATAATCACTACGTGTGAACTCAGAGTCTTTCTTCTTCCAGAGTTGTCTTCAAACTTAACACCAAAACTAGCAAATGTGGGTAAAAAGTACCATCAGTTCAGTGGGTTTTGTTTTAGTAGAGAAAGCCTGGGACAGGGTTACCAAGGGATTAGCTATTCAAATTATGAGAGAATTGTCACAGATAAGGCGTCAGAACCCCAAGCTTCCCCCTGAAGCACTTTGGTGGATTCAAAAGTGATTTTACATATATGCCAAAGGAGATGATGCAAAGAAAATGAGCAGGACAATCTGTTTTCAATGTAAAGTGACAGAATTTTCAGTGAATCAGGTACCAGGTTAAAGCCTTAAAAAAAAAAAAAAAAAGCCAACATTTACAGTAAACATTTTAAACTCTGGAATGCAGATATAGTACAGTTACGGGTAAGTTACATTTACAAAACTGCTTCAGACAGTAGTTGCTCCAGAGTCAGAATTGAGAAATGTACAAGCCAGCTCATGAGAACCTTAGATACAATGTTATTAAAATACATTGTTAATCATAAAAATACTTTACTATGTACATGTACACTGTATAAACTCTAGGTCTGCTGAATCCCACTTCTGCCAGCGCAGCGCACTATTTCCACCGGCTCCTCACACAACGCACACAGCTGGTCCAGCCGTCAGTTCTTCGGGAACGCGGGGAAGGGCTTCTCGTCCTGCAGGGCGTCTAGGTGGAAGAGTCGCTTTTACTTCCACTGTACCTTACTTTCCTAAACGCTGGTCCGAGTAACTCTGGGCACTCACATGATTCATTTGCGATTTGATTACACTTTAGAAGAAGGCTATAGTTCATCTGGTCAGTTATTACACTGTCCTGCTTGTAGTCGGGATGCTTTGCGATAAACTCCCTCATCCATTTGGCAACTGTCATTAATTCTCCTGGCGGGGGGAAAATAATTTTTTTAAATGACAACTTAGTAGCATTTTTTTATTTGTTGGGTTTGCGTTTTATCTTTAGAAATACGACATTTAGCGCCTGGACCACACAACCCTGAAGAAGAGTCAAGAGGCGTTTGGGTCGAGCCACAGGGCAGGGGCTGGGAACAAGACGGTTTTCACCTTGTCTGAAAAACTCCTTCTGGGAAAGGTTTCATGCTGCCGGCAGGAGCAAGAACACACATGCCCTGCTGCTATGAGGCCTGCTAGGTGCCAGCCATACGGGGACGCCGCCCACCCTAAGACACAGGAGCCAGTGCCTGTTGACTAGTCCGTGTCCTCCCGTCCAGCCAGACCTGCCCGTATCGGTGTCAGAGACTGCCCTGGACGGGGGGCTCTGGGCTCCCCAGAGAGACTCGATCCAAGAGGGACACAGAATAGTGCGTAGATGCACTCAGAGAAACCCGCAGAGACAGCACTTGGGGGGTCACCCTCTTGGCTCTGGAAACCTTACAGAAGCCTCAAGCGAAACACACAAGTCGCTGTCCTCTTAGTCACAGCTGACAGCTCCCGGGTCACCGGGATCTCAAAGCGGGAAAGCAGAGGTCCCCGGGCGCCCCTACAGGGAGCCAGGCTAGTGGGCCCGAGTCTGAGCTATGTGCTTAGTTGGTTGACCCTGGAACCAGCTTAGGCTCATATAGAGCCCAGGGTGCTGCAGAGCACACACAGTTGGGCAATAATGACAAACTATCCACGTACGGTATTTCATCTCCTGAAATGCCATCGGGTTAAAGATTCAACACTGGTTTATGAACCAGTAAGAGAAAAAGCGCTGCTGATTCTCTTTCACAGCAGACTGTGAAAGACAACAAGGTGTATGTAACTGCAGAGATGGTACTACGCGGACAAGTGCAGTGATCAGGATGCTGTATACTTTAATAAAAGACCACTTTAAAAACTGAGTATTTTAAGACTGTGAGGTTCTGTCTATGCTAAGAGATTCTTTTTTAAAGCACAAAGGAAAGCGGAGGCTGCCGTACCGGATGCCCTCTTCTTGATGAGCCTCAGGTAGTTCAGGATGCTGCACCTGGTGTCCACGTCCACCTCCATGCTCTCCAGGTAGGAGTTCAAGACGGGGATCAGCCCGGGGAACACGCCTTCCTGCGAGGAGCAGTGCGCGGTCAGGCAGGGGCGCCCTGGGGGGGCTCTGGGCAGGCAGGTGGGGAGCAGGCCAAGGTAGGCCCTACCTTGCCGTTGATGATGGTGTCGATGGACATGAGCGCGTACTCCTCGGCCGCTGGCTCCGCCCTGCCCGCAGCCTTGCCGCAGCCGTCCACCACGGCGTTGCCACCTGCTGGAGGGGTGCGGGGTGCATTAGCAACTGGTGCGGCCTCCGGGGACCCCAGAAATGCAAGAAAAGGTGGTACCTTTGCAAATGTCTTTTCTGAAATAAAACAGTTCCTGCAGGACGGCATCTCGCTTCTGGGCGACCTTCATGTTCTCATCAACCTGAGGAGGAAGCCATCATGACCACATCAGAGCGTGCCCGAAGTCGGGGACACTCGCGCTCCCACGGGGGTGGGGCTGCTGCCCTCCGCGGCGGGGACCCACCTGTGAGGAACCCTCCCACCCCCAGCGCTGGCTGGGGCCAGAGAGGCTGCACGCTCACGTGGAGTCGTGTCTCTCAACCCCAGCCTGGGATGAGCTTTTCAATAACGGGGCAACTTGAAGAGACACGCACCTTAGAAATCCATGTGAAACTTACACGCATGGAGGCTGCCTGAGAAAACTGGGGGGAACGTATGGTGCTGGGGAGGCAGGGAGCTGTCCCGGCTCACAGCCGGAGGCATGGAGGGAAGTGCTGAGGCCCTGCTGCCTTGGCGGGTGGGGGGTCCTCTGTCCTCCCTGCCCAGGGCTTTGCTGCCTCACCCAACCACCTGGCAGTGGGCAGGTCGCCAACACTGCCTGCCCGCCTGGGGCTCTGCCCACTCCCTCAGGAGCCCCCAGCTCCCTCTTCGTGAATTCATTTATTTCGATCAACATAAGAAATCTTAGGGGACACTCCAATATACAAAACGGACATAAGTCAGAGGTCACACTGGAAGGGACGGCTGAGACAAAGTCCTGGATCAGCTTTGCCCTTCACACCCATTAATTCCTACAGGTATTTATTTGTTTTTAAAGGTACATATGACCTTCGGATTAATGTAGACAGTTCTAGGAACATGTTCAAATAATAATCCTCATATGTCTGGCTTCAATCCTAATCAACACTTGCATTTTTCTTAGTCTTGACCAAAAGTCACAAAGATCAACAGTTGTAACTTCTGCTTTCATAAATTCCTTTTTCAGTCTGTTTTTACTACTGCTCTTTAGATTCTGAATTTGACTACCTAGGTTTATTTTTAATCTTTCTGTTAAAGCATTTAAAGCTATGGTTTTCCCTTGAGACCAGCTTTGCCTGCCTCATTTTCCTATACAATCTACAGTTCTAATTTTGATTTAATCTAGAACCTATTAGGAAAACAATTTAAAATTTCCAACAGTTAACTTTTTCCTGAACATTTTCTTGATGAGTTTTGGTGGAAACGTGACTTACTGTATGCTGTCTAGTTCTGAGAAGTGAAAATTTCCCTCGATTAGTTTTTGATATTCTTCCTCGGGGCATTCAAAAGGCACGTGTGGTATGAGATCTGTGATATAAACGACACAGCCCGGCTTGTTAGCCATGCTGTTCACCTCTGCTGAGGCTTTTCTCTTCCTCTGACTGTGTGGCCTGTCAGTTACTGAGCAAGGCGCTGTTGTTAAGTGATCTCCTCCACCATCCCGGCGCGGCCTCAGGACAGCCCGCCCGGCCCCACTCTACACCTGCACACCGGGGCGCCAAGAGGACACCAACCGTCCAGGTGAAAAGGCTGGTAGGTGGTGCAAGCCAACTGAGTGTTCACCTGGACCAATATCTTACCCAGTGCACTACAGTGCCCTTAAATTCGTTTATGCTCGAGAAGCTATGCTTTCTGGATGATGAAAAAAAAAAAAAAAGAAAGAATCATGTCTCTCAATGATCTTGGATGAGCAAGCGGATAAACTTGCTTTCTGCATCCCATTGAAGACTTTCTCACATTTCTCTGCTACAACTTTGCCATTCCTGTGTTTTTTTTAAGTTATGGAGCTCTTTACTGTCAACATCTGTCCGTGTTTTAGGTGTAGCTTATGCAAATCACACTGCCATTTTAGATCACCGCTTTCAGCACTTGAATAGGAGAACACAGCCTATTCAAATTTGTCTTCATCTTACGTTCCCCACTGTGTGTTCTCCTGGGCACACTGTCTTCCCATGCCCACGGCCCGAGACCCACTGCTGTGGCTCCGAAGTTTCCTTTGTTCTTTCCCCACCCCCTTTAGCTAGGAGATTAGAGGCGACAAATCCTATTTCTAAGCATTAAGTGTGAGACAGTTCAGTTCAGTTCAGTTGCTCAGTCGTGTCCGACTTTTTGCAACGCCATGAACCACAGCACGCCAGGCTTCCCTGTCCATCACCAACTCCTGGAGATTACTCAAACTTATGTCCATCGAGTCGGTGATACCATCCGACCATCTCAGCCTCTGTCGTCCCCTTCTCCTTCCGCCCTCAATCTTTCCCAGCATCAGGGTCTTTTCCAATGAGTCAGCTCTTTGCACGAGGTGGCCAAAAGTATTGGAGTTTCAGCTTCAGCATCAGTCCTTCCAACGAACACCCAGGACTGATCTCCTTTAGGATGGACTGGTTGGATCTCCTTGCAGTCCAAGGGACTCTCAAGAGTCTTCTCCAACACCACATTTGAAAAGCATCAATTCTTCGGCGCTCAGCTTTCTTAACAGTCCAACTCCCACATCCATATATGACCACTGGAAAAACCATAGCCTTGACTAGACAGACAAGTAGTTTTGAAACTCTTTCTCCAGATGTCAGCCATTAAGAAGCATCTAATACTCCCTTCCTTCCACTGACCCCTTGCTAGATAAGATTTCTGTCTGACTTTGAGCCCTAACTTCATCTTTTTTGTTATAATTACTTGGAATTTAAACACTAGCTTGGCTGCCAGAGACATCCACGGTTCTGGTTCTTTAACCTTCAGGATTCTGGAGACTTCTCTCCATCTCTTCCAGCATTTAATATTACAGATGAGAAATGAGACCAACTGATTTTTCTTCTTTTTGGCAGAAAGCTAAGTAGCCTAATTTCCTCTCCTTTCTGGACAACTGATCTTTTCTTTGAGATTCTTCCTAGATTTCGGTTCTTCTTTACCTATTTCTGTCTCATCCTTAATGGACTCTTGCTCAGGGAAAATTATATTCATCTATTTTCTTTATTGTATCTCACATCTCTTTTGTGTAGACTACTCTCTTCTTCTAATTATTAGACGAACACTGAACTTTTCAAATAATTTCTCTCTTGCTTTTCCCATGAGTTCTGTTTCTCTGCCGTCCTACAGGGACGAACTCAGCTTGGTTCCCGAAATCAGTGACTTCGACCTTCAACCACATCTGCTTACTGCGGAGTATACTGAGTTTTAAAAGTGTGGCTACCACATTGTTTCTGAGAACTCCTCTGCTCCCCAAATGCTCTTTGATCCACAGGGCTTGTTTATTTAAGATGCGACTCTTCTCTAGAATTTCAAGGGCATTAGTGAGAATTTCTTAAAATATTCTTTCCAGTTTCCAAATTAACCGTGTTCTACTCAGGATAACACACTCTGGGGGCCCATGGGCTCTTCTCTTTAAGGCTATTAAAAGTTTTCAAGTTTCTTCTGCCTTTCAGATATCTATACCAGGCCCTGGAACAACGTGTGTCCCCCTAGATGAAGATGCTCTCCAGCAGTGAACATCACAGTACTCCATGATCTGCTGCTGGTCGAATTCTCGGATACGGAGGAACCGACTGTAAGTTGCATGTAGTTTTCGGACTGTGTGAGGGTCAGAGTCCCTAAGGCCTGTGTTGTCCAAGGGTCAAGAGTATTTACATTCATAAGCAAAGGCTTAGAATGGCAGCTCTCCGAGACCCATGACATGGGCTGATCTCCCCAGGGGGTGCCCCGCAAGGCTAACAGGGGCCCGCAGAGTCCTGCAGGTCACCTTGGGCCTAGGCGCAGTGGGCAGGCAGGGTCTGCCTGACTGCCAGACTTCTTTAGGGTGCATGTATGCACGCTGGCGGGAGTGGCCCCCACAGAGGAAGGGGACATCGGGGGCAGGCACTGGCCCGGTGGCTCTGGTCCTCCTCCGGACGCTCGCCGGGACAAGCAGCGTGTCCCGCTGTCTCTGCTCTGGCCCTGAGCCCCGCAGACCCCCACTCTGCCCGGCAGCCTCTCCCAGCCCCACTCTGTGCCGAGACCCTCCAGCCGGGAGCCCAAGGCCTCCATGCTCGCTTGGCTATGCCCCCAGGGTCTGCAGCATTGCAGCCTCACAGCTTGGAGCTATTTCAAGGCCCTGAACAGCTTCCAGAAAGCTCCATCTTGGTTTTAGTAGGGCTGGGGTGGATTCAGATCTGCTTTTCCGATGGTGCCCTGCCATCCGCATTCTCCAGAAACCTCCCCAGCTCAGTGCCTCTGAGGCGCCCCCTCCCTGCACTGAGTAGTCACGCGTCCCTTCCTCCCGAGTCTGAGGTTGTGACCGGCCTGGGAGCTGACAGGATGAAACACACTGGGGGGCACCCCCTCCCACCACCATCTTAAGTCAAAAGCCTAGAAATTGGCGGCTATTCAAATGAAACTCTGAATGTCCTTCAAATGGGCCGAGTAAGGAGCTACCATCAGCACTCTGTTTCCAGGAGTCTCCACCAAAATGGTCCCCAGATCTATAGTATAAGCTTTGGTTTGAAAGGAAATAAGAAACAGGGTGGAAGGGGAACACTCTTTCTAAGGAGGAACAGGTCTAAGTGAGGTCAGAGTTGAAACAAGTATTATACAGAAAGGAGTATCAGATGATAATCCAGATACCCACAGCCAGCCCTACGCTGAACACCATCCTTACCTTGGACAGTGGGATGAGAAAGTCCAGTTTGTAGGACAGGATAACCCTGGTGAGCAGCACCACGAACACCACATACGCAGAGTTCTCAAAGTCCGTCAGCTGAACCTGGACGTGGGGCCAAGATGTCAGGGACCCACTGTGCCTCCCCGAGGGGCCCCGTGGGTCACAGCGTTCCCATGCACCTCCTGAGCCCCCACCTGGGGCAGGAAGCCTCTGCCCACTGTCTACTCCCGGAAAGCAGTCCTCCTGAGCCACTGGGCTTGCATGTCACACACACACAGACACACACACACACACAGACACACACACACGATCTGTGGTGCTGTCTGTGTCACCCGAGCCTCCAGGGAGGGTATAGGTGGGTGGGTGGCGGTCAGGTGGGAATAGGTTCGACAGAGTTGGTTCCGGCCCGCGGGCTGCATACCTCCATGGGCCGGAATTCCACTCTCCACCCAATGTCAGAGTTTGGAGGTGGAGGCTTGAATCGCATTGTCTGCCAATTTGTGGACTGAATATTCTGTAATCAAACAGGAGAGAATAAAACCAGTTTTCCACATATCCAGAAGATACTAAGATGATTTCATATTTAACATGTGAAGCAGACTATTTACTGTCTATACCCTTCGACATACAAAGAAAACTGAACAGCGAGCATTTTGCAGAAGTGAGGTGACATTTCAGCGACTCTGAAAGTAGCAGTCATGTTCTTTATTTTTTAAAACGTTTGTTGCAGATACCTCAAAGTGGTCGGACTCGTTGGCATCATCCAGGTGGATTTTCTCTTCAAACAGAGTCAGCGGGTCTCTGATGAAGAGATGCGCCACGTGCTGGGCCAGCAGGTGGTCGAGGCCTGTGGAGAGGTCACACCAGGCTCACTCCAGAGCTGCTCTCCACGCCCCGGGGGACGGCAGACAGCTCGGGTGGGAGGGGGAAGGGCGGGGCGGGGGGGGTGGTGTTGAAGAAAGGCAGCTAGGAGCTTAGGAGACGCTGGGTTGTGCAGGATTCCTGTGCCGCCCCGAGTTTATCCTGCAGACCCGAGGGGAGTGTCGGAGTTGTGTTCACCCCTTAAACGACGCCCGTGGGGATCTGAGGGACACACCTCCAAAGTCAGCTCTTTTCGCTAAAAGTTAAGCTCTCACAAGTATCTGGGACTTGAACCTTCAGGGCCAACAGCCTCGTAAGAAAAGTTACGAGACCTCACGTTAAAAATAGAAGCCAGATGGGAGTCAGCAGAGGAGTTTAACAGAGTTTTGAAGAACTAAAGGCTTGCAGTCAAATCTAGACAAGGGGAATGGAGGCTTACCCTCCTGCAACAGCTGTTCGTAGATTTCTTTGTCTTTTGTCAGGTCGATGTCATTGTATTTCTCACCGCACTCAGATAAGTAACTGTCTATTGAGTCGTATCGGGACTTACTGATCCTATAGTGGTTGTTCTTCAGTGGCTAAAATTGAAAAAATACAAACGGATGCCATATACAGTGATGTGGAAATAAACGAATGCCCCAAGTAATTATATTAAAAGGTTCGATGCTTTATTAATAATTACATAAAACTGTCCAACCTGAACATGAGATCCTGAAAAATAGCTATGAACCCTGAAAAGTATTAGAATTAAAAAAAAAAAAATTGGAGACAATTTAATCTTTTCTCAGATCTCAGTTAAATGTACATACATATTTCCTTTTTTTTTTTTTTTACAAGTGGTTCACCATTATTATTAAGACCAGAAAATGCCCATGTTGGGAGCAAAAATATAAACCCACCATGTATTCTTGCCGGAAAATCCCAGGCACAGAGGAGCCTAGTGTGCTTATATATAGTCCATGGGGTTGCAAAGAGCTGGACATGACTAAGCCACTAAAACTTTCACTTTCATAATGTAAACCAAAAAATTTGGCTTAAGCCATTAAAAAACCATTAAAATATCTACTGTAAAGCTTATTTGTACTTAGCATGGTCAACAATTTATGAACAATTATATAAAGACCAGAGCAGCAGTAGCGCAGCCCTGGTCAAGAACATGAGAATCACCTGTGAGGAACTCCTCCTTTACTAACACGCACGCCTGCATCTCAGTTCTGGACTTTTCTTTACTCACTGCGTCTGGGGGTGGGCAGGGCTGGGTAACTATTTTTAAAGAGCTCTACAGGCGGTTCTGATGCACACTCTTGGTTGGAGAGATGCAAGGTCAGAGCTCAACATGCAAACAAGAGGCACAAACCTACACTTCTTAGGCAAAACTCACCCTTTATAAGGGGCCAAGGAATCTGACAACAGATTGTGCTTTCCCCAGCAGAGAAAGCACCATAGGCAAAGCACTCATGTAGCGCCAAAAGCTTTCTGGCAAAAACAGCCATCAGCACTGACTCCCAAACAAAGAGAACCTGTTCCATTAATCTTAGAGGGCAAAACGAACACAGATGGCAACAAATGATGGAAATTGGCCTGGCACGGGCCCTCCCCCCACAACCAAATCACATCTCCCACATTCTCCCCCCAAACACACCATAAAGCCCGACAGGCTGATGAGCTTCTTCCCGTGTGTGACTAACCCACTCAGGATGGAAACGGTGTAAGGGAGACTTCAACACTGTGAGTGGCGACAAGCCCCCCTCTTCACCTGCTGGATTCAAAAGGCTGGAAAGGAAAAGTGTGCCCACCTCCAGTCCTCTCTCCTCCCGAGTTCTATCATCTACAGACGCGGAAATCACGCCCCAGCGACAGTCAATGTCTGACACATAGCCTCGGTAAAAAGGCGACGCAGCGCTCAAAGCCATCTAGGAACAAACAGAAGTCAGCACCCGCAAGGTCACAGTGTCACCAACACGCTGAAGAAGGCTCCATGCAGTTATCCCCGGTCTAGAAGCGCCAGCTTACGCCACCCCTGCGGGCTCTACCACAGGCACTGTGCCCGCCTGCTCCTGGGGAAGGACGGCGGGAGTGACTCCAGCCCTGGCCTCTGCTTCCTTGAATCATCCTCTCTAGACGGTGAGGACAGGCGGGATGAGAGAAGGAAAACAGCTATGCTTGAACTTGGCGTTTAACACATAAATGCCTCGCTAGCTAAAGCACTGCTAAACTCTTCCGCTTGGACGCTTATCCAGGAGCTCTCCGTCTGCATTCTAGCTGTGTTAGTTCAGTTCTAAATGAAGGCTTAACTGGACTTAAATAGCACATGGTCAGCAAATTTTGCACATGCAGTCTTTATCTGATACAAAAGAGTAGTTAAAATTAGGTGTGATTTCTACTTACGACAATTGGGCAGATGGTAGCCAACTGATCATAAAGGTATCTGGCCTCAGATATGCTGCAGGCTTGGAACGTTACCTGTTTAAGAATCACAGATTATTAGAGAATACTACAAAATCATCACCATCCTCCCCAAGGAGCCAGTCCGAGAAGGAAGGTCGTTGCTCATGGCATGTGAGGTCATCCCACTGATCGCATCACTGAAGCCAGTTTTAAAAGCTGTCTCAGAGGGAACTTGTCTAGAATATGGCTTTAATCACGTTTGCATGGGATATAAATAACCATGTTCTGATGTCAAGTAAGATGAAGAAGTCAGGAAAGAAACCAGGACCTATACTGACAGTGAAGCTCAGCCAGGCACTTCTCTATGGCTGGCCATCCATGTGCCACTGGCTGCGGGCTTGTATACATTTTGGTACAAAAGGAGAATCGGGAGATGCGAATAATGGGCGTCAAAGCTCCCCACTGTGGCACAACGGGTAACAGCTTGGAAGGGGGCAGGACTGTAGAGAAGGCAGGAAGAGAAGGCAGTTTAAACACTATGACTGCCCAGGAGGAACTGCAGGCTGGTGGAGGAGGCACAGAAGAGCCACAGTGGGCCCGGAGGCCGGTGGGCACAGACCAGAGAGAGCAGACCTGGATCTTGGCCCCGGGGGGTCCTTGGGCAGGTGGGGAGCTGCATCACCAGGACGCGACGGGCTTACTGAGCCACGGAAGAGACCAAGAGACCCTGTAAGCGCGCTTTCTTCTCAGGTTTTTGATTGGTGTCTCTCAGACGGTCTCGTACACACTACATTTACAGGCAAATTCTGGAAAAGTCAACCCTAGAAAAATGTGCTTGAGAAAACTGGCGGCTGGAACTTAATACCCAAGTTACAACAGTGATACAGCTTACAGCTTAGTTATTTTAAGTACATTTAAGAGCTAGCTTCCTTACCCCAAGAACGAGAGAGGCACAGCCAAACCAAACAGGACATCACCGCCATTAATGATGGGAAAGGAAAACAGTATTCTTAACACCTTAAAAAGGTATGAATGGTTTTCGCTTCTGGTATCCTTTCAAAGTATCATATAAAGAAGAGAAGCAATTTCCCCTCAGGAAAATGAGGAGGGGGGAAAAAAGAAGAAACATTGATTTTAGGAAACTAAGTACCTAAAATTTATCTAGTACCCAGTGTTGAAATCACAGAATTTTCTTGGGGTGGGGGGTAGGAAGGCAGCCTATCATAACAGGCATGAACTTATTAAATGATTCTTGAAAAGTCCCCCAAGAATCAAAAATTTGAATATGGTTACTTTTTGTTCTGTATAGTGAGTTGCTCAAAAGCCTTAAAACAATACTTTGAAATCATTTTGTCCTGCTTTCTTGTAATGGGTAGTTTCTAGAGTTCCACTTAAAAGATAACAGAGAGACTTCTGTGGAGATTGGTGGAATCTGTCTCATTTTCCACTTACTCAAAGTAGCTGGGCTAAAGACTTTTAAGAGTAGTATTGAAAGTGGGGTGGCTGGACACGCCATTTAGAAAAAAAAAATGCTAAACCCATGACACAAAGCTTAAACTAGATGGAAAACTGTATCTACAAGCAATAAAAATGCCAACTACCTGCCATTAGGACACATTTGTTTGTATAAACACTGTATCAAGGGAAAGAATGATCCCTTTGGAATGGGGCGACAGTGCAGTCTTCGGCAAAACACCTTGGTTTAATAGCAAACCGATGAAAAAAGGCAACTGGCACTCGGACAGCACTGCTGCAATTTTAAAGCCATGCGCTGTTAAGTTCTAGAGTTTAATGGCTCTCTTCAGAAATACTTGTAATAAGATAGTTAAGTAGATATGCAGTTAGAAGTCAAAAGGTCTCCTTTTTTATGGAGTGTACCCAGCTGGAAGGAAACTCATGGCCTAGGTTTGGCAGACACGCTTTATACCACTTACATCAGTAAGTCGGGGAAAACGGGGGGAATGGGATCCTCGGCCACGGTTAAACACACTTAGCATGGATACATCTGAGTCTGACATTCAATTCTGATTATACATAGCTGGAAAAATGAACACATCCGAGATCCAAGTGCAGGAAGGCGTGCCTCTGTGCAAAGCTGCCTGAGATGGTGGGACACAGAGTCACCAGCCGTGTGTGCAGAGCAGAGCCACCCCATGTGGGGCCAGGCTTCACGGTGCTCCAACCAGCCAAGTAAAGTAATAAAGAGGCCCTCCTTTTTATCGGAGATTTTGAAACATCTAGTTTTGAGCCACTCCTACTTCTAACATTTTATTTTTTAAAATTTGTATTTACTTAGTTTTGGCTGCACTGGGCCTTCGCTGCTGTGCGTGGGCTTTTCACGGCAGCGGCTTCTTGTGTGGAACACAGGCTCGAGGCGCACAGGCTCAGCTGCCCTGAGGCATGCGGAATCTTCCCGGGCTAGGATCGAACCTGTGTCCCCCTGCACTGGCAGGTGAATTCTTAACCTGGTCTTTAACCTTAAGGTGGTCTTTTCCTGGACCACCAGGAAGGTCCCAACATGATTTTAAACAAACTAAAGATTGAAACCAGTACTGCTGTTAATAAAAACAACAAAAGAGTATGAGCTGAGTCAGACTTAGAAAGGGCCTTAATATAAACTCTTCTTTCAACTGCTGAGAAAACTGAGGCCAGAAGGGAAAGGAGTTAGCCAAGTACCCGAGAGATGACAGCTAAAGCCTGGGGCGGGCAGCCTGAGGGGGTCCCCCCACAGATCGCCTATGGGATGGGGACGCATCGCTGCTGTAGGCACCAGCAATCAGATTAGACCCGGGGTGCGGGGGGAGCAGTTTAATCATGTCATTAAAAGAGAGGCTATTCTATGTCCTGTGAAACAGCCAGGGGCAAGGCAAACCGGGGCTGTTAAATATTTATTCTTTTTATACCACTATATAGCCTTACAGGAAGATAGATTGTTTAAAGTCCAAACAATCCTTCCCTTGGACCACAAACTCACTGGGGTGCATCCAGGGTTCATTTTCAGAAACAGACTTGAGCAGTTTACAGTCTCAAAGCTAAACCATCACTAGATGGCAGCAGAAATTAGGCACAGAAAGAACTGAGACAGTGGCCCTGGAACATTCCACATTTTAAGTTCACGAGCAACTATTTCTTTGCAGTGAACTGAAGATTTTGCGAATTCTGTTCAGTGGTACCTTCCAATGAATTTACTAATATAACTTCAGTGGTTTTCAGAAAGATGTTACTAGTTACAGTAATATTTCAACCTGATGAAAATTTTAAAAACGAAACTCGCGCACCTCAAGAAAAGAAGGTAATCAAGACAAGTGGAGGCGGAAGCACCTCTCGGGGTCTTTGCACGGTACCTGCAGGCAGCAGTTGCCCATCCCGAAGCCCATGGCGTCCATGTAGATGTGGTCGGGCTTAGAGGCCTTCGCGGCCTCCTCGTCCTCAGGGAAAGTCTCTATAAATGGAGCTGGGGTGTTCTTGTCCTTAAAGACTGCAGTAATAAAAACAGAGAGAGAGAGGAGAGAGCAGGGAGTGAGAGAGAGTCAGCATCGACAGCGGGGCAGGGGCTGCCTCCCCCGCCCCCGGACTCACTGGGCACGTTGATGGCCACTTTCTCGCCCCTCCGGTGCCGGATGTTCCTGGTGAGTGTGCTGAAACAGACGACAAACGTCCTGAGCGGGCTGCCCAGAAACCCTCAGACAGAAGAAGAATTCGATAAGACAGCGCTACGCGGGACGGCTCCTCCCTCAGACAAGTCCCCTAAGGAAGCCCTACAGAAAAATCACACGAGGGGTTTCCTGCAGCCTCACCCGCGGGCTCCTGCCTGAGGACGCCACCCTCTCTGCTGTCCAAGCCCCCTTCCCGGCTCCGGGTGACTCCCCAAACCAAGCTCAAGTGTTAAAGGTCTGCCGTGGTCTGGCCTCACGCTATGCTTCTAACATTTTCCATGCTAAGTCCAAAACCTGAGCCAAGTTGAGGTCATCACGTTCCCTGCGCCTCACGGGACCCCAGTACCTCATCGCTGCCCCCATCCAACCCCCAGTTTAACACCATCTCACGGCCCACCACCTGATCCAGAAGCCCCCAGACATGCTGTGAGCACCGAACATGTGGCCAGTCCTAAAAAAGACGTCCTCTGAGAGCAAACACACAGCAGATTTTTAAGACTTGGTTTAGAAATAAAGTAAAACTTACTAGTAATTTAAAAATACTGATTGCAAGTTGGATGTGTGTGTGTCCTTAGTCACTCAATTGTGTCCAAGTCTTGTGACCCCATGGACTGTAGCCCACCAGGCTCCTCTGTCCATGGGATTCTCCAGGCAAGAATGCTGGAGTGGGCTGCCATGCCTTCCTCCAGGGGACCTTCCGGACCCAGAGTCAAGTCTGAGTCTCCTGCTGTACAGGCAGAGTCCTTACCGTCTGAGCCACCAGGGAAGTTGGATATAGCTATAAATGTAATTCACTATTTTTTTTTTAACTTTTTTAACGTGGCTACTAAATTACTATTAAAATGACATGTGTGGCTCGCATTATGGTTTTACCAGGCAGGGCTGCTGCCCGCCTGGCATAACGCCAGCGCTCTCGGGAGGCCTGCCTTTGACTCCCCCCCCCCGCCATCAGAAGCACCTTCCTCTGTCGGGTGTTGACATCTTTGGACATAATCTACCTTTTCTTACAGCTGACCATCTCCTCTTTGGCACACTCTAACCCTAATGTTGGAAACTAAGCTTCTGCGTCTTCCTCTTCCCCAAAGATTCCATGCGTAGCGGGTGTGAAGACGTGTTACAGGGAATGAACACCGAGCTGTCACAGGTCCCTAACTCTAGGTAAGGAGCCCGGGTTCAGGATGACAGGGGAGACCCAAAGGTACAAAGCTGAGATCAGACCGGTGTGGGTCCTCAAGCAACCTGAAACCCTGGAATCAAAACTACAGAGCAGAGGGTAGCGCGTGCCTATTACACACACAGGCACTGGACATGTCACCTTATAGTCAAGGTACACGAGCAGGGTGAGGAGATCAGAGACACTGGAGGTAGAAGATTAAAGTAACGACAAGAAAGCTTCTCCAAACAGGGACTGAAATGACCTGGGATTGAAATGACTTTGCAGCTAAGTGAACAACTTTAGGATGACTCGGAAAACAGGCAGATCCAGCCTGGAAACAAGCGGCAAGGGCCGTGCAGCGCACAGGAGGGTCCCGGTGGGGGCGGGGACGACACTGCACCCAAGGCAGGGGCCGGGCGCTGAGTCACGGCACTCACCTGAAGCGCGGGTGCTTGTTGATGGCTTCATCGGGAAAGAAGAGGGACTTGGAAGCTCCTCCTTCTACCGGGCTGGGTTGGAACTCAGGCAGCGTGAACCCAGGGCAGCCTAATCTACAAGAAATGGAAGAACTAAAGAGATGGAATGTGTCTCCAGGGTTAAAAACTCACAAGTGCAACACTGCCTTGTTCAGGGGGGCCCAGGTGTTCTGCCAACCCCGGGCCCCTTGCAACCAGCCCGCTGCAACCCGTCTTGCTCACCAAGCTCTTCTCCTGTGATTGCAGCCTTGGGCTAGTTTATCAAAAGCCTCTGTCCACCCAGGGTCTGCAGGGCACATGTCACAGCCGCCTCAGCTATTTCCCCCAGGAGCTTCTGTCTGAGGCATGCTCCTGTACCGGCTGTCAGCCCTGCACACCCTCACTTCCCGGCAGTGTGGGTGCCCTAGGAAGGGTCTCCTGTTTCCTGCCTCTGCCCAGCACCTCCCGAATCCCTCCGGATCAGGCAGGTCCCCCACAGGTGACCCCGTTCGCCTCCAGGTTTCCCCCGGAGGCTGAAATCCAACCCTATTATCTCACTAGATTTAAGAAGCACTTTGATTCCAACACAGAAACAAAGCTCCGCTTTCATCCGTAAACGTAAAGCTCAAATTCCACATCACGGGCAGTGATGCCACCAGCTCTCCCAAGTTTAAGGTCACTGCTGAGTGTGCTGGGGGCGGGCATGGGACTCACAGAGCAGCGCCAGCAGAGAAAGAGTGGCTGCTGGGGGGGCGGGGGTGCACCTCCAGGGTGGGGAATTTCTGGCCTCAGAGCCAAAACTAGCTGGTGCCTTCTTTATTTTCAGCCTCACCTTTAATAAAACCGGTTGCCCGCAACCACCTTGTGAAGAACAGTGAACTTGCCCATCACATCTGGAACAGTCCCAGATGTGACGGGGTCTCGGGAGCGTTCCTGCAGCAGCCTGCGTTATCCACGCCGAGCCGGAAGCCTTAGGCGAAGCCCTCGCAGAGAGTGACAGACCGAGGCCCGGGGACTCTCCGCTGACCAGGGTCAGGCTGGAGCGGGGAGGTGAGCGCCAGCGCGCTGGGCAGGAAGTGGGCGGCTGGGACTCAGACCTGCACGCCCAGCAGGGCCTTCCCTCTAGACGACCCATCCGACCATCCGACGGCGCCTCCAGGAGTGGGGACACCCTCCACCTGCCCTGCCGGGCCAGCACTGGCAGGCGAACAAGGCCACAGGGACCGAGGAACTGCACTTCCGGTTGCATTAGCCTGAGTAATTGACGTGTCAACAGTCACGTGAGCACGGGATCACAGGGCCACCCTGCAGTTGCACCCGTTTATGAACAGAGAATCCCCCTGTTCACACTGAAAAAAGCCCAGCCTCTTCTCCCTCTTGATCCCCAAATAAAACTTTCCTTATCACTTAACTGTGCATTTAAGATTAGGCTTTTACAAACCAATAATTATTACTCTTGGTTTGCTTACAAATCCAAAAATACCCTCCCATCATAAAAGATAAACTTAAAAAAAAAATTAGATTTTTAGAATAAAACGTATTCCTCGCTCAACCTTCCTTCCTTCATGATGTGAGAAAAAGATACTTCTCTAAAACATTTGATGAGGTGCTTCAAGAAGGCCTCGATTATTTCGATGTGACCATGGAGATTTTAAAAAAGAAAATTCCCTTTAAGTGTCCTAAGACTGGTGGTGTGACTTCTAAATGCCTGTGTTCCCAGAGGACATTTATTAGGAAAAGAAAAGGTATAAAAATAGTTCAGCGTGTTCCAGGCTTTGGATACCAATCCTCAAAGAGCTTCTGAACTTTGGGGAGGTAAGCATACTTTGCCACGACCTGAGAGATCTCTCGCAAAGATAACCAGATTTACGATTTGGTAGAACTGCATTCTTGCGTACAGGTCCTACATAAAACCGTGTGATATTTATGCACCTCATTCTAAGCCAAAGGCAGAATCCCATTGACTTCATATTCACTCTTGTGAACTTGTAGCCATAAGCTGATTTGACGAGAAATCCTAACTTGTTTCAGCGAGATCTGAACATGACCTGACGGCTCCCGTGTTCTTTGTGTGCACCGCCCATCCCAGGAGCACTGAAGCCAACCTGCTGATCTGACCTGCGGGCAACGCGTGCCCTTCCTTATACAATGCCCCTTCCCCTCGGCCCGGGAGTGTGTGGCCCTCAGGTCCTCCCCCAGCCCCCCACTGCTGCCCCCACCACCACCGGAGGCCAGCATGTGGCTTGGCCTGCAGCTCTGACATTACAGATTCAGTCAGATGCTGCGTGACGAGGATAAACCATCCACAGTATGAGAGCTGCAGGGTCAAGCGTTAGGTTGTGATCTGCTCTCTGGACACCCGATGCTCTGGAGCGCCAGCTGCGCACGTTGACACAGGGACTAACCTGGGAAAGGAAGTGATGGTGCAGAGGGCCTGGTTTTCCCCCAGGAGAGATGTGGCCTCTTTGCGCCGTTTCCTCATGTTGTCCTCAACCGTGTTGAATTCAGA
The DNA here is from genome assembly GCF_042477335.2 of Ovis canadensis. Classification (NCBI taxonomy): domain Eukaryota; kingdom Metazoa; phylum Chordata; class Mammalia; order Artiodactyla; family Bovidae; genus Ovis; species Ovis canadensis. Next base: position 22,250,411 of record NC_091264.1, on the reverse strand, counting down.
CATGGTCCCACCATACGGCTGCCCAGGTGTCCCCTCGATCATGTAGCTCCCGTATTCTGGTCTCCAAAGGGTCGGATGGCTGCAGAGGAGAAAAGGTTTCGGGTCCCTCTTACTCTTCTGCTGCAGGCTGCTCCCTTTTCAGTTTTGAAAAAGCGGCTTCCAAAAATTTAGAAACCACTGGGTATACAAGAAGCCAAGAATGCTTTACGGTTCCCAGAGCCTGTTAATCTTCCATAACTCTTTAACTGTGTAAGGGTTACAAGTGCTGGGTCCAAAATATTTATAAATAACTGAGCTGCACGCAGGGCACGCACTGTCCAAGACAAACAAGCCCGTCCACTCTGCGGGGAAGGGCGTGAGGGCTGAAGGCTCCTTCAGTTTAACGCTGGGCTCCAAATGCAAACCCAGCCTCCCAAAATTTAGTGGGCAGAAAAGTGAACATGCCCTCTTCACCTCTGTCTACTGAAATAAAGAAATATTTTTAAAAGAACATCTTTCCAGCCAAACAAAATCCATCTGCACGTTTTCTCTGGCACCATGGTTTGTGATCTTGGGAATACGTTGCCAATTTTTTTTTTTTTTAATATTTAAATAGTAAACAGACTTTATGTGGCATTTACTCTTCCAAGCTCTCACTAATGTATTTAGAGTGTGAGCACCCTAAAAGGCACCCCTGATTTACAGAAGAGGAAACTGAGGCACAGAGAAGCAAAACCCCTCACCTAAGGGTGCCCAGCTATTGAGTAGAGGGAGCGGGATTTGAACCCAGGCAACTGGGAACCAGAGCCTGAGCCCTAAACTGCTGGGCTCCCTGGTCTCCTATACGTGGGAGGAAAGATGTCACGCCGGTGGTCCTAACAGTTTCAGAAACTCAAAAACAAGGCCCCAGTCCATCAGCTTACTTTGGGTTCGTCCTTTCCCCCTTTTCTTGCAGAGTTTCAAGAAGTTCCTCTCCAGACAGGACCAGCTGGGCTTTTTTCTTTTCATGATCAAAAGACACCAACATGTACTCCACCTATTGAGAATAAAGGAGAGAAAGATGAACATTCCTCCATCCAGACTCGAGCTTGATGCGACCTTCAGGAGAGAGAGAGCAGCAGGGAGGTTGGGAAGGGTCACAGGGAGCTGAGGAGTCACCCTGGCTTACACGACGGAGCTTGTATGACGCAAAACCCGGAGAGAGCGGCCAACAGTGGTCTGGCAGGAGGACCAGAGCTCTCACTCACGTCTGTCTTCTCCTGTTTTACGTAGTCCCTTCTAGAAAGGTTAACACGCCCACTCTGACAAACGGTACTTCGAGAGAGAAGTTTTGAAACTAAGATTCTGTAAATTGCGGCTCCAAGAAGCAGTCGCGTTTTACAATGTATTCCCTCAGTGGGCTTACTATAAATTTACGAAAGGGGTTACCTGGGCGTACTCATCAAGGTAGATGACCCTTCCTCACTGGTAGGTTACTTAATCATCCCACTATAAGCCCTGCTAGTGGACCGTTAAATCATAATCAAACACATCTATATGGAAGTGTTAGCACCAGAGTTGTGGCAATTTCTTTTTTAAAAAGTATACGTTTCTTCATTACTTTAATTTTTTTTATTAGTTTTTTGGCTGCACCGGGTGTTAGTTGTGGCAGGCAGGATCTTTAGTTGGGACATGTGGGATCTAGCTCCCTGACCAGGGATCGAACCCTGGCCCCCCTGCTTGCGAGCACGGACTCTTTGCCACTGGTCCGCCAGGGAAGACGCTCGGCAATTTTGTTTTCGTTTCTCAAGAGTAAATTCAGGCCACTTCCCCACTCTGAACTGACACAGAATTTACAATTCAAGGTGCGCTAGTGCATCTATAACAATACCTGGTGGAATTCTGATAAAAATCAAGAGTGAAATACCGAAGTAAGACTTTTCTGGGCTGAGTATAAATAGAACCTGCTTTTGTTTTCCCTGAACTTGTGTGCTTTAAGTCATGAGAGCTGGGATTAATCCTGAAGGTTGTGAACCACTATTTACGGTTAAAATAAGACACACAGCATCCATATGTAAGTGAAAAGATCGGAGCTGGATCGTTCAGGGAAACATGTGAGAGCACCCTTTGCGAAAGGCCCCAGACCTGTGCCACAAGGCAGCCGGCTCTCCAGAATTACCTTGTCTGGCTTATCATAAAAGAGGCAAGCAACAATGCACCCATTATCTGCCTTATCCACCTGACATTCTGCATGTAAATCCAGATCCAGCCTTAAAAACAAACCAAAGCCGGGAAGCCCAGCAGCAGGCCTGGGGCGGGGGTCGGGGGAGGTGGGGGTGGGCTGCTCCCCCTGGAGGGGGGCTCTGGCCTGAGCCTAATTCACATGGACCCGTCTCCCCAGCCTTGCAAGGTGCTTGAGTCAGACATCCCTATCAGAGACTTCCAAGAGACTGTTTGGCCCTTCAGCTAAAAAATACAAAAGGGAAAAAATGTTAGTAACCATAGGGAAACAGCTTGACAACAGGCTTAAATGAGAACAAAAAATAAACTTTTATTAGTTGCTGTATGGACTGAATGTTGGTGTCCCGCACCTCCAACCATATGTTGAAGCCCTTCACCCCAATGTGACTGCATTTCGAAGTGAGGCCTTGTGGGGGTGGGAGTGTACCTAGGTCAGGAAAGTGGGGCCCTTTGATGGGACTTGTGACCCTCAAGAAGAGATGAGGAAGACGAGTTCTCTCCCCCAGGCGAGGACAAAGCGAGAAGGCGTCCGACTATAAGCCAGAAGAGGGCCCTCACCCAGAACCAAAACTATCAGCATTTTTGACTCCGGACTGTCTGACCTCCAGAACTGTGGGAAATAAATGTCTGTTGCTTAAGCCACCCAGTCTGCGGTATCTGTCCCAGCAGCCTGAGCAGATCGAGACAGCTGTCTTATTGATGAGTTCAAGTCCCTACTCTTGCTTCTCTATTACGAATTTTTTAAGTTCAAAAAAAAATGAGTAAGATGGCTTGATTTACGTACATGAGCCAGAAACGTGTGATCTGCACCTGTACAATCACTCAGTGTTCAAATTCCAGGAAGCTGCAGGCTGCAGAATCTGGAATTGCTCCCAACGTTTACAAGTTTTCAGGTAACACCTACAGATTCAGGGCTCCTGAAAAGCTAAAACCTGATGGAACAGGAAACTTTGTTAGGTCTTAGAGGATATATGAAAATATCCTACGTATGAGAAACAACTTTACCTTTAAACAAGCATAATGAGCAGTGGTCTGCTAGGAACCTCTGGATCCTCGTCTTGCCCACCACGCACCGTAGGCACGATCACCCACTTTGCAGATGGACAAAGAGGCTGAGCGGACTGCCCCGGGGAAGCGAGTGTCAGCAGCAATCTGAACCCCGGCCTGCCAGGTCTCAAGGCCCAGCACAACTTGTTGCTAGGACCACAGAGGATTTCAATCTTGGATAAGGATAGGAATAAGCTTTCTAAAAGAACTGTTGTAAGCTGTGAGGCAGGGAACGGTTCTAATACTGGCCGCAAATCTCTCAGCCTGGATTATACCTCCACTTTATGAAGTAGGCCTGATGTTCCATCATAGAAGCGGAGCTCACACAGTTCCAGGTAGAGATCTAAACTGATGGGTTGGCTTGCCTCTTTAGGCCCAGCTCAGATGGTCATTGCTCTGTGCTGCATTCTGAGCCCCACACCGTCCTTGCCCCACTCCAGGTAGAAGGATCCCTCTTCCTTCGATCACTGGTTCCAACACATCTGCCTTGCACCATCTGTTGGGGTGAAGTCATCTTCTTAACAAGATAACATGCTTCTTCCGGAAACAGAGATGAAGAGATACTCCCCTGCTGACTGGGTTCCCACTGGCTGTCTATTTATCAAAATGAGCAAGAACGTTGGCACGAATTTATACAACCTATATTGCAATTATTTTTGTTAGTTTCCTGGTTTTGAAATTATTGAAATCCTGTTTTCAGAATCACACAAGTTTAAAGCTTGGGTAGGGCAATAGAACAGAAAGCTCAAACTGAGTTTGAGCTTTAAATATCAGCCAAATGGGTGACATTTAAAATGCTAACAAACCAAACCCTCCTTAATTAAAAAATAATCACCCATGATCTCATTAAGCAAGTGAAAGAGAAAAACAGAATATTTACAAGAGGAAGAGAAACTTTTGGATAAAATTTACTTATCTTGGGGATAAAATCTAAGTTTAGAAGGCCTAGAATTCCCTGAACATTTTATAAACTCTTATAAACATTTTATAAGGCTTTCTGAATTATCCCCTACAACCTCCTCCATTTTTCTGCATTAGGGCTCCAAAGGCTTCTTTAGCCTCTCAGCTTTTTGTTAACTTATTTACCCCTTCCTCCATCCCAATATATTTATGTTTATCTCCAATTCTAGTTCATACAAGCCCTCAAAGAAACAACTCATTCTTTAGGCGCCAATCTAGAACAGTAAGGGAGTTTGGTTCAGTTACAAAAAGTGACATATTAGAAGAATGCGTTCCCAATATAAAATGCCTAAAGCCACAGGGAATTATTTCTGGATTTTTGTCCCCATCCTAAACTTCCTATTTACATACAAAGGATGAGAGGAAAAGACAAAAGCAAAGGGAAAACAAAACAGGACATTGAGGCCCTTCTGCACACAACATGATTCTAAGGACTGGCCTCTGCCTGCTAACTTCAAATACCATCTATGCTGGCGTGGTGCAGTGTCTCTCTACGTGCATGGCACACAACGCGGCTCTAAAGGCAGACACCCAAGGAGCATTATAAATGGGTACAGAGTGACTAATTCAAACCTGCACGATTAGCATATCATTTGCAAGGAGCAAAAATAGCCATCTGTTCTCCGAACAGATTACAACTCCCTGCAAATAATTTAAGGCACTACTACTTGGTGCCCATCAGCCGTCTCTTTAAATGCAAGGAGAACAGGCCCAACGGAAACGCCCAATTAGTTTTTGAGACACTCTACTTAAAATGTGCACTACTTTTTCTACAAATAAAGTTAAAATCCTTTAACTTTCTATTGCTCAAAGACTAAAGGCTATCCCACTAGGATAAAAGTCACTAATATTTCTGAGCTGCTGAATCAAAGACAAAGGCACATTCAAAAGACTACTACGTGGTTTACTAATGATAGAGGGTTGCTAGGAAGGGCCTGGACACGGTAGCCTTCCAGCCATCCAACGCAGGTCTGCACAAGCAGGAGGGGCTGTGTGTTCACCCGCAATTAGGCCAATAAAAGTAAAGAACTTTAATGGAGGGTGATGTAAGTCAATGCTGAACACAGACAGTGAGACACTTGTGGCATTAAAGCTCAAGTTAACAGTACTATTCACGTAATATTAAAATGCTGACATTTTTAGAATTCAAGTCATTAAATAGCACTAATTACTTTAAAATTTAAATGTTCTTCCTTTTTTTTTTTTTTAAAGGCATTTTGATACTCTACCACGAAGGTAAGGGTTTCAGAAAGCTCAGAATTTGAGGAAAGCCTAGACATTTTATAAAATATTAAGTTTTAAATTTCTGCTTCCCAGAGATGAAAACAGTGCTTGATTTGGAATCTAGATCTATTAAGACTCAGAATCAGCCATAGGCAATTCCCTATTTAGGGAGACAGTACTTTGAGAAAGTCCCTCTGTCAATTTCTGTGTACATTAGAAAAAAGGGATGTTCAAATCCCTTTGAAACAAAGTTATACAAAGGTCCCTGGGCCACCTCTCTAAGTATCTAACCGATCATGTGTATCTGACCTCTCAAGAGAGGGGAACCCATCACCACATCCTTGGGGACAATGAGGACCTAAGTGCTTCCCAGGCACTGGGAGAAGGACTCCACCGCTATACACCTGTGCCCAGGAGGTCAGGCCGAGGAGGGCAGGGTGGGGGCACTTAGCCCTGGAGGAATGGGCTGCAGCCACATTGCTGACATTCGCAATTCAGGATTTAGGGCCAGCTCCTCCCGTTCACCTGCCAAGGCTGGGAGTACTCTTGATTCCTACTGGAACCACCTGTTGTTTCTAAGAAACCTGGTTTTCTCCTTACACTGATCTCCTAAACAAGCCCGAAGCTGTCCTGCGATCAGGCTCTAAGTGGCTGATGACCCACGAGCGCCGAAACGCAGTGTCCTGCAGCCCCCCTCCAAGTCCTTTGACTCAGGTCCTATCTTTGGCAAGTGCTGGGAGCAATGCAGGTGCAGAGCCAAGCGGATGACTCCTGCTCTCAAGCTCATGCGGGGCCTGGAATGACAGTCAATAACCCAAGGGAGCCAAACGGTTTGGGCGGCAGCTCAGGATGACCATCAGAGCTGGGCCTATGTTAACAGGAGGGTCTGGTTCCACCTGGGGGATCAGAAAGCTTCCTGGGGCAGGGGGTTGGCCAGGCAAAGGAGGGGGTCCTCATAAATACAGCCCTCCACCTGACAACTACCCTGACTGCAGTGTAATCACCTGGCTGGCTGCCCAGAGATACAGATAAACTGAGCCCGCACCCCCAGGGGACCGTGTCACGTAGCCCCGCCTCGAGAACATAAACTGCTTTAAAGTGAGAGGCCCTGTCCTCTGCCCGGAAGACGGTGCCCTCACCCGGCAAATGTTAATGACCAAGGTCTTCGAGCACTTTCGACCATCCAGCTGGATGGCACCCATTTCCATACTGAGCGTGACACCCAAGCCTGGAACACCCAAGGACGTGCCCGCCACGGCGATGCTACTTGGTTTCAGAATTACCTGCAGTGAAACAGCGAAGACCTGCGCGGCAAGATCTGAACAGCTGCGCTTGAAACGGTGGATGGACTTGAGCTGACCGCCACAAGTCCAGCAACCACCTGTACATGGTGATATTTTAGACTGTAACTGGAGAGACGTTCTTTTAAAAACTGCCCTGTTTTCCCCAAAAGGAAACATTTTAGTAGCTCACTCTCGGAGAAGGCAATGGCACCCCACTCCAGTGCTCTTGCCTGGAAAATCCCATGGACGGAGGAGCCTGGTGGGCTGCAGTCCATGCGGTCGCAAAGAGTCGGACACACCGAGCGACTTCACTTCCACTTTTCACGTTCATGCACTGGAGAAGGAAATGGCAACCCACTCCAGTGTTCTTGCCTGGAGAATCCCAGGGACGGGGGAGCCTAGTGGGCTGCGGTCTATGGGGTCGCACAGAGTTGGACGAGACTGAAGCGACTTAGCAGCAGCAGCAGCAGCAGCAGCAGCAGCAGCAGCAGCAGCAGCAGCAGCTCACTCTAAAGTTACATCAGGGAACTATACTCAGTATTTTGTGATAACCTCTAAGGGAAAAGAATCTGAAAAAAAAAACACATACAGGTATGTGTTTATGTCTATACATATATTTGTATATATATGTGTACATATAACTGAACCACTCTGGTGTACACCCAAAACACAGCATTGTAAATCAACTATACTTCAATAGAAAAAAAACAAAAAAGAAACACACGGGCCAAAAATAAATAATTTTACATCAAACTCTTAGAATATCTGTTCTATTTTGACTTTCCCCTACTATGAAATGCTGTTTCATACCACAGGATGACACAGGGTGCACATCAGGGAAGTTTACACAAAATAAAGTGACCTTGGCCTGGTCTTCCGCTGGCGTGTCCTAGACGTGGACTTCAGCTAACCAAGCAAGAGGCTCTTTATTTATAATACATTAATCTCAAAGATAACACTGCGTAAAATGACGAATTTCTTATATGATTAAGTAAAGTGACTTCCTTGAATCACTACCAAAACAAATTCTTCCCAGGCCAAGATTAAGATAAGAGGCCTTGGTGAAAAACTTTTAAGATTCAGGAGAGAGCAGGGAAAACTGATGGATCTCAGAAAGAGGACAACGGAGACTTTTCAGTAAATGGGGGGGAAAAAAATCCTCTCCTTTATTGGAGACACTAGGCAGGTGTGACTTCCTGGATTTAAAATTAAATAAAAGTTTCAGTTCCCAAGTTCCTAACTGGGAATTGCAAACAATTCGATTACTGCAGCAAGTGGTACTGTACAGCACTGGGAGAACTCTCCTCCTGGAATTGTTTCTGGAGACACTTACTGAGGCACTGCTGCTGGTTCAAAGGGAATCCTGCATGCAGACTGGCTCTTTCTCGTCCTACAAATGCTGTGAGACCTCTACCTTCTGGGCCTCTGAACTGACACTGGCCGATTTTTTTTTTTTTAACCATGCCACTACATGTCAGGCATATGGTTTTAATCTTCTGATGTTTGGATGGCATCACTGATTCAATGGACGTGAGTTTGAGCAAACTCTGGGAGATGGTGAAGGACAGGGAAGCCTGGCGTGCTGCAAGTCCATGGGGCTGCAGAGTCAGACATGACTGAGCGACTGAACAAGAAATCAAGGCCAGACTAAAGTACTCCTACCTTATTTCTGAATCAAACTAGCAGAACCCAACTGGCCTGCTCTTACAAATTAAACTCAGAAAAGACAGCAGATTATGTGAAGTTATCAAAGGGGATGTTTGCTGTGGCCATCAACAGGGGTACTCTGCAACTCAGAAACTTAAGTCAGAAGACACTTCCTCCTAAAGAAACAATATTGTAAATATAAATAGTTCTTATGTGCTGGACTTCGTTGTGTGCTGGACTTCGTCGCTCAGTTGTGTCCGACTCCCTCACGAACAGCAGCCCGTCAGGCTCCTCTGTCTATGGGATTCTCCAGGCAAGAATACTAGAGTGGGTTGCCATGCCCTCCTTCAGGGGACCGTCCCAACCCAGGGATCAAACCCAGGTCTCCTGCGTTGCAGGCAGATTGTTTATGGTCTGAGCCACCGGGAAGCACACAGTAGTTCTTATTTATCTCAAAACATCTGCAGATTAGAACCTTCCAGATTCTGAGGATAAGTAAGTTCCTTGGCTTTTTCCTGAGAACAGGGTCCTGGTCACCAAGTGGCTGACAAGAGAGGGTGCCATGGACCAACGGCTCTGCAGTGCACAGCTGGGGAGAGGGCAGGGAGGGAAAACGGATGAATCTCTTACAGGGGACGATACCTTGCAGTCAAGGGGGAAAAAAAACACCACCCTCTCCCTTACTGTAGACAGCAGGCACATGTGACTTCTTGGATTTAAGGAGTAAGGGCCCCTGGAGGACTCCCATGAGGTGCAAGAGAACTCTGAGCTTCAGGAGGGCGGGCTCTGGGCTCCAGGTGAGAGAGGGACAAAGCAAGCTTGGCCCCTGTGAGTGTGCTTAGCAAAGAACTTGGCCCCAGCTCAGGGACCACTGTGGAGACAGGAGAAATTCAGGGGTTTCATTCTCAGGAACTGGTGGTAGGTCAACCCACCCGACAAAGGAAGGGGTGATGCTCTCTAAGGAGACTGAGAGCTGGTGCTGAAACAGGATGTCCAGCTCCCAAGCCACTGCTACGTTCAGAGGGCCCCCCAAGCCCCCAGGATTCCACAGCCCAGTCGAATGTCCTTCCATCATAGGGAGGGTCTCTCATAACCGTGTCTCACAGAGGCCCTGGACGCTGCGGCAGGCCCCACCAGCAGCTCTGACCTGCTGAAGACGGGGTCTGGGGGACGGAGATGCGCCAACCCAAGCCCCTTCCCACCAAGCCTGCAATTCATGGGGAAAGGCTACAATCTCAGATACCAGAGCTCCTGACTTGGGGTGCTGATGCTGGCCTGCAGCCTGGGTCCAAGGTCCGCTCCTTGGCATAACTATCAGGTGAGGTTAGCCTGATCCCCAGAGAGGCTCATCTGTGTCTGCGCTTTTCCCAGGGCTGGGCTGCCAGCAGAAGATTAGCTGAGAAGGCAGCAGTCACATCACTAAACCTGTTAACATCTGCCCTGAGGACAGAGAAAGTGACTGCACATTCTCCATATTTCAGACCTGAAAGCACACTGGCCTTGCACAGTGGCTCGAGACCTTCATCACTGGAGCCCACTCCCCCGTCACCCCCCCCACCCCCCACCCCCACCCCTCCCCACCCCCCACCCCTCCCCACCCCCCACCCCTCCCCACCCCCCACCCCCCCCCACACACACACACTCCTTTCCCTTCTACCTCCAGCCTCCTCTCGGCTTGGAGCCTCATTTAAACCTAAGTTACTTTGCCAACAAAGGTCCATCTAGTCAAGGCTATGCTTTTTGCTGTGGTCATGTATGGATGTGAGAGTTGGACTGTGAAGAAAGCTGAGCGCCAAAGAATTGATGCTTTTGAACTGTGGTATTGGACAGACTCTTGAGACTCCCTTGGACTGTAAGGAGATCCAACCAGTCCATCCTAAAGGAGATCAGTCCTGGGTGTTCTCTGGAAGGAATGATGCTGAAGCTGAAACTCTAGTACTTTGGCCACCTCATGCGAAGAGTTGACTCACTGGAAAAGACTCTGATGCTGGGAGGGATTGGGGGCAGGAGGAGAAGGGGACGACAGAGGATGAGAGGGCTGGATGGCATCACCGACTCGATGGACGTGGGTTTGAGTGAACTCCGGGAGATGGTGATGGACAGGGAGGCCTGGCGTGCTGCTATTCATGGGGTCACAAAGAGTCGGACCAGACTGAGCGACTGAACTGAAGGGCTGTATATGTTTTTCTTGTATAAAAAGAGGATAACGCCTACCTCAGGGGGTCACTAGTGATTACAAAGAATCACGCCTGTCAAGTGCCTAAAGCGGAAGCGAGTCCACGTATCCTCCAGTGTTACTGGGGATTACCTTCTAAGGTCTCAGCACAGGGGCACACATATTGAGGCAGAATGGTGTCTTGCAAGTGTTCTTAGCAGGGCACGATGGCCTGTAATCAACATTACCCAAAAGACTTGAGATAGAGCAGAATATCATGAATGTTTCACCCTAACGCTGCTTCTCATGGCATTTATTTCCGGTACCCGGGGTCTCAGTAAAAGGAAAGCCTTCTGGCACAACACCCATTAGCACTGCGAAAGCAGGCACGGATCAAGTCACTCCCCTCTCGACCACTGCCAAGGTCTGAAACTTAGAGGAAGGCAGCGCCCATGCCACGCGGCCGCCCGGCTGCTCCAGCCCAGCCCCTCCTCTCCAGTCCTGCCCCCAGGTGACCGCGGGGCCTTGATGCTTCTCTGGGCCTGCACGGCACCTCTGCTATCTGCTTGGCAAGCTCTGGCCGCAGGCCTTTGGGAAGCTGGCTCTGGAGGGGCTCTGGTCAAGCGCCCACTCTTCAGAGGACCCCTGGCTGACTCCCAACACCAGGACCCCTCTTGGCCCCACGTCCAAGGGCTCCACCCACACTTGGGCCTGGTGAAGTTGTGGAAGGTAGTTACCCTGGCCAGAGCAGTCGCAATTTCCCCTCTCTCCTCACAAATATTATAATCATGGACATTAGGGACATGTTTTAATCTCTGGAAAATATGGAAAAGAACCACCGTGTCCCTTCCAACACTTAACTACTGTTTCTGTAGTTACACTCTTCCAGAAATTCTCACAGTATAGGACCATCTCTTTTTCGTTCCCTCTCAAATGCAAGACATTGCATACTCTGTATTGCCAGGAAGGGAGTTTCTGTTCAAATCCATTGTCTTGCTACCCAAGGCTCACCCCTTCTAGCACATGATCTCTTAGACTGTATGCATACATCAGTGGAAATCTTCCTAAAGCTGATTACGTCCTCTGGCGCTACAACAGGAAGACACTAAACACACTTCCATTTACGAAGGCTTCAGACTCCAGGCAATTTCATTTCTGTAAGGAGAGTCATAACAGAGCAAGGACCTGGGAGGCAGCCACCAGCTACCGCGCCTAGATCTGCTTCTCCAAGCTGCTCTTGGCATTGATTTCTCACTATGTAGTTCACCCTGAGCAGAGGAAAGAGACGACCGGCGTGCAGGAACAGCGTATGAAGTGGGTGATCTCTGGGTGAGGGCTTGGGACAGGCTTCCAGGAGTAAAGTGTATGCCCTCTGTGCTACATAACTTGCTTCCTAGTTGCGGCTGTTTGCGTTCTGAGGCCAGCAATTCCTGACCCCTGGGTCCCTCTCACCCAGCCAGAGCGGCCCTGGGCCGAGGCAGCACCGCAGGCCGGGCTGCTGTGCCTTCCAAGCGCCCAACTTGTGTAAACACGTGAACACTTGAGCGGGAAATGAGGGGAGTGCTCCCAAATAACCTTTCTAGGTTGCTCTGAGGCTTCCAGGGCTCAGCATATTCTTTCAAACAAAAAACCTTTTTTAAATTAAAAAAAATGTAAACGTTCGCAGAGGCTCTGGCCTCTGGGTTTGTTTTAAAACCCTGCTTCTTCAGCACACAGTTCAGAAAGAGGTTAACTGAATCCACAGGACTGAAAAACAGGCCTGGGGCATGGGAGACAGGACAGTGGGTTTGTGTGAAAATCTACGTTAATTACGAACATCTGGTTTGGGGGTTCTTTTGTAACCTTGTTGTGGAAATAAGTTCAATTACTAAATCCTGACCATAGCAGACACAAACATCTAAAAACTGAGAGCTCTCCAAACAGAGTGGAGCCGTGGCCGTAGGAACTCTCCAAAAATACACCAACACAGGTAACCAAGCTTTCTAGATGCAGAAGATGTGTTCTTTTGGCTGGATGTCTAACGCTTATGATTCCTTAATTTCTCAAACAAGATCTGAGAAACTCAGCCTTTAAGAGGTGGCAATTCAGGGTCATCGTTCTGAACTACTCAATCCTTTATGATCAGTTTCAGTATACAGTCCCCTTGGCTACTAAGTTCAGTGACCAAAATGCGTATGCTTTCCGAGCTCAATTCTGTTTCTCTCTGAGACTCATAATCAAGATTTCAAGGACCCTACAAGCTGTGAAAACACGCATGGGCTTTGTGCCATTTATCTTGGCAGGAAACCAATTCTTGCTCTTTTCCCAAGTTCTTAATATGTTCGGGATTGGTCTCTGCCAAAGCCTCCGGTCCCTGCCTAACCGGCCAATTTGGGCTCACTTCCGTTCCCGTCCCCATAATCCCTTGAAAGCCTGCCGCCCTCCCTGCCCCCAGGGTGATCCACCGCCCCTGAGGTCCTTCTTGGGGTCCCACACACGCCTGGGTCCCTCATGGGGGTCAGCGGGGTTCAGGGGCACTGGTCAGGCTTCCTCTCTGGGTCAGGCACCTCGCCCTCCTCAGTTTTAGCCCTGTCTGCAGGCCTGCGGCCGCCCCACCACAAACACAGCCTGCCCAGATGTTGCGCCGGCTTCCTCTGCCCAGTATCTCTGCTGCACCAGCATGGGGCTCCTTCACCTGGAGGGTCCCAACCCAGAAGGCCCAAGCAGTTTCGCAGGAACCAGCCCCCTGGCCCCCACTCCAGGCAACACTCTCTCCCCTTCCCCACCAACGAGGCATCCTCTGCAGGAGCTCCTAGCCTCCAGTTACCTTCCCAGGCAATTTTCCCACCCCCTCCAAAGGGACCTGGGCTTTGCTGGTGGCTCAGCTGGTAAAGACTCCGCCTGCAGTGCGGGAGACCTGGGTTCAATCCCTGGGTTGGGAAGATCCCCTGGAGAAGGGAATGGCTACCCACTCCAGTGTTCTGGCCTGGAGAATTCCATGGACTATATAGTCTATGGGGTCGCAAAGAGTTGAACAGGACTGAGCGACTTTCAGTTCACTTCTGAAGGGACCCAGGATTCCGTACCACCATTCCTAGACTGACACTCCCATCGCCAGACCCTGGCGCAATGCACGGCCCATCGCAGAGGCCCTTCTACAGCCTCGGCCTCTACCCTCGCCCCCTGCCCTGCTCTGGTCCCACGCCATGGCAGAGACCCTCAGTTTCAGGAACTTCACGGTTGCACGTCTGGACACGCCCCTCCCTGGCGCCCTTGCCACCTCCATCCGAGATCCTCCCAGAAGTCCCCCATCCTGCCCCCATCTCTAAGGCTCCCAGGATTTGCAGGTAGAGAGCAAACTTCTCCCTCCTCCCTGTGCCCCCACCGCCCCCCCCCCGCCGGCACGCCACTGGTGCTCTTCCAGGGCAGAGAACGCCTCCCTTTGCTCAGTTTCTCTCTTCAAGCCCATGACCGACCATGGGAAGTCCATAATAAACAGCAGTCACTTGACAAATACATAAAAGTCGTCCATCACAGAAATAAAGTCATTAGTGTTTTGCCACACGTTAAGGGAGGCTGAAGTCTTAGCTTTTCTGAAAGAAACATTCTGCAATATCATCTTGCCTTTTTAAATAGAACCATTGTGAGGCTCAGAGGTTTATGTAGGAAATTAAAACCTAATATCAATGGGTTTGTAATTAGACTACTTTTTCCAGGAGCCAGTAAAATATGTTCTTTTTGAAAAATGCTAAAACCCAAAAAGGTAACAGGAATAGGAAATGAAATGGATTCTACCATCTCTTGCACACATTTCCTGATTTTCGTAAGTTATGTGGAGTTGTTTTCTGAAACAAATAGCTGAAAAGATACAGTTGAAATTGTAGGGCTTCCTGGGACTCAGTGGTAAAGAATCTGCCCGCCAATGCAGGGGACACGCGTTAGATCCCTGGGCTGGGGAGACTTCTCAGGCCACAGAGCAACTAAGCCTGCACCACAACTACTGAGCCTGCGCTCTGGAACCCAGGAGCCACAACGACCGGGCCCACGTGTGGCAGCTACTCAAGCCCTTGTGCCCTGGAGTTCATGCTCTGCGACAAGAGAAGCCTCCGCAGTGAGAAGCCCGTGCACCCCAACTAGAGGAGCCCAGCTGCCTGAGGCCTTGCTCCAGTTTTGGAGAGCGGGGACTCCTTGCTAGCTGTGGAGCACAGGCCATTGCGGGGGGTCCTCTTGCTGCGAAGCACAGGCTCCCAGGCCCGCCAGCTTCAGCAGCTGTGGCGCGTGCTCCGGAGCATAGGCTTAGGAGTTGTAGCTCACGGGCTTAGCTGCTCCGAGGCATGTGGGGTCTTCCCAGACCAGGGAATGAACTCGTGTCTCCTGCACTGGCAGGCGGATTCTTTACCACTGAGCCACCAGGGAAGCCCAGTAAATTATTAAAAAAAAAAAAAAAATTGTAGGGGCTTCCCTGGAGGCCCAGTGGTTAAGACCCCTGCTTCCAATGTGGGGACACAGGTTCAATCCCTGCTCAAGGAACTAAGAACCCACAAAGCATGCAGTGAGATCAAAAAGGTTTTTTTTTTAAATTGTACGTGCTGTGCTCAGTTGCTTTAGCCATGTCCGACTCTTTGTGACCTTATGGACCATAGCCTGCCAGGCTCCTCTGTCCATGGAATTCTCCAAGCAAGGATACTAAAGTGGGTTGCCATGCCCTCCTCCTTTAAATTGTATCTATATACATGCAGGTAAGGAAGCAACAGTTAGAACTGGACATGGAACAACAGACTGGTTCCAAATAGGAAAAGGAGTACGTCAAGGCTGTATACTGTCACCCTGTTTATTTAACTTATATGCAGAGTACATCATGAGAAACGTTGGGCTGGAAGAAGCACAAGCTGGAATCAAGATTGCCGGGAGAAATATCAATAACCTCAGATATGCAGATGACACCACCCTTATGGCAGAAAGTGAAGAGGAAGTCAAAAGCCTCTTGATGAAAGTGAAAGAGGAGAGTGAAAAAGTTGGCTTAAAGTTCAACATTCAGAAAACTAAGATCATGGCATCTGGTCCCATCACTTCATGGGAAATAGATGGGGAAACAGTGGAAATAGTGTCAGACTTTATTTTGGCGGGGGGAGCTCCAAAATCACTGCAGATGGTGATTGCAGCCATGAAATTAAAAGACGCTTACTCCTTGGAAGAAAAGTTATGACCAACCTAGACAGCATATTAAAAAGCAGAGATATTACTTTGCCAACAAAGGTCCATCTAGTCAAGGCTATGGTTTTTCCAGTGGTCATGTATGGATGGGAGACTTGGACTGTGAAGAAGGCTGAGCACTGAAGAATTGATGCTTTTGAACTGTGGTGTTGGAGAAGACCCTTGAGAGTCCCTTGGACTGCAAGGAGATCCAACCGTTCCTAAAGGAGATCAGCCCTGGGTGTTCATTGGAAGGACTGATGCTGAGGCTGAAACTCCAATATTTTGGCCACCTCACGCAAAGAGTTGACTCATTGGAAAAGACCCTGATGCTGGGAGGGATTGGAGGAAGGAGAAGGGGATGACAGAGGATGAGATGGCTGGATGGCATCACCAACTCAATGCACATGAGTTTGAGTGAACTCCGGGAGCTGGTGATGGACAGGGAGGCCTGGTGAGCTGCCATTCATGGGGTTGCAAAGAGTCGGACACAACTGAGCGACTGAACTGAACTGACACACACATATATATACACAAGTAAGCATACAATTCAAAACCAAATGACAGAATTTTTTGATTAGTCTTACAGATGAGGAAATTGTCGTCCAGAAGTTCTGTACCGAAGATCACACAACTGTTTGGAAGAAGACCTGAGCTGTGCTCCCACCTTCAAGTTAGCCCATTTTTACACATGTATGCAAACTTCAAAATAACTGTGTTTTAACCAAAGGCAAACAGTGATACAAAGTAATGAACATTACAGCATAAAGGCAAAGAAAATCCTGACTTTAAACATTTGACTAAATCTAGGTTGCTGGAGATGTAAGCACGAGGGCTAGCTTTTGGACAAAGTTTATAGACAAAGGAGAGAAAAGCTGAAGGAGAAACAAAAAAGGTGCAGCAAAGACTTCCACCTCTGATCAAGATGGAGTGATAGCGATCAGTTTTACCCTCCCATTGTTTACCTGTGATACAAGGAAAATGTTTGAGTGAGTGAGACCAACATATGCTCCAGGTTCCTGCCTGCAGAGAGGCACTAGACCCTGGGCAGGGAGGTGAAGCAGAGCCTGTCGGGGAAGGGGGCTCCTTGAATTGAAGACGGGGAGCTGAAGGTCTGTCTGAAGGAACCAAGTCAACTAGAGGTCACAGGACCAAAGAGAAGAGAGCTGCACCAACAACCCCGTAGATCTGCAGAGGGTCCGTATTGAGGACTTGGCACTGACCTGAACCACACCTGAGAGGCAAGGACCCAAAGCTGGGACAGGGTGCCTTCCCACAAGCCAGAACAGAGTGACTCCTAGTTCAGGGCACTGCGGCAAGTCCTCCTGAAGGCCTTGCCTCAGCAGAAGGGCATAACTAGCCCTAAGCTGAGACTTCTTGATCCAACAAATTGTAAAAGAAAGACCTGAAAGGATCAAACGTGCTTAGTCACTCAGTTGTGTCCGACTCTTTGCATCTCTTTGGACTGTGGCTCGTCGGGCTCCTCCGTCTACTGGATTTTTCAGGCAAGAATACTGGACTGGGTTGCCATTTCCTTCTCCAGGGGATCTTCCTGACCCAGGGATTGAACTCGCATCTCCTGCATTGCATGTGGATTCTTTACTGGTTGAGCTATCAAACCATCCCCAAATAGTGATCTTTCAGAACAAAGCTTTTAGGAAAATACAAATATCAAGCACCCAAGAAGGTAAAATTCATGACATCTGGCATCCAAATATTATCAGTCACGCAAAGAAGCAGAGGAACCTACTGAAAATAAAGAGGAAAAAAAAAATCAATTGAATCTTACCTTAAATGACAAAGATAGAATTAGCAAAAACATTAAAAGTTACTAGAACTGTACGCCATATGTTCAAAACACAGTTTTAACAAGGTTGCAGGATACAATATAAATACATAAAATCCATTTTAATGTATTAGCAACAATCAATCAGAAATTGTAACTTAAAGAGTAACGCAATTTACAATAAAAAATATGAAACAGTGATAGATTTGACAAAGGACATGAGAGACGGCCACCAAAAACTACAAAACACCGCTGAGAGAAAAACAAAGAAGTGGAGAGACGCTCCTGGGTTGGAAGCGTCATTGTTAAGATGTCAGCTCTCCCCAAATGATCTATAAATTTGATGCAACCACAGACAAAAATCCCAGCAGGGTTCACTTTGGGTAGGAACTGCCAAGCTGTGCTAAAATTCATGTGGAAATTCAAAGAACCTAAAAAATCAAAACAAGTTGAAAAAGAGCAAAGTTGGAGAGTTAACACTACTTGGGATCAAAACTTTATAATTATAAATTATAGCAATAAAAGAGTGTGGTATTGGCATAAAGATCAAGAGATCAACGAACAGTGTGAAGTCCAGAAACGAAACCGCACCCGCAGAGGCGACGGACAGTGTAAGATGTGCAAAGGCCTTCAGCAACAGAGAAAGGATTCTTCAACAAGCCGTGCCAGAGCACTGTGCAAAAGCAACCAAACCACAAAATCCATACCCGGCATCATATACAAAAATTCACTCCAAAGGGGTCATAGGCCTAAATGTAAAACTAAGGAAAGAGTTCCTTACCAAAAACATGATCCTTAAAAAAAAAAAAAAAAAGGACATTAGATTTCATCAAAACCAATAACTTCTGCTCCTTAAAAGACACAATTAAGAGAATGAAAATAGACTGGGAACACAAATGTGCAAAGCATGTATCTGATATAAGACCTACATCCAGAATACAAAGAACTCTCAAAACGCAGTAACAAGAAAACAACTCAAACAGACAAATTATTTCAACACACTTCACCAAAAAAGAAAAAAAATACAGATGGCAAATAGGCACATGGAAAGGTGCTTAAAATCAGCGGTCTTAGAGAAATGCAAATAAAAAATACAATGAAATACCACCACAAGTCAATTAGAATGGCTAAAATTAAAGACACTAATATTAAGTCAGACTTTATTTTTGGGGGCTCCAAAATCACTGCAGATGGTGACTGCAGCCATGAAATTAAAAGATGTTTACAGTTATGACCAACCTAGATAGCATATTGAAAAGCAGAGACATTACTCTGCCGACTAAGGTCCGTCTAGTCAAGGCTATGGTATTTCCAGTGGTCACATATGGATGTGAGACTTGGACTGTGAAGAAAGCTGAGTGCTGAAGAATTGATGCTTTTGAACTGTGGTGTTGGAGAAGACTCTTGAGAGTCCCTTGGACTGCAAGGAGATCCAACCAGTCCATTCTGGAGGAGATCAGCCCTGGGATTTCTTTGGAAGGAATGATGCTAAAGTTGAAACTCCAGTACTTTGGCCACCTCATGCAAAGAGTTGACTCATTGGAAAAGACTCTGATGCTGGGAGGGATTGGGGGCAGGAGAAGAAGGGGACGACAGAGGATGAGATGGCTGGATGGCATCACTGACTCAATGGACATGAGTCTGAGTGAACTCCAGGGAGGCCTGGCGTGCTGCGATTCATGGGGTTGCAAAGAGTCGGACACGACTGAGCGACTGAACTGAACTGAACTGAATATTAAGTGGTGACAAGAATATGGCTGAACTGGAACCAGCATATTCTGAGGATGGGAACACAAAATGGTACAATCGCTCTGGAAAAGTTTGGTAGTTTCCTTCGAGAGTTAACATACATCACTCCTACATAATAAACAAGATAGACGAAGGCCTAAGTCCATAGAAAGACTTGAACGTTTACTTCCATAGCTTTGTTTGTAACAGCTAAAAATTGGACACAATTCAAACAGTGAAAAGATAAACAAACTGTCGTGTATACATACAGTGGAATACTACTCAGGAATGAAAAGGAGCGAACCGCTGATACATCCAACACCACAAATGAGTCTCAGGACAAAAACCAGACCAAAGAGTACATGCTGTGTGATTTCCTAACTATGAAACTAGGAAATGCAAATTGAGCTATGGTGACAGAAAGCAGGTCAGCGGTTGCCTACAGATGCAGGGGACGGAAAGCGAGTTGTGAAGGGACACAAGGACATTTCTGGAGACGATGCATCTTCATTATGCTGACGGTGGTGACGGCTTCACAGGTGTATGTGTATATATATATACACATTATATCTATGTCAAGACTTAGTAAATTGTACAGTCTAAATATGTGCAGCTTATGTCCACTATATCTAAAAAATGCTGTTAAAATACACCTAACTTGGTCAAATGTATAAACAGAGGATATGAATAAGCAAGCTCATTAGGATATGGCCTATCCAGTTAACGCAACAGCAGTAATGCCCCGTGTAACAACATACTCACATGGGCGTCGAAACAAACATTCAGAAACACAAATTCTGTGTGAGAGGCTCAAATAATATTCTGCCATCTTAAGATTTGGGGTCTTACACTGAACTTTACTGAGGTTTCTCCTTCAAAATGAAGCTACCCACAGAGTTCTTGTTAAGTACATTTGCTAACACCACTTCTAGACATTTCTGAAAGTGGTACCACTAGAAACGGTATCCTGGGCATTCCTCTTCCTGGAGAGGAATTCAACAAGGATACGACGGGGTGTTAGTAACTCATTCAGAGGTCTGGAAACATCCTCAAGGTGAGCCAGGTGTACGGAAGGAATAAATCTTTCCTTCCATTGTGTTTTCCTCGTGCCTTTAAGGTACAGCAAAGCTTCCAGGTATCCAAAGCCCTCTGCATGCTCATCCTGCCCGCTCACTGTGCCGACACCACAGCCAGGTGACAGAGCCGCTCACCTTCTCACCTTTATTACACTGCTCACTCGCCTGGAATGACTTCCCTTTTCTTTATCTAGATAAGGCGGGGATTCTCTAGGGCAGCTTCCCAATGACACGATGAAGCACCAGAATCACCTGAGGGGGTATGAGTCTCACATGTCTGCAAAGGGCACAAGGGGAACTTCTGGAGGGCATGAAAGTTTTATATACAATATATACGTTTCATATTTTAAAGTTTTGACTGCCGTAGCAGGTATCTAGCTGTATACACTTCTTAAAAGTCACTGAGCTCTACATTTAAAATGGGCGTGTATTATTTTATGTAAATTATAACTCAATGAAACTGGTTTAAAAAGAAAGTCCACATAAAACTATACAACACAAAATGAACAAGGGGAAAGAAATTCCCAAAGTGAGATGGACACCAGAGGCGGCACCCAAACTCAGCTCCTAACATAAACGAAATTGACCCTCGAACCAGGAGGGGGTCAGCGATGCCGACTCTCGCCATAGCCTGACATCTGCATGTTAACTTTACAGTCCAGATCACGTAGTACATATTTACTGAAAAAAAAAAATCCATGTATAAAGTGGACCAGTGCAGCTCAAATCCAGCTCAAAACCCCAACTGTACACACAGGGTCAGTGATCTGGTTCTCTCATCTTCAAAAATGAACCTCTTGGTTGAGAAAGGTAATTATGGGGGGGGGGGGCGGGGAGAGAATCACCAGAAGGTGCCAATCATGTTCCGCTCTTTTCCCTGGCTTTCATCGCAGAGCTTTAGAATGTCAGTAGAGGCTGTTAATGTCCATGATGTATGGGAAGAGAGGGAAAGATGCAGCAACTGTGCTTCACGTGCAGAGAGCACACGACGACCAATCTGTGCTCAAAACCATATTCTAAGAAGTCAGTGTCAAATAATGCATTAAAAAAAAAATTTACTTCACTCTGTATAATAGGCTCCAGTTTCATCCACCTCATTAGAACTGACTCAAATGTGTCAGCCAGAAAGAAAAACACCAATACAGTATACTATCGCATATATATGGAACTTAGAAAGAAGGCAACGATAACCCTGTATGTGAGACAGCAAAAGAGACACAGATGCATAGAACAGTCTTTTGGACTCTGTGGGAGAGAGAGAGGGTGGGATGATTTGGGAGAATGGCATTGAAACATGTAAATTATCACATGTGAAACGAATTGCCAGTTCAGGTTCGATGCATGAGACAGGGTGCTTGGGGCTGGTGCACTGGGATGACCCAGAGGGATGAGATGGGAGGGAGGTGGGAGGGGGGTTCAGGATGGGGAACACGTGTACACCTGTGGCAGAGTCAAGTCAATGTTTGCCAAAACCAATACAATATTGTGAAGTAAATAAATAAATAAAACTGAGATTTAAAAAAAATAAAAAAAGAATACATTTTAAATTCTGAAATGCAGTTCAGAAATACAATAAACCATGACTGACTAAGCTAATGGAACACCATTATATGTGAACGGCAAATTTCAGTTAAAAACCCACAAAAAATGGAATGCCTCATTCCCCAAAGACCGTGGCTATTTAAATGAGACAATTTAAATGAATGGTATCTTGGATATTTAAACATTTCCAAGCACATATCTTAAGCTACCATTTATGAGTCTTACTTAAAAGACAAGGCACTGATTGTAAGCCATTTCACCAACATTATCTCATTTAATCTTACTAACTCTATAAGGAAGGAATGACTTTCTCCATTTTACAGATGACAAAACTGAGGTTAAGACAGGTTAAGCAACTTGTCCAAAGCTACACAGAACCTTCGATTAGACTCAGATGGCTATGCCTTTGTCCTTTCTAGATTTATAGTTCAGGATGTTAGTTTTGCTATAAAATCATAAGCTTATTAACAAGCTATGCGTTTTCTAATTAGTCATGCAAGCATCCTCAACCTACACAGTAATTTGAAGTTCAGTGAGTGATATGCCAGCCTTTTATAAATCCTTCTCATGGTTTTAGGCATGATCCCAACGCACTCATAAATATTAAAGATGTATTTTCCTCTTAAAAGTTCATAGGTACTTATATCCGCTAATTAGAGGACAACTGACCTTCTTTCCTTTGAAAGCCACTATAACATTGGGTCAAAAAAAAAAAACAACTCAGGAAAATGTATGTTCCCTTTAAAATGTTTTTCTGATACCTCTCTAACCAGGAAACTTTGAAGAAATTTGATGAAATCTCATACACTGTAAATAATCCAAAACCTGGTATAATGTATTTAAGAAAGGTCCCTGGAGTCAGACAGATTTCAATTCTGATAATGCCTGTGCCACTAAGTATCTGAAAAGGCTGGCAGGTAGCTAACCCTAGAGGGATATTGGAGTCGTGTTTACTGCAACATGTGCAGCTTTTATAAACTTCCTAGGTGCATACTCCAAGTTATAAACAAAATCTGTACCTAAACGTTGTGTGTGGGCTGTGGAGAGAGAAGTGCTTATTTTTTTTCTTGCATAAAAGAAGGCTTAACGGACATCAGGGCCCCCAGGAACAGCCATCTCAACTTCCCCAGACCCCCATCCTGGGCCTACACGAAGCATCTTCTCTATACCTGGGAGTTAAAACTTCAATTCCCTCCAGAAGCAGCGGGATCACTGGTGGCTGGGGTTGGGATCTTCCACATTCAAGGGGAGACCTGCACCTGTAAGCTGACCTGGGAGTCTGCCTGTTTGTAAGGTTTTCATGGGAAAACACTAGTGAGCTCCAAAAAGCCAGCACACACATCTGCGCGATACAACCCCTTTGGCCCGTGGCTGGTGCCAGCCTTCTCTCTCTCAGTCGGCAGTTTAAAGACGAGCTATGCCCAGGGGGATTTCAAAGAGGAGCAACTCTGTTCCAAAGGAGAAAACTGAGGCTCACAACCATACAGGCCATTGGCAGGCCTTGGAATACAACACAAGGGCAGCTCCAAGAGCAAATTCTTCCCGATAAACACCATCAAACACTGCCCTAGCGCCAGGCATTTCCAAGATGGCAGGCTCTCCTTCCAACCACGGGTTTAGACTCCTTTCATCTTTTTTTTAATCCAAGACCATGGTCCTGTAAGCACAACACCAAAACCTCCAGAAAGAGCAGAATTTGGTATCACACCAACACAGCCCAACGTATCATGTCCCAAACACCCCTTTCTGTCTGGTGGGGCCAACGTGCATCTCCGGGGCCACAGCCCCCACCACGCCCTTCCCCACTTTTATCTGCCTGGCCTGATTCTTGGTTGTCGCCTAGGCTTCTGGATACGGACAAGCTCACTTGTGGGCTAACCCTGCCTGCAGACCTTACTCGGTAGTTGTGACAGGGAGCTCCCACCAAGTGCAAGGATCAGTGCTAACAGTGTTAACTTCTGTCCTGCTCTCAGTACCCCACCTCACACGATCAGTGTGGGACCCTGACTTCCAAACTCCTTAGCTGCAACCAGAGTAGTAATTTACTGCAACACAGGCACCCAACATACCACCCCCCACACACTCAAATTATTCAGGTTTGACACAATATCCTTGCTATGTATGATAAACCAATACTCTTCATCCTACTCTTCATTGTTTACAGTCTTGGAGAGACAAAAATCTAGCAGAGGAGGAAAGACCATAAAATACATAAATGAATACACAGTCATCCCTCAGTATCCATGAGGGGCTGGTTCCAGGACCCACCAGACACCACAATCCACAGATGCTCAAGGCCCATAGTTAGCCTTCCATTCAGCATCTGTGGATTCAACCACTCTCGAATCGGGTCATGTATCCTTTTGGACAAAAAAATCTGTTATAAAAAAATCAGATTCCTAAAATCGTCCAAATTTATTTCTCAACCTACTAATGGATCATGATCTCCAGTTTGAAAAGTAATTTTTGGTAACATAACAGTGATTACCTTTACATAATGCCAGAGGTACACAAACACCAGCAAATACTTAGGTATGAGATCCCGCACCACCCACCACCGCCCCACACCCGGCAACCCTCAAGTCACATCTTCTCTCTGCCCAGAAATGCAGAGGTACCACAGTGGAGAACCAGCACCTGAATGCCCCAGGTCAAAGAGAGAAGAGAGGAACAACCTGGGGCAGACTAAGGTGTCAGTCAGGTGCCATTCCAGGAGGAGGAAGAGTGCGGCTTTTCTCTTCATCACCTGAGAAGTTTACACAATCTCAAGTCTTCCCCTTGGGTCAGGCTGCCCAATTCCCAACTGGACTGTCAGTACTGGCAGGCAGGAATTTCTCTGTGAAAATCCTACACTATCCAGACATGACTGAAGCATGATTTGGAGTAATAATACATGGTCAGTGGGTATTTCTTAAATCTAAGATAACTTTTCTAATTCGTGGTTTCTGTTAAACAGTCCTCATTGCTAAGGACACTGGTTTGTTAGTGGGAAAAAAGGGAGATGTGGGACAGAAAAAAATCTAGAGGGAACACAAGAATAGATCATAAATACAAGTACATAAAATGTCGGATGCTGTTGAAAACAAAACCAAGGATTAGACTAAAACTGAAGAATTATCACCGAACACATACTGTACCCCTCTTCTGTCCAATAAAGTATGGCGAACCATATAGTAGAAATATGCGTTACAAGTCAAGTTACTTTTCTAGCTTACAAGAGCACAATTCCTTCAACTACTATGAGAGGCAGAGGCATTTTCCCATCATAGAAAAACAAACTTTTTGCAAGAAGACAGATCGGGCACTGGTGTAGCAGCACCCTGACACTTAGGTCAGGAGTGATAACACTGCCGAGAAGATAAATAATTTACACCTGAGCAAGCCATGGGCCGTAAAACACGAAAAACAGATGGACCTTTTGAGAAGTCACTCGATTCGAACTGTATATACAAGTGATTCTTAAAAACAGGAAGCCAAGGAAGACACAGAAAGCTTTGGCAGAAAAGACTCTTAACAGCAGGCAGTGCTTTCCAGATCCTTCCAATAAATAATGGTTCAACACTGAGACTCGAGGCATTTCACCTGGAAGCGCACACATGGGGAAGCACGGATCCGGAAAGTTTACAGGCTAAATCTGGGCCATGGAAAGGCACTCACAAATCCTAATTTTGAAGCTCTCCGAGTTCCCATAATTCGTTTTAATTCACACCTATAAAGTTGTGGTCGAGAGGTGGTTGATGAGAAGCTGGAGGCTTAAAAGGTAACTGGATGAGGTGGGGCGGAAGTGAAATCCTTTAGACCTGATCCCGAAAAGCAACCGGCCTTCTGAAACCAACCTAGTCCCTTTCACTTCAGTGGCATTTTGAGACGGGACGGGGACAGTGGATCAATAGGCGGCGGCGGCAGACACCCCAGCCTGAAAACTCCTCCAGGCACCCGGTGTCACACTCTGGCACGCTCACGCCTTCCCAGCGCCTGCTCCGCGTTTGCTGAATGGAGAGGAACCCCAAATGAATGAATGGGACAGAGACGTCTGGCCAGAGGCTCTAAGCAGGCAGGGCCCTGGACAGCGCCGGGCGCCCGACCCTCGGGGCAGCGCGGCGAAGGGCGCGGACCGAGGGGGCCGGGGACTCGCCGAACAAAGGGGCGCGGGGGGCCGGGCGCTCACCTCATCGCCCCACTTGAGCACGTCCTTGTGCCGGTCCTTGACTGCGTGGTAGATGTGCAGGAACTGGAGGATCCCGTGCCGCCGCACGTGGTCGGCGTGGCGCTTGGTCTCCTCCCAGCTCAGCGGCGAGCCCTGGGACAGCAGCCCCATGGCCGCCCCCTCTCTCCGCCCTCGGGGCCGGCGGCGGCCGCTCCGGGCTCGGGGCGCGCGGCGCGGGTCGGACGCTCAGCTGCCCGCAGAAGGCGGCGGCGGCTCAACCCCGGGGTGGGGTGTGGCGGGGGGGAGGCGCCCTCGGGCCCCAGCCGGCCGAGGGAGGGTCCAGTCCCCTCCGGCTCCCAAGCGCGGGGTCCTTGCCGCCCCGGGGACCTAGGTAGGGATCGGGCGCACCGCGCGGACAGCGGCGGCGGCCCCGAGGCCGGGCTGGTTGGCTGGCTGGCCCTCCGCCCGACCCCTCGCCCGCTCTGGCTCCCGCACCGCTCCTGCTCCGAGGCGGCGGCGGCTGGCGCTTCTCTTTGCCGGTGTCGTGCACTAGCTCCTTCCTACTTGTGACCAAAACCTGCGCCGCTGAGCATGCCCAGTACTCCCGTCCGCCCGCCGGCCACTCCCGGGCGCGAGAGGCCGCTCCGGATTTTATAGGCTGCTGAAGGGGCGGGGAAAGGGGCGGGTCCGGTGAGGGGTGGGGCCGAGCGCCCGCGGAGACTCGGGGGCCCGGGGTAGGCGTGCGGAGGCGTGGTTAGGGCGGAGTCCAGGGGGAGCATCCGCGGAGGCCGCAGTCCGCCTGGCTTTAGACAAATGATCTCTGTGAAATTCCTTTTTTTGTAATCCGAAAAGAGAAACTGAGTTGGGGAAGAAAGTTGATTATTCGAGCTAATGAAGAATCCACCAGATTATTTTTTTAGGTGAGAAAGGCCTCACACTTATAAAGACAGGTGAGAGCATTATGGTGTGGCAAGAAAATTTGTCTATAGGTTTTAAGACGTGAACATATTAAGTATTTGTGTAGTCTCTAACTATTTGGTGACATTGGTTCTTTAGATGGCACAGGAACCATTCATTGCAACCAAAGGGTTGCAGTTCACCCATCAAGCGATTAAAATGACGCTCCTGTGAGCTTACGTTGGAGGTGGAGGATATTAGAAACTTCTTGAGTTGGCCCTCTCTTGGCGGCAAAGGGAAGGGACGGGGTACCTCGCCCCCAAATAACTGTTAAAATAATGTGTTAACAGAGCGATGAGATGACAGATGAGGCTGACAGTGACAGCGCTAGATCATACACGTATTGAGACCAGAAAGTGTGTACTTCCTGCGCCAGCTTCCCTTACAGCTAACATTTAGTGAGCACTGTGTGGATTACAACAAACTCTGGAAAAGTCCTCAAGAGATGAGAATACCAGACCACCTGACCTGCCTCCTGAGAAACCTGTATGCAGGTCAAGAAGCAACAGTTAGAACTGGACATGAAACAACAGACTGGTTCCAAATCCCGAAGGGGGTACATCAAGGCTGTATATTGTCACCCTGCTTATTTAACTTATCTGCTGAGTACATCATGAGAAATGTTGGACTTGATGAAGCACTAGCTGGAATCAAGATTGCTGGGAGAAATATCAATAACCACAGATAGGCAGATGACACCACCCTTATAGCAGAAAGCAAAGAACTAGAGCCTCTTGATGAAACTGCAAGAGAGTGAAAAAGTTGGCTTAAAACTCAACATTCAGAAAACTAAGATCATGGCATCTGGTCCCATCACTTCATGGGAAATAGATGGGGAAATAATGGAAACAGAGACTTTATTTTTGGGGGCTCCAAAATCACTGCAGATGGTGACTGCAGCCATGAAATTAAAAGATGCTTGCTCCTTGGAAGAAAAGGTATGACCGACCTAGCCAGCATATTAAAAAGCAGAGACATTACTTTGTGAACAAAGGTCAAAGCTAAGGTTTTCCCAGTAGGCATGTATGGATGTAAGAGTTGGACTACAAAGAAAGCTGAGCGCTGAAGAACTGATGCTTTTTAAGTGTGGTGTTGGAGAAGACTCTTGAGAGTCCCTTAGACTGCAAGGAGATCCAACCACTCCATCCTAAAGGATATCAGTCCTGAATATACATTGAAAGGACTGATGCTGAAGCTGAAACTCCAATACTTTGGTCACTTGATGCGAAGAACTTACTCATTTGAAAAGACTGAGGCTGTGAAAGACTGAAGGTGGGAGGAGAAGGGGACGACAGAGGATGAGATAGTTGGATGGCATCACAGACTCAAAGGACATGAGTTTGAGTAAGCTCTGGGAGTTGGTGATGGCAGGGAGGCCTGGCATGCTGCAGTCCATGGGGTCACAGTCAGACACGACTGAGCAACTGAGCACTTACTGATTGTCAAATGGATAAATGATCATAGGGGTCTCTTCTCCCCATCCTTCATACTGGACTTGCCCATCTCAGGGTCTGGGGACATGGAAATCCAAGGTCTGGCTGTAATGTCCACAGGGGTGTGTGTGTGTGTGTGTGTGTGTGTGTGTGTGTGTGTGCGTGTGTGTGTGTGTAGTGTGAGTGGGGATGTGAGGGTATTTGAAGCTCAGAAGATAATGTTTCAATCATCTGTTTCAACAGCTGGGATAAAAATCAAGCCTCATTCTACTTTGTCCATAGCCCAATCTTCTTTGTACCCTCCCCACCAATCACAAAACCTCCTGTGTGATTCTGACTTTCTGCGGTTTTTCTCTGGTTGGAATTCTGCATTTGACACAATCCTATACATTCGTTGGGTCCCAGTTACTCTTCTCTGTATTTTGGTTGCATTTGTACATATCACTGTTTCTACATCATGATAGAATCGCTTAAAAAATATTTCCACGCTAGATAGTGACTTCCTCTGGGATAGAGTTGATTCAGGCCTCTTGTATCTTTAGCTCTAAAACAAATGCTTGGTGTAAATGCAAGGAAGGTGGTGTGGGAGTGGGGAGGAAGGGATAGTATTGGTCACTGTTTCACACCCAAGCCAGGCATCCAAAGGATCATTTTGTAATTCTTGAAATCTCATCTCACATATGCATCCCCTGGCATTGTTCAGTACAATAGCCATTAGCCACATGTGGCTGAGCACTTGAAATGTGGCTAATTGGAGAAACTGAATTTTACTTTGATTTTAATTCACTAAAAATAGAAAATTTTAAATTGATGTTCCATGTGGCTACTGGAAAACTTCTAAGTAAATTTGGAACAGATTGGGAGTATGAAATCCACTTTTTCATCTGTTAATTTTGTAAACTCTAAATACAGAGCAAATATTTCCAAAGAAAACTTAGTGGACTGGAGATGCATTGTGAGGATAAGACACATACTGGATTCAAGGTGACACACACAAAGAACGTAAATATCTCATTAGTGATTTTATTTTGATTTCATGTTGCAACAGTAATATTTTCAATATGTTATATTATTTAATTGACCTCCAGGATGCCTTGCAAAGGCCATGGGAAGCCATCTTTAACAACACTCATTCCCCTCTATTAGTGTTTTGCATTTTTTGGTTTACTCCTCGAGTTTGTTCCGTAGATTGCAGCACGGTTGGGTTTCGACTTCTGGGAGTGGGTTCTCAGCGGACAGCCCCACATAGAACGTTCAGTGCTTTAACGATGGCTAGGACGAAAAGAAGGCGTTTGTAGCCTGCACAAACAGCCTTCACCAAAGGCGGATTCCGGGTCAGTTCTGCAGAAGAAAGAAAGACCCACTGGGCCAGAACCCGGTGACTCTACGAACACCGCATCCGGCCCTGCGGGCGCTGGGGCCAGCGACAAGCCGCGCCCCCAGGGCCGCGCGGAAAACCCGGGCGCCGGAGCCGGGCGCGGCCGGGTGGCGCTCTGCGCAGGCTCCGAGGGCCAGCGGGTGGCGCGGGGAGGCGGCGCGGGCGCTGCACGCTGCGCCGTTGTTATGGTCCGGCCCCCGTCACGTGACCGCGCCCCGCCCCCGAGCGCGGCACCGCCTCCCCATGACTCAGCACTTCGTGCCGGCTCGGTCCCCGGGGTCAACCTGGGAGAGCCTGCGCGGGGTCGGAGTGCGCTCCGCCGCTCCTGCCCCTGAGGCGGCGGCGGCCGCGGGTGTAGCCGCTACCCTTGCAGTCTCTTCGGTTTTCCGGCCTCCGGGCAAAGAGGAAAAATATATGGTGTTTCCCTGGAGCAAGATCGCTCTGGGTTTCCCCTGAGTCAGCAGCTCCGCGGAGAACCTGCAGCCTGCCTTGAGTGAGGCATGCGGGAAGCAGAGGGCCGTACTTAGGGGTCTCTAAGCCTCAAGTCGTTTGCAGGTGACCTGTCCAGCCCTTACTGCTCCGTTTGGCCTGAGCATCCGCTAGATGGTCTCTCGGGTGGTGTCATTTCAGCTCAGTCCAGTCGCTCAGTCGTGTCGGACTGTTTGCGACCCCACGGACTGCAGCATGCCAGGCCTCCCTTTGCATCACCAACTCCCGGAGCTTGCTCAAGTCATGTCCATCAAGTCGGTGATGCTTCCCTTGTCAACACCTTACTCTTTATGACTGCTTTATACCAAGCCCTTTGATCTGGAAGTCTATGGAACAGCCCTGGTTGTTTCCTTGTTCTTGGATGAGGCTGCAGAGATCCAGTGAACAGGTCGTTGTTACGCAGAGTTGAACTGCAGTGTTTCAAAGCCTGTGCACTTCCTGCTGCACCCCGAATCCTGCGTGAAGCTGAGAGCCTCCTTCCATGACACACCTCTCCCCCAAAGACCGCTGGTCTGCCGCTGAGGGGCTTAAGATTTTCTTCCTTTTTAATTATTGGTAGAAAATAAACACACAGTGCTGTTAACTTCAGCGTACACGATGCAAATGATGTGGAAAGGATTTTTTCCCTACAACCGCGTGGTGTTCAGCATTTGAATTGATTATGTTGAAGAAGGCCCCTAAGCCTTAAGATAGAAGAACAGTAGCCAAAAAAAGCTACCGGGCTTCACCCTAGCTCAGAGGGTAACCTGAGAGGATCTAAGCAAAGCTGTGTTGTCATCAGGGACCACCCCCCTTCTCATTCTTCACCTGTTTCAGTGAGAATCTGGAGGAAATGTGGTTTCCTTTCCAACCAGCTCAGGTGTCAGTAGTACTAAATTAGTTGAAAAAAGTGCAGATCTTTTCGTATTGTGTAGTATTTCTAACACAGGGTGCTGAGATGCACAACTTTTAAGAAAAAAACTTTTAACTTGGTTTTTAAAAGCCAGCCCCTAGTTTATATGGATTAAAAATATATATGAACATGTTCTTTTTCATGTAGGGTTACAAAAGATCTGCTCAGTAAAGGGAAGGCCTCTATTAAGCTGGGAAAGCATGGGTGTGTAAAGGAGGTGGATAGGAGTCAGCAAGGGTGAGGTGAAAGATGTGGGCGTGAGAAACTGATTGGGACTTGAACCCATGTGCTGGGACTCAAACCCAGCCAAAACCTGTGGTACCTGGTTTTAGGACCTAATGAAGCTCAGGTTCTTGATGTCTCATTGCAGAAAGAATTCAGTGAGAGACAAAGTGATAGGTAACAAATGGGTTTATTCAGATTCAATGAGAAGCACACTCCACAGGCAGAGTGTGGGCCATTTCAGAGGGTGAGTGTGGCTGTGAAATGGGGCATGGTTAGTTTTTACAGGCTGGGTAATTTCATATGCTAATGAGTGGGGGAACTATTTCAACGGTTTTTGGGAGAGGGCAGAGATTTCCAGGATTTGGGCCACCGCCCCCTCCTTGGTCTTTAGACAGTGCCTTGAAACTGTCATGGCGCCTCCGGGTGAGTCATTTCACTTGCTGATTGAGGATCAAGGTCTAGTCTTCTCTGCCATCTTGGTCCCATTTGATTCTGATCAGTTTGTGTTGTGTCCTTGGGCTAGGTCATTCTTTCAAAAGTTGTGCCCTGCCCCTTTCCCTCCTATTACAAAAGGATGTCTTTAGAAGCAGGATGTCTCAGGAGAGGGACTTCCCTGCTGGTCCAGGTGGTTAACACTCTGTGCCCCTAATGCAGGGGGTCCGAGTTGGATCCCTAGTCAGGGAACTGGTTCCCACCTGTGCGTCCTGCACATGACAACGGAGGTCCCTTGTGCGGTAGATAAATTTTTAAAAAAGAAAAAAAATTATCTCTCAGGAGACATGACTTGATGAAATCCAGAACACATGTGAAGAAGTTAAATTTTTTCTTTCTTTTTTTTTTTTAAAGTTGTATCATCTTCTTGTGAGATGCTGGGAAAGGTGTAAGGGATTGGGATGGGCAACTTGGTAGCTCAGTTCAGCAGACTCACTTTCACTGGAGTGCAGTTAAAGAAACACGGCTTTTTATGATGGACACTTCCAAATAAGCACAAAAGTAGGGAGACATAGTGTCATCTACCTATTACCCATCTTCAGGGTTGCTGCACGGCTACTCTTATTTGGGGTATTCCCCTCATTAGAGCAGATCTTACTGAGAATGATCTCCAGTGGTGAGCTCTAAATGAGCCCTTGCCTCTAAGAAAGAAATAGGAACATGGGGATGAGAGAGATCCAGGAAGCTGGGAAGGAGTGAGTAGTTGGCTAATCTCTTACTGGAATCAGTTTCCTTCCTTCAGAAATTGGAGACAGTTGACGTTAACCAGTGGTTTTTATTCCAAATGTTCTAACTATTGTTATAAATTATGGGACCTTGAGTTTAAATCAAAGCCAAAAACAAAGCCAAAAACCAATGCTTGTCACATGTAGTATAAACTATTTCACAATAGCTGGAATGGATAATTGTTGTGGTCAAAGTAGGCCCATTGTCAAAAGGAGTGTAAGGTCTTTCAAGCATGTATTTACCCTTTTAAAGATCTGTAATGTTAGTCTACACCCTTCCCATTTCACTTACACTGGTTCACACGGATAAATGCAAACTTCATTCTAGGTTAAATGACATCAAATAATTCACCTTTGTCACACAGCAGCCCATCATTTGTGGATGATGTGGTGTGAAAAGGTGCTAACCATAATTACACAGACAGAAAAAGGCAATTGTACTAAATATTGAGCAATTTTGCTTTGATAAGATCAATGCCTAACAGGAAAAAAAAAGGAATAATGTAATTTTTCTTCCTGAAGGTATTTTTCCATACACAATACCCCTGCCATTCATTGTAGTACTTCGGCGAAAACATAATAGGTACCTTTGGTGGGGGAGAATCAACTCATCTAAGATGTACCTTATCCAAGACTTCTTGATGGTCCGGTGGCTAAGACTTCATGCTCCCCATGCAGGGGGACCAATTTCAACCCCTGGTCAGGGGTTTACATCCCACATGCTGTAAGTAACGTTCTCGCGTGCTGCAATGAAGACCTGGTATAGCCAAATAAATAAGTGTTTTTTAAAAAGTAAAATGCAACTTATCCTCTAAGTGCACAGGGCAGCCCCACACAATCATCCAGCTTAAAATATCAGCAGTGAGAAACCTTGGTCTACGTGGATCAGGATTGATCCTGAGTATTGCGTGGGTGCTTTTCCTTAAATCTTTGCAAGGGTTTCTAAGTTCATCAGAATGGTTAGTTGAGACAAACTGAGTATATACAAAGGTTAGTATCTTTATTTGCAGTTACCATGAACACAAATACGTACAACTGTCTAGTACATTCTTGGTCTGTAATGGGCTTATGGAACTTATGGTAGGAGGGAGAGGGGAAGGCCCTTACTTTTATCCTGTTTCTGGTTTCCTCGTGGCTTCTAACTGCTCTAACTCTGGTCTACTCTTCATAGCGTCTTATTTTCTGTTCATGTGAGATGAGTTATATACCTGTACCAATATTACCATTAAACAGCAGTGTTCTTAATCCCCTGTCTAGACTTCTTGAAAATTCAGTTTTAAAGAATGGAAACTCATTAGCTCCCTTAAAAGCTCTGTTCCTACTAGACAGGAAGTATGGTACATGTGTGATCTGGCCACCCAAGATACTCTTTTTTAAAAAAAAACTTTTGGTCGCACCGTGCAGCATGTGGGATCTTAGTGACCAGGAATCAAACCCTTGCCCCTTGCAGCAGAAGTGTGGAGTCTTAACCACACTTCTAGCACCAGAATGTCCCCAGGATGGCTATTCTCTTGCTTCCTGTCCACCCCCTGCTCCGCCAGTGCCTACTCCACCTACACCATACTCATAGGACTGACTTCCTACATACTTGCCTCCCCAGCTAGTGATTGTCCTAACTTTAGAACATCTCCATCATGATAGTTTATCAGAAGGGCAGTGGAGGGGTGTGCCTCTCTGCTTGTTTCCCTGGTAATCTATGAGCCAAGCCAACACCAATTCCTCTATAACCAGTAGCCCGCCCCAGCACACATACCCCTCCTACTCCCATCCCCCACCCCCATCAAAGACTGCGACGTGGCGGGGTGTTGCTCCAGGACCTTGCTTCCAATGTTCGAGCTCCCCCATTCATTAAACCGTTGATGTCTCCATTGCTGACTCTAGGGTCTTTAGTTTCGAGGTTGGCCTTCAGGACTTGTAGGCCTGCTGGTTGCAGCCTGACAGCATCCTGGAAGAAAGCTCAGTTTGAGAATTGGAATTCCAGCTCAGCCCACCTTTAACCCTGGGCAATAGTTTGCTGATTGACTGGAAAGATTGAAAATAACATGCAAAACGTCTGACGCAAGTTAGGTAGAGGCTCTTGAAATGGTTATTTCTTTTGCATCAGCCAAGGCAGGGGAGGGATTTCCGGAGGACCAGCACTATTGTATTCAAGGACCAGTGAGTTCACAAAGCATCTTCCAAGCCACGGATGCTTCTTTTCTGGAAAGGCCAACAGATACTGGGCTGTAAACCCTGGGATTCAAAGCTCTCCACTGTCCACTGAAAGTTGCCTCTCTGACACTTTCATTTTTAAGGTTTTGTGGTTTCTTCTAGTGTCTTTTTGGGAAGGGTGATTCAGTTAAACCTCCATGGGCTTCTTCTACCATATTTCTCCCCAAGAAGAAGCCTGGACAAAGTGGAGATTGGTTTGCCACCCAACAGCTGCCTCCGTGGTGGTGGGTAGAGGGTGTTGTAAGGACGTCAAGGAGGGCAGGTCACAGCTCGTGGCAGCATGGGCCAGTGAGTTCACAAAATGAGTTGTCATGAAGCATCACTTGGGATGGGCAGCCCCGCCCAGCCTTGCTTTGTTTTACAAATTTAAAGCAGGACCTGATCTGGGTGACCAGAGCCTCCTGGTCCGTTTACATTTCACTGTGGGTGGCAGCATCGTTTGCAGTAAGAATATTCTCCTTTTCAAGGTGCCCTGGTGGCTCAGATGGTAAAGAATCTGTCTGCAATGCAGAAGACCCAGGTTTGATCCCTGGTTCAGGAATATTCCCCCCATCCCCCACCTGGGAGAAGGGAATGGCAACCCACTCCAGTGTTCTTGCCTGGAGAATTCCTTGGACAGAGGAGCCTGGCGGGCTACAGTCCATGGGGTTGCAAAGAGTTTGAAGCAACTGAGTGACTAACAGTTTCAATTTTCAGTGTCATAAAAAAGTTTGGGGACAACTTCTGTAGGTAAGAGCCCATTTCACAGAAGAGGAGGCTGAGGCTCACAGATTATTCCATCCTCAAAGGCCACACCTAGAAACAGCAAAACCGGGGTTTGATACCAGGCCTGTTTGCCTTCAAAGGCCAAGTTCATTCCTCACACTGCAAAAACAAAACTGAGTAAACAGTAATATCTAAATTTTGAATAGGCCTTCATGGCCTGCCGAGTGCTTTGACAGAAGTAGAGGGGAGTTAAGGGGGTAAGGGAATGAGGGTGTCTCATATACCTAACCTGCATCCAGGGCTTCCCATCAACCATTTTATTGAATGTTAACTGTGTGGATTCCTGATTCACAGAACTTATAGTAGATGGCCTTGCTTTGTTTTTACAAATTTAATTTGCTCAGTCATCATTTTCTCTCTATGCCCCACTAGCTCTAAGAACAAGCACTCCTAATTACTCACATTTGTGTATGACAGGGTAGCTTTCACATATGTTTGATATCTCATTTGGTTCTTAAATCACCCCCTGTGGAGTTGGGCAATTTTACCAGGAGGAAACTGAGGCTGAGAGGTTATCTATCTTACCCCAAAGTGGCACCACTAGCATGAGGTCGGGCTGGGAACACTTAATCACTGCTCCAGCTCTGCCAGCACCTGGCAGTGGACGTTGATTCTTGAGTGTTTCTGCACTAACCGAGTGCTTCAAGACTTGAAGTTCAGCGGGGAGGGACTGCGTTTGATGCATACACACTGCCAGATACAAAACAGATAACTAATAAAAATCTACTGTGTATATTTGGTGCAGCAGAGATGGATGCAACATTGTAAATCAACTATACTCAATAAAAATTAATTTATAGGAAGATAGCTTTGAAGTTTAGCAGATAGCTTCCTCCTATCCTCCCTTTTCAAAATATCCCCAATCAACAGGGGAAAAAATAAAAGTAAATAAATAGAAGAAGAGGAAGAAAAACAACCAAAATGTTCTCAAGCAATTGTCTTTCAAGAACAAATACAAAAGGAAGGCTGGCCCAGGAAATAGCTTTCTTCTCTGTGTAGAGAAGCTGCCGGCCTGGGGCAGGTGGTGACGTCATCATCTCTCTCCGTCAGGTGATGGCTTGACCGCCCAGCTTCAGCCATTCTTTCCCCAAAGACTGTCCTAACTGTACCCTCACCTGACCTCCCGCCTGCAGCTGATTTCACACATAGTCTATCTTTGTATGTAAGCCCCCCTTTTCACCAGACTATATAATCTTATAGAATTTTAATATGACTTCCTTTTAGAGATGGGGAGACTGAGCTGGAGAAAAGTTCAATGATAGAGCTTGTACTTAAACCTGGGTCTTTTGACAGAACATTCAGGACCTTTCTTGCCCCAAGAGTGATGCCTTCATTTCATATGGTAGAGACTTTCAGAATCAGATAATCATCTTTACCGGCTTAAGAGTAGACACCAGAAACTCTTAAACTTGATGTCTTTAGTTTTTGTACATTTCTGTTTTCTCTATGTTTTTTAATTTCTTTGTCTAGGACTTTTGCATATTTGAAGAATTGTTTAAGTCATGTGCTGCTGGAGGAAGACAGGGAGAAAGACTGGATGAGAGATAACAGTACCATGGAAACTGCTAGAAGACCCTCAAGAAATGATTTCTTTTTAAAGGAAAATATTCAATAAGTATACTCGTTAAAGTAAACCCATGAGTGTAAAACAAGCCACTCCTTTTCAGTACAGTACTATTCACTAAAACTCATGGTATAGAAAATAAATTTCTCTGTCCAGAGATGTCTCTCAAGCACATAAACCAGGCCCTTTATCCTGCTGAGGAAAACCAAATGTAACTTGTGTGAGAGCTCACGAGCCATTTTCATGTACAGGGAAAGGTCGGGGGGGCGGGGGGTCACATTCCTGCAGTTGCAGATGTGTGTGTTGGGGGAAATTCAGTAGGTTTTCTGAGTAGTGAGTAAAATGCAAGAGTGGCAATAAATTATTTATTTCTGGCTGCGCTGGCTTTTCACTCCTGCACGTGGGCTTTCAGCGGTCGCGGTGAGTGGGGGCTACTCCCTCGTTGCGGTGCCTTCTCATTGGGGTGTCCTCTTTTGTTGTGGGGCACTGGCTCTAGGCAACGGGCTCAGTATTTGCAGCACATGGGATCCTCCCAGACCAGGGGTCAAACCTGTGTCCCCACGGCTAGATTTAAAATGGATAAGCAACAAGGAACAGCTGTATGGCGCATGGAACTCTGCTCGATGTTATGTGGCAGCCTGGATGGGAGGGGCGTTTGGGGAGGGGAGAATGGATGTAGGTTTATGTATGACTGTTCACCTGAAACTATCACAGCATTGTTAATTGGCTATACTCCAATACAAAATAAAAAGTTTTTTTAAAAAATTGCAGGGGTGATAGCAAGAGCTAAAACCTCGGGTATGAGAATTTGTCCTTGAAGATAAGATTCCTACTGAAGTTAAATTTAGTTGCTGTCTTCTTTTCACTGTGCAAAACAAATACCTAAAAAATCTTTTACAGATATCCTTTAATATTTAAGAACATGAATTAAATATGTCCACAAAGTAGCTCTGAAATGAGTACCAATGCTGATCTTGGCTGCAAAGAACTTTTGGATGTTTAGATGATACATAGTTATATCATGGAGGCAATGTTCTGCCAGTCGGATTAAAGGTGTGCTTGGTCATTTAACAAATATTTATTAAGTACTCACTCTATGCAGGTCCTGTTCATGGTACTGGAGACTTTGGATGAATGGGAAGGACCACAATTCTGTTCTCATGAACTTTCCTTCTAGAGGGAGAAGGCAGACAATAAACAGGAAAACAGATGTGATGATTTCTAGGTGCCATTTTGAAGAAAGCAATAGAGAACAGTAATTGTTGCTGTGATGATTTATGTATGCTAGACCTTCTTGTGGTTAGTTTTACAAGTGATTTAACTACCAGTCCTGTGATTTTGTAGGCCAAAAAAGCTGCCAGCTCTAGAGAATGTTCCTTTGCTCCTGCCTGGGCTTCCCGGGTGGCGCTAGTGGTAAAGAACCCTCCTGCCAATGTAGGAGACGTTACAGATGTGGGTTCGATCCCTGGGTCAGGAAGATCCCCTGGAG
This sequence comes from Ovis canadensis, assembly GCF_042477335.2. Taxonomy (NCBI): domain Eukaryota; kingdom Metazoa; phylum Chordata; class Mammalia; order Artiodactyla; family Bovidae; genus Ovis; species Ovis canadensis. Next base: position 22,211,825 of record NC_091264.1, on the reverse strand, counting down.
GAGGCCATGGCAACCCACTCCAGTATTTTTGCCTGGAGAATCCCATGGACAGAAGAGCCTTGGGGGGGGGGGGGGGCTACAGTCCATGGGGTCACAAAAGAGTTGGACATACCTGAAGCAATTTAGCGTGCACATACCTGCTAGGGCTGAACTCTATTAGTTGAAGTAGAGTTTTTTACCTCCCTTTTCCTTCAGGTAGGGCATATAGTTTCCTTAATAAATGTCTTCAAAATGAGATAATCATTGTAATTGCTATTGAAAGACAGATGCTTTAGTTACCTTTGATAGTTTGTTATGAATCTCTAGATCTTAGAAGCATAGTATTTAAACAGTTTCTAAAACCTAAAATATTTATGAGAGATTTATGGTGAGATTTAAGTATGCCAAAATAGTGTCAAAATGTTAAAGAATATTTGATTTGAGTTTCATCAGATTGACTCAACACATTACATGGGTCAAAGGTGTTTTTTTTTTTTTTTAATTTACTTGGATTGAAAATGAGAATTAATGGCATTGCCTTGAATTAATGGCATTGCCTGCGCTGAGAGCACAAGAAAGAAAGTGCCTTTCACTGAGTGTTGGAGGCATCGAAACTGTAAAACCGGAGGGAAAAGTGCAAATAGTTCCATTTTCCAGATATTTGGTACATTTGAAGATGTCAAATTTGTTAACAACAAGTAATTTAATCCATATTATATTATGCCCAAGTTTGTTTATAAATCCTGTTTGGTTTTTTTCTCATAAGAAACAAACACAAACTGTGCTTCTTCAAGATGGAATCCCCAGCAAGAGCTTTCTCTTTTATCCATATTTGTATTTTATAGTTGTAAAAAGGAGATTCAGGTCACCCCATTTTAACTAGGGTAATATGTTCTGAGGTTTCTGAGTTGTTGTTTTCAAGTTATGACTAGTTTATATCATCGTGGGGCTGTTTTATATTCAGATGATTATATGGTAGTTTATTTAAAAGATAAAAAGAAATGCCAACGTAAGCCCTCAAATATTTACTTCAATTTTTTAAAGTCTGTTAACATTAATTCAGGTAACATGTTATTGCATGATTAATGAAAGCTGAATTTCTTTTAACCATATTTAGAAAGAAGACTGTTGAAATAAATAAACAACACAAAAAAACAATGACTATCATGTTTTGTTTCCTCTGAGACTTGTAGTTTAGTAATCGCCTTAGTATTGCAATCCAGAGTCACAGAGGAAGGGAATAAAAACTAGTGTATAATATGAAGCTGCGGCTGCTGCTGCTAAGTCGCTTCAGTTGTGTCCGACTCTGTGTGACCCCACAGACAGCAGCCACCACGCTCCCTCGTCCCTGGGATTCTCCAGGCAAGAACACTGGAGTGGATTGCCATTCCTTTCTCCAATGCATGAAAGTGAAAAGTGAAAGTGAAGTCGCTCAGTTGTGCCTGACTCCTAGCGACCCCATGGACTGCAGCCCACCAGGCTCCTCTGTCCATGAGATTTTCTAGGCAAGAGTACAGGAGTGGGGTGCCATTGATAATATGAGGAGTTATCAGGAAAAGGCAGAGAAGGAAAGAATTGAGGGGAAAATTAAAGAAAGAAGAAAGGGAAGAGATTCATTTGGCTGTATAGCAGAAACCGACACAACATTGTAAAGCAACTATACTCCAATGAAAATTAAAAAGAAAGAAAAAGGGATGAAAGAAAGAAAGAAAAGAAAACCAAGGAGAGCCTGGAGCAGCGTCTTGGGTTCCTCACCGAGGAGCTCATTCTCTCAGAAACTAGTGTGCTAGTGACAGAGCTCGGGGAAGATACGGATGGTGATGAAGGCTTAGTGCACAGACCTGTGGACACAGTGTGGGAAGGAGAGGGTGGGGCCCACTGAGCGAGGAGCGTGGACACATAGCCATCCCCACGCGAAAAATAGAGAGCCCGTGGGAACGTGCTGTGTGATGCAGGAGCTCAGCCCAGCGATCTGCGACAGCCTGGAGGGGTGGGGAGGGACGGAGGGAGGGTCCCGAGGAGGGCACACGCTTGCACCTGTGGCCCATTCATGCTGATGGATGGTGGGGACCAGCACGATACTGTGAAGCAATTATCCGCCAATAAAATTTTTCTTAAAAAAAAGTAAGGAAAGAAACTGCAAATGCTAACAGTTCCAGCCACCGAGTTATTGTGAGGTTTAAACAGCATAACATATATGAAAGGGCCTCAGAAAAATTCTCTACAGAAGAAGGTTCTCTGCAGGTACTACAGGCAGACCTCTGAGAGGTTAGAAGTGGGTTTGGTTCAGACCACCACAGTAAAGCAAATATCAACACAGTGAGTCACAGGAATATTTTGGTTTCCCACTGCATATAAAAGTTACATTTACATTATACTGTAGTCTATTAAGAGCAACAGCGCTATGTCTAAAAACATGTAAAGTTTTAAGTTAAAAAATATTTCTAAAAAAAGGTAACCATCATCTGAGTCTTAAGCAGGTTTTAGTAGTAACATCAAAGATCACTGATCATGGATCACTATAATAAACATAATCGTAATGAAACAGTGTAAGCTATCGCAAGAATTTTAAAAAACGAGATGCAGAGACATGAAGTGAGCAAATGGTACTGAAGAAATGGCGTGTTAGGCTTGCTTGATGTGGGGTTGTCACAAACCTTCAATTTGTGAAAAATGCAGCATCTTCAAAGTGTAATAAAAAGAGGAGTGCCTGTATTAATAAACGATATGGGCCTATTTACCAATTTATTTCTAAAACTATATTTGAGGTTTTTCGAGGGGCCTCCCAAGCCAATCTCAAGCACAGAGAGTAAGATGGACATCCTTTATCTTGTGAGAAAGCTTGCAGTGTCTCAGTACTCACACTGGCTGCATATAGGGTAGAGGAGGAGCAGAACACGGTCTCTTTGATTAGTGTCTATTGTTAACAAAAAAACACACCAAAGCTATAGCTGTGCATATTTGAGATACAGTATCTCATTGGGAAGATACTGGGTAGGTGATACATTCTGTAAGACTGGAAAAGATGAAAGAAGCTGATTCATCTAATTCAAGGCCAGGATCCAATAACTATGGAGGCTGGACTGCATTCACTGAGGCCATAGTTTGTGCATGTGACTGTGTTCAAACTCATAAGCATCCTTTCATTTAATTCTCACCACCATCATGTGGGGCCCAGCAATAAGAACTCCACGTGGCAGCTGGAAAAAGCAATCTTTAAGGATTTAAGCATATTTAAAAGTTACCTATCAAGTAAATGGCAGAATTCAAATTCAAATCCAGGTATTTACCGCCTTGCTTCTTACCTTCAGCTCTCTGGACACCCCTGCTCTTTCCCAGGGCAAAGGGGATCAAAGACAAGGGGCCCAGGGCTCTCCTGCAGAGTCAGCTATTGGCCCTGTGGGTGTTGGAGTCAGAGGTCTTTTTTCCCCATCCCATCCCTATGTTCTGTAGCATTTCTAGAGAGTGTCTATGTTCCTTCTCCTGTCTTGGGATGGTGGCACCATCATTAAGGGCAGCTCTCTAACCGCTGCTTCTCAGAGATGGTCTCCTAGTTCCAGAGTTTGGTGAACACTTTGCCGGGGTTAATGGAGGAGCTCAGAAGTGTTGAGTGCTAAAAAGAGAAAGAGAGATACAGTAGGAATTTGGGAGTAACACCCCTGTATGTAATATAGATAACCAACATGGAACTCTACTCAATAATTGGTAATAATCTATATGGGAAAATGGAAAGAATCTGAAAAAGGATATATTCTGAATCACTTTGCTCTACATTTGAAACAAAATGTTGTAAATCAACTGTACTTCAATAAATTTTTTTTTTTTTAAAGGGAAAGAGGCAGGAAAAGGAGTAAGGTTAGGGTATTGGGGAAATATAAAGAGATCAAATGAGTAGTTGTTAATTGCCTACTGGGTGCCCTGTACTGTGCTAGGTGCTGGGACAAAGAAGTAAACAAAAGGCAGGGTAGTTCTCTTTCCATTTACAGCCAGGTTGGGTAGAAAGAAAGTGGTGTTAAGAGATATATGAGTTAATGGGCTTCCCTGGTGGCTCAGACGGTAAAGAACCTGCCTGCAATGCGGGGGACTCGAGTTTGATCACTGGATTGGGAAGATCCCCTGAAGGAGGGAATGGCAACCCACTCCAGTATTCATGCCTGGAGTATTCCACAAACAGAGGCACTGTTGTCCCTGGGGTCACTAAGAGTTGGACACAACTGAGTAGCTAACACCTTCATGACAGTAAAAGAGTGCTATGGCAAGGAATAAGGAGAGGAGGATACAGTTAAGATGAGAGGTAGTTTCACAAAAACCCCTATGAGATAGTGATCTTTAAAACAAGATATTTGTAAACTGATTCTGAAAAACTTGTATACTGATGATTCTAGAATAATATAACTATTAACCTTCGATGGAAGTTGTGAGTAATAGTAGGAAATGCATTTATTTTTATTACATATGCAGAATATAGCTTTTAAGAGTAAATAGCAGCTATAAGGAAATATTTCTATATCTGCTATAATCATAAATTTTAAGGAACTCTTATTTTATTATTTTCATATTACCTGGAGTAAGCCATTATAAAATATCAATTGTTTTGTGAAAAGAGTTCTGTTTTCCTCTTATCCTGCAATTAACCAAAGTTTGACTCCTTCTATACATATGATAGCAATTATCTTCTCACCATTTCATATATCTTTTTTAATATTAAAAAAAATTATTTTATTTACTTATATATTTATGGCCGTGCTGGGTCTCCGTTGCTTTGTGCAGGCTTTCTCTAGGTTCAGCAAGCAGGGGCTGCTCTCTGTCGCCGTGTGGGAGCTTCTCACTGATGGGGCTCCTCTTCTGTCCGAGCACAGGCTCTAGGCACTCAGGCTTCATCGGATGCAGCGCTTGGGCCCTGCAGCTGTGGTGCACGGGTTTAGTTGCTCTGAGGCGTGTGGGATCTTCCTGGACCAGGGATCGAACCTGTGTCCCCTGCATTGGCAAGCAGATTCCTGTCTACTGCGCCTCCAGGGAAGTCCTAATACATCTGTTTTAATATTAATAGTCTGTTTTAATATTAATATCTGGGCTACATCTCATTTTTAATTCTTATTTATATAACCCCATAGTGTTTTGCTTCTAATAAAATGTTAGTTAAATAATTGGTTTAGGGTACATCTGCATTTACTTGGAGACTAAATAGATAAAATTTTAGCAACTTTTAATGGTCAAATAAAGCAGTTAGAAAGCTTTTCCAAAAAAACACATGTAGTCTCACCCTACCTTTTGAGTATGAATTATCACCTTATTATTGAAAGTTACTCCTTTTAAATAGCATGGAGAGTTCACTATAAGTTATACATGGGTTCTCAACTGTGAAACTGTGAAGAGGGTCAATGCCTCTAATTCCATCCTTAGTCAAGGGTCAAATGTAATGGCATCTTAGAATTGGCAAAATATGGCATGACGTACATGGTGACTTCGGCAGCAAGTTTTGCTTTCATCCACCTGGGGTATAAAATGAAATGTCATTAATTAAAATATTGTAGTGGAGTGTAATTGATTACAATTTGTGTTAGTTTCAGGTATACAGGAAAATGAATCAGTTATACATATGCATACAGCCACTCTTTTTTAAGATTCTTTTCCCATGTGTGGTCTACAGAGTGCTAAGCAGTTTCTCCTGTGCTCTACAGTAGGTCCTTACTAGTTACCTATTTTTTATATAGCAGCATGTGAATATTAATTATAATATTAATTTTATATGTAGTGTGTGATATTAATTTTTTAATTTATTTTTATTTTATTTTATTGTTTTACTTTATTTTACTTTACAACACTGTATAGGTTTTGCCATACATTGACATGAATCCAGCACGGGTGTATATGCATTCCCAATTTGTCATGATTCTTCGCCCCAGAATGCGACTGATTGACCTCAGCCCCTGCCCCACCCCTCACATTTCCACTAGTGTTTCGAGAGCCCTGGAAGAGGCGCAGAACACCAGGCTTAGAAGCTGCCCCTCTCCTGTTGCCGGGATGGACTCAGCTCTCTCTCCAGGTCTGTCTGGGCCCCACCTTCTGCATCCTCCGACATCAGGGACGCCCTCCAGAGCCTTCCCAGGTCTGCAGAGAGAGGAAAGTCCCAGGATGCTGTCGCAGGCAACATGTGGTCATTGGAATCTTGGTGACATCCCAGTGCGGAGGCTGAGACATCCCTGGCGCCCAGCTCTGCTGGAAGCCAGGTGGTCTCCAAGCCGTTTAGGGGCGCTTCTGCCCACGCCTCCTTACCTCATTGCCACCTGGGGCCTGCCTCCCTCCTTTTCGCCAACCTTCTTTCCGGAAACTAGTCTCCTTAGAATGTCCAGGCGGTTCCTTCTTTACAAGGAAACGCTGCAGCAGCCTCCTTCCCCTCCAAAAGGCATCAAGTCATTTACAAGAAAATTCAGAAAAGACAAGATCAATGGGGACTACAATAGTTGATGCCCCATTGTAAAATCAGGGAACTCAGAAGATCGGAGGTTGAATGACTTGTTCAAAGTCACAGACCTACAAAAATAAGGCAGGGCATGATAGCTCCAGACTATCAGTTCAGTTCAGTTCAGTCGTGTCCGACTCTTTGCGATCCCATGGACTGCAGCACGACAGGCTTCCCTGTCCACCACCAACTCCTGGAGCTTGCTCAAACTCATGTCCATCGAGTCGGTGATGCTGTCCAACCATCTCATCCTCTGTCGTCCCTTCTCTTCCCGCCTTCAGTCTTGCCCAGCTCTCTATGCCACCACCCATAAGAAGACTGAGCTTTCTTTGTCCTCTTGCCTGTTTTGGCCTCTTGCTAAGTCTATCAGCTTCCGGAGGTAGAGTAAGTCCAGGGAAGCACCCCTCTCCTCAAAATGCAACGGGTTAAAATCTGCCTTCCATGTTGCTGCCCTTGTTTCGGGCATAAAACGGGGACAGTGTCCTAACAAAACGGCATCTGAATGTGTTTTTCAGTGTTTGTCTACATCTTTCTTTCTTTTATCCCATTTGATATATGTGCTCACATGCTTTTAAAAAAAGGAAGCTCTGGACAACTGAGAAGTAACAGTTACAAAACTGACGACATCTTTTCCTAAAAAATCATTCCCACAGTTTTAAGTGAGTTTGGGATTTCTTTTTTTAAAAAATCAGTTTTCTTCCTTGAGAGAACCAGAGAACTGAAACACAGTATATTCATTCATTTCAACCTTTCTTTTCTTCCCTTCCACCCTTTCTGCCTTCTTCTCTCACTGATCATTCAGGAGACACTTGGAATATTCGAGACACAGTGTTAAGCATGGGATACAGAGATGAATACAACCGGTACGTTTCCTAGGATACTACACTGTGAAGAACTGGATCTTTAGAGCTACAGTAAATTAAAACACAAACCAAAAACCCAAGCCCTCTAGTACAAATTAAAAAAGGATAATTATTTAAGCAAAATTCTGATAAAGTGCTATGTTTTTTGTTTCTGTTTTGTTTTATACATAGATTTTTCTCCATTGGAAGAAAGGGTCACTGGGGTGGCGTCAGTGGAGCTGTTATATGGGCTAGACCTTGAAGGCCCAGTGACAAATTGCTATACAGAGACTGGGATGCAGACACAGAGTCGGGGGCAGTAGGAGCATTAGGAACCACACCATGTGAGAGAACTGGCCGCTCGGGATCCAAGTGAACGTTCCATTTTGACGGAATGTTAGATTTTGAAGGTGAATGATAAAACATGTTTTAAAAGTAGGTCAAATCCAAATCTAGAAGACCTAAAATGCCTGTCTAAAGACTTGGGACTTTGTTTTGTCCTATATTGTACCAAAGTTGAGCCAATTGTAATCCTTAGTTTAGGGCACAGTTTGGTCATTGGTGTGTGCTTCATTCATTCATTTTTATTTCCTTTTATCCCCACTCCCAGCAACGGCCCCCATGCTAATGCACCAGATAGTCATACTTTTTTGTACGTGTTTTCATGATATAAATACTGTTGTGTTTAAGCTTTTAAAAATACTCTTCATTGTGGAAGATTTCAAATGTCAACAAACTCCTATGCATTATCCATTTGTAATAATAATCAATTAGTGATTAGTGATTACTTTTTTATCTATAGCCGCATCTCCTTTAGCAATCCCTCCTGTCAGATTATTTTGAGAAAAATAACAGACATAATATTAATATTATTTCAACTGTAAATATTTCAGTATGAATCTTTAAAAGATAAAGAGTTTTGAGAGGGAAACATAACTTCACTGCTGTTATCTTGCTTAAAAAATCAGTGAAAATTTCTTAATTATTTCTTCAACAAGTGGTGTTTATATTTCCCCAATATTTCTGAAAATATTTGAGGAGATGGAAATTATTAAAATCTAGAAATGTGGAGGCAGAGCCCAGAGAGCTCTGAGGAGGGGGTGTTACTCTTGGGAAGTTAACGTGAGGTTGGAGTTAGGGGGGAGGGGGGAGAGTGGGGGCAGGGGATATTGGGAGCCCTGCAAACCAGGGTCAACTGTTACTACTGGCACAACTCCACTGCTGGGGAAAAGAAGGCTTGGGGGTGGTGGTAATGTTTCCCTTTTTGACTTTCCAGTTCTTTACAACCTGGCTACCAATTCCTTGATTATGTTCAGCTCTCAGTTAGCAACAGCTGTGCGTTTCTGCATCCTGACTGGACTCCACCTGATGGATGTCAACTCATCTCCTTTTGGCTTCTCCTATCCGCCACTGGATTGATATTATCTAGGGTTTTAGTTCTGGATTACTATAAACATGTATTTTTATTTTAAACTTTCTTTTCTTTGCTCATTTTTAATTTTTATTTATTTTTATTGGAGTATAGTTGTTTTACAATGTTGGGTTGGTTTATGCTGTATAGCAAAGTGAATCAGCTATACGGATACATATATCCCTCTGTTTTGGATTTCCTTCCCATTTAAGTCATCACAGAGCACTGAGTAGGGTTCCCTGAGCTACACAGAGGTTCTCATTAGTTATGTATTTTATGCATAGTATCAGTAGTGTATTTAGGTCAGTACCAGTCTTCCAGTTCACCCCTCCCCTCACTTTTAGTTCATTTTTTAAAGTAAAGAATTGGGGTCTGTGTTCATATATCTTTTTTTTCTAGACTAAATTTTAACTTCTGGTAACTTTTAATTTTTTTATTTTTTTTCATTTTAACAGCTGAACTGAGGTATAGTAGACATACAGGACACCTTGCAAAAAGCTAGGGAGAAAGGGAAAGATATTCCCAACTGAATACAGAGTTCCAGAAAATAGCAAGGAGAGATAAGAAGGCCTTCTTCAATGAACAATGCAAAGAAATAGAGGAAAAGAATAGGATGGGAAAGACTAGAGATCTCTTCAAGGAAACTGGAGATATCAAAGGAGCATATCATACAAGGATGGGCATGATAAAGGACAGTAAGGACCTAACAGAGGCAGAAGAGATTAAGAAGAGGAGGCAAGAATACACAGAGAACTGTACACAAAAGCTCTTAATGACCCAGATTACCATGATGGTGTGGTCACTCACCCAGAGCCAGACATCCTGGAGTGTAAAGTCAAGCGGGCCTTGTTGCTTCAAGTTGGAAACATTACTACCAACAAAGCTAATGGAGGTGATGGAATTCCAGCTGAGGTATTTAAAAATCCTAAAAGATGATGCTGTGAAAGTGCTGCACTCAATATGTCAGCAAATTTGGAAAACTCCGTAGCGGCCACAGGACTGGAAAAGGCCAATTTTCATCCCAATTCCAAAGGACAGTGCTAAAGAATGTTCAAACTACGGGACAGTTGCACTCCCTTCCCATGCTAGTAAGGTAATGCACAAAATCCTTTAAGTTAGGCTTCAGTATTTCCTGAATTGAGAACTTTCAGATGTACAGCTGGATTTAGAAAAGGCAGAGGAACCAGAGATCAAATTGCCAACATTCTTTGGATCATAGAGAGAGCAAGGGAATTCTAGAAAAACGTCTACTTCTGTTTCATTGACTATGCTATAAAGCCTTTGACTGTGTGGATCACAACCAACTGTGGAACATTCCTAAAGAGATGGAATACCAGACCATCTTACCTGTCTCCTGAGAAACTTGTATGCAGGTCAAGAAGCAACAGTTAGATTGGACATTGAACAATGGACTGGTTCAGTATTCAGAAAGGAGAACAACAAGGCTATGTGTTGTCACCCTTTTATTTAACTTATATACAGAGTACATCGTGAGAAATACTAGGAAGTCACAAGCTGGAATCAAGATTGATGGGAGAAATATCAACAACGTCAGACATGCAAATGATATCACTTAATGGCAGAAAGCGAAGAGAAAAAACAGAGCCTCTTGATGAAGGTGAAAGAGAAGAGTGAAATTGCTGGCTTAAAGCTCAACATACAAAAATCTAAGATCATGGCATCTGGTTCCATCACTTCATGGCAAATAGATGGGGAAACAGTCACAGATTCTCTCTTCGTGGGCTCCAAAATCACTGCAGGTGGTGACTACAGCCATGAAATTAGAAGATGATTGCTTCTTGGGAAAAAAGCTAAAACTAGACAGCGTATGAAAAAGCAAAGACATCACTTTGCCAGCAAAGGTCTGTATAGTCAAAGTTATGGTTTTTCCAGTAGTCATGTATGGATATTAGAGCTGGACCATAAAGAAGGCTGAGCACCAAAGAACTGATGCTTTTAAACTGTGGTGTTGGAGAAGACTCTTAGAGTCCATTGGGCAGCAAGGAGACCAAACCAGTCAATCCTAAAGGAAATCAACCTTAAATACTCATTGGAAGGACTGATGCTGAAGCTGAAGCTCCAATACTTTGGCCACCTGATGCAAAGAGCCAGTTCATTGGAAAAGACCCTGATGCTGGGAAAGATTGAAGGCAAAATGAGAAGGGGGCAACAGAGAATGAGATGATTGGATAGCATCACCAATTCAATGGACATGAATTGGGCAAATGCTGGGAGATAGTGAGGGACAGGGAGGCCTGGTGTGCTGCAGTCCATGGGGCTGCAAAGAATCAGACACGTGTTAGTGACAGAAAAACAGCAACAAAGACATACAGGAAACTGCATGTATTCAAAGTGTACATTTTAATAAGTTTTAGCACATGTATCTAGTCTTGAAATCATTACTATAATCATGATAATATCACAATAATGAGCATATTCATCTCCCCCAAAAGTTTTCTCCTACTGTTTTGTAATCCTGTTGACATTTCTTCCAGCCCTTCTGCCCCGTCTCCAGGCAACCACTTGCTTGCTTTTTATCACTGTAGATTAGCTGCATTTTTAGGGTTTAATATAAATCTAATACTATGAACTTTTTCTATTTGTCTCATTTAGCATTTATTTTGAAGTTTATTTATGTTATTTTGTGTATCAATAGTTTATTCTTTTGTATTGCTGGGTAGTATTCCATTCTATAAATGTACTTTGTTTATCCACTCCCTTGTTAACGGATATTTGGATTGTTTGCAGTTTGGACTATTACCAATAAGTTTGCTGAGAACACTCGACAAGTCTTTGTATGGATATATATTTTCTTTTTCTTTGGATAATACATTGGGGTAGAATGGCTGGGTCAGATGGAAGATGTATGTTGAACTTTTTAAGAAACTGCTGAACTACTTTCTAAAGTTCCTGAACCAACCAGCAGTCCCTGAGACTTCCAGTTCTCTCTATGCTTGACAACACTTGGTACGGTTAGTATGTGGAGGCAATTCATTACGGTTTTATTTTGCATTTCCCTAAAGACTAATTGTGTTGAGCATCTTTTCGTGTGCTTATCTGTCATCTATATATCTTCTTGGGTAAAGTGTCTGTTCAAGATAGACCACAATTTGAGCCATAAGACAAGTCTCAACCCATTTAAAAAGATTCAGATCATATAAAGTGTGTTTCAGACCACACTGGAGTTAAATTAGAAGTCAACAACAGAATATCTGGAGAATCTCCAAATCTTTGGATCTAGTATTGCTGTTAAGAAATCTGATTCTTGTAGCTTCATAGAAGATGTTCTTTCCCTCTGGAAGCACTTAGAATTTTCTTTATCTTTTATGTGCTTAAATTTCCCAATATTGTTTCTGAGTTCTTAATCTCTCTTATTTGGCACCCAGTTGCTTCCATCTGAGTTCTTTCATCTTTCTTTACTTCAGGGCTGTTTATTTTTATTATTTCCTTAAATATTCCCTCCCCCTCCTTTTAGTTATCTCTCCTTTGGATTCCTATTTTCAGTATGTCAGCCTGTCTGCTTTCTGTCTTCCATGCTTCTTAATTTTTTATTTCCGTATTTGTTTCTTTATCCTATTTTTTCTGCCTCCCAGGAGATTTCCTCAGTCTGCTCTTTTGGTTTTGCAGTTTACCTGCATTCAGCTTGCTATTTATCCCATCTACTATTCTTTCTTTAAGTATCATTTCTTTTTTTATAGTTAATCCTTCCATTTGGCTCTCTCTTTTGTTTTTTTACTTTTTTCCTGCTTCATGTTACCAGTATCTTTTTGGCAACATTGGTTGTTGCTTATTTTAAATTCTTAATCTGCCTGTTCTAGCATTTCTGCTTGATATAATCTATGTTGTACAGTTTGTGGTTTTCCTTTTATAGTGGTTCTAACCTTGGTTATTTAGCTTGTGAACCCATGCTCCCCCAGACTTATCAGACCAGAACGAGACACCAAGGCTCAGGCTCTGGTTTACGGCTTCCTTTTGACTTTAAGGAGAGGTTAGAAGGTGAGCCCCAGGGAGACAGTCCTTGATGCTGGAACTGCCGACCACTGCTCCTCTGTTGCCCCTCTCTCCAGCTAAGCACTCCACAGGTGAGGGTTCTCCTTTGAAGTTTTAAAGGGAGAAGACGGGTCCCTCAGATGTGATCTAACATCTCTGACGCAGGCTGGCCAGGCGGCTGGGAGAAGCGGGTGCTCACGGCTGCCCAGCCTCCCCCACCACGTGGGCTCTTGTTGTGCACCTCCTGAGTCCTAACGGAGTGAGCCACGGTCAAACGAAATCTGAGAGAGGCTGAGCAGAAATGAACAGCGCTCAGTTACCTGTTCCTCTGCCTCTGCACGCCTCTCCACCAACAGCTGGTGCTGGTCTTTGGTCTCCCCAGAGATCCCTCGCAGTTTTGAAGATGAACGCATTCCTCTCTCCTGTAGCTTTCTGAGAACTGATTCCCCGTGGCCTGTCTCTGCTAAACATCTTGTCTGCACCGCATGGGGTGGCAGTCGGGGATAGGTTATTGAGTGCTTCTGAGTTTTGCATTAAGAAAATTATTATTACAGCAGAGTACAATAGAAAGAGGAAGGAAATAGAGTCTAGGTGAGCAGGAATAACAACAACCTGTTGAAATGAGAAGATTTTTTTTTTCTGTGTAAATAATTTACTTGTTAGTTGAGCCCAAACTCGAAGCTATTGTTTTATTTTGCCTTTTTTTTTCTAAGTATGTTTGTTTTTAGCCTTTGTTGTTGTTGTTGTTGTTGAGTGAATTGCAAACTAAGCACTGGGAGAAATTCAAGATGTTAAAGTGAAAAGGAAGCTAAATGAGGCCAGACTGGAGAACAAATTGTTATTATTTTAAACTCATGGACCACCCAGGCTTTGGCAAATTCTATTTAAGAAAATACAGAAAAATGATTCTTTCCACTTAACTAACAGTGTCAGGAAATATATATCACATTTTGAGTGTGTTTTAGTCCACATACTGCCAATATTTAAGCTTGTTTAATTTGAGGAATTTCCTCTTAGGTTTTTTTCCCTTATTTATTTATTTTTTTTTTGAGTGGTTCCATTTCTCTTTTTAAAAAAGTAGGGACTACGAACAAATGATGTTGTGATGAACAAATGATATTACTGGGCTGAAAGTTGGTAACTAGAACACCATCTTTATGCTTCGTAGAGCTGTTACCCCCTTGCATCTATTCAGAGTGTTTGCCTTCACTCTAGAGTAACCGGCTAGTCACTATGTTTATTTTAGATTAAAATCAAAGAAATCAGTTTGAATCGTAACATGTAAGGTTTATGTTAAGCATGAACATAGGAACAGTATTCAATCATGAGACAATTTTTCTTTTGCCTATCAAACTGCCAAAAATTACATGTAAAAATATTTAGTAGTAAGAATTCTTATTAAATGCTGATGAGAACATAACTTCTGCTCACCAGGAAGGTTACTTGTGGATACAGCTGTGGCAGCTTCTGAGTCGCAGGTGAACCCTGCCTCCACCACATCCCACAGACAGTGGTTTTCTCAAACTTTAACATATCCCAGAGTCATCTAGAAAGCTTGTTAAGACTTGGATTACTGGACCCCATGCCCACATCTCTGATTCAGTAAGTCTGGGGTGAGGCCTGAGACTGCATTCTAACAAGTTCCCAGGTGACGGTGACACTGGTCATCCAGCATCAACTTTAAGGATCACTGCCGCATGTCAGTGGTCCTCGACCATGGCTATACCTGGGGATCTTAAAGAGAATACTGTGGGCCCTTCCTTGGTGGTTCAGTGGTCAAGAAACTGCCTTGCAGTTTGGGGGACGTGGGTTTGATCCCTGGCTGGGGAACTAAGATCCCACATGGCCGTGGAGAAACAAAGCCCATGGGCCGCAGCTAGGGAGTCTGTGCACGGTAAGGACAGGTCCCATGCGCCACAGCTAAGACCCATGCAGCCAGATAAATGATAAACAGATTTTAAAAATTTAAAAAATCTATTAAAAGAAAAAAAAAAGAATACTGGGATTTCCCTGGAGGTCTAGTGGTTAGGACTGTGCACTTCCCTTGCAAGGGGCATGGATTTGATTTCTGGTCAGAGAATTAAGATCCCACATGCCATGGAGCGGGGCCAAAAATAAAAATTGATGCAAACAAACCATAATAATTTTTTTAAAAAGATACTTTTGTTGTCAGAGGCTATCAATGTTCATGTCTACTCCAGGGGTGTAATGGTTAAGAGGGAGACTGGGTATCTGTATTTCATGAAAGCTGTTCAGGAGATTCTGAGGGGCACTTCAGGTTGAGAACCACAGCCCATTCTCAATTTCCGTGATTATCCAGAGGCACTATTAGAGTTGCTGGTTAACGTCCAGTCAAGCCTTCAACATCGAGGTGTTATTGAGATATTTTTATTTAAGTTGGCGTGCCCGTTGGTTGTGGTCACCGCCAAAATGTAAGTCATTAAGTATTTATCGTCTCTGTGCCTTTAAATAGTTGCCCACGATTTCTCTCTAGTCCAGTCTCTCCTGTCTCTTCTGCTCACTTTCTTATCCCTCTTTCGTCTTCCTTTTGCTTCCTCTAGAGTTCTTCATAACTCTCTAGAGTTACTAACAATCTCTTCTCTTTCAGCCTCTCTACCATTTTTAGAACTTCGTCTCCTTGCTTTATATGTAACTTGGCTTGTTTCTGAACATAGTGCTTTTCTTTTTTCTTTTTTTATTTAGTTTTTGGCAGCACTGCACAGCAGGGGTATCTTAGTTCCCCAACTAGGGATCAAACTCGTGCCTCCTGCAATGGTATCATGGATTCTTAACCACTGGACCACCAGGGAGGTCCAATAGCGCTTTTCTTGCCGCTGTTCCAGATAATAGGCTGCATTTATGAAAGGAGACTCGGTTTAGGGCATTCTGCACAGAAGTCTGAGATGGGTAAGCTATGCACCCAGACCCCCTAAATTGCCTTTCCTCTATACCTCCTTGTACCCTTAACATTTTAATCCTTAGGCTGGGCATGGGTAACAATGTTACTACGTTTCCTCAGATATTCATGTTTTACTGTGGAAAAGTTTCAGATACCTTCAGAAGAGGTTATGTGCCTTATGCCAGGAATCAGCTTCCTAGTGAAGTATAATGGACAGCATGATTCTGCTACATGTATCAAGACTCTTCAACATATTTACACCCTTTGACACTTTGGTGGGCGGAGGGAGCACAGGATGGAGAGGTGCACACCCGGGCCAAGCCCTCTCATCTGTTTCTCTCCTTCATGTGTGGAAAGCAAAATGTCTCCCCATTTTTTTCATTCCCCCTGGAACAATGCCTCATGATCCTGAAATTCAATTCTCCCAGAGCTGTAGTTTTCACTGGGAGCAAGTCTAGGGCTGTTGGGAGAAAAGATGTTGATGTGTTTATTCATAAATACGCCTTTTAAAAAACTGTCTGTGTGTTGCTGTTTTGTTTCCACATGCTTTCTGCCTGCACAGGATCTGGGTGCAGTGTGGCTGGCGTTTCTGTGAAGTGAGGGGATCACCAGGGACAGGGATGTGTCTAAGCCATGGTGGATAATTCTTTCTTTGATAAAGACAGACCTGTTCTGGCCAATGCACAGAAACTGGGTGCACAGGGAGATAGGAGACACAGTGGGCTGGTGATGAGGGCAAACGGCTAGACAACTCAGAGTAAGAATTTTTTTCTTACTCGGCTTGTGATTGTGAACCATTTAATTAGTTTGTGTGAGCCTCAGTTTTTTTACCTGTAAAGTGGGAACCAGTGTGTCTATTTTAGTAAAGTGCCATAGGGACTTCCCTGGTGCTCCATGCTCCCAATGCAAGTGGCCCTGCTTAGGAAACTAGATCCTACATGCTGTGGCTAAGACCGGGGCAGCCAAATAAATAAATGCATAAATATTTTAAAAATAGTAAAGTGCAATAGGACAAAGTTAAGGTATTCTTGTAGGATGGGGTGCAGTGCTCTCCTGGGCTTCGAGGGGAATATTAAGTTAAATTGACTTCTGAAATCTGTGCCGTTGACATGTTAATAATGATAAATCATAAAATTAAAAATGGTTAAGGCAAACTGTAGCTTTTGAAATTTTAAAATGACTGAATGAAGATGAGTAAAAATACCATCAACTGGTGTTGGAGAAGAGTCTTGAGAGTCCCTCGGACTTGAAGGAGATCCAATCAGTCCATCCTAAAGGAGACCAGTCCTGGGTGTTCATTGGAACGACTGATGCTGAGGCTGAAACTCCAATACTTTGGCCACCTGATGTGAGTTGACTCATTTGAAAATACCCTGATGTTGGGAGGGATTGGGGGCAGGAGGAGAAAGGGACGACAGAGGATGAGATGGCTGGATGGCATCACTGACTCGATGCACATGAGTTTGGGTAAACTCTGACAGTTGGTGATAAACAGGGAGGCCTGGAGTGCTGCGATTCATGGGGTCGCAAAGAGTTGGACACGAATGAGTGACTGAACTGAACTAAACTGAACTAGATTAGAAGTAAGATTAGAGATTTTGAAAATATGCTACTTAAACAATATCAAATACTTCACTATCCAAATAAGAACAGCCATTTCCTAAGCTCCTTTTCTTTTAGAATAAAGACTCTTGTCTTTCAAAATATTACCCAGATTCTAGCTCGATATGGGAATGCTTTAGGTGTTCTACTCTGTCTACCAAGAGTAATCTTTTTTATTTCACTTTAAAAAAGAGACCAGGAAGTTTTAACATGGTGCGTGAGACAATGTCAATTGTCTGGAATATCTCAATTTCTAGAAATGTCATTGGTCATAAGGCCCTCACAAACTGTAACGTTTATGGTCCCTTTAACCCTTCAAACCAAAAATTCTCAACCAGTATCTCCTTTTGAGAGGCAAGGGATATGAATATTCCTCCTAAGGAACATATGTCCCTTCCATTTTCCTGTGTGGCAATTCTCAAATCTGGCCCTCTTTCATCATCTCTAAAGCCATCCTCTTAACCTGGGCTTGCTTATCTTCTGCCTGGATACTTCCTGAACCTTCCATATTGCCAGCAGTAGGAGGTTGTATGCTCACACTTTGGCCTTGCTTCCAAGTGGTGCTGAATTATTTACTCATTCCTCACTGATTTCTATGCAGTTTCCTTCTCGTTAAGCTAAATCCACCCTTTGCCTGTATGTCTCCAGAGCAAACACAGTGTTTTGTTCATTTTAGGTTGTCAGTTCAGTTCAGTTGCATCCAACTCTTTGCAGCCCCATAGACCACAACACGTCAGGACTCCCTGTCCATCACCAACTCCTGGAGTCCACCCAAACCCATGTCCATTGAGTCGGCGATGCCATCGAACCCTGTCATCCTCTGTTGTCCCCTTCTCCTCCTTCCCTCAATCTTTCCTAGCATCAGGGTCTTTTCAAATGAGTCAGCTCTTCGCATCAGGTGGCCAAAGTATTGGAGTTTCAGCTTCAGCATCAGTCCTTCCAATGAACACCCAGGACTGATCTCCTTTAGGATGGACTGTTGGATCTCCTTGCAGTCCAAGGGACTCTCTGTACATGTTAAATCCAATGGAATAATTTTCTTGATCAAGCTTGCAGCATAAACTGGACTCTCTGTGAGCAAACATAAGTGTCCCTCCCCCTGTTGATATAAAACATGAGTTTAGAGTTTTCAGTGTAAATCCTGGAAAACAAACCACCTCAGTGAGATGGAAGAGCAGTGATATGGGAGGTAAGAGGGCAACCATGTCCTTCACGCCAGGACTCAGGAGAACACTCTGGGTTTCTCCTCTTGGAAAGATGGTCCAGGACCCCAGAAGAGGAGCTGGAGTTCGGCATGTTTCGAGGTGGCAGTTGGCAGTGTGTTCACGAGGACAGGGTTGTCTCTACTGTTCATTGCTGTTCCTGTTCCAGCACCCAGAACAGCACCTGGCATGAAACAGACACTCAATAACTATTTGCTAGCAGCATGCATAAATGAAGACTAGGCGATCCATGTGTGGTTAAATGCACCAAAAAGTTTGAAAACCTTCAGGGCTAACAGGAAGTCACATAAGGACTTTGGCAAATGCTAGATTTGGGGAAATGGAAAGTGAAAGCTGCTCAGTCATGTCCGACTCTTTGTGACCCCATGGTCTATACAGTCCATGGAACTCTCCAGGCCAGAATATTGGAGTGGATAGCCTTTCCCTTTTCCAGGGTATCCTCCCAACCCAGGGACCGAACCCAGGTCTCTGGCATTGCAAGCAGATTCTTTACTAGCTGAGCCACAAGGGAAGCCCAAGAATACAGGAGTGGGTAGCCTATCCCTTCACCAGGGGATCTTCCCAGCCCAGGAATCGAATGGGGGTCTCCTGCATTGCAGGTGGATTCTTTACCAACTGAACTATCAGGGAAGCCCTGGGGAAATGGAGGAATCTGTCTTTTTTTGAAGCGGAGTTCCTTGGTTCCTCCCAACAAGACACCATTGTTGGTTCCCTATCTATCTCCTAAATTCCCATCAAAATTTCCAAATGAGCATGTGAAGAGGGAGACTCCAAGTTGATACTGTCCAGATACCAAAAATATGCCATGGCTTCTGCAGGATCCTGTGTGGTTCTGCATTAGATGCCCATGAGCACTGCTGTTCTGAAAGCATTACCTGTCTGGGATGCAAAAGGAAAAAGACCTGGCAGAACCCTCGGAGGGAGGCAGGCACCATGGCACGTTATTTTGCTTCCCTCCTCTGTTGCATGGGGCTTCCCCAGTGGGGAAGAATCAACCTACAATGCAGGATACACTGGAGATGCGGGTTCAGTCTCTGAAATGGGAAGATGACCTGCAGGAGGAAATGGCAACCCACTCCAGTTCTCTTGTCTGGAAAATCCCATGGACAGAGGAGCCTGGCAGGCGACAGTCCATGGGGTCGCAAAAGAGTTGGGCTCTGTGGCATGCCTTATGAATTCCCAGTCTTCACCAGCGTCCACCCAGAGGCCACATCCTCAGTGTCCTCTGTAGGGTACCCTTCCCTGTTCCATCAGGAGGCTGCGATTACTGCCCCTTCTTCTGTTTTCACTCCAGTCCATGAAAAGAGGAGAGGTCGGCAGTGACGTCCAGCCTGGGAGGTTGTGGGGGTGAGCTGGAAGGATGTGCTTCTCAGGAGGCCACCCTTAGAGGCGCCCATGCTGGGCTGGGAAAAGCTGAGCAGGATTAGAGGCAAAGAACTGCCGTGACCCCGGTGGTGATGGAAAAGAGGTGTTGGGGAAACACTGAAAGCCTGACCAGGCAAGACAGTAGCCACTTGCATGAGTTATTTTAACAACAGGAGGTCTCGGTAAGGAACACAGAACTAACAGGCGACCACCAACTGGAAGAAATTGGGGAAAGTCGAAAGGAGAGAGGAGATGCCAGTTCGTCTGCCCTACCAACCCACCAGAATCCTTGCTGGAATTCATCTTGACTGAGAGATGCGCACACCAGTAGGGAGGACCCGGAGTCACGACGACTGGGCAGGGACAGCCAGAAACCTACCCAGTTACCATGAAGCCTGATACTGTGCGCCACATGGCGGAAGAGTTCTCCTGGGCTCCCTTCACCCTCCCGCCCTCTGACCAGGTGTCCCTTCCCAGTGGAGCCTCTTGTGTCGTCAGTCTGTATGTCTCCTCTGACCATTCACTTCTGAATGTTAAGCAAGAGCCCATTCCTTGGTCCTGGAAGGGGTTCCCCTTCCTGCAGCAGAAGTAAAGGAAGCCAGAAGGTTTAGATGGAGGGCTCTCTTGTCTGCTGGTGGAAAGCTGGGCATGCACTAACCTGGAAGGGACTGTGATCCAGGCAGGATGGAGAGACACGTCTGAACACAGTCAACAATCTGCCATGGCGCTCTGAATCCTTCCTAACTCTACCAGGAATTCTCCTTCTCTTCCCTGCCATTGCCTTCCACACTATAGAGTCAAAACAAGACACCAGGGAGAAGACGTGGGGCACAGCTGGCCTCTGAAAGCCACTCCCCGTGGGCTTGAGTCTCCTCAATTCACTGATTTCTCCCAAGGCCTGTTATTGCTGTCACCTGAGAAGAACAATTATATGGCTCATTGACGAGTACATGAACCTACCTCAGCCCACATGTTTTGGGGAAGTACAATTTCTTTCTCTTTGGAAAGAGTCCCCTTTCAATGTTTTTTTTTTTTTTTTTTCTCTCCCCTCGTAGGGATTGTTTCTTGTGATAAAACGCAGTTGTCAAAGGTCACCAGAAACAAATCAATATTTCAACAAAGTTAGGTTTATTTCATTCTCTTCCTTGTCCCCTCCCTCCAGAGAGATTGTATTAAACCACAGAAACATGATGAATACGGATCATTTACAAGTATATTGTTTCTCAGTGCCCAGCAGGTGATACAAAGGAAGAACTGCCGTCATGAAACAGGATTCTGACCAGGGACAGAATCTGACTACCCCTACGTGGAATGCCTTCTGGAAAGGTCAGGTTTCTGCCTTTCCCAAGGTCAATTTCCTTTACCTCCTTCCGTCAAGGGCTATCAAAAATCAGCATATAATGAATGATGTGCCTGGCAAGTAAATGTCTTTCTAATATGCACAATCTTGAAAGAAAATGTAGTAGATATTTTTCCTTTAGTCCTTTTATCTGTTATGTTTATCGGCAATACACACAAAAACTCCAGAGTCCAGAAACCAATAAAATTAAGCTGAAAAGTATGCCTCAGTATATTACTGTACAGCCTAATTTTATGTGATTCCCCCCTTTTTTATTCTTAGAAAGTCATGAAATCCAAGATCTGTGAGAGTCAGCAGTCCTTATGCTTCTTTTCTTGTTTTTTTTTTTTTTTTTAGTTGAATCAACTTTTTAAAATTAAAAAAAGTGTTTATTTATTTAGAGACTTCCCTGGTGGCTCAGAAGGTAAAGCGTCTGCCTACAATGCAGGAGATCCGGGTTCAATCCCTGGCTTGGGAAGATCTCCTGGAGAAGGAAATGGCAACCCACTCCAATATTCTTGTATGGAAATCCCATGGATTGAGGAGCCTGGTAGGCTACAGTCCATGAGGTGGCAAAGAGTCGGACATGACTGTTATTGCACGGTGTTGAGTCTTTGTTGTGGAATGGGACACGTGGGTGCTCCATGTGGAATCTGAGTACCCCAACCAGGGATTGAACCTGTGATTTTTAACCATTGGACCACCAAGGAAGTCCCTTCGTGTTGTTTTGGTCTTAGTAGATTTAGGAAACAAACTGCTCATTCACTCAGATGAAGTTACCATACCGTTGGGCATACAGAATAGAGGCAGATACGGACCTGGCCTTTTAGGAATTCAAAGCCCCAGAACACCCTTCCTTCATTGTGCTTTAACACCACCTCTGAAACAAAGAAGCAGCAGAATACTCCTCGTTTGAATATATGGCATGTACATGACTCATTGTATTTATGACTCTTTAAATGAATTTAGAGGAAGTTCCTAGGGTATCATGCAGATTAAGCTAAAGGTAGTTGTGATGGATTGCAAAAATAGCCACAAATTATTTCATCCCCACACACATGCCCTTTTGCAATGAGAATTTATGGTCTTCCCCTCAAGAAGTTAATTCTGTTTCTCCACCCAGTAAATCTGGGCTTGGACATGTGACTTGCTTGGCCAAGAGGAAAGGAACAAATGTACTATAAGGAGAGACTTGAAAAATGCTTGTGCATTAGGCTTGCTGTCCTGCTGCACGTGGAACAACATGGACGAGCCTGAGCTCCCCTGCTGGATGGAGAGAGACCCAGGGCCATGGACATATCACTCCAGCTAACATATGCCACCCACCAGAGCTGTGAAGGAAGCCACCCTAGGCCATACAGCCCCAGCTGCCCCACCAACTCCCATTAGATGCCTGAGCAAGCCAGCACACCCCAGTTGGGCAGACTCAGCTTGGAGATCCCCACTGGCAAGCTTGTGTTGAATTCTTTCTAACCAACAGTATTGTGCAAAATAATAAATATTTATTGTTTTAAGTCACATTTTGGGGTGCTGTTTTGCAGTAAAAGCAATTGATACAATCCAATTTTTTAATCTCTTAGCACAAAAATATTTAATTTAACCCATCCTAACTACCAGTAATGCCTCGACCAGCAATGCTGAAGAAGCTGAAGTTGAATAGTTCTATGAAGACCTACAAGACCTTCTAGAACTAACACCCAAAAAAAGATGTCCTTTTCATCATAGGGGACTGGAATGCAAAAGTAGGAAGTCAAGAAACACCTGGAGTAACAGGCAAATTTGGCCTTGGAATATGGAATGAAGCAGGGCAAAGGCTAAAAGAGTTTTGCCAAGAGAACGCACTGGTCATAGCAACACCTTCTTCCAACAATACAAGAGAAGACTCTACACATGGATATCACCAGATGGTCAACACCGAAATCAGATTGATTATATTCTTTGCAGCCAAAGATGGAGAAGCTCTATAAGTCAGCAAAAACAAGACCAGGAGCTGACTGTGGCTCAGATCATGAACTCCTTATTGCCAAAGTCAGACTGAAATTGAAGAAAGTAGGGAAAACCACTAGACCATTCAGGTATGACCTAAATCAAGTCCCTTATGATTATACAGTGGAAGTGAGAAATAGATTTAAGGGACTAGATCTGATAGAATGCCTGATGAATTATGGATGGAGGTTTGTGACATTGTACAGGAGACAGGAATCAAGACCATCCCCAAGAAAAAGAAATGCAAAAAGCAAAATGGCTGTCTGGGGAGGCCTTACAAATAGCTGTGAAAAGAAGAGAAGTGAAAAGCAAAGGAGAAAAGGAAAGATATAGCCATTTGAATGCAGAGTTCCAAAGAATAGCAAGGAGAGATAAGAAAGCCTTCCTCAGTGATCAGTGCAAAGAAATAGAGGAAAACAACAGAATGGGAAAGACTAGAGATCTCTTCAAGAAAATTAGAGATACCAAGGGAACATTTTGTGCAAAGATGGGCTCAACAAAGGACAGAAATGGTATGGACCTAACAGAAGCAGAAGATACTAAGAAGAGGTGGCAAGAATACACAGAACTGTACAAAAGAGATCTTCACAACCCAGATAATCACGATGGTGTGATCATTCACCTAGAGCCAGACATTCTGGAATGTGAAGTCAAGTGGGCCTTAGGAAGCATCACTATGAACAAAGCTAGTGGAGGTGATGGAATTCCAGTGGAGCTATTTCAAATCCTGAAGGATGATGCTGTGAAAGTGCTGCACTCAATATGCCAGCAAATTTGGAAAACTCAGCAGTGCCCACAGGACTGGAAAAGGTCAGTTTTCATTCCAATCCCAAAGAAAGGCAATGCCAAAGAATGCTCAAACTACCGCACAATTGCACTCATCTCACATGCTAGTAAAGTAATGCTCAAATTTCTCCAAGCTAGGCTTCAGCAATACATGAACTGTGAACTTCCAGATGTTCAAGCTGGATTTAGAAAAGGCAGAGGAACCAGAGATCAAATTGCCAACATCTGCTGGATCATGGAAAAAGCAAGAGAGTTCCAGAAAAACATCTATTTCTGCTTTATTGACTATGCCAAAGCCTTTGACTGTGTGGATCACAATAAACTGTGGAAAATTCTGAAAGAGATGGAAATACCAGACCACCTGATCTGCCTCTTGAGAAACCTGTAGGTGAGTCAGGAAGCCACAGTTAGAACTGGACATGGAACAACAGACTGGTTCCAAATAGGAAAAGGAGTACGTCAAGGCTGTATATTGTCACCCTGCTTATTTAACTTCTATGCAGAGTACATCATGAGAAACGCTGGGCTGGAGGAAGCACAAGCTGGAATCAAGATTGCCGGGAGAAATATCAATAACCTCAGATATGCAGATGACACCACCCTTATGGCAGAAAGTGAAGAGGAACTCAAAAGCCTCTTGCTGAAAGTGAAAGAAGAGAGTGAAAAAGTTGGCTTAAAGCTCAACATTCAGAAAATTAAGATCATGGCATCCGTTCCCATCACTTCATGGGAAATAGATGGGGAAACAGTGGAAACAGTGTCAGACTTACTTTTCTGGGCTCCAAAATCACTGTAGATGATGATTGCAGCCATGAAATTAAAAGACGCTTACTTATTGGGAGGAAAGTTATGACCAACCTAAACAGCATATTAAAAAGCAGAGACATTATTTTGTCAACAAAGATCTATCTAGTCAAGGCTATAGTATTTCCAGTGGTCATCTGTGGATGTGAGAGTTGGACTGTGAAGAAAGCTGAGCACCGAAGAATTGATGCTTTTGAAGTGTGGTGTTGGAGAAGACTCTTGAGAGTCCCTTGGACTGAAGAGATCCAACCAGTCCATCCTAAAGGAGATCAGTCCTGGGTGTTCATTGGTAGGACTGATGTTGAAGCTGAAACTCAAATACTTTGGCTACCTGATGTGAAGAGCTGACTGATTTGCAAAGACTCTGATGCTGGGAAAGATTGAGGGCAGGAGGAGAGGGGGATGACAGAGGATGAGATGGTTGGATGGCATCACCGACTCAGTGGACATGGGTTTGGGTAGACTCCATGAGTTGGTGACGGACAGGAAGGCCTGGTGTGCTGCAGGTCATGGGGTTGCAAAGAGTCGGACATGACTGAGTGACTGAACTGAACTGATCCTAACTACAGGGTTAGGATGAGTTCAGAAAGTGAAAGTTTAAGTAGTCTATACTGTAAAATTTCTTAAGACTGCCTGTCAATTCTATTGACATTTTTGCCTGATGATTTAAACATTTAGGAGTGATCCTAAAAAAAAAAAAAGGATGCTTTATAGAGGTGTGATTGATATACAAAAAGCTGGAGATGTTTAAGATATACAATTTGATGTATTTGGGAGTTGGCAGAGATCTTTATTGTTTATTATTATTATTGTTTGTAGTGTAGGTCCAAAATGGAAACTGGTTGCTGCTGCTAAGTCACTTCAGTCGTGTCTGACTCTGTGTGACCCCATGGTAAGATTTCCAGTTAATAGAGAAATAGAATCACAGCTTATTGTGCCAGCTTTTACTCTGGCTCTGCCTAATATACTGCAAGTCAATGTTTACTTCATGAGTGGTATTTAGTGCTTTTCAATTAAAAACCAAGCCACGTTGTTAATATGGAAATTACTGTGATGAGTGGTACCCACTGTCTCTCTGTCGCTCACTCCCTCTATGTGTTGGCAGCCAGGGATGCGTTCCAGGCTGTGGTAGTTAGCATCCTTGGATATAAGCCCAGTAGATGCAGCAGTTGCGTCTGCTTTGCTGCCTGCTACTCTTCCAGCCCCTGGAATCTGGTTTTGCTCTACTACGGCAACGGAGTGCTTCTGCTCAAGGTCACAGCTCTGTATTGCTAAGCCCAGTGGACACTTTGCAACTTCTGTTTTCACCTCTTAGCCACAAGTGACCCTGATGACCAATTCCTTCTTGAAGTATGTTCTTATAGCTTCCGTCACACCATCATCTTCTGGTTTTCTTCCTACTTCCCTGAATATGCTGTGGTCTCCTTTGAGGGCTCATTTGTGTATTTTCATCCTTATTTTTTAATTTTTTTTAACTTTACAATACTGCATTGGTTTTGTCATACATCAACATGAATCCGCCACAGGTGTACATGAGTTCCCAACCCTGAACCCCCCTCCCACTACCCTCCCCATATCATCTCTCTGGGTCATCCCAGTGCACCAGCCCCAAGCATCCTGTATCCTGTATCGAACCTAGACTAGCAATTCATTTCTTACATGATAGTATACATGTTTCAATGCCATTCTCCCAAATCATCCCACCCTCTCCCTCTCCCACAGAGTCCAAAAGTCCATTCTATACATCTATGTCTCTTTTGCTGTCTCACATACAGGGTTATCATTACCATCTTTCTAAATTCCATATATATGTGTTAGTATACTGTATTGGTGTTTTTCTTTCTGGCTTACTTCACACTGTATAATAGGCTCCAGTTTCATCCACCTTATTAGAACTGATTCAAATGTATTCTTTTTAATGGCTGAGTAATACTCCATTGTGTATATGTACCACAGCTTTCTTATCCATTCATCTGCTGATGGGCATCTAGGTTGTTTCCATGTCCTGGCTATTATAAACAGTGCTGCGATGAACATTGGGGTACACATGTCTCTTTCGATTCTGGTTTCCTTGGTGTGTATGCCCAGAAGTGGGATTGCTGGGTCATAAGGCAGTTCTATCTCCAGTTTTTTAAGGAATCTCCACACTGTTCTCCATAGTGGCTGTACTAGTTTGCATTCCCACCAACAGTGTAAGAGGGTTCTTTTTTCTCCACACCCTCTCCAGCATTTATTGCTTGTAGACTTTTGGATAGCAGCCATTCTGCCTGGCGTGAAATGGTACCTCATTGTGGTCTTGATTTGCATTTCTCTGATAGTGAGTGATGTTGACCATCTTTTCATGTGTTTGTTAGCCATCCGTGTGTCTTCTTTGGAGAAATGTCTATTTAGTTCTTTGACCCATTTTTTGACTGGGTTGTTTATTTTTCTGGAATTAAGCTGCATAAGTTGCTTGTATATTTTTGAGATTAATTGTTTGTCAGTGGCTTCATTTGGTATTATTTTCTCCCATTCTGAAGGCTGTCTTTTCACCTTGCTTATAGTTTCCTTAGTTGTGCAGAAGCTTTTAATTTTAATTAGGTCCCATTTGTTAATTTTTGCTTTTATTTCCAATATTCTGGGAAGTGAGTCATAGAGGATCCTGCTGTGATTTATGTCGGAGAGTGTTTTGCCTATGTTTTCCTCTAGGAGTTTTATAGTTTCTGGTCTTACGTTTAGATCTTTAATCCATTTTGAGTTTATTTTTGTGTA